>NC_143570.1:93556590-94178636 GCF_054136105.1 Typopeltis vanoorti | reverse complement strand
TACGGAGGTCTCCTCTCAGTTATACAGCTTTGACCCTTAAGCACCCCCAGTATATATATTTACAGTATATATATTATTCAAATACAATTGATAAATTTTTTTATAATTGAATTTTTTTAATCACCCCAAAAATGAAAAATATTAAAAATGGAAAATATCTGATTAATGGCAAAAAAATAATCTAAGACAGTGGTATAAGTAGCCATTGAACACTTTATTGTATGTATGTAATTTACAAATTCGACTTACGTAAGTGTTTATGGGACGCATTACTTACATAACTCGAAGTGTAACTGTACTTTGAAACACTGAACCAACATTCTGGCCATTCATTCAATCTATTCAAGTCTTTGTGTGAAAGGCTGACATCTGCTTGACTGCATTGTTCTCATCAATTTTTCATCACCTGAAAACAGATGCATATCATTAGTTAAATCCATCCCAATATCATTAACATACACGTTTAGCAACAATGGCCCCAATACAGAACCCTGCAGCACACTACTAGTGACCCTCCTTTTGGACACTGCATCTCCATATACCTCTTTCTTGATAACCAGTGACTGATCCAACTTACTAATGTGTTATCCACTCCTATGTCATGTGGCATCTATCACAAGCTTCTGAAAAATCTAGGTATACCACTGTATATGCATCTTCCTTGTCCAGGATATTCCTTGTTATAGTACATAACATGATCCTCCTTTATTATTATTATACAGGCACCTCCATGGAGTCTGAAGACTCATCTTGGGAGACCCAATCTATTGTTCCTTTCCTTGAACCCATTAACAGAAAAAGCACAACAGACTCTGGCAACCCATTCTGCTCATTTACCACTCTCTAAGCAAAAAATCTAGTCCTCATACCCCTACTGACCAAACCTTTATTCAACTTCCAGGATTAACCACTTTTTCTGTTTAATAAACCCATGTTGACATCCATAGAGAATACTGCTGTTATCAACCCATTTCTGTATCGTAGTTCTCACCAATCTTCTCAGTATCTTAACCACAGCTCCAGATATACAGATTTGTCTATAATCTGTAGCCACAGCCTTATCATTGCCTTTGTGCAGTGGAACAATTTTACCTTCTTTCTACTCTCCTGGAACCCATGCTATAATAGGAACCTTATTAAATAGGCATGAAAGTGCTACTGGAAATTTCCTGGAACATTCTCTTAAGACACATGTCATCAAATCCTATTGCTTTATTGACATCAAGCTTATTTATTTCCTCTTATTCTTTGTGCTTGCTTACAATTAAGCCATCCTCTCCTATGTCCTAAACACTTGGGTTTTTTTTTTTTCATGATTTCATCCTGATGAGGATGAAATGCCCTTATAAACTGTTTACTGAATACTTCAACAATATCTTCAGCAGCAGTTACCATTCTACAATTTTTATACGTTTTACAAATCAAACATCTTACAATACTTTTTTTTTTTCCTACTTGCTGCATATATGAAAAACTCTCTAGGATTTTTCTTGGCTTGATTTGCTTATTTCTGCTCATACTGTAATTTTGCTATTCTTACCAAATGAGTCACCTTCTTGGCCTACTTTTTACACTCCTCATGCAATTGTCTTCTTCCAAATTTCATGCTCACTCCCTTTATTCATCCATTTGACATTTACTTTATTCACTCTTTTGACCTTCGGAATATCACACATCAATGTTATTTTGATCAGTTCCCATGCAGCATTTATCTTCCTGCTTAATGCTTCATTCCATGCTATAGCTCCAAACTGTCTCCTAAACCTTCATAATCACTAGCCTTCTAATTCAACATGTATCCTCTCCTCACAGAAGTCTTTATATGGCTATTCACAACTGAGGTTATCACTTCATGCTCACTCACCAACTGGAGGGAAGTGCAAAACCTACTTACAAATCACATCCTCTGACGAAATGATTAATTCTAAAACTCACAATGCTGGTGTTCCCTACTTGAAATACTACTTGAAAAACCTTAGAGAGTTGTCTCTTAAGAACTCAAATTAATTTCTCTTATTCCCAAATGCCATGCCATAATTTAAATCGCCAATAATAATCAGCCTTCCCTTGTTCACTAACTCAAGTTGCTTATACATTTCTTCATCACCACCCCCACCTTTCCTAGCCTAATAGCAGCATCTGACTAAATATCTGTTCCAGTTAATCTCGCATCTTACTGACTCAAAACTATTGCCATTATTTACAACTCATCTCCACTTTGCATGGACATAATTAACCTTCTATCAGCAACAGCCCCCACCTTTCCTTCTTGTCCTTTCTATCAGGGGATGGCTTAATTGTGAGTGAGCAGAAGGTACTTGAGGAAATAAACAACCTTGATGTCAATAAGTCGGCATGGTTGGCAGAGTGGTTAGCCTATCCACTCTCTAGCCAAGAGCCTGCATGTTTGAATACTGCCACGAGCTTCTAGCAGAAGGCATCACTCCCAAAACCCGGTCAAGTATGGCAGTGACAATATGGTGTCTATGGAGGTCAAATGTGGGGGGAAAAAGAAAATAGTCAATAAGGTGATAGGATTTGATGACATATCACCACACATCTTAATGGAATGTTCCAGGGAATTGACAGTAGCATTCGCATGCCTATTTAATAAGAGTCTTATTATTATTATTATTATTATTCAGGCCTCCAAGGAGTCAAAAGACTCATCGAGGGAGGTCCTTCCTAAGACATAAAGTCTGTCAAGACTCATCGAGGGGAGGTCCCCCCCTGAGAAACACAAAGTTTATCATACCACTCTTTAAAGTCACTGACCGTTCTCGCTCCCACCACTCCATCAGGCAATGCATTCCACGGCTCAACCACCCTCCACACAAAGAAACCACTCCTTACCCTCTTGCTCACAGTTTCCTTTCGTAACTTCCAGGGATGGCCTCTTGTCATCACTCCTTCCCGCTGATCAACCAAGCGAAAGAACTCCCCAGTGTCAACCCTGTAACCACCTCTCCTTCTTCTATCCGCCAAACTCTGCAGTCCACATTCTCTCAGCCGATCCTCATAACTATCATTGTACAGTCCTGAAACCATCTTTGTCATCCGTCTTTGTATCCTTTCCACAGTTAATTTATCCCCTTCAAATCCTTGGGACCAAATCTGAGAACAATAGTCCAAGTGTGGTCTGATCAGAGACTTATACAACGGAATGATAACCCTCTTATCTCTGCAGGTCAGTGTCCTTCTCATAATAGCAGCAATCCTCTGTGTTACCTTCACCACCTTTGCAATATGTCCCCTAAACTTCAGGTTTCTATCAATCATCAACCCCAGATCTCTTGTCTCCCCTACTTCCTCCAGTATAACTCCTCCCATAGAGTATGCAGCATCCCATCGATGTTTCCCAAACCTCAAGACCTTACATTTTGCTGCATTAAACTGACACCCCCATTCATTTGCCCATCTATCTAGCTTATTTAAATCCTCTTGCAGGGCTACCACATCTGCGCTATTACTAATAATCCTTCCCAGCTTCGCATCATCCGCAAACAACTGAATATCCCCCTGCAATCCACTGGCTATGTCATTGATATAAAGGTTAAACAATATAGGTCCCAGCACTGAGCCCTGTGGGACCCCACTTGTAACCCTCTGCCTCCTGGAAACTGCTCCACCATACACAACTCTCTGATACCTATCAGACAGCCAATCCTGAATCCAGTTGACCAATCTGACATCCAGACCCATGTGCTGCAACTTAAATATCAGCTTATCATGTGGCACCCTGTCAAATGCCTTCGCCAAGTCTAAGAAAACTGCAGTATATGCTTTTCCCTCATCTAATGCTCTTGTAACTTTATTATAAAAGGCTAGCATATTGCTAAAACAAGAGCGTCCTTTCACAAATCCATGTTGATTCTCACAGATAACATTACCCTCATCTGCCCAATGCTGTACACGGTCCCTCACTACTTTTTCCAAGATCTTAACAACTACTGATGACACACAGACTGGCCTATAATTAGACACTTCCAGTCTGTTACCACCCTTATGCAATGGCACTATCTTACCTTCCTTCCATTCCCTGTGCACCTTTGCCAAAGCCAGACTTTCATTGTAAAGCCACGTTAAAGGTATTGTCAATTCGCTAGCACATTCTCTCAAAACTCGTGGCGAAATACCATTCAGTCCCACAGCTTTACTGACATCCAGAGTACTCAGTATCTGAAACACACTCTCCTCCTGTACCTCCAGACCTCGTACCAGTCCTATCCCTCTAGCATTAAAACTGACTCCTCGGATGAAATACTCCAATAAAGTGTTCATTGAACAATTCCACTATGTCCTCTGCATCAGTCACTCTATTCCCATTTTTATCCCACAATATCATTCTTACACAGTCATTTCTCCTCCTACTGGCCACATAGCTAAAAAATTCCCTAGGATTTTCTTTGGATCTTAGGGCCAATCTCCTCTTATATTCCAGTTTCGCTTTCCTTACCACACGAGTCACTCTTCTGGCCTGTGTCTTATATTCTTCACCCATCCTCTCTTCACCTGTCTCCTTATATCTCTTCCATAGCCTCTTTTTCGCATGCAGTTCCTGTTTAATGTTGTTTGCCACTTTACTCCAAATTGCGCCCTCTTCTTCACTCGTGGTATACAACTTACCATTGCTGATAACAAATATTCTTTCACAATTTCCCACGCACTGGTGATATCCCGGCCGTCCAATTCCTCCCTCCATGAAACTTCCCGAAGTTGACGTCTAAGACTATTATAATCACCTGCCTTATAATTCCACATAAGTTCCCGTCTCTTTGATACTCCTGCATGTCTATTCATTTTCCATGTCAACACCATATGGTCACTCTCTCCAACTGGTGGGAGAGACGTCAACTCAGTTATTATCAACTCTTCTGATGCTATAACCAAATCCAAAATTTTTGAACCTCTTGTTCCCTCTGTTACATGTTGCCTAAGACATTTGTCCCTCAAGAATTCTAGAAATTCCATTCCCCTATTGTTACATGCATGTTCCTCTCTCCAATTTATACTACTGAAGTTAAAATCTCCCATAACAATCATTCTTCTTGCACTTGCCAAACTTAGCTGTCTAAACATCTCCTGGTCCCCATCCTCTGTGCTCCTGGGTCTGTAGCAACACCCCACTAAATATCCTGTCTTGCCTACCTCTAGCTCACACCATACGCTCTCAAAATCATTTGTCTCACTTCCTTCCAAATTCTCCACTCTTAGAGGACATAGGTCATCACTTATCATAAGCAGCACCCCACCACCACGCTTTCCCCTCCTATCCTGACGAAAAATGCTATACCCAGCGACTTCTATTCCTGTTTTTATATCCTCTTCAGTCAACAACGTCTCAGTGATCGCAATAATTTTTGGCCAGGCTGATGCTATCTGCGCCACCAATTCCTCTCCCTTATTCCGGATACTCCTGGCATTAGTATACAGCATATAAATGCCATTGTTTCTATACCCAGCCTTATCCCTTCTAGACTCCACTGGGCTCAGTGTTACCTGACATTGTCTCCCTTCTCCCAAGTATCCATTCCCACAAGAGGCCACCCCTGCTATCATCCTCCCTGGGACACACTGACTCGTTCAGAACAGCAATCTCTCCAGATGCCTATGCCCTTCCTCATTCAAATGTAAACGGTCTCTCGCATACAACTCCTCTCTTTCCTCAAACGCACTCCAAGCATCCACATATACCAGTCCTCTCTTGTCACACATTCTCGCTATTATGCCATTCAATATCACCGCTCTTCTGCTCAGCTCATCATTATCATACCTAGGCAACACGCACACTATTTTTCCTCTCTCTGTCTTCTTCCGTACAGTCTCAAGCAAAAATCTCATATCTCTCGCTTCCCGACTTACATTACCACTCAAGTCATTCGTTCCTACCATCACAATCATCTCATCCACCCTTTCACCTCTCTTAATTGCCATAGCCACCCTTTCTATTGTTCCTCCTGGCAAACACTCCTCACGCATCCTATCTTGAACACCACGGATCATTGAGTCGCCATACATTATATCTCTTACCATTCCCTCGCTCCTATTGTTTCCATTCTCTCCTCTTCTTTCATTCCCATACCTCTCTCTTCTACTGTTTCCATTCTCTCCTCTTCTAGCACTCCCATACATCTCTCTCATTCCCTCTCTCCTACTGTTTCCATTTTCTCTACTTCTAACACTTCCATATCCCTCTCTCATTCTGTCTCTCCTACTACTGTTTCCATCCGCTCGTCTTCTAGCATTCCCATACCTCTCTCTCATTCCATCTCTCCTACCGTTTCCATTCTCTCCTCTTCTAGCACTTCCATATCTCTCTCTCATTCCGTCTCTCCTACTGTTTCCATCCTCTCGTCTGCTAGCATTCCCATACCTCTCTCTCATTCCCTCTCTTCTACTGTTTCCATTCTCTCCTCTTCTAGCACCCCCATACCTCTCACTCATACTCCTTAAATTCTCTCTCTCTCCTACTCTGATTTGCCTTGCATTTATCTCTTCCATTCTCCTAATCTTATCTTTCATACTTCTGCTCTCATTCACTAGACATTCCACCTCCTCTTTCAACTCATCTATCTCCCTCTGCAGGTCAGTCACTCTTAATCTAAATTCACTCTCCCATACAAAACCATCTCCTAAACTTCCACAGTCACTCACACCTTCCACACTATCAACTATTATTTTCTCATTCGCTCCTATCATACTACTTGTCTCCAAGGGAGTGGAAGGAGAGTAAAATTCTTCCACTGAATAAAAGTGGTGATAATGCTGTAGCTTTGAATTATAGGCCAATCTGTATATCTGGAGTTGTGGTGAAGGTACCGGAGAGATTGTTCAGAAATGGTTGAAAACAGCAGTATTTTTTGTGGTTACCAGCACATGGGTTGGTTAAGGGGAGTTCATGTTTTAATAACTTACTTATGTACTATGACAAATGCCTTGGACATGGGAGATGCATATATACAGTGTTATACTTGGATTTTTCAAAAGCTTTTGATAGACTGCCAGAAGACAGAAACTATTAAATAAATTGAAACAAATTGGATTAGATCAGTGACTGGCTGCTGTCAGACAGGTATAGAAAATTGTATATGGGGGTGCAGTATCCCGAAGAGGAAAGTCACTAGTGGTGTATCGCAGGGGTCAGTTTTGGGACCATTGTTGTTCAATATGCATGTTAATAATATTGGGATGGTTTTAACTAATGATATGCAGCTGTTTGCAAATGATACACAATTGGGGTGAGTAATGCAGAGTCGAGCAGATGTTATGGCCTTACAGGAGGACTTGAATAGACTGCATGAATGGGCAGGTAAATGGAACCATCAGTTCAATTTTGCAAAGTATAAGGTTTGAGATTTGGTAAACAACAATGGGATGCAAAGTACACATTTGGTGGGGAAACTTTAAAGTAGAGGAGATGAGAGATCTAAGAGTGATGGGACAAGGACTTGAAATTCATGGGCCTCATTGCACAAGTTGTGACAACGTCACTTCGGATAATGGCAATGATACAGGGGACCCTGGCATGCTGAAATAGAGAGGTCATGATGCCACTGTATAAGGCCTTAATCAGGCCTTGCATGGATTGTGCACATATTTGGTCACCAGGTTTTCATAGTGATGAGGATATGTTCAAAAGGGTAGAGAGAAGATTTACAAAGGTGGTCACTGGTCTTTGGGATGTGGAGTAAGAGGACAGATTGAGAGAATGTAAGTTGCAAAGCCTTGTGAATAGGAGGAAGGGGTGGGATATGATTGAGACATGTAAGCTAGTCACGTGTTATGTTGGCATGGAAGAGATTTTTCATAGAATGTGAGGGGGGGGGTAGAATAAGAGGCAGTTGCTGGAAACTGTATAAAGAGGGTGTGAGTAGAGGAGTGAAGAGTAGGTTCTTTGCATGGAGAGTGGAATGCATTGCCTGAGTGTGTTGTGAACGTTAGACACATCGAATGAGTTTAAGGCATGGTTGAATGAGCATTGTGTGCAATAGTGTATACCTCCGATGATGACTCTGACTCCATGGAGGTCGGATGATAACAATTAAGAAATGGTCTTGAGCTAGATTTTTCTCTCATAGTGTGGTGCATGATTGGAATGGCTTTCATTTGGAGGTGGGGAGTGTTGGTAGTGTGAATAAAATCAATGAAGATATGATGTGTGGGTGATATGACCTCCTGTGATGAGGTGTTGGTAAAAAATATCACTACTCCATTGGGTGGTGTGAATGCCCAATTGGGTTGGACTAGTAAACATACATTTGAAAATAATCTCTCTCTCACTTCTGAATAAAAGGAGGAATACCATGTTTTATAAACCGACTCTCTTATAACCTGCTCCCCTGCTATTCTACTTTTTTGTGATTCCTGCTGATGTAAACCTGTAGTACATTAGTAACGTTGATGGACTCAGGAATTTTTTTCCTATTTTTATATTGTCTTTTGTACTTTTTATTCATTTTTTATCTGATCTGAAAACTGCTCTAAGACTAAACATGGAACTTTTTCAAGCCACTTCAGTCGTCAATAAGTGTGGTGGTGGTCTTAAACTGGATGATGAAATTAAACTCCCACCTAAAAACAATTGCATATACATTCATTCCTACAGGCAAGATTTGATCTTTCGGCCTGTTGGTTGGAAAGCAGACACCCTAACCACTTATCCATCAGGCTGGTGTGTGGAAGAGATCACTTCATCTGGGCTTTCAAGCATATCTTCAGAAGAACCATATTTCTGTGAGGAAGCATACTACCCCACTCTCCAACCAATATGCTCTTGGTTCAAATCCCACAATGGGAATTAATGTTTCTGATTGTGGGAGATGAATTTCTTTGTCTACTGCAGTGTATCTCAATGTGGGGCAATTTGAATATTTTGGGGGGCAATTAGAAAATGATGTTGCATTCGTCACCTCATCACTGATATACTCAAAACACTCACCATTGTGAGTGAGGGGAGACATCAAAATCTTTGAGGCGTTGAGGTGGGGCATGATCTAGAAAACATTGGGAAATACTGGTCTAGATTTTGACCATGAGGCATTGTTTTTAGGTTTTTTGGAAATTTAATTTCATCATTCAGTTTGAGACCACTTACTGAGGCCTGCAGTGGCTTGAAAAGTTTACATATTTGGTCTCTTGAGCAGAGTTTCCAGACTATATATAAAGACTAAATAAAAATAAGAACATAGAAAGATAATAAAAGACACTTAATTTAAGTGTCTTTTATTATCTTTCGCCTGAAGAAGTCATTTTTGACGAAACATGTTGCGTTTTTTTCAAATAAATGTCATTGTGTTATAATTCTCGGGTTTAAGTCAGTTAATTTAGAAAAATGAATATATATATATATATATATATATATATATATATACACAGGGTGTTCGGGATAAATTTGACATATTTATAATTAATTATATTTTTCCGTAAGTTACATGTATTAACACACACTTCTCTTCATTTAAAAGTTTGGACCCTTCTTCATTCATATACAAGATGTCAGAAAGGATGGATAGCTGGAACCCACCTGAATCATGGAAGAGAATAACTTGTATCATGATGATTCGTGCCCGCCATCAAAATAAGGATATTACGACTGCTGCCCAATGCTCCCTGAATACAGTAAAAACAATCAGGCATGAACTAGAGACTTGCAATGGTGACTACGAGGATGTAGCAAGAAGAAAGATCCCTAGCAGACGATCTGATTGCGTTCGTACAGCAGAATTCCTCGCAAATCTGCAGGAACAGGTGTTGAAGAACCCTGGCATTGGAATTCGGGCTTTGTTCGTGGAGTTTAACTGTAGTCAAGCCCTGGATAACAAGGGTAGCCAATGGTAGGCCGTATGTATGGCAGCAGGATTCGGCCCCTTGCCACACCTCTGGGAAAAGTCAAAAATGGTTGTCTGAAAATTTCTACGACTTCACCAGTCCAAATGTTTGGCCTCCAAACTCCCCAGACCTTAACCCCATGGATTATTTTGTATGGGGCGCAGTTGAAAAAGACACCAATCGCACTTCCAGTAATACAAAAGCCCAGTTAATGGATAAAATTAAAACAGTTTTTGCGGCCCTTCCCAGGGAGACTGTAGCATCAGCTTGTTCGAGGTTCCGAAGCAGAATTGAAGCTGTGATCGATGCTAATGGTGGTTATTTTGAGTAAATCTTGTTGATAGTATTGTAATTAACTCTGCCTGTAATGTTTTTTTGTCAATTCATTAAATTTAATAGATACAAAGAAGATTTTCTTTTTCCTTACGAAACTGTCAAATTTATCCCGAACACCCTGTATGTATGTATGTATGTATATTAAAAATACCAAGCTATTTTAAACCTGGTTTTACTCCATTTTCCAAGTAAGCAAACAGACAAACAAGTCAAGTTTGCACCTGCAAGTGTTGCAAGTCTAGCTGATCCTGCACATAGTGCAAGACCAAGGCAACTCATGGTAAAAGTAGAATAAGCTCTGATCACTAATCTTAATATTTACCCTTAATGCAAAGCACATGTCCTGGAGGAGATGTATGATGCTTTGTATTAAAGGCAAGGGGCCACTGCAACACTTGCAGGTGCAAACTTGACTTGTTTGTCTGTTTGCTTACTTGGGAAATGGAGTAAAACCAGGTTTAAAATAGCTTGGTATTTTTAACATTTATTATACCCAAGGTAAAATACTCTTTACATATATAAATTAGCCATTTCATAGTTCTAATGTGCTATATAGGTTACAGCCTTTCATGAGTGGGAGCTGCATTAAAAAATCAAAAAAAATTCTCCTTCATGGGTGCCTAAATGTAAAATTGACTTGTTGAATTTAACCACTTGTAGAGTTTAATTCTGAGACAGACAGCCAAGCAACTATCAAATGAGCTGTAATGTCACAATTTATATTGTTGTAGCAGCTAGTAAATTTTTTAAAAAAAATTTTCATTCCCACTCTGTCCAGATGCATATTGAAATTACATCAGACATAAGCAATTTTTGATCTAGCTTTGCATTATCTATCAATCCAACCAGTACAAAAGTGATATGGGATAAAATCCTGAAAATGAAGGAGATATAGAATATTCCATTAATCTACCTTGGAACACAATGGATGGTATTTTGTAGAATACAAAGCATTGCGGACACTCTAGGAGAAAGCCTTTGCTGGAATCTTAACAGTTTCATTATCCTTCTGAATTGTTGCTATTGAAAGAAGAATAATAAAAACAGCATCTTAACTTCTGCCAAATGGGAGAGAGTCAAACAATCAGCCCATCATTAATAATTACTCTCCGTTGCCAGCCATTACTATGCCCTGATGAACATTTTATCTCATCCATTATGAGATGATAAAACACCTTCAAACACCACATTCCATGTATCCTTTCTTTTAGTGTTGCACAGTGATCAGCATTCATTTTAGAAATTGTGGACTTTACAACCGTGTTATAAATAACTATTTTAATTTCCTGATGTGTCGACCTTCATATTAAGGTCATCATCTGGAGTATATACAAATATACAAGGACAAGCTGAGTTACATTTCACATTAAGCTAAAGAAACAATAATTTGATCACCGGTTATTCTACTGGCTTAGACCTTTTGGGTGCTACAGCAAAGGTCTAAATTTTGCTGTAGCACCCATATCGATGAACAAACTGGATTTTATTTGTAATATTGAAAGAGGCTTAAGATTCATCTCAAATAACATAGTAGATAAAATACGTTTAGAAACCACCAACATTTTAAATATAAATCATAAGAAAACAATAACAAGCAACTTAACGAAACACAAGTTAACAGCGGTGAAATCATTAAAATCAAATCCAAAGATCGTAATAACTAGAGCTGATAAAAGAAGTGCCATTGTTATTCTAAACTGAACCACTTATTTAGAAAAAATGAATCTGCTAGTCTCAGGCAATAGTACATACCAACTTGTTAACTACAACCCAACCAATAGAATAAAAAAGAAATCAGAGTAACTACTTAAATCAATTACATGGCCTGAAGATACAGTCAAAAAATTACTTCTGCACAATATCGTTCCCCAAGAATTTATGGTCTACCAAAGATACACAAACAAAACACGCCACTCCAGCAGATAGTTGAAGGTAATAGACAGTCCCAATTATAACCTAGCCAAGAAATTAGCAGCAACACTCAAGGAGTTGGTAGGTCATTCCCTCTCCTATATCAGAAACACCATATCAGATAATCCAGGATCCTGAATCTAATATAATGTTAAAAATAGGACATTATTGTTACTGTAAGAAAACTATCTATAAGAAAGAATGTTTCTGTCATGTTATCTTAAATAGAATTTAGCTTTGATGTAGTTTCTAAATAATTAATTTGTAGTTTTATGTGTAATTTTTTTTTTTTTTACTAGAGCTCATGCCAGTAGAATAACTGGTGATCAAATCATTGTTTCTTTAACTTACTGTGTGAAATGTAACTTAGCTTGTCCTTGTATATACTCCAGATGATGACCTTAATATGAAAGTTTAAACGTCGGGAAATTAAAATAGTTATTTGTAACATAGTTGTAAAGTCCATAATTTCTAAAATGAACATTCCATGTATCTTTTTCTCTTACAGTGTTTAGCAAGAAGCAGTTTTTTCAAATTCATGGGAAATCATGAATTAAGCACCTCCGTAGCACAATTGGAAGAATGACGGTATGTTGCGCCTTTCGATTAGAAAAGGCCTAAGTTTGATTCTCATCATGATGGGAGGAATCTTTATATGGACTTTTTCAATTGAAGGTGAGTTAGCCGATCTCCTATGGAGGTAGCAGGGTTTTTTCTCTCGGAAACTCTGGTTTTTCATCCCACATACAGACAAATCGGCCCTTCAGAACACTCACAATTTACAGACAAAAAATACTAGCTGTGGTTTTGGGCAATAGATGGGTTTTGATATGGCTTTGATGTAAATGACTGGTAGTAGAGGTTCAGTGTAGTGTTGGAGATGTCATGAATAATAATCACGATTATCATTACTTTCCCAAAACCAGGAAAAGATCCAGACATAGCAGACAATTATTATCCTTTTCAGTTGTCTTTGTTTTGTATCATCTTGGAAAAATGGTCAATCTGACTTCTTTGGTATCTAAAAAGCAGTGATTATTTTTTCCAACACACACACACAAGTGTCATTTCCTTATATTGATCAACCTTAGACTACTTGGTCCATTTAGAAACATCTGTCAGAGCTGCATTCCTGAAATGGGGAAACACCTAATTTTGGTTTTCTTTGACATAGAAAACCTTATGACACATCCTGAAATTAAAAGGTCTTTCTTATAGTTCTCAGGGTACATTCTCATGATGGTAAGCAGTACCACTTTCATTACAGATCAAATGTCTAGGAAAGGCTAAAACGACTTATCTGTAGCGAGTATATTAACCCATTGGTGTCTTGTCCAATTTTTATAGATACAACATCGCTGAAAATGTGCTCTAGGATGAACTGTGGATAAAGGGACACAGACTACAGGGCTTTGGGTATATAGGCCTACTTGTCGCACATGTCTTGCCACGTTTTGTCGAGATAACCCTGTGCTTGAATGGAGCCGACTTGCAAGCTGACCTACTGTGGTGTGTTGAGTATGTTTTGCTGTTATAACCAAAAATCTGTCTTCATGCTCTGTCATAGATCAAGGTGACCTCTTAGCAAACATCTAGAACATATTCCACTGGTTTGAATGCTGTCAGAGGCCTGGATATAACACTATGTGAGATTCCAATCTCTTTGGCAATATGAGTAATTCTGTGGCTTTCTTCAAGCTTTCCAATAATTTTTCCCTATGTGAAATCATCTCAATGGTGTCTTTGAGACATTACAAGACATCCAAGTATGCAACTTTATTCCTTCACAAAAGAGCTTCCTTCAAACACAATTTGCTTAGTGCAGCCTTTTATCCTGTTGAGTGCTACCATGTGACCCCTTTTTATGCAATTAAAAATCTGTATCTACTTTCTACTTGAAATCAGCAGTCATACAAACTGCCACAAACTGATTCATCTGAATTTGTGCTTGTAATCTTTAAATACAGTTCGTCCACCTGCATGGACACCAGTGTACTTGCAGGTCTTTGTGTGTTCCTCCGTGGTTAATGCACAAGAGTGAATGAGTTTGAGGCATTGCACAATTTCAGCCTTATGTGTGACAAGGAAGTCAAAGACCTCCCTACATGGGCTCTTAACTCCATTGATGTCTCATAATAATAATTCATTATGAAATATTAAAAAAAAAATAATCTTGTTGTTTTTTTACCATTAATAATCTACTAGTTTAATAATGTGCTTTTCATTTAAAGATATCATAATTTGCTGTAGGTGACAACACTACTTGTAAAGCCAGGACCACCACCACCTCAAGTTGTAGCAACCTGGATAATTATTATTAGTATTATTGCAGGAATTCTTTTGTTGTTACTTATTCTATTAGGACTTGTCAAGGTAAATTTAAAATATTTCTTTTTGTTAAAAAAAAAAAAATAAATAAATAAATAAATATATATATATATATATCAATTAAGATTCAAATAACAAACTGATCTCCAACAAATTAGTGATATGGATAAAATTATGGTATAACTTATGATGATTTGAATCAAGTATATTATGTTGGCTATTTTTGGCTTATTGTTAACTTATCTTTAGTTGAAAAACACAAGTCTTCTTAGTGTGCCAGGTGGGATATGAACTTGGGTGTTTCTAATGCTTCTATGTAACTGATAGGAGACTGACTGTCTGATAGTTATCAGCGTATGTGAGCATTGTATCAGTAGAAGAGATTCGAATGGCATTCCAGAGAATACTGTCTGTTCACTGCTGCTATTCGGTCTGTATTATTTTAATGAAGTTAGTTTATTTGAATTGTTATTATTACTATTTGGCATTTCCACAGAGTCCAAAGACTCATCTTGTGAAACCCATTATTCTCTCTCTCTCTCTCTCTGAAATTATGATGCTACATCTCCAGCTGCAAAGTACTCTGGCAAAACATAGACTTAGGACCCATAATCAAGTTTTGATCTAATGAATGCCATATATAAAGTCTAGCAGAAAAAGTAATGAGATTTTTTTTTTATTGTGACAACACGGACAGCACTGTTGACCTGACAATGACATAGTATGTTAGTGATTCTCTCTCTTTCCATCAGTACCAGTTTCTTGTCGGTAGGATAAACACCTGTGAAGTTATTGTGTTCTGTAATAAGTGTATGTCTGGTGTGTCTATCATGAAAATGGAGAAGCAAAATCTTGAACCATGTTGTGTAATTAAATTTTGTGTTAAACTGAATGACAGTGCTATTGGCATGTTCAATAAAATAAAAGCGAAGGCTTATAGTAACGATTCTTTATTATCACATGCTCAAGTGTTTAAATGGCACAAGATGTTTTGGAGGGGAGATATAAAGTGTGGAAGATGAAAAAAAAGTGCAAGCTGGTCTGTCACAACAAGAATAAACAAAAACATCAAGTGAGTACAGCTGCATCTCTGAAGATAGATGCTTATTGCTTCAAATAATCTCTGAAGAATTGCATATTAACCATTTCACCTTTCAAGATTTTGAGTGAAGATTTGGAAATGCAATGAAAGATTTGTGCAAAGGTGGTTCCGAAAAGTCTCTGATAATCAAAAAGCTTGCCACAGCAATGTTTCCATGGAAATGCTGCACTGAACCCAATTTTTAAGATCACATTATTACCAGGGACAACACTTTTTTTTTTTTTTTAGTGCAATCCTGAAATCCCAACATTCATAGTGGCACACAAAAATTTCTCCAAGAAAGTGTGATGAGCAAGTCCAACTCGAAAACCATAATTGTCATCTTTTTCTATAGTCATGCCATAGTCCATCGAGAATTTGTACCTCTTGCAGCAACTGGTAATCAAATTTACTACAATGAAATCCTTGAATAGTTATTAAAATGCATTTTATAGGTGCATCCAGAGATTATGAATGCTTTGATCTTGCATCATGAAAATGTACCTTCTCATTCTGCACTGCTAATTTGCAAGTATATTTAGCCCAAAATGCATTCCAGTGTAGGAACAGACACCATACTTACCCGTCTTGTCTCCATGTGATTTTTTTTTCTTTCCCCCAAGCTCAAGAACTAGTTGAAGGGCACACATTTTGAGATACATCCGGAGTCATAAACAGGCTAACAGAAGAGGACTTCTATTCCTGTTATACCACGTGGAAGGAATCTTGAAACTGGTGAGTTTTGTGTGGGTGAGTCGGGGGAGGGGAGGAATTACTTTGAAGGTGACTATGATGTATTAGATGATTAGTTGAACACACGATTTTATACATATTTTGTCTCATTACTTTTCTGCTGAATCTCATACGCTCAAAGCAAAAAAAAAAAAAAAAAAACATCCATGAGCACTCTAAAATGTGGAAGATAAAGTGCAAAGAGTGTTTATTGTTTTATGGCACTTGCCTTGCAATTGACATATATGAGGGAGGAAACAGAGTTTCTTGTCAAATACGAGTTTCAAGAACAAGCTTTCTGGTGCAACTGGGATTCAAGGTTGTCCTAGTCTGAGTTCTGAGCAGAGGTTTAAGAAGAGGATGAGAAACTGTTACAATGAGTCTGGAGCTAAACAGTATATGAATGCGAATCAGCAGCTGCTTGTATTCATATGTGATTAGAGGAAAGTGAAGGAATATTAGTGGCTGGTTCAATGGAGCAGTGCACATGGAAATAACTATTTCAAAAAAAAAAAAAAAGTCAATGCAACAACAGATTATCTATGGGAAAGCAGTTGCAAAGAGTTGGTGAGATAGAGGGGGTCATAATTAATTGGATTACTTTTTTTCTAAGTCCATGCGGTTAGCCAAGTGGCTATGTGCTTTGCAACTATATACCTGGGAAAGGAGTGTCCTGGGTTTGATTCCCTTCACTGATGTGAGGAGCTTAAGGATCTTTCTCAGACATAGCCAAGTTAGCTGGTCATGGGCATGGACTGCAAGGTTTTTCCTCCCACAAGCAAGCAAACCATTCCCGTGAACACATGCATCTACAGATATAGGACACACCGGGAGGCATAGGGCTAGCCACCTTATCCCCAGGACGGGTACAGCTTAGAAGGGCTAAGGATAGTCCCATAACAGACCACCAGGCCTAATACGTGAATGGAAGAAGACTCTTTTTCTGAATACATCAAGCATTTTGAGTTGAGATCCTAGATGCACCACCCCAAATGTGGAAACAGTTCCAAGGTTTGAGCAGGAGATAATTATTGTTTAGAAAAAAAATAATACCAAGTGCTTTTGGAGGCAGAAGAGGCTATGGACCTGATGATGTGCTTATGCCAAGACAGGTTAGATGCAAAAGTTAATCCAAATGCGATTTGGTGGTATTGAAATTTACATGTTATCCTTACCCCACTTGAGAATGGCAATGAGATCATTGTTTAAGGCATTGGTATGAATTATCTCAACACTACAATGCTTAGAACATGAAAAAGAGCAATGGAGAGTATTACCATCTGCAAAATTGAATAGGATTTGATCTCAGAGAGAGAGGATGGTTGATGTATAGGAGGAGGAGCATAGATAAAAGCACAGAGTCCTGAGGTCCAGCATTGATTGACAAATCTGAATCATCTACCATTATCTGCAGTGGACAATCGGCGAGGAAGCTGGCAAGTTATTCACAAAAGAGAGCAGGAATACCATAGGACAGCAGCTTAGGAACGAGGCCATGATGCCATACGTGATCCAATGCCTTTAAATTATCAAGAACTACCACTTGAGTTAATCAAAACTTTTATATGGCTTGTGTCTAAAATCTGCTGGGAAACAAGAATGACAGAATCCATATTGGTGATTAATAAGTAATTGGCAAGTCTCCAAGTATTGAAGCAGTTGGTTGTTGATAATCTTTTCCATTATATTTGAGAGTATTGAACACAGAGCAATAGGGTGATAGTTTGCTGGTTAACTTTTAAATCCAGCTTGCTTCCAAGATGACATGACAACTGAGTATGACAACTTGAAGAGATGATGCAAGATGGGTTCACGTTCTGGAGCATAAGCTTTTAGCACATCTGGAGGGAATGTCATCAAGGCCAGGAGACTTATTGATATCAAGTCTGAGTATTTATCTTTACGTTTTGCTTTATTCTTATTCATCCTGTTCATTTTATCCTCTACTGTTATTTTTTTTTCCTCTGACTATTTTCTTATCATATCCTGTACCTGTTTGACAACTGAGAAATCTTTAAATATTCTTATGTAAAATGATAAAAGGTGTGTATTTCACTTTTTTTATTGCCCATTTGAACTTGTCCTGTCCATTTTTTATATATATATATATATATTTTTTGCTTGGTCTTTTCTTATGAAATGTATTCATAGCATTCAAATAGTTTATCGTCATATTTCTCCTTTCAATTTTTCTTTTTTTATATCCATTACCTTTATTTTTTCCCAGTCATGCATTAAAATCTAATACTATCTGATAACACTATTGTTAATTATAGTTATATTGGATACTGTATCATAGATTCTTCAAATTCTTCATAACTGTTGGTTGGTGCATATATTTGTAAATATTATAAACCCCTGGTTTTTTCATTGGGTAAACATAAACAAGACTTCAAGAATGTAACAGATAAATTAGTCAAATTACTCTACAAGTACAACATAAAAGTGACTTTCCTGCCACTTGAAAAAATATCAATATCTCTTCATCTTCCGAAATCCCCACATTACCCACGGAAAAAACCAGGGGTTTATAATATTCATTGTTCCTGTGGCATCTGCTACGTAGGCCAGACAGGGAGATCGGCGGAAATCCTCATGAGCGAACATCAAAAGGACATACAAAAGAAGAGAAAACATAAATCTGGCTTAGTATATCAAACAGCTTCTACCGGTCATGATGTACTCTGGGATAGAACATACATGTCTTATATTGATAAGAATTGTTTCCCAAGAAAATTAAAGAGGCAGCAAATATGATTAAAATTCCTAAACAATGATTTAAAATCAAACCTTGGTTTTTGTTGCAAGTTTGGTCATCATTAATTAAAAATTTACCCACTTCAGACCTCGGACAGAGCGAGCGTGAACCGCAGAACACGACAATAAATAGCATTGTCTTTAACTAACACGCATTAATGGTTATATAGATCTGTTATTCAATTTTTTTAAGGAACTTTTTTGATGTTCATAATACCAACAAATGAACTTGTTTTTTGTAATTTCTTATAGTTGGTGCTTTAAACTGTTAGTTTTCTTTACCCCTGAAGATGTTAGTCATATGACTAACAAAATTTGTCAGGTTATATTTATATTTTATTTATCATTATTTTTAATTCGCTTTAAGTGTATTGCTATTGTTTATTTATTTTTCGTTAAAATTGTCAGATCAGTAATTTTCTTACAAGTCCGGGTAAATGAATTAATTTGGATCAGTAGAAGTCAAACAGTGAGGCCGAGTGAATATGATTATAAGCAAAGTGTAAAAACTTGATTGTAGCTTAAATAGTAAATATTCCAAAGCACATTACATTGATTTTTTACTTAGGTTAAGTTCATGTGAATATTGTAAAAAAATAAACCTTGTTTGTCTCGGTATAGTTTGTATTAGATGTTTTTGTAAATAACTCTTTTGAAGCTAACTGTATATACTGCTTTAATAAGAATATGTTAGAGTGTTAAAAACAAAGGCAATGTTTCTGTCGCTGTACATGGTGGCATTAGAAAGATTGTTATTGAAACTTGTATGTATGAGAAAGACTTTTTATATGTTGTATTTCAGTAGTTTTCTATCTATTTTTTCTGAAATGCCCCAAACATAGCGTATGACTATGCCATTCTTGTAATCTTTTTTGTTTAGTGGCATTTTTATAGTGGATCATGTGAACTTTTTTTTTTCTTAAAGCCATTTTTTTTTTTTTTTTTTTTTTTTTTTAACAAATGTTTGGTTAATAATTTCAAATTCTCAGAGCAAATTTTTAAGGCTCTGTGTTTGAGGGTGCTATGAATTTTTATGTATGTATTGGCCTGCATGTGTGTTTGTGATAGACTGTGAAGGAGCCTGAAAGAAGACATGTAAAAGTGTACCTAGAAAAGGAAGGGAGTTGTTGGAAGTTTATTTTCCACTTGGTTAGACTATAATAAATTTAGTTTAATCCTTTACCCAAGTGTAGGCAAACAAAGTTTGCACCTGAAGTAGGTCAAGAATAGCTTTATACATGTCTGCAAGGAGATGTGCTTTGCATTATGGGAGATACTGAGACAAGGAGTGACGAGAGTTGATCCACCTTTACTATGAGTTGCCTCAGTCCTGAACTACTTCAGGTGCAAATTTTGTTTGCCTACACTTGGGTAAAGGATTAAACTAAATTTATTATAGTCTAACCAAGTGAAAAATAAACTTCCAACATCTTTCTCTAAATCCAGAGTAAATTAATAATAAGATGGTACATCTTTTGGCAACTCATATAAGTAAATATGACCTCTCCATAGCTTCTGCCTTAGTATCGCCACTTCTGGGTCTGCCTCCCACTGACGAGACCTCAATAAAATTCAAAACCGGTCTGGGTAGTGGCCCTTCCCTTAATTCATACCTTTATACAGTCCACAAGGAGATGTGCTTTGCATTATGGGAGATACTGAGATAAGGAGTGATGAGAGCTTGGTCCACCATGAAGAGAGTTGTTGTTTTCAATTCAATGGTGAATTGGATACGTTTGTGTTGTTTGTTCAGGTGGCTTAGGAATGTATTTCGCCCATGGCTGTACCTTCTTATTGCAGGTAAAAATTATTTTTCCACATGAAATACCCAGAGTGCATACTTGGGCAAAGAGGGCTGGGGCAGTTATGTTAAAGCTGACTAATAAATTCAACATTGAGTGTGATGTTTTTCATTTTCTTTATGAAGTGTTTTTTATGTAGGAGGGGGAAAATGATCTGCCAACTCTTTGAGTATGGCTGCTAATTTCTTGGCTAAGTGATAATTAGGGCTGCTGATTCCTTCAACTATCGGTCATAGTGGTGTGTTGGTTTATTTTTGGAGTGCATTATGCCTGCACTCCCATAAATTCTGGGAGTGCAGGCATAATGTGTTATTAGTTTTTTGGTTGTTTTATTTGGCCACATGATCACAGATTTGATTAATTCTGTTGTTTGTTAACTATGGATTTGTTAAGGAGTGCTCTTGCTTTAGTAATATGACTGTGTTTTATGTTTTATAATAAAGTGACAAGAGCGGCTGATGAGAGAAAGGCATATTCTGCCCTTTTTTGGGAGGGGAATTTTACAAAGTCATTTGACAGGGTATCATATAAGCTGATATAAAGTTACAGCACATTGGTTTAGATGTCAGGTTAGTGAACTGGACTCAGGATTGGCTATCTGATAGGTATCGGAGTGTTGTGTATGGGGGAGCAATATCAAGGAGGCAGAAAGTTACATGTAGGGTCGCACAGAACTCAGTACTTGGAACTGTATTGTTTAACCTTTTTATCAATGACATTGTCAATGGATTGCAGGGGGGGTATATTCAGTTGTTTGCAGATGATTTGAAGCTGGTGAGGATTATTAATAATATGTATATATACTCAGTTTAATGCAGCTAAATGCAAAGTCTTGAGGTTTGGGATACATCGATGGGAGACTGCATACTCGGAGGAATTGGAGAAAGAAAGGGATTTGAAGGTAATGAGTGATAGAAACCTGAAATTCAGAGAATGTATTGCAAAGCTTGTGAGGTAACCCAGAGGATTGCTGCAATACTGAGGACACTGACCTACAGAGATAAGAGTTGTCATTCCATTGAATGAAGTCTTGATGAGATCACACTTGGACTGACTGTTGTGCTCATATTTGGTCCCTAGGATTTGAAGGGGATAAATTTACCATGGAAATAGCACAGAAGCAGATAACAACATAGTATCAGGACTGTACAATGTTAGTTATGAAGATAGGTTGTGAATGTGAACTGCAATGTTTGGGTGAGAGAAGAAATAGAGGTGATATGATCGTGACTTAAAATGTTGAGAGGTAGTTACAGTGTTGACACTTGGGAATGCTTTTGTTTGGTGGAACAGGAGTGAGGACAAGGTGCTATCCCTGGAAGTTACAAAATGAAGTTGTGAGCAAGAGGGTAAAGAGTGGTTTCTTTGCATGGAAAGATGGTTAAACCATGGAATGCATTGCCTGATAATGGTGAGAGTTTTCTCACCATTATCAGGTGTTTTCTAAGATGGGCCTATCACAATGAGTCTTGAATCAGAATAATAATTTCCTACACTGCTGTTTAGTTGACCTACAAGGACCAACTTTTCCTTTTTCATTGTCAGTCACCTTCTCTTAATGCCTTGATAAAGGAAAATTTAAGGAAAAATTTCTCCAATTTTTGCTTAGTAGAACAGGTACAAATAAGTCTCACTGTCAAGGTCCTCATTATATTTGTCAATATCACTCTATCTGCTATTGGCTGCCATTCTGCGTGTAATTCCCCCACCCCCCTAATTTGCTAACTACCGTATTATGATTTATGCTCCACACTGCTGCTAATCAGACATTGATTGAAATTTGATCTCTTTATGCTCCACAAAATATGGAACATGTAACAGTAACATTTATAGAAAAATGAATTCATTTCTTTAAGTAAAATATAGTCATTAAGAATGAAATGCTAATTACTGTTTTAAATGAAATAAAAATTTTTGTTTTCTAACAGATGGGATTTTTTCAACGTCTCAAGAAAGAAGAAATGAAAAAAATGATGGAACAAGCTAAGCTTCTGAAACCTGAAAATGGTGGTTTATCAGATGATGATGAACTAAATGGAAAGGCAGGATAGAAAATACACATCATCTCACAAAGATAATCAAACTATGGAAATACGTTGATTTTGTTTTTTCCTGTGCAAAATTAATTTAACTGAAAATTTGATTGTATCAATTCAAACTGTGCTAAAGTGGTGTTAAAACCAAATCTTTAAATCTTAAAAAAAAAAAAAAAAGAAAAGAAAACAATTTATTGCTATGGAAATTAAAGCTAGCAGAATGCTAGCTTGTGCCAAATATAATCAGGTGAAGAAGTTTTTGAAATCATTAGAAGTGATAAATTTGGACTATCTGCTAGTGTGGTTATTCAAACAATGTAACTATCGCTCAGGGAGAGAATTTGCTCAGTTCCTTTAATAAATGTTTTCCGCATGTTGCAGCAAATAAAAATAACTGATTGTCAATATATTTCATCTTTAGAAGACATGGAGAGAAGAAAAAAAAAAACTGTTATGCCTATTGTGGAAAAAGATTTAAATGTAATTTAAGTTAACAAATATTTATAAAATATGTTTATATGAAATTTCCACATTTAGCAGCAATGCTAGGCAAATTAAGATTAGATGTTGGCCACATTCCTAGTCTTGCAAATAATCTGCTGGTAACATCCACAGTTTTTTGTTTGTGTGTATGTGTGTATATATAAATTTTACATGAACATAATCAAATTTGATTATGTGCGTGTAAAATTGCTCAATTTGCCACTTCTAGAAATAGAATGAAATGAGAATTTTAAACAAAATTCAGAAATTATTTCTGAATTTTGTTGAAAGAATCGCCACAAATTCCAGTGCTCTTTGAACACCTCTAAATACATTTCAACAGAACCATATTCAGTATCGCTTATTTAAGTGTGTATTTTAGGTATAAAATTAATTGAAATTTTTAAAATTTGAATATTTTATTTAAAAATAATTGTAATAAACTCATAAGGGGCATATTCAGAGCAGTACATTTTAAGAACCAAAAAACAATTATTATAATTTCTTGTTTTCTAATCTCTACGGAGGTCAATAAGATGCATCGTAGGAGGTAAATTCAGCCAACACAGTCAATCGTGCCACTCCTTAAACTCATCAACTGTTGATATTTTCACTGCCTGCTCAGGCAATGCATTCCACTCTCCATGCAAAAAAAACGTATTCCTCACCCTCTTACAACTTCCAGGAATGGCCCTTCTTGTTTTTTTATTATTATTATCTAGGCCTCCATGGAGTCAAAAGACTCATCGTGGGATGTTGTTTTTAGGAAACACAAAGTTTATCATACCACTCCTTGAACCCATTGTGGGTTTCTATCCAAACATTCTATCATATGAGAAATCTTCCCAGTGTCAACCCAATAATAATATATTTTCAATGCCCCCCCCCCTCACCGTCTTCTATCCACCAAACACTGTAGTCTGCATGCCTTCAGGCTATCTTTAACTAACATTGTAGAGTTCTCATATTACTTTCATTATCCTTCTCTGCATCCTCTTTGAGGTTTTTCATCTTTTTCAAAGCCTAATAACCAGAACTGAGCACAGGAATACAGATGGGATCTGAGCAAAGCTTTATATGATGGGACCACCATTCTTTTAACTTTCGTGGTATATGTCCTACTCAACATTGTGAATACAGCTGAGAATTTCTGCAACCTTTCCAGTGTGTCCTACTTCAAATTTTGATCTAATTCATCCCAAAATCCCTTGCTTCCTCCACTCCTTTTAGTATATGAGAAATCAAGTTGGTTTAATGAGGCAGGTGACCAGTGGTGTGCCTCAGGGCTCTGTGCTTGGGCCAATGTTGTTTAATTTGTATATAAATGATATAGGAAACGGCTTAAAGGGAGATATTCAGTTGTTTGCTGATGATGCAAAGTTGTGTAGTGCAATAAAAAATCAAGCTGATGTTGAAAGTTTGCAGGAGGATTTAAATAAGCTGGTAAAATGGGCAAAAGAAAATGGATGTCAGTTCAATGTGGAAAAGTGTAAAGTCATGCATTTTGGGATTAAAAGATTACCAGCTGTGTACTACATCGATGGAAAGGTACTCCAAGAGATTGATGAGGCTAGGGACTTAGGCGTATTGGTAGATAGGGAGATGAAGTTCAGAGGACACATTGCTAAGGTGTCCAAGATTGCACATAGGATTACTTGGTTGTTGAGGAACACACTGACATCCAGAGATAAAGAGGTTATTATTCCCCTTTATAAAGCATTGATACTTCCACATTTGGATTACTGTGCTCAGGTCTGGTCACCTGGATTCCTTGGAGATGAGGCTGTGGAGAGGGTTCAGAGAAGAGTGACCAAGTTGGTGAGTGATATAAAAAATGCTCCCTACATTGATAGATTGAGAGCTTGTGGATTGCAGAGATTGGTTGATAGACGAAGAAGAGGGGATATGATAGAAACATTCAAATTACTAAAAGGTTTTTATAGGATTGATGCAGGGGAAATGTTTCAGCTGTGTGATAGTGATGGAAGAACAAGAGGTCATCTCTGGAAATTAAAGAAGGGTGTGGTTAACAAAGGTGTCAGAACAAGGTTTTTTGCCTGGAGGGTGGTGAATGAGTGGAATTCATTGCCTGACTTAGTTGTGAGCTCTTCGTCTGTAAATGAATTCAAGAAGAGATATGACAGATATTGTTTTGCTAGTTTGGGTCTCCCGCGATGAGTCTACTAACTCCATGGAGATACCCGTAATAATAATAATATAACTCTACCAACAATTATTAAGCATCCTATCTGTGAATCCCAAATTTTAAAAACTTAAAATTGACATAAATATTGACCAGTAATGGTTCCTAGTACTGAACCCTTAGGAAACACTGCCTGTAGCCTTCTCACTCAGATATTTCTTCCCCATATGCAACTCTGATACCTGTGCAAAAGCCTGATACCAATTCAATCCAATGATCTTGCAGCTTAAAAACTATTGTAAAATGCAACCAGATTACTAAAACAAGAGTGTCCTTTAACAAATCCATTCTGACCTGCATAAGTAATATTGCCCTCATCTGCCCAATTCTGTATACGAGTTATCAGATTCCCCAAAATCTTAACCTTCAGTCTGCTGTCTCCATTCTAGCACTATCTTGGCCTTCTTCCACTCTCCAGGAGCTTGCCCTATTGTAAACCATTCATTAAATAGCCAGGTTAATGGCATGATTAGTTCCACAGCAGATTCCCTTAAAACATTTTGAAATTCCACCTATACTCTTTTTCAGGTTATCTTGGAAGTATTGGAATAAGCTACATTTCTGATTTTTCTTACCCTTTGTACTATAGGCTTATGCTGCATAAAATAGTTCCTTACATTTTTTTACATTATCACATTGTGTGGTATATTTTGTATATAATTATTTTACTACTTCCTTACATGTCGATGCTAGAATTATGTTTCATACCATTAAATCGATACAGGGAACTTATTTTTGGAAAATGCAATTATCTATCACGTGGTCTCCGATAACCGCTGACATATTAACCGCAAACTAATATTCTACTACCTTCAGAAGTGGTACAGCCTTAAGTATATTTCTTTACTTCCAAGATAGCCTGAAAAAAAAGTATAGTACCATTTACTGATATCTGGTGTACTTGCTATTCAGAATATATCCTCTTTATTCACTTATGTTTCACTCCTCCTTATCTCTCTAGGAATAAGCATGCTTCACCACTAATAACTTATTAGTGGCTTCACTACTACTATCTTATTTTTATTTTGCATCGAGTTGTTCTCCATCTCACTTTTTTGTCTTTCATAATCTTTTTTTGATCTACAGTCATCATCAAATTTCTGACTTGTACCATCAAGGGATGTACAGGATATGATAGTACTACATGAAATTTACATCATTACTAACTTCCTATCTACAATTTTCCTCCAAATCATTCTGCCTATTGTAAAAAAGGATAGTCAGAAATGTAGCTTATTCCACTATACTCCAACATTATCAGATCTTATATATTTATCTTCTAAGGCACTTTTTACTGTATCAAGTAATATTTCACCGTATATCTTGGTCTTCCTCTGGGTCTTTTTATTACCAACCTGGAAGAGAACTTGATTTGCTAATCTTTCCTCTCCCATTCTGTTTAAGTGACCATACCACCTGAGATTAGCTCTGCTAACACATTCCTAGATGATAAGAAGGTCAGGGTTCCTTCCTAATATCCTTGTTTTTAATATGATATTGCCATTAATGCAATCTGTTCGTGCCCCTAATCTTTCTCAGGATGCTCATATCTGCAGTCTTTGGTCGACAAGTATTTTATTTCTAACCCAGCTCTCAGATCATAAGTTAAAATGGGTTTGAACACTGTTTTCTCTCTTATTCCATATAAATTTATTCAGTTGACTTCCTACCATACCAGCTTTGTTTATTCCATTCTCTATTTCCATATTTAATTTACCATCTTCATTAAAAATCATGCCTAAGTTGCTTCTGCCTATTTTCATTGTCTTTGTCTTGTTATTGCTGGCCTTCATACCATATCTATTACAACAGTTATTCAATTTGATCAGGGAATCTTTCAAACTTGTAGCAGATTTATTTAGAAGTATAACATCATCCGCATAAAGCAAAGCGGTGACATTAACATCTCCAATTTTGATATTAGGTTTAATACCACTTTCCTTCATGTGATCCATATAGATAATGAATAACAGAGGGGATAATGTGCATCCTTGTCTGACACCAGATTTAACATTAAACCATCTTCTTGTACCTCCTTAAATTCTAACTGCTGACTTACGACACAAATAAAGACTAAGTATTGCTTGATATACTCCCCACTGACACCATACAACTGTAGCGTTTTAAATAGCTTCTCTCCTGGCACCTTGTCATATGCCTTTCTCAGATCTATTTTTGATCCACAATTCCTGTTTAATTTTGCCAATCATTGATTTATGTTCTTAAGGTATAAAATCTGCCAATGCTGTCAATTGACTTGTCCTCTTTCAGATTCCTTCATCTGTTGTAATGCTCCAAGCTGGTTTCTAAGTCTATTATATTACCTGCCTTATACTTCAAAATAAATTCCCTCTCTGTAAGTAAACTTCTGTGAGGAGAGAACATAATACAATTGCATTGCCAGTATTTTCACCACATGGAACAATTGGTACTAGAGTTGTTTATTAAGACATTCAACCAGTTTTATGAAATTCCTGCTTTTCTCATCATCAGTAGATAAATAAAAAGTGAATAAAATATATAAAAACATCAGGTTGCAAACAAGTATTGATCATAGTACATTATTTGAAAACAAGAATAACAATGGAATGCTCACATGCACTATGTGGACATTTGATGGTTGCTGGTATAATGGATGCTACTGACATCAAGCTAAATCTGGATACGATTCTGTAACATGGATAAGAAGTGCAATTTAGTCTCACTATTTCATCCACCTCACTGGTAGGGAGGTTAAGAGAGGTCCAGACTTGATGTAAAATCATGCTTTTGTTTCTTGTTGCACTTTTGATGGTGTTTTATCATTTCAGCTGCACTACTTGATGCTCATTATCCACTGTATGTGCTTCCAATTCTGATTTATACTTTCTCTTGTTCTCTACATCCTTGGACAAGTATATCTTGCCTGACCTGTTTGTCTGTCCAAATGTAACACAAACATAAAAGCACAGTTTATTTTGTAGATTGGATGGTTGTGGAAGCCTGAGGAGGTAGGTTATCTCCTCATCCCTCCAAAACCTCACCACCAACCAATTAAGAAGCCTGGAGATTGAAGATCTCCTCAGGTCTCCAAAACCTCCCCATTCACCATTTAAGAAGCTTGGTGTCTACAATATATATTTCCTAGTTTGTAGAAACATTTCACTAAATATGTTATTGTATAAATTTCTGTCTCAAACCATAAATTCTCAAAGCCATTAGTATCATTTGAACGCTGCTTGTCTACCCCACAATACTTCATCAATGCATTTTACCTTCCTTACTCTTCATTTCTATCAATCATAACATCCTCCTCAGTTAACTTGGTTTACCATACCAACAATTGCTATTTTGGGACCTGGCAAACTACATTCAGCATTTTCTTTTTATCATTGTCATAATATCTTGATATGCTTACACATACTTGCATCCATCCTAGAAACTCTAATTTTGCTAACTCTGACTCCAAACTCACTGATGACACTTTTTCCAGACACCTAACTCCAATTCCATTCAAGGACAAGACTTCAAGTCTGTGAAATTCACTTCACACATCTATAAACTGCACAGCCATCTATCTACACATCCTATACATTTCTCATTTGGGAATATTGTCACTGTCAACCCTCACCTCTATCATACATCAGGCAACAGACTCAATCTTTACTCTAATAGCCTCATTAAAATCCTTAATCTTTTACCTGAGAAACAGAAACGTCAATTTAGTTTTGTTAATTTAATTACTTGCAGAATTTTCAGCTATATTTCATAGTGACTATCAATACAATTATAGAAAAACAATCGCAAAAAAAAACAATTCAATTAAAAGAGCACGATATATGCACTATCAGCTGTAGGATAATAGTTAAATTTGTATAATATAAATTAGTTAAAAGATTTTTAAATATAAAATTAATTAAATTTACAGAACACATGAATGATGCGTATTAGTCAGTATATCTTCCCAAAATTGCAAAAGTTCAAGGCATCACTTTTGTTAAGGTTTGGATTGTGAATCTGTGCTTCACAGTTTTCTTTGTAAAATCTTTCCAGAAGAAAATAACTTCTACATAACACTTTTTTGGTTTTGTTCCACCAAATCCTTTGTTTTGTAGATAATGGGTGACTTACTAAACTGGATTTATTGGGCTCTTTAAGAATATATAGAAATATGTATATTCTCAAGAAATATATACTTCATATTAACATTCACTGTGGATTTTGTCCCACATTCTGGATGTTCATCAAGATGAATTTGTATAGAACAACTTATAGCTTCAAACATGTCAGAGTTTTGCTCCTACAAATTGCTCATTCATTTAGCATATCTCCTAAGTCCTATATCCAGTTTTTCACCATTTCCTGCTTTTACATATTTTCCTTTATTTCTTCATATTTCATTTCCTTTCGCGATATTTGCCAAGCACCTTTCTGTCTGTGGTACTGTGAAGCACAGCACTTGCCAATGCCTTGAAACTTCTCATCTTATGCCAAACTCTTGTTGCTACTTTGATATCACTTTTAACTGAACCTTTTACCTCCTTCACATTGCTGTCACTAGCAGGTACCATAACACTTTAATTTCTTACTCACTTTCTTTCTGTCACAAGCTACCATGAAATCTTATTTTTTCCCTCATTTGAAATTCTGCTCTTGTATTCCAGCACCTCACAATCCTCAGTCTGAATGATGACACTTTTGACATACTTTAGCACCATTGTCTTTTTTCCCTCACAAAGTGTTGGGCAGATGAGGATAATGTTATCTGTGAGAATCAACATGGGTTTGTTAAGGGGTGCTCTTGCTTTAGTAATATGATTGCCTTTTATAATAAAGTGACAAGAGCAGTTGATGAGGGAAAGACATATACTGGCATTTTTTTTTGGATTTTAAAAAGGTGTTTGACAGGGTGCCACATAAGCTGATATTTAAGTTGTAGCATGTGGGTTTAAATGTTGGGTTAGTCAAATGGATTCAGGATTGGCTGTCTGATAGGTATCAAACAGTTGTGTATGATTGGGCAATATCAAGGAAGCAGAAGATTACAAGTTGGGGGCTCCACAAGGTTCAGTACTGGGACCTGTATTGTTCAACCTTTATATGAATGACATTGTCAATGGATTGCAAGGGGATATTCAAATGTTTGCGGATGATGTGAAGCTGGGAAGGGTTATTAGTAATAGTGCTGATGCGGCTGCCCTGCAAGAGGATTTGAATAAACTAGACAGATGGGCGAATGAATGGGGGTATCAGTTTAATGCAAAAAAATGTAAAGTTATGAAGTTTGGGATCCATCAATGGGAGGATGTATACTCGATTGGAGGAGATATACTGGAGGAAGTAGGGGAGACTAGATCTGGGGGTGATGATTGATAGAAAACTGAAATGCAGGGAGCATATTGCAAAGGTCGTGAAGATAACCCAGAGGATCGCTACAATACTCAGAAGGACGCTGACCTGCAGAGATAAGAGTTATCATTCTGTTGTATAACTCTCTGATTAGACAACACTTAGACTATTGTTCTGAGATTTGGTCCCCAGGATTTGAAGGGGATAAATTAACTGTGGAAAGGGTACAGAGGTGGATAACAAAGACTGAGGGAATATGGACTGCTGAGTTTGGTGGACAGAAGGAGAGGTGATATGATCGAGACTTTCAAACTGTTGAGAGGCAGTTACAGGGTATACTTTAGGGAGTTCTTTTATTTGGTGGAACAGCAGGAAGGAGCGATGACAAAGGGTTATCTCTGGAAGTTATGAAAGGAAGCTGTGAGCAAGAGGGTGAAGAGTGGTTTCTTTGCATGGAGGGTGGTTGAACTGTGGAATGCATTGCCTGAGAGAGTGGTTAGAGGCAGAAATACTCAATGAGTTGAAGGAGTATATAAACTTTGTTTCCTAAAAACGACCTCCCATAATGAGTCTTTTGACTCCATGGAGGCCTGGATAATAATAATATTTGTCAATGCATGTATTACATTAGCTCTACATTGAAATTTTTCATATCGAATAGAAACACAATTCACTGCCTCCATTATACCATATATACATATACACACACACACACAATTAACTATAAATAAACACTCACTCATTATTAATTTTAAAGTTCTTTTCAGCAGCAACCATGCATCATGCCATTTACAATGTCAACAGCACCCTCCATATCACACTGCACCTTGAAATATTCAGCATTGGGATATTCATCACCGATTCTAACAACACATTCCACTCATTCACCATTGACATTGTAGAAAATACACTTTTCACTTCTTTACTTGGATGAGCATTATAGTTTCAGGGATGACCACTACTTCCACCACAATCAACCATGCTATGCATCATTTTCCCTGTATCTATCTGATATGCTCCCCTCACTGACTTAAGTGTCAATTATATCACTACTCCTCCTACCTTCCAAGCTTCTGCAGAGCACATTCTTTTAATCTGCCCTTGTATGCAACATTTCAAAATCCTCAGTAATCACTCATCTCTATATTCTCTCTGTGTTTTCTTTTCACAGCTAAGTGACCAGATGGCCTGATCGGTGCTTGATACAAGGCAATGGCATTATTACTTCCTTATATGTACTTGTCTGTGTCCTTCACAATCAATACCAGCGTAATCTTTGCAAATTTCATAACGTGTCTCCTGAACTTCACATCTATCCACCATCAGTACAACACATATCTTGTTCCATCTTCTCTAATTAAAATCATGACTCAACACTTAGCAATATTAAACTGCTATCTCCATTCATATTCCAAAAGCACTAACCTATTGTTTTTTGTATCTACATAACACCAGAGCTCTCTGACTTCACTCTCCCCCATTTAATGTTATCAGAGTAACGAATGAGCATCTTCTCCCAAAGGTGAAGAGTGGTTTCTTTGCATGGAGGGTGGTTGAACTGTGGAATGCATTGCCTGAGAGAGTGGTTAGAACTCTCTCAGGCAATGCATTGAGAGAGTGGTTAGAGTGGTTAAATGAAGTTTGTGAAACTCTTTCACAAACTTCATCTAAGGAACAGAGGCCCAGATTCCTGTGTTCTGCTATGTATATTTCTCTTTCAAAGACATCACATCCCCATACGAGAACTTGCTAGCTTCTATCAGCCAACCATCCCTATCCTCCACAGTTTAAACATTTGATTGAATGCCACATGACAAACTGTTGTCTTTGAAAAATCACTGTATAAGTATCATACATCTTTCCACCTTGGGGTAATAGTTTTAGTTATTTTCCATTCTGTATATTCATTCTTGTACTATCTAACAATATATCTTAACACCACACCTCAAAATCCATTCAATGGCAGGTGATTATTAAATATGTTTTTTCTTTTTCTGCTTAAAGAAATCACTAAATGCATTTATATATATTCTATAATATTGAATGACTTGAACTAAGCTTAAAATAAAAAAAACTTTATTCGCATGACTAGTTTCGTCTAAAACTAGACTTCTTCAGGTGCACATCAAATAAATACTATAATAACTAGATAAAAACTGGCATTTTAAAAAAACAAAACTAAGAGACATATCAATCCAATTGTAGAGATTTCAGCTTAGATTTTCAAAAAGAAGAACAAGCTCTGGTTGTATTACTGTGCACATGAGATCTCGAGCATGCCAATATTGAACAGTAGAGCTGTGAGAGTCTGGTAGGCTGTAGCTTAGATTGTTGTTAATATGGATGGAGTTGAGCATTATTTCTTTAGATTCTATAATTTTTCTCTCTACTTTGTCACAACAATGGTGCATATTGTCAGTTCTATCCCAGAATACCTGATATTGAAGGTTTTCTTCATTCAAATTAGCTGAAAATAGAACATGGGTAGACAAGGCAATGGGACGAGTTCTGTTGTAGTTGATGTCTCGTTGATGTTCTTCTAAACACAGTTCGACTGATTTCTCCATCTGTCTGAAGTACGGTTTACCGCAGATGAAAAGAATCTTATAAACACCAGGATATTTGAGATAATTGTGTTTAGCTTTAGGATGACGTAAGATTGAACTAAGTTTAGGAAGGGGAGTGAAGAATGTCTTAATGTTATATTTCCTTAGAATTTTAGCTAATTTTGGGGATATAGAACTAATATATGGCATAGAAATACTGCCTTTAGAAAGAGTGGTATCTTCGTTATGTCATTGATGAGGGTTAAACAATAATTTGTCTATAGTCTTCTTAGAATAGCCATTAAGCAAGAATGTACTTTGAAGTCGACTGAGTTCATTTTTAAGGTTCTGTTCATACGAAAGAAGAGACCGGGCTCGGTGACTCAGAGTAGAGATGATACCTAACTTCTGCGGAGGATAATGGTGTGAGAGTCAGCATGAAGGTATCTGTCTGTATGAGTTGGTTTCCTATAAATGGAGAACTTGAGATGTTCTGTCGACCAGGTAAGTTTAATATCTAAGAAGGAGAGAGAGCTGTCAACCTCTAACCCAGATGTGAACTTGATATTAGGATGAAAGTTATTCAGGTGTTCTTGAAAGACAGAGTATCCAGACTATGTTCCCAGATTAAGAAAATGTCATCTATGTAGCGAAACCACACCTTAGGTTTTAAGGCAGAAGATGAAATGGCTTTCTCCTCAAAGTTCTCCAGGTAAATGTTGGCAAGAAGTGGAGAAAAAGGGTTGCCCATAGCTAATACTGAATTCTGCTTGTATATAGGGTCTTCAAATTTGAAATAGCCTGACAAGATGCAGTGTGTCAGTAGGACAAAGATTTTCTTCGCAACTTTCTTTTGAAGAGCAAGTACCTCTTTGGTAGGAACATTTGTGAATAAAGATGCTACGTCAAAGCTAGCCATAATGTCTGAGTTTGTGATCGTGAAATCCTTAAGCTTGGAAACAAAGTCTATGGAGTTTTTAATAAAGAAAGAGTTTTCCGCGAAACATTTAAGAGAAGAGGCGAGAAATTTTGAGAGGTTGTAAGTTGGCGAATCGATACCTTCGACTATGGGGCGAAGAGGAATATTTTCTATGTGAATTTTAGGAAGACCATAAAGTCGTGGGATGAGAGGATGTAGGGAATGGCGAACATTCTGGTAATTCTGAAGTTCTTAGTGGAGTTCTCTGGTAGGATCTCTGTTGAGAATTGAATAAGTATCCGTACATAATAAATCTAGGATTTTTTGGTTTTGTTAAGGATCACTGGGGCATTACCCTTGTCTGCTGGAAGAATGATGATGTCTTGGTTATTCCTTAGTTGTTTAAGAGCTTGTCGTTCAGAAGTTAGAAGGTTATCTGCAGGAGGTCTGGCACTGTTAATAGTAAAAATCGACTCAATACAGAGTAAGTTTGCAATCTGGGTAGGGAGGAGAGAAGCAGCCTTTTCAATCTTAGTGAGAAGCAGTTCTTTAGGAATGGACTTTGCCGACACAATAAAATTGAGACCTTTTGAGAGAACGCTTATTTTGGCTGGTGCAAGGTTATGATTAGATTTGTTTATAACCAGAGCTTGTTCTTCTTTTTGAAACTCTAAGCTGAAATCTCTATAGTTGGTTTGATATGTCTCTTAGTTTTGTTTTTTAAAATGCCAGTTCCTTTCCAGTTATTATGGTATTTATTTGGTGTGTACCTGAAGAAGTCTAGTTTCAGATGAAACTAGTTGTGCAAATAAAGTTTTTTTATTTTAAGCTCGGTTCAAGTCATTCAATATTATAGAATATGTTATCAAACCGAGTAAATCTTCCATTGAACATATATATATAAAATAACTTATTCATTATTGTAATTTTTGTCCCTCATATAGTTTATTTTCATAGATCATGATGTTCTGAAACCTTGATTTTCTTTGGAAAGAAACATTTGAATTTTTTTTTTTTTTTACCAATTCAAAAAGGTTTAGCTCACTGAGCCAGTTTATAGCACCTTTTGGCCTATACTCTTGGATTTTATGATATGAAATCAATAAAGTGCTTAAATTAATTTGTGAGGTTACTTATTAACTGTGCTAAAATCAGAAGAATCTCCCCTCTCCCCCCCATACACACATTTATCAAATATAATGAAATAAGCCATAGTTATATGGGCTAACTCTTTCAGAATATAGAGCATGTAATTTGGCTGAATATCATGGTCGCCTAATGGTTTCTCTGCAACTATGTTCAAAATCTGTGCTTCAGAAGTAACACCAATCATGTATTGCCAAAGTAATCTTTTAAACTGGTCTAAAATTCCTAACATGGTAGCAAGCTCATATACAATCTCATCCCATGAAAAAGATAAATGAAAGTCAGCTATCAAACCACTTGCCCTCGCCTCAATTCTCTCAGAATATTAGAGAGAAAGTGTGAACTTTTTCACCTTCTATACCACTCATGCCACAGCAGATCTTTTAGCATTGTTCCTTACCTTTTAGCAGGCTATGAAAATGGCAGTGTCATGCAGTTGCTATTGACATTTTCAAGGCATTTGATCAGGTCTAGTACAGCAGTCTACTTACCAAGTTATCATTTCATGGTCTCTCTTCTGCAGCTGAATTACAAGTTTCTTTTCTGGTCATTTATTACATGACTTAGTAGATGATGACCCTCACTCTTCAGATTTACCCACCAATGCTGGGGTGCCTCTGAACTCTGTACTTTCACCTACACTCTTCTAATCCATATGACTCACTCTCACTAACTTCAAATCCTGTCTAGAGTTTTGTGATGACAGTACTCTCTGTTCCTTTTCTTTCTTCATTAGCATGCAGATGTTCAAAGCATGAAGATCTTAAATAATCAATGCCTTAAACACTTATCTTCCTACAGTCGAAGGAGGATAACTGAGTAAAAATACTTGGGTATGTGGGCACAGATTTCTCCTCTTGAACTAACTTGCAGCTGTTTGCAGATGATGCAAAATTGGGGAGAGTAATGCAGAGTCAAGGCAGATGTTATAGCCTTTCACAAGGGGACTTGAAGAGATTGAATGAATGGACAGGTAAGTGGAACACTGTCAGTTCAATGTTGCAAAGTGTAAGGTTTGAGATTTGGTGAGTAATGATGGGATGCAAAGTATACACTTGGTGGGGAAACTTTAAAGGAAGTAGAGATGATGAGAGATCTAGGAGCGATGGTGGACAAGGACCTGAAATTCACGGGCCACATTGCATAAGTTGTGAAGACATCACATCGGATAATGGCAATGATGTGGAGGACCCTGACATGCAGAAATAGAGGTTATGATACTATTGTATAAGGCCTTGATCAGGCATCATATGGATTATTGTGCACAGATTTGGTAACCAGGTTTTTCATGGTGATGAGGATGTTTTGGGAAGGATCAAGAGAAGATCCACAAAGGTGGTTTGTGGTCTTTGGAATGTGGAGGACGATTGGGAGAATGTAATGAGTTCCAGAGCCTCTTGAATAGGAGGAAGAGATGGAGATATAATTTAGACATATAAGCTAGTCTGGGATTGTTATTATATTGACATGGAAGAGATTTTTCATAGAATGGGAGAGGGATGGGTAGAACAAGAGGTCATCACTGGAAACTGTATAAGGAGGGTGTGAGCAGAGCAGTGACGAGAAGGTTCTTTGCATGGAGAGTGGAATGCATTGGGATGAGCAGTGTGTGCAATAATGTGTACCTCCCATGATGAGTCTTCGACTTCATGGAGGTCAGATGTTAATAATATTTATAATCTCCAAAACATAGTGTTCTTTTACATTCAAGAATTGTTTGTACAAATGACAACAGTATCAGCTTAAAAAAAAAAAAAAATCAGCTAATGCTTTTTTTTTTCCCTTATAAGGGAGTAGGTGAAGCCTTTTAACCCTATCTAGCTTTTGGAGACTGAGTGGGCAGTTCAGTCTCCACCAGTAGCCAATTAGAGATAGCTGGCTCTCTCTAATCATAAGCTGTAACCAAGTGCTGCCATCTCTTGGTACCTAACAGAAAATGTTCTTGTCTGAAATAGTGTGGGTTTCATTGTCAATTTTCTCAAGTTTGAGATGAAAAATCCCAGTTTTAGGGAGGAAAAAACCCACTTGTCTGTGTCAGAGATTGACTAACTCAGGAACGAGTAGAAGAAAAGCTTAGAAAAAGTTCCTCTAGTTGGAAACTAAACTTGAACTTAATCTCTCTCTGGGTGGTTTAGCACAGAGGATGGGAAGCAACATTTCCACCTGAGCTACACAGACAACAGGATATAAATCCTAAATCTACCAAACCTTAGATTATTATTCTCATATTTGAGATGGTATACCTATAACAACTTTAAAATGCTTGATGTCTAGAAGAGGAGGAAACCTGGCTGATAGACCTCACCACCTCCCTCTCTCTCTCTCTGAGACCTACTCTAAACTGGTCATGCCACTGTTCAATGAAATGCTCAATTCTATCAACCTCTGTTCTTTAGAACAACCTCGTCACCATGTTTTTTTCCCCAAGAACCACAACCTCCAGTTGTTTTAAGAAACAAGTCTTTCTTTCTTTCCCTTTAATTGCGTATCCACAAACAACACTGTTGGGCTATAGATTTAGCAACTTCTTGTGTTACAGGATTGATTTTTAATTCATGATTATTTGCTTCTATACAAAATTCCCCATAATATTCTGATATAAAGTGAATTACACTGTGTGTATATTCTGAGTCTGCTGATCATTACACTGTAACAGATTTATATGGTATTAATAACTTGTCATTGTAAGTGGACTGATAAACTAGGCATACCCAGCAGAGAAGTGCAAGACATATATAAAAAAATTCAACAAAAAGCTATCCACTGTCAGTTAATTATTCAATAATTTATTATATAAGTTTTATTGAAACTACCCTAATTGTGTTTAGTAATCATTCCAAGTGTGTGACTAGTTTTTGCACATAGTACTTACATTTTCATATGGCATTTAGTTAATTTCCAGTGATTTCTTTCTTTTTTTTTGTGTTTGCATTGTTCTGTTTACAGAATGATTTTCATTGTGTTAATTTATTTGCTTAATTTTAAATAGTTAAATATATTTTATTTAGTATTCACTCACTGCATCATACCAGAAAACTAATGAATCAGTTTATTAAAATAGCTTGACCTTTCAGCTTTTGTAAATATATATTTTTTTTAAACCATAAGAAATGTAATGAAAATAAAACCTTTGCCTCACAACACAAAATAATTAGATTTTTGATCTCATCTACAGTGCTCTGTCATGAGTTTGCTATAAAAATATTAGACTAAATAATTTCTCTTCCAAATGTTTTGTACAAATATTGTATACTATGTACATTGTTGTTATAATGTTATAAACGTGTCTACTTTGTCTGACTGTAATTTGTATTCTTTTGTATGGTGTGCCAATAATGGCAAAAATATTTATTTTTCTATGTGTTTTTTATGTACAAGTTGGCTGTTCTGGAAAGACTCTAGTCTGGGTTTTCAAATAAAGAAAATTAAGTTCTGAATGAGTTTTGTAATTTTAGCAACTAGTGTTCTCATATTTCAACTCACTTATGGATTTAACATTGCTGGTATTATTTCAGGCCTCAAGACTAAAATCTTATTATTACGCAGGTGTCATCTCCATGTAGTCAGAAGACTAATTGCTGGAGACTCAAACTAACTTTTTTACACAAAACACCAATTGACCAACACCTTTTACAGGTGCAAATCATATATAAAAAGAATTTAAATACTGCTATCAGTGATGTTGTATGAATGTTTGATGATAATGAATGATATGATTGCAAGAATGTGAAAAAAAAGAGGTCTAGAATTTGTTGATGTTTGGAATGTGTTTGAAGGAAAAAGACAGTTGTATGCTAGAGATGGGCTGCATCTCAACATGGAAGGACATAAGCGATTGAAAAAGTTACTGTTTTCTGAACAAGTTGAAGTAATTGGGCAGGGAAACTAATATTGAAAAGGTTGAGTGTAAGAGAGAGAAACGTTAGCACCGATTGTATATTTATTGATCCTTATTCACAGAATAAATGGCAGAAGAGAGGGGATAAAAATCAGCATGGGACTACTGAAATTAGTGACTTATACATTAGTTCTAAAGTAGGTACAAGATCTAGAGGGAATCTGCAATTTTTGTATACCAATGCAAGAAGCATTCGAAATAAGAGAGAATTTTTGGCATTAGTTAGTGTGCAAGCTCACCAAAAGTTGTAGGCATCAGTGAAACTTGGCTGTCAGTAGAAGATGTGGTCACTGGAATTGAATGTGATGGGTACAGTATTTTCAGGGAGGATAGAGAAGATAGAACAGGGGAAGGAGTACTGTTGATGATAGCTGATGTGTTGCAGCCAAAGAAAGTAGTATATCAAGATAGACATGTGAATGAGAGTTCATTTGAGGCAGTCTGGTGCGAAATAGTGACCAATGCAACCAAATATACAGTTGAATGCTGCTATAGGCCAGGGAGTATAGCGGGAGATATTGAATTCATGTATCAGCAAATTAGTGCAGGTTTAGTGATTATTATGGAGGATTTTAAGGTGATACAAATTGGAATGAGGAAATATCACGTAACAAAAAGGAAATGGAGTTCATACATCTTCTATGAGATAATTACTTGAAACAGCACATAACTGATGGGACATGTGGTGTGAGTGTGGTGGACCTGGTTATTGGTTTAGAGGATATATGCATAAGTAAGGTGTCCTCGTTACCTCCAATTGGCGAAAACGATCATGTGGTATTGACTTGGGAGGTTGCAAAATCTGGGGATTTTTCAGTTAAGAAGGGGGGTATATACGGAACTACAGGTTAGGCAATTGTAACAAGCTTCAGAGTGAGCTTGCAGCCATCCCATTGCAGAACATATTGCAGGGGAAAGATGTTAGCACTGCATGGGATAAAATCAGCGGGTATCTGAGGAAAGCAATATCAGATTGTGTCCCCATGGTCAGGAAGTCAAACAAGGCAGGAGTTAGATGGATGAGCAGTAGTATCAAGCTTGACCAGCAAAAAAAGAAAATGTTATGGAGAATTTACAAGGAGAAAGGCAATCAGTACACCCATGAGCAGTACAAGGCTCAAGCTAGAAAGTTTACCAGCATAGTAAGAAAGCTAAATCAGATTATCAGAAGACCTTAGCCAAAGAGATCAAGAGTAATCCCAAAGAGTTCTTCCGCTATGTGGCAAGTAAATGGAAAAATGACTTCGGAAGGATAACTTTAGTGGGTGCGATGGTATTGAGGTGACAAAATCAGATGTAATAGTCGAATTACTGAGACCCAAGTGAGGATATCTCTGTACCTGTAGTAATAACTAATGTGAGAATTGGAGCTAAGAAATCAGAGGTACTTAATATATTGCAAAATTTAAATACAAACACTGCTGTAGGTTTAGATGGAATATCAGCTCGGGTGTTGCGTGAATGTACAAAGGAATTGTCAATCCCTCTTACTTGGATATTTAACTTTAGTTTGAACTCTGGCATGGTCCCTAGGGAGTGGAAGTTAGGCAAAGTGGTTCCTTTGCATAAGGGTGGCTCTAAAACTGTGGTAGTTAATTACAGACCAATCACCATCTCAGGAGTAGTGGTAAAAGTATTGGAAAAGTTGGTTAAAGACAAAATTCAAGAATGGGTGGATCAGGATATGATACTCTATAGAGACCAACATGGTTTTATTAAAGGTAGATCCTGCCTTAGCAATTTATTAGCTTTTTTATAATAGAAGTACATCTATGTTGGACAAAGGAAATGGACTTTGCTAAGGCTTTTAATAGGATATCCCATCGAATACTGTTGTGCAAATTGGAGCAGATGGGGATGGATACTAAACTGGTGATATGGATAGGAGAATGGCTCAAGGAGAGATACCAGAAGGTGGTGTATGGAGGAGCAGAGTCCAGGATGAGGCAGGTGACCAGTTGTGTGCCTCAGGGCTCTGTGCTTGGGCCACTGTTGTTTAATTTGTACATAAATGATATAGGAAATGGCTTAAAGAGAGATATTCAGTTGTTTGCTGATGATGCAAAGTTGGATAGCGCAATAAAAATTCAAGCTGATGTTGAGAGTTTCCAGGATGATTTAAATAAGCTGGTAAAATGGGCAAAAGGAAATGAATGTCAGTTCAATGTGGAAAAGTGTATAAAGTCATACATTTTGGGATTAAAAGATTACCAGCTGTGTACTACATTGATGGAACAGTACTCCAAGAGATTGATGAGGCTAGGGACTTAGAGGTGTTGGTAGATAGGGAGATAAAGTTCAGAGGACACATTGCTAAGGTGTCCAAGATTGCACATAGGATTACTTGCTTGTTGAGGAACACACTGACATCCAGAGATAAAGAGGTTATTATTCCCCTTTATAAAGCGTTGATACTTCCACATTTGGATTACTGTGCTCAGGTCTGGTCACCTGGATTCCTTGGAGATGAGAAGGCTGTGGAGAGGGATCAGAGAAGAGTGACTAAGTTGGTAAGTGATGTAAAAAATGCTCCCTACATTGATAGATTGTGGATTGCAAAGATTGGTTGATAGGCGGAGAAGAGGAGATATGATAGAAACATTTAAATTACTGAAAGGTTTTTATAGGATTGATGCAGGGGAAATGTTTCAGCTGTGTGATAGTGATGGAAGAACAAGAGGTCATCCCTGGAAATTAAAGAAGAGTGTGGTTAACAAGGGTGTGAAGAGATATGACAGATATTGTTTTGCTAGTTTGGGTCTCCTGCGATGAGTCTACTGACTCCATGGAGATACCCGTAATAATAATATGTTGTGCAACATCCAGGAGGAGGGCAAATAATAGTGTTATTAGATATGAAAAAATCAGAAGTATTAGAAAATGTGTCGATGGATGATAATAATATCACAAGGTATTTTTAAAGCATTTGTGTGAAAGTGTTAGCATACCCCTGTCCTATTTAATGAACATCTTCAACTTGCATATTGAAATATTCCTAAGGAGAAGAGAGAAGGCAAAATGGTATCGCTCTACAAGCACGTTCTAGTACAGAAGTTTCCAAATATAGACCAGTCTGTGTATCTGTAGTTATAGTAGACATCGAAGAGATTGTTTAGGATAGATTTGGTTGATAACATAAGATTCTTTCTCTGTGAACGATGTCTTGTTTTAGCAATCTACTTTCATTTTATGATAAGGAAAAGAACATTTTGGATAAGAGAGATTCATACAGTGATATTCTTGGATTCTGTAAAGTTATTTGATAGATCACATAATAGGTTGGTATACAAGTTGGTATATAAATCTTTTATCCATCCCCACTACCATGGGGATGGATAAAAGATTGGTTAAATGGATTGAAGACTGACTCTCTGAATTAATATAGCAATCATATATATATATATATATATATATATATATATATATATATATATATATATATATATATATATATATATACAAATGATGGAACAGTGTTTCAAAAATGGAAGGTAACCAGTGATGTGATGCAGTGTTCTTGGGTCCCTTGCAGTTTAACTTATTTGTTAATGATATTTCACGTGTACTGACTAGCAATCTTCAGGTGTTTGCTGATGATGAAAAGTTGAGGAGAGTTACAAGGATTGTTGATTTCCTTCTGGAAGATCTGAATAGACTATTAGCTTGGACAAATGAGTGAGGGTTGTATTAATAAGAACAATGTATGTTGCATCAAGTTGCACTAATATTTGCATATGAGTGGAACTTGATGATATTCCTGCGGGTAATAGTTAACAGTGGTCTGAAGTTTAGTGGGCACACCTGCAAGTGTTGCAAAGACCACATATTGCATTCCTATTAAGATAAGGAATACATTGACAAGCGAAGGATAAGAAGATGGCAGCATCACAGTATAAATATTGATCAGACTTCAGATGGACTACTGAGTTCACACTTGGTCACCTACTTTACACTGAAATGTGTATACTAGTGCAGTGCTTCCCAATTTATGGATACCAAGGCCCCCTTTGGAAAAATTAAAATATTTCACGGTCCCCATCGGAAAAAAAAATCGTAATATAGACATATATTATTATATAATATTTATTGTATTTATATTCAAGATTTTGCGTTTGTAATCTTTTTTTTTTGCGTTTCTTATCAAAACCTTTGAAATGAAACTTATATGAATAGGCATATATTTACTAATATTCATTAATCACTGAAATATGCAAGAAGCAAAATTTGTGAACCAATACCAATGTGTGATATTTTCCATTACAAGATAAAAAGGAACAAAAAAGAATATATAATAAAAATTAAATATGTTTATTTTAAGATTAAAAAAAATCTACATAGTCTTAAAACATTTTAAATTTGTTTTCATTATTTTATGGCTCCCAAGGGGGCCGTAGCCCACAGTTTGGGAAGCGCTGTACTAGTGAACCAGAGACGAATGACCAAGGCAGTATCAGAATTATGAAATATTGGTTATGTAGAGAGTTTAAGACAATGTAAATTGCAGCGTTTGGTGGACACGAGAAAAATTTACATGATAGAGACATATGTTAAAGGAATTTATTGAATTAAAATACAGAGGGAATCATAAACAAAATGGAAGATGAGAGGCCATACCTAGAAGGGAAAGAAGTGCATTTGAAGGGGGAATAGAATTTTTTTTTTACATAGAGAGTGGAATAAATTGACAGAATGCACTGTGAATGCTGGGAGCATAAGTGTGTTTATGATTCTATATAATAGATATGTTGCTAGATCCACAGAGGTTATAATGATGATGATGATAAAAATGGATCACATGGGTGTTAGGTGTGCATAATGTGAACCAAGATTTATGAAAAGTGAATTTTATTTTATGTCTTAACCTTGTAGCAAATAATCTCTTTCAAAACTTGGTGTTTTATTATTTTTGCCTAATACAAACAGCAATGAAGCCTGTTTAGGAATCCTTGGAATGTACAATGTTTGTTTTTTTTTAATCTGCATCAGTGCCCATATTACTGTATGCTTCTTTTGCCTTCTCCATTTCTGCTCCAGTTATTAAATATGGTTCCCATTCCTTGAGACAAGCTTGTTGCATCATTCTTTTCATCTGTTCCTTCTGTTGTCGCTTAAAGAAACCAATCTGAAAAATAAAAATTTTTCATGTGATAATATTCCCAATGGATGACCATGAAATTATATTACAGGTGTTGAAAAATTAATTCTAAATTATCTGAAATTTGCTACAGATTCTGAATTAACTTAATGAGAATTAGTGCATTTACAAGGATGGTCTGAAAAGTTCTTGGTCTAACAATGAAAAAACGAATTTATAATTTCAAAATTATTTTTATTTTTCAACATAATCTCCCTTAAGACTAATACATTTATTCCAGTGATGCTCCAGCACCATTATCCTGTCGCTGTAGTGGTTTTCAGTAAGATCTATAAAATATCCCACTACAGCTGCAATCACTATTTGATTTGAAGAAAAACACTGACCAGCAAGGAAGAATTTTAGTTTTGGGAAGAGATAGAAGTCAGAGGGTGCCAAATCTGAGGAATAGTGTGGATGTTCCAACAATTCATACTACAGATCCCTTAATTTTCCTATTGCCAAAACACCTTTGTGTGCAGGTATTGTCCTGATGAAAGATGATTTTTTCTTCAATAAACCGGATTTTTTCTCACGAATTTTTTCATCTAGTCTGGTTAAAAGATTGGATTAATATTCCCTGGTTATTGTTTTACCCTTTTCAAGATAATTAATACACAAAATCCCAAAACACCGATGCCATGACTTTTCCTGCTGATAGAACAGAGTTTGTCTTCTTTGGCACTAAACAACTGGCTTTTGTCCACTGTTTGGATTGTGGTGTGTAATGGTGAATCCAAGTCTCATCCATAGTAATAAATCGATGGACAAAATCAGTTTTATTCTTGTTAAAACGCTCCAAGCAGTGTTCAGAGATTTTCATGCGAGTGTGTTTTTGATCTGCTGTGAGCAGGCATGACACCCATCTTGCACAAAGCTTTTTCATTTGTAATTCTTCATGCAAAATATCCTACACGTTCTTTTGAAAAAATGCCTGTAGTCTCAGCAATTTCACACACTTTGACTTGCCAGTCATCCACTACCATATCGTGCACTTAATCAATGGTTTCTGGTGTTCCACTTTTTGGATGTCCTTCACATGGATTATCTTCAAGGCTGGTACGGCCACGTTTAAACTCGGCAGCCCATTTCTTAGTTGTCGAAAACGAAGAAGAAGAGTACCCATAAACTTTTATGAACTTCGATTCAATTTCTTTTGGTGTTAAACCTTCTTTTACAAAGAATTTTATAACCACATGATACTCGATTTTATCCATTTCAAGGGAGATACAAACAGCACTTTTGCTTCAGACAGATGTATAAAACAACTACAAGGGTGGTATCAGTGGATCTAGCTGTAGATCCAGGAATGAGCTGTTGTGTTTGTATACGAGGGTGGCCTGAAAAGTTCTCAGTCTCGACCATAGATAGCAGCACTATCAGCAGGATTTTTTTTTCTAGTTGGTTGATCTGTCATAAGCATCCATGTGAAATTGCAAGTCATTCTATCAAGTAGTTTGTTAGAATAACTTTTCGAGTAAAAAAAAAATCATCTTTCATGAGGACAATGCACCTGCTCACAAAGGTGTTTTGGCAATGGGAAAATTAAGGGATCTGCACTATGAATTGTTGGAACATACATTGTATTCCCCAGATTTGGCTCCCTCTGACTTCTATCTCTTCCCAAAACTAAAACTCTTCTTTTCTGGTCAGTGTTTTTCTATGAATCAAGAGGTGATTACAGCTGTAGAGGGATATTTTACAGATTTTACTGAGAACCACTACAGGGATGGGATAATGATGCTGGAATAAATGTATTAGTCTTTAGGGAGATTATGTTGAAAAATAAAAATTATGAAATTATAATTCGTTTTTTTATTCTTAGGCTGAAAACTCTTCAGACCATCCTCATACTTGATAGAATGACTTGCAATTTCACATGAATGCTGATGACAGACGTACCAACTTAGAAAAAAAAAATCTTGTTGATGGGTGTTGCCATCTATGGTCAAGAACTTTTCAGACCACCATCATATAATATTATTAAATTAAATATATACCACTCAATATAATATACTGATGTTTATATATATATATATATACATACATACACAGGGTGTTCGGGATAAATTTGACAATTTCGTAAGGAAAAAGAAAATCTTCTTTGTATCTATTAAATTTAATGAATTGACAAAAAAACATTACAGGCAGAGTTAATTACAATACTATCAACAAGATTTACTCAAAATAACCACCATTAGCATCGATCACAGCTTCAATTCTGCTTCGGAACCTCGAACAAGCTGATGCTACAGTCTCCCTGGGAAGGGCCGCAAAAACTGTTTTAATTTTATCCATTAACTGGGCTTTTGTATTACTGGAAATGCGATTGGTGTCTTTTTCAACTGCGCCCCATACAAAATAATCCATGGGGTTAAGGTCTGGGGAGTTTGGAGGCCAAACATTTGGACTGGTGAAGTCGTAGAAATTTTCAGACAACCATTTTTGACTTTTCCCAGAGGTGTGGCAAGGGGCCGAATCCTGCTGCCATACATACGGCCTACCATTGGCTACCCTTGTTATCCAGGGCTTGACTACAGTTAGCAACTCCACGAACAAAGCCCGAATTCCAATGCCAGGGTTCTTCAACACCTGTTCCTGCAGATTTGCGAGGAATTCTGCTGTACGAACGCAATCAGATCGTCTGCTAGGGATCTTTCTTCTTGCTACATCCTCGTAGTCACCATTGCAAGTCTCTAGTTCATGCCTGATTGTTTTTACTGTATTCAGGGAGCATTGGGCAGCAGTCGTAATATCCTTATTTTGATGGCGGGCACGAATCATCATGATACAAGTTATTCTCTTCCATGATTCAGGTGGGTTCCAGCTATCCATCCTTTCTGACATCTTGTATATGAATGAAGAAGGGTCCAAACTTTTAAATGAAGAGAAGTGTGTGTTAATACATGTAACTTACGGAAAAATATAATTAATTATAAATATGTCAAATTTATCCCGAACACCCTGTATATATATATAGATATTGAATGGGGGCGCTAGTGGGCCAAGTGCAGCGGACACCTCTCCTCTCATATTCCAGTTTCGCTTTCCGTACCACACTAGTCACCCTTATGGCCTGTGTCTTATATTCTTCATGCATCCTCTCTTCACCTGTCTCCTTACATCTCTTCCATAGCCTCTTTTTCGCATGCAATTCCTGTTTAATATTGTTTGTCATCCGCTTTAATCAAAATTGTGTCCTCTTCTTCACTCGCGGTATACAATTTACCATTGCTGCTAACAAATATTCTTTCACAATTTCCTACGCACTGATGATATCCTGGCCTTCCAATTCCTCCCTCAATGAAACTTCCCAAAGTTGACGTCTAAGACTAATATAATCACCTGCTTTATAATTCCACATAAGTACCCGTCTCTTTGATACTCCTGCATGTCTATTCATTTTCCAAGTCAAAACCATATGGTCACTCTCTCCAACTGGTGGGAGAGATGTCATCTCCGTTATTATCAACTTTTCTGATGCTATAACCAAATCCAAAACTCTTGAACCTCTTGTTCCCTCTGTTACATGTTGCCTAAGATATTTGTCCCTCAAGAATTCTAGAAATTCCATTCCCCTATTGCTACATGCATCTTCCTCTCTCCAATTTATACTACTGTGGTTAAAATCCCCCATAACAATCTTTCTTCTTGCACTTGCCAAACTTAGCTGTCTAAACATCTCCTGGTCCCCATCCTCTGTGCTCCTGGGTCTGTAGCAACACCCCACTAAATATCCTGTCTTACCTACCTCTAGCTCACACCATACGCTCTCAAAATCATTTGTCTCTCCTCCTTCCAAAGCCTCCACTCTTAGAGGACATAGGTCATCACTTATCATAAGCAGTACTCCACCACCACGCTTTCCCCTCCTATCCTGACGAAAAATGCTATACCCAGCAACTTCTATTCTTGTTATTATATCCCCTTCTGTCAACCACGTCTCAGTGATCCCAATAATTTTTGGCCAGGCTGATGCTATCTGCACCACCAATTCCTCTCCCTTATTCCGGACACTCCTGGCATTAGTATAAAACATATAAATGCCATTGTTTCTATACCCAGCATTATCCCTTCTAGACTCCACTGGGCTCAGTGCTATCTGACATTGTCTCCCTTCTCCCAAGTATCCATTCCCACAAGAGGCCACCCCTGCTATCATCCTCCCTGGGACACACTGACTCGTTCAGAACAGCAATCTCTCCACATGCCTACATCCTTCCTCATTCAAATGTAAGCGGTCTCTCGCATACAATTCCTCTCTTTCCTCAAACGCACTCCAAGCATCCACATATACCAGTCCTCTCTTGTCGCACATTCTCGCTATTATGCCATTAAATATCACCGCTCTTCTGCTCAGCTCATCATTATCATACCTAGGCAACACGCACACTATTTTTCCTCTCTCTGTCTTCTGTACAGCCTCAAGCGAAAATCTCATATTTCTCGCTGCCCCACTTACATTACCACTCAAATCATTTGTTCCTACCATCACAATCATCTCATCCACCCTTTCACCTCTCTTAACTGCCATAGCCACTCTTTCTATTGTTCCTCCTGGCAAACACTCCTCACGCATCCTATCTTGAACACCACGGATCATTGAGTCACCATACATTATACCTCTTACCATTCTCTCCTCTTCTTTTATTCCCATAGGTCTCTCTCATTCCCTCTCTTCTACTGCTATTCTCTCTTCTAGCATTCCCATACCTCTCTCTCCTACTGTTTCCATTCTCCCCTCTTCTAGCACTCCCGTACATCTCTCTCATTCCCACTCTCCTACTGTTTCCATTTTCTCCACTTCTAGCACTTCCATATCCCTCTCTCATTCCGTCTCTCCTACTGTTTCCTCTCGTCTGCTAGCATTCCCATATCTCTCTCTCTCATTCCATCTCTTTTGTTTCCTTTCTCTCCTCTTCTAACACTCCCAAATTTCTCTCTCTCCCCCACTCTGATTTGGCTTGCATTTATCTTTCATACTTCTGCTCTCATTCACAAAACATTCCACCTCCTCTTTCAGCTCATCTATCTCCCTCTGCAGGTCAGTCACTCTTAATCTAAATTCACTCTCCCAAACAAAACCATCTGCTAAACTTTCACAGTCACTCACGCCTTCCACACTATCAACTATTATTTTCTCATTCATACATATATTTTTTTCATTCTCTCCTATCATGCTACTTGTCTTCCTACATTCATTCCCCATTCTTGGAGCAATAAGGTCGGATATTGATAATTCGACACTTATTTCCTCCCACTGCCTGCATTTTGAGAGCACACATACGCTCTCTTTAACAAGCCACATATCTAATTCTCGAGACGCATACATGCCACAAAGTCCCTTATGATATTTCTTATAATCGAGTTCTTAAATGGCGGAGGACTTGGCGACACGCCACTTGCAACTGCAGCTGAATCCATCATCATTGCTTACTGCCGAGTAGTGTAATCGTTAATTATTCAATAAATAAATTCCATTAAATAAATAGAAAAAAGTACAAACAATTACAAACAAAACAAAATGAAATGCCATGAAGAAGTTTGGTGAATCTCAAGTGGTTGCATGTGATATCTCCAAAGCTTTTGACCAGATCTCTTACTAAGCAAACTCCCATCATTTGGTCTCTCAGGTCTTCTGCAGTTGGATTGCTAGTTTTCTGTCTGGACACACACTGTGCGGTGGTGGTGGTGGATGGTTCCTTATCCTCTCACCATTCAACTAATGCTTGAGATTCCAGAAAGTTCTGTTCTCTCAACGACCTACTTCAGTTGACCTCCATCCCAATACATAGTTTTGCAGATTGCTTTGATAAATCTTACTCTACACAACTCACCTCAACCCTCAATTCTTATCTGGGTTCAGATAACCTTGTCAGTTTCAATGCTTGTAAAACTTTTTTTTTTTTGTGAGCTACTATTTTCTCCCAATGTTATATTCGACAACACTCAAATTTCCAAACAAGATGAGATTTCTCTTCTTGGAATCACCCTGACATCAACACATCACAACCATTGCATTCTTAGCTATTAAAAAAAAACTAGGATTTATCTTTTGTTCAAGATGTTACCTTACATCTGAACAGCTCTTAACCTTATACAAATTACAAATCCACCCAGCTGTTGAATATTGCTCTTACCTTTGGAATGGCCCCTAAGAACTCCCTCAAAATGCTTGACTCAATACAGAAGAGTACAATAAGATTGATTAATAACCCATCTCTTATCAACTGACTCTTCCCACTTTCACAAAGGCATTTGGTTTCTGCATTTCATGTATTCTATAAATAATTCCATGGCAGATGTTCATCTGGAATATAATTAATCAATTCCCCCACTCAGTACTAAGTCCGTTGGAACACATGCAGCTGCCACCCAAACATCCCTTCACAGTACACCTTGAAAAAATCCACAGAACAAAATTCTTTTCCTCTTCCTCCATGCCTGCTACTGCTGTATTGTAGAACAGTCTTCCTCCTGATGTGTTTCCCAAGGAATAAAATATACAGTCTTTAATCAAATGTAAACAAGTTTCTCCTTTCCCAATCCATACACAGTACTAACATACTATAGGATGATTAACCAACCTCACATGTATGGGCTAACATAAAGATAAGATTGTGTTAGGTCTCTGGAAAGTTGAGTTTAAAGGCTGCCATGTGCAGTCTCATGAATAGGAGGGAAGAATATGAGTGAGACATAAATTAGCAAAGTTTTACACAAGTTAAATATAACAGGCTAAATTTCTTGTCTGACCAATGATTAACCACTAATCAACAAAGTAAGGAATACAAATGGTGCTTCCCACTGAAAAGAATAAGATTGTTAAAAGATGGAGAGAGACCCTTTTATGAAATGTTACATGTAGAAAGTTACGTAACTGATGTTCAATAATGAAAGAACATTTCGTAATACAGAAGATGAAAAGTGGAAAGGCATACAGCAATAATGTCAATAGAAATATTAAAACAACTAAAGAAATTGCAGCTTTTAAATTTCAAGTGATCTTTAATAATGTGAAACTGAGAGAAGAGATTGCCTATCAGTAACAACTTTTGATAAATAGGATTAAATGTGAAACAGAGGAAATTGCTTTTAGAACAGGTGGAGTACCATGCATCACATTTTTACCTTAAGCAATATCACCAAACAAAGTATGGAATTTAGAATCTCATTAAACCTAAATATTATGTATTTTGCAAAACATGTGATTTCTCCTGGAAACTATGGTTTTTCATCCTGCATACAGACAAATCAGCCCTTCAGAACACATGCAATTTACAGACAAAAAAAAAAAATAAAATAAAATAAAATAATTCTAGCAGTGGTGATGATGGTTGTGGGCAGTAGATGGCATTGATGTAGGTTCTGTGTAGTAGTGGAGACGAAGAGTTGTACAATAGGTGTTCTCTCGCGATGAGTCTTCGGACACCTTGGAGGTGTCAATAATAATAATGTGATAGATTATGGATTATTATAACATAATATTTTGAAAATTGTTCTCTATAGAATTAACAAATATGTGAGAATAATAAACAAACAATGTATAAAGGATGTGAAAGTTGTTTTTGTACAGCAAACATCAGAATGGTATGAGATAAATGATTAAGACAGGGTTGCACGATGACTGAGTTATAAGAAAAGTTACAAGTAAAAGGAGAGGAATAAAATAGAATCAGATATAACTGGAAGATCTAGATTATGAAAGCACAAGCAAAATCAGAAGCATTGAATAAAACAACTGAAAATGTTGGACTTAAGAACATTTGTTTTATTTAAATTGAACAGCAAATGTTAGAAAGAAATTGAAATTAACTAACATGCAGAAGAAGTTAAGAATTTTAATATACTTGGAAGCTAACATTGATAACGAAGGAGCAATTGACAAAAATCTAACACAAAGAATACCACTCTATATACACGCCCTTGTCCAATATATTTGTCACACTGTTATAGTACATAAGCAAGTTAATAAAAAATGATCTCACTTTAACAAACCCATATTCATAACAACAGAGAATACTGCTGTTATCAAACCATTTCTGTATCCTACTTTGTGCTAATCTCTCCAGTAGCTTAACAGCCTATAACAAACTTTATGCAGTGGAAACAATTTTACCTTCTTTGTACTCTCTTGAAACCTGTGCTGGTGTAAGACTTATTAAACAATCATGCTAGTGCTACTGTAAATTTCCTAGAAGGTTGCACTAAGACTAGTAGTGATATATAATTATTAGATATAAGTATTAGAGCTCAGAAGGTGAAAGAAATAATAGTCGTAGCGGGAATGAATGATTTGAAAGGAGATAAATTTGATATGACAGAGGACGTGAAGGAATTATTAAAGGTAGCGAAAGAAAAGAGTGACAGAGAAGAGTTTAGGAGGGCCATAATCACAAACGACTATGTGCAGGTTATGCAGACGGTGTGGTGTGGAGTTTTTGGATGTGTGGAGTGAGTTTGATGGGCGAAAGGATTTGTACAAGATGGATGGCATTACATTTGAATGGATTTGGTGTGTGAAGACTGGAAAGTGTTGCTGAGTGAAGTGAGAGTGGATGTGCAAAATCAGGGAAACTAGAACTATTAAGGAGGGGAGGAAGTGGATATGCAGACATCAGTGAGGCAGTTGAGTGTAAGAACGTTTATAATGTGCCCGAGCCAGTACGAAGGACAAGAAATCAGAATGGGATAGTTAGAATAACACATCAAGATAGGGGTGGGACAAATGGACCTCTGCATTTCATGTATACTAATGCCAGGAGTATATTAGTAACAAGAAGGAAGAATTTTTGGCCTGGGTTGGCTTTTCCTGGCCACAGGTTATTGGCATTAGTGAAACATGGCTGATAGAAGATGATATAGTTAGTGGGATAGAATGTGTAGGGTATAGTGTGTTCAGGAGGGACAGAGAGAATAAAATGGGGAGAGGAGTGTTATTGATGATAGCGATGAACTGCAACCAAGGAAAATAGAAGTTGTATTGCAGGATACTGAAAAGAGCTCATTTGAGGCTATTTGGTATGAGATTGAGTCTAACGGAACAAAATGTACAGTTGGGTGCTGCTATAGACCAGGTGATGGAATAGATGGTGGAGATAGTATGCATAGACAAATTGATGAAAAGAGTGGAAGGAGGGTAGTTATTATGGGGGATTTCAACTATGGTAACATTGATTGAAAGGAGCTGGATTTTATTCAGTTACTAAGGGATAACTATCTGAGACAGCATGTAATGGAAAATACTAGGGGTCAAAGAGCGCCTGACCTAGTAATAGCATCTGAGAATTTGACTGTAATGACCATGTTGCCACCTATTGGTGAGTGTGATCATAAGGTCTTAACCTGGGAGGTGACTAAATGTGTGAAATTTTCGATTAAGACAGGGTACATGTGGAATTACCATCCTGGCAAGTATGAAAAGCTTAGGAGATTGCTTGGTTCAGTTCCATGGCATGTAAAACCGCAAGGGTGCTGATGCAGATAGGGCATGGGAAGTGGTCAAGGTGCATTTGCAGGAGGTTATGGCTGACTGTATACCAAGAGTCCGAATAGTAAATCAAGTGGGGTTAAATGGATGAATAACACATTAAACTTGAGTTGCAAACAAAGAAACAACTGTGGAAGGAATTTAAGGAGAAAGGTGACCTGCAGGCACATGAATGGTATAAAGCGCAGGCCAGAAGGGTAACGAGTGTGGTGAGAAAAGAAAAACGGATTATGAAAGGAAATTAGCCATGCAAGCTAAAGAGAATCCCAAACAGTTCTTTCAATATGCTGCAAGTAAAAGAAAAACACTGCAGATTGATTTTAAGGAATGCCGATGGTAGGGAGGTCACTGAATCAGTCGATATAGTTGAATTAATGAGTGAGCACATCATCCAGGTGGTGACGTTGAAGGAATGAAGAAACCATTAGTTTATATGGGAATTGTAGTAAATGAAGTGGAGGTAAATAGTCTATTACAGAACCTTAATGTGAATACATCTGTGGGATTGGATGGTATATCAGCACAGGTCTTACATGAAGCAGCTAAAGAATTGTCATTGCCCTTGACCTTGTTGTCTAATCTGAGTCTCGGGTCTGGTTTAGTGCCGAATGGGTGGAAAGAAGGGAACATAGTTCCACTGCATAAAGGAGGATCCAAGACTACTGTTGCAAATTACCGACCAATCAGCATATCAGGAGTAGTAGTCAAGGGAAAAATACAGGAACGGATTGATGAAAATGAGATCTGTATGGGGGAACAGCATGATTTTGTGAAGGGTAGATCATGCCTCAGTAACTTTCTCAGGTTTTATAATACAGTGATGGCTGAACTGGATAAGGGTAATGGGTTTACAGTGATACTGCTGGACCTGGCTAAGGCCTTTGACAGGATACCACATGGAAATCTAATCCGTAAACTGCAACATATGGGAATGGATGGAAGGGTGGTTGATGGAGAGATACTCAGGAGTAGAGTCCAAAAGATGGCCTGTGATCAGTGGTGTGCCACAGGGTTTTGTTCTTGGACCACTGCTGTTTAATTTGCTCATTAACGATATAGGGAAGGATCTGAGAGGAACGGTTCTTTTGCTCGCTGATGATGCAAATTGGGTAGGACAATAGTGAATGCAGAATTGGATAGATTGGAGGTCTGGGCTAAGGAGAATGGATGTCAATTTAATGTGGCAAAATGTAAGGTTATGCATTTTAGAGTGAAAAGATTAGCAGCAGTTTATCACATTGGTGAAACTGTACTCCAGGAGATTGATGAGGCCAAGGACTTGGGAGTGTTGGTGGATAGGGAGTTGAAGTTTAGGGGGCATTGCAAAATTGACTAAATCAGCTCATCAAATCACTTGGATGCTGAAGAATACTCTGACAAGCAGAGATAAGCAAGTTATTGTTCCTCTGTATCGAGCCTTGATAAGACCCCATCTTGATTACTGTGCCCAGATCTGCTCACCTAGGTTTCTTCTTGATGGGGAGGAGGTTGAGAGGATCCAGAGGTGAGTGACCAAGATGATAGCATGTCTATGGAATGAACCTTATGAAAACAGGTTGAAGATTTGTGGGTTGCAGAAATTGGTTGATAGGCGGAAAAGGGGAGATATGATTGAGCCATTCAAATTGCTGAAGGGTTTTTATGGGATTAATTCAGAGGATATTTCTGAGAACAGGACTAGGGGACATCCATGGAAGCTGGGCAAGAGTGTGGTTAGTAAGGGTGTTAGAGCTGGGTTTTTTACTTTTACAGTGGTGAATGAGTGGAATAAGCTGCCAGAGTCTGTTGTGGGTGCTATGACAGTGAATGAGTTCAAGGCAAAGTATGATAAATACTGTGTGAATATCGAATAGTTGTGATGGACATGATGTTTAGGGCCTCCCTCGATGAGCCAAAGGACTCCTTAGTCACCCGTAATAATAATATCATCACATCCAATTGCCTTATTGACATCAAACTTAAGTTTCTCATGATTTCAACCTGATGAGGATGAAATACCCTTACAAATTGTTCACTGAATACCATGTCTTCTGCAGCAGTTACCATTTTCATACATCATCATGCATCTCAAGGATTTAGGCCTAGCATGGCCTATTCTGGACTTAGAAGTCATCGTTGAATCGTTTAAGAGGACATCCTGGTTTTCTTTTTCCTAAAGGCTTGTTTTGGTAATCTTTCTGTTTTCATTTTTGAACGTGTTCCATCCATTTATGTTTATATTTTTTAATTTTTTCTATTACTAATTCTTGGTTTAATTCTTTCATAATTTCTTCGTTTCTTTTGTAATCAAATAGGGTATACTTTGCAGTTTTTCTCATAAACTTCATTTCTGCTGTTATTAATCTTTGTCTTTTTGTTTTATTGTCCAGATTTTGCTTCCATACATTAAGACTGGTAGGGCTAATGTATTGTATACTTTTAGTCTGGTTTGTTTTTGAACTAGGTTTGGTTTAAATATAGAGTTAATTACACCTCTTAGTTTTCAATATTTTGCAATTTTTACATTTATATCTTTTTCATTTTCATATGTGATCATAGGTAGTTAAATGAATTCACCTGTTCTAAGATCTTGTTATCTATTAGATGTAAATAGGGCAGCGAGAGATATGAGATTCTTGCTTGAGGTGGTACGAAAGAAGACACAGAGAGGAAAGATAGTGTGTGTGTTGCCTAGGTATGATAATGACGAGCTGAGCAGAAGAGCAGTAATATTGAATGACATAATAGCTAGAATGTGTGACAAGAGAGGACTGGAATATGTGGATGCTTGGAGTGCATTTGAGGACAGAGAGGAATTGTATGCGACAGACCGCTTACATTTGAATGAAGGACGTAGGCATCTGGAGAGATTACTGTTCTGAACAAGTCAGTGTGTCCCAGGGAGGATGATAGCAGGGGTGGCCTCTTGTGGGAATGGGTACTTGGGAGAAGGGGGGACGACATCAGCTAACACTGAGCCCAGTGGAGTCTAGAGAGGATAATGCTGGGTACAGAAACAATGACGTTTATATGCATTATACTAATGCCAGGAGTATCCGGAATGAAGGAGAGGAATTGGTGGCGCAGATAGCATCAGCCTGGCCAAAAATTATTGGGATCACTGAGACGTTGTTGACAGAAGAGGATATAATGACAGGAATAGAAGTTGCTGGGTACAGCATTTTTCGGCATGATAGGAAGGGAAAGCGTGGTGGGGGAGTACTGCTTATGAAAAGTGATGACTTATGTCCTCTAAGAGTAGAAGATTTGGAAGGCAGTGGCACTAATGATTTTGAAAGCGTATAGTGTGAGGTAGAGGTGGGCAAGACAGGATATTTAGTCGGATGTTGCTACAGACCCAGGAGCACAGAGGGTGGGGACCAGTAAATGTTTAGACAGTTGAGTTTGGCAAGTGCAAGAAGAATGATTGTTATGGAAGATTTTAACTACAGTAGAATAAACTGGGGAGAGGAAGATGCATGTAGCAATAAGGGAATGGAATTTCTAGAATTCTTGAGGGACAAATGTCTTAGGCAACATGTAATAGTGGAACAAGAGGTTCAAGAGTTTTGGATTTGGTTATAGCATCAGAAGAGTTGATAATAACTGAGATGACATCTCTCCCACCAGTTGGAAAGAGTGACCATATGGTTTTGACTTGGAAAATGAATAGACATGCAGGAGTATCAAAGAGACTGGAACGTATGTGGAAGTATAAGGCAGGATATTATAATAGTCTAAGACGTCAACTTGGGGAAGTTTCATGGAGGGAGGAATTGGAAAGCTGGGATATGATTAGTGCGTGGGAAATTATGAAAGAATATTTGTTAGCAGCAATGGTAAGTTGTATACCCCAACGTTCTCCTCATCCGATCACCTTCAAATACTCTTTACAGGAAACCAATGTTCACAGGTCGGTATAGTCTTAAAGAGTCAGCCCATCATCCTTGTCAAAAAACAGGAATCATAAAATGTCTAATCAGAAGAGCCAAAACTAATTGTTCTACTTCTAATTTTCTACAGAAAGTACTTTCTACTATCCAACAACACACGAAACTCAATGGCTTTTCTGAAAAGAGTGCACAACATCCTCTCGATTCTTTTAATCCACCACTAAACAACAAAGATTCAATACGTCGAGTTCCAATTCCATACATCTCCGGGATTTCAGAACCTGTCTCAATAATTCTGAAGAAATATGATTTAACAGCTACATATTCACCTATTAACAAATTATCTTCCCATTTTCCTTCGCCTAAAGACAAACGCTCAACTATGTCTCTTCCCGGAGTTTATCAAATTCCCTGCAACTGTGATCTCTCCTATTTTGGACGAACTAGACACTCTCTTGAAAAAAGAATCCAAGAACATCAATCCTCCAATCATCACAACAAACCTGAAAAATCTGAATTGGCTCAGCACTGGATTGAAACTAACCACAACATCCTTTGGTCAAAAACTCGCCTCTTACATAGATCCTGCTATAAATTTGAATGTTTATTCAAAGAAAGTGTAGAGGCATTACTCCATCATCCTAACCTGAATCAGAATGACTGTATATCTGTATCAAAAATCTGGGAAAGTCTAATCAGGATAACTCATTAATTTTATGTTATTTAATATCTTTATTTCAATCATGTGTTTGCTTAATAATATTCCCTTTAATACTTAGTGATATAACATCACGCGGCTTGTTTTGTATTTTTTAAAACTTTTCTTGTAGTGCCACCGAAGATGGTCTGCAATTTTCAGACCAAAATATTTGGCTAATTAAATATCTTTCTTGTGTTTACGTGCTTATTTTATTCAATCTTTATGTCACAAGTATCCTTAAAATATCAAGCATTCCTATTGCCATTATTACTCCCCTGATACTTACACCTTGCTCTGCAATATAATGTATACCCTCTAATTTTTCAAGCCACTGTTTCCAAATGAGGCTATTCCTGCAGTTCTGGTTTCCTTGGCCTGACACAATCACTTGCTCAGAAAACAATAGCCTCTCCAAATATCTGCATCCTTCTGCATTCAAATGTAATCCATCTTTCTTCTATCTTCAAATGTACTGCAGTAATCCACATATTCCAGACCTCTCTTCTTGCAAAGGCTATCATCTCATTCGTTATCATTGCTTTTCTCCTCCTCTCCATATTATCATTCTGGAGCAGCATGCTCACTATCTTTCCTCGGACACATTTCTGCTGCACTAATTTCTAACATCAACCTTAAATCTCATGCTACCTCTGAGGTCATTCATACTAACAAATACTATAATTTCCTCTACATTTTGACTGCCATTGCTGTTCTCTCTATTTCACCCAGCAAATACCACTCTGCTCTGCACTCCCTGAACCATCGATTCTCCATGTATGATAACTTCAAATAGATTCATTCAAACGCCAGCATCTCTGACTCTTTCTGCTTCCAATCTCTCGCTCCTCTCTCTCATTGCCTCTCCTTCCATCTCACTCTTCTCTCACATTAGCCAACTTCTCAAGCCTGCTATTCTCTTCATCCCTCCTAATCCTTACTCAGCAGTTCTATTTCTCTGTCCACACATCCAGCTTCCAACTGACATCAGACAAATCATTTTCCTATGTGACACTGCCCTGCCCAAGGTCAAATTCATATGTACTTCCTTCACATTCTCTTCACCCACAAACACACTACTGGTATTCACAAATTGGTATTAGATGTGTACATACTGCATGTGAAGCAAGGTATGCAATTATCAACTATGCTATCAATAACACAGTGTTTAAATGGTGGTTGGCTGAGAAACAACCTTTTAGAAGTGGAAACTGCCATGTTGAAAATAAGCAATACCAATATAATATCCTAACAAAGTCAACACCAATTCCCCCCCTCAATGATTTCAATAGTGTAAATAAACTTAAAATCCCATATTGGTAGCAAAACAAAGAACAAAATCTTTGTTTACTGCTAATACTTATATTTTTTAACAACTAATTACCAACATGTATATAATAAGTCCTTTCTCTCAGAAAATAGTCAATTGTGACTGAGCTCTGCTGCATGCACATCACTATTGTTATTCTGGAGGATTTTCTTTTTTTTTTCAACAATTCTGAAATGGAATATTTTTTTTCATTTGCAGTCACTACAGTCATTGCACTCTACTGTATTCCTTGAGACCTATTTTTTTATATCTCACTTTATCATCTCTGATGATGGAGTAAGACTGTCTGCAACCAGTCTTGCATGCCCTTTGTTTTCCTGCTCCTTCAGATCCACATTCAGTCTTTCAAATTTCTCAATTATCTATATATATATATAATATTTGGTTGCTTAAGGATCCATGCCAAGTAACAGAGAGGAGACCTCCACATCGCCTTTCAGGAATGCAGAGAACTGACTGGGGCTTCTGACCTAATGCCTAGTCCTCATCTTCATGCCCCATTAAGTTAGGTATCTACTGGGTACTGAAAGAACAAGGATGGACAGGCAATTTGGGACTTAGCTGACCAAATTGTACCCTACTAGCTTAAACCACAAATGCATATGATGGTACAACATGATGAGATTTCATGCTGTCTGGGGCATCATCTGGTTAAACAAAGCCCTCCACTGTTTTCACCAGGGAACCTGAGTGAAAAGTCAGCTACTGGAACAAGCTCCAACTCAACATCAAGAAGAAGAATAAACCAAACCCAACATAAAAACCATCATATAATGGAGTATTAATGGAAAGGAGATCGAACTTGTAGAAGAATTGGAAAAGTACAATGTGGACATAATTGATATTACTGAGACAAAGAAGACAAAACAGGTGAGATCTTACTAAATAATGAGTATAGGATGTTATTTTCACAATAATGATCAAGGAAGTTGTAATGATAGCATTTAACACCAAACGTGAAGATAAGCTTCTTGATTGTAGGGCAGTTTCAAGTAGAGTCATGTAGGCAAACTTCAAAATGGGGACATGGACAATGAAACTTATTTGTGATTATGGTCACACAGAATCTTCTTCTTTAGAAGTGGAGAAATTTTTTGAGTCATTAGAACAGGCAGTTGACAAAGAAAATGGAAAAATTGGTCCTTGTTGGAGATCTGAACATCAGAGTAGGAAATGAATTCCACGAGGCATATAGGAACATTTTGGGAAAATTAAGAGAAAAGGGCAAAGCTAATAATTATGGTAAGTATTTATTTATCTATAAGACAATGTGGCATGAAAGTTTTTGAGTTTTTAGATAAAGATACTTTTTATCATGTAGTGAAACCACTAGACAATAAAACTTAGTGAAAAAAAAGTTCTCTACTTGATCTCTATTGCAGGATTATGCAGCTTTGTTCACCTAATAAAAATGTACTATTGGTTTACATTTTGTGAGTGAGATTCCTTCTGTTTTTTAATATTTCCTTCTGTATATCAAGAGATATTTATATTTCTTATTTGTAATTTTAAAAAAGAAATAATTTTATACTCACCCTAATCAAGCCAAGAAGAATCAAAACTAATAACAATATCCCAATTCCAACACTCAAGGCAATAATCCATTTCTGTATTTTTTTTGGAGGAGGATGCCAAGCTCTAAGTAATGTTGTAGTTATCTATGCAAATATTGTGTACAAATATATTAATTCTGATTTTTTTTTTTAGAAAATAAAAAAAAAATAAGTTATCGATTTACTAGCAAAACTTTAGTAGCAAGACTTATACGTTGGTTAGACATAACTGGTAATTAGTTTATGGAATTAACAATGCATATAAAGTATATTAATTAAAGGTAACTTTAATGAATAACTTCTATATTTCGGCAACGTCACATTGCCATCTTCAGGAACATAAAGATATGGTATGTGCACTCAGGAACTAACACAAAGCAAATGAGGAAGAAAGCAAGAAACTAATATTGTTTCTAAAGTCCTAATGGTGTCCTCTTGCGGGCTAATTTGGTAGTCTTGGCAGTTGGGCTGAAGTTCTCATAATGAAAGTCTCCCAAATTTGGGGCAGTTTTATGCACCCAAATTTGTTGAGGTTAGGAACGTTTTTTAGAGCTGCTGAAGATTCTTTGAATAATCTTTCGTATTTAAACTTGCTGCGATGAATTATTTTTGTTTTCTTCCAACGAATTTTATGGTGGGTATCTAAGGCATGGTCTGCCAGCCCAGAGCAGATGTACTGGTGAAACCGGATGTAGTCTTGGTGTTCTGAAATCCTGATATTTGTTGTTCTGCCTGTTTGGCCAAAGTAGGACAATTTGCAGCTGCAAGGGACCTGGTATACACCAGGTAGGTCTAGGGGAAGTGGTTGGTCTTTGGTAGAGCGGATAAGGGATGCCAACTTTTTATATGGTCTGTAACAGGAAGTAAGGTCATATTTTTTGAGGATATTGGTTATTTTCTCAGAGGTGCCCTGGATGTAGGGGATGGTAATAGACTTGGTGTAATCTTTATTGTGGAGGGGGGAAGGGGGGGTTGTGATTTACAGGTTTTAGTATTTTTTGGATTTTTTTGGGGTTATAGCCATTGGCTAAGAAAGTGTTGAGGATGTGGTTTAGTTCAACAGTCAGGGCCTTGTCATCTGAGCAGATTAATTTTGCCCTGTTATATAGTGTTTTTATCACCCCATATTGTTGTGAGGGGGGGGGGAATTGCTGGTGAATGTATCTGCCAGTGTGGGTGGGTTTTCTGTAAACCGAGAAAAGCAAAGATCCATCAAGCTGGTGGGTGATTAAAGTGTCTAGGAAGGGGAGGATGTTATTTTCCTCTTTTTCTAAGGTGAACTAGACTCTGGGGTATTGGTTGTTTAAGTGTGCTAGGAAGGAGTGGAGTGTGTCTCAGCCATGTGGCTAAATAGCAAACACATCATCCACATAACGAAGCCAAATAGTGGGTTTTTGTGGGGCGGAGTTTAAGGTTTTCTCTTCAAATGTCTCCATAAAGAAATTGGCCAAGGGTGGGGAAAGTGGTGAACCCATGGCTGTCCCCTCTATCTGTTTGTAGAACTTTCCTTGCCAAACGAAATAGCCCGAGTTCATTGTGAACTGAAATAGGGCTGAGATATCGGGAGGAAACTTGGCTTGGATGAGCTCAAGGGTTTCTTTGAGTGGGACATTAGTGAATAGGGAGGAGACGTCAAAACTGACCATTATGTCAGTGTGTTGGAGTGTGAGGTTTTCTATACTGGCTTTAAAGTGGGCTGAGTTTTTTTATGTGTGATGGTGTGTTGCCAGTGTAGTGTGTGAGCGTTTTGGCTAAATGTTTGGCTAATTTATATGTGGGGGAATCAATGCCATCCACTATGGGACGCAATGGCACATTTTGTTTATGTATTTTTGGGAGTCCATATAATCGAGGGGGTCTAGAGATATATAAGGTTTAAGTTTGTTGGTGACTTCCACAGGCCAAGAAGTGACTTTCTTAAGGAGTCTGTGGATAGTTCTAATCTGAGAGCTGGTCGGATTATATTCAATGGGGAGGTAAGTAGTACGGTCTAGTACTAAAGAATTTAGATTACCTTTGTAGTCTTTTTGATTGAGTACCACAGTGGCGCTTCCCTTATCAGCTTTGGTAATTACTATTTTTTTGTTGTTTTTCAATTCTTGTAGGGCTGTATATTCGTTTTTGGATAAGTTGGATTTTGGAGGTTTGGCTTTAGTGAGAACACCGACTACATCCAGTCTTACATTGTTGGCGATATGGCTAGGCAGGTTGCGAATTCCACGCTCTATTTGGATCATGGTATTCTTTAGTACTAGACTGTACTACTTACCTCCCCATTGAATATAATCCGACCAGCTCTCAGATTAGAACTATCCACAGACTCCTTAAGAAAGTCACTTCTTGGCCTGTGGAAGTCACCAACAAACTTAAACCTTATAACTCTAGACCCCCTTTCCCGATTATATGGACTCCCAAAAATACATAAAATGTGCCATTGCGTCCCATAGTGGATGGCATTGATTCCCCCACATATAAATTAGCCAAACATTTAGCCAAAATGCTCACACACTACACTGGCAACACACCATCACACATAAAAAAACTCAGCCCACTTTAAAGCCAGTATAGAAAACCTCACACTCCAACACACTGACATAATGGTCAGTTTTGACGTCTCCTCCCTATTCACTAATGTCCCACTCAAAGAAACCCTTGAGCTCATCCCAGCCAAGTTTCCTCCCGATATCTCAGCCCTATTTCAGTTCACAATGAACTCGGGCTATTTCGTTTGGCAAGGAAAGTTCTACAAACAGATAGAGGGGACAGCCATGGGTTCACCACTTTCCCCACCCTTGGCTAATTTCTTTATGGAGACATTTGAAGAGAGAACCTTAAACTCCACCCCACAAAAACCCACTATTTGGCTTCGTTATGTGGATGATGTGTTTGCTATTTGGCCACATGGCTCAGACACACTCCACTCCTTCCTAGCACACTTAAACAACCAACACCCCAGAGTCCAGTTCACCTTAGAAAAAGAGGAAAACAACACCCTCCCCTTCCTAGACACTTTAATCACCCGCCAGCTTGATGGATCTTTGGTTTTCTCGGTTTACAGAAAACCCACCCACACTGGCAGATACATTCACCAGCAATCCTCCCCCCCCACAACAATATGGGGTGATAAAAACATATAACAGGGCAAAATTAATCTGCTCAGATGACAAGGCCCTGACTATTGAATTAAACCACATCCTCAACACTTTCTTAGCCAATGGCTATAACCCCAAAAAAATCCAAAAAATACTAAAACCTGTAAACCACAACCCCCCTCCACAATAAAGATTACACCAAGTCTATCACCATCCCCTATATCCAGGGCACCTCTGAGAAAATAACCAATATCCTCAAAAAATATGACCTTACTTCCTGTTACAGACCATATAAAAAGTTGGCATCCCTTATCCGCTCTACCAAAGACCAACCACTTCCCCTAGACCTACCTGGTGTATACCAGGTCTCTTGCAGCTGCAAATTGTCCTACTTTGGCCAAACAGGCAGAACAACAAATATCAGGATTTCAGAACACCAAGACTACATCCAGTTTCACCAGTACATCTGCTCTGGGCTGGCAGACCATGCCTTAGATACCCACCATAAAATTCGTTGGAAGAAAACAAAAATAATTCATCGCAGCAAGTTTAAATACGAAAGATTATTCAAAGCATCTTCAGCAGCTCTAAAAAACGTTCCTAACCTCAACAAATTTGGGAGACTTTCATTATGAGAACTTCAGCCCAACTGCCAAGACTACCAAATTAGCCCGCAAGAGGGCACCATTAGGACTTTAGGAACAATATTAGTTTCTTGCTTTCTTCCTCATTTGCTTTGTGTTAGTTCCTGAGTGCACATACCATATCTTTATGTTCCTGAAGATGGCAATGTGACGTTGCTGAAATATAGAAGTTATTCATTAAAGTTACCTTTAATTATACTTTATATGCGTTGTTAATTCCGTAAACTAATTACCAGTTAGCAAGACTTTAGGCAGTTTTAAAAAATTTCATCATTAACAGTATACCAACTGCTGTGAAATTTAATTAGTCAATTAATATGTCCCTTAGTGACAAGGGTAATACATGTGAATTTACTAAATTAACTGCATTCATGTGCTTGGGATGTTGAATAAATGGCATTGTCAGTGAGCAAGAAGTAAATTAGGAATGAAGTAAATTTGAGGCCTCATTGATATATTATTATTATTATGGGCAACTCCAAAGAGTCCTTAGACTCATCGAGGGAGGCCCTAAACATCATGTCAACAACTATTCAGCTTCCACACAGCATCTATCATACCTTGCCTTGAACACACTCACAGTCATGGCACCCACAACAGACTCTGGCAACTTATTCCACTCATTTACCACTCTCCATGCAAAAAACCTAGTTCTAACACCTTTGCTAACCACACTCTTCCCCAGTTTTCATGGATGGCCCCTAGTCCTCCCACCAGCAGGCCTGTTCTGAAAAATATCCTCTGAATTAATCTTATAGAAACCCTTCAGTAATTTGAATGTCTCAATCATATCACCCCTCCTCCACATATCAACCAATGTCTGCAACCCACAAATTTTCAACCTGTTCTCATAAGGTTTATTCCATAGACTTGCTATCATCTTGGTCACTCGCCTCTAGATCCTCTCTACCTCCTCCCCATCAAGAAGAAACCCTGGTGCCCAGATCTGGGCACAGTAGTCAAGATGGGGTCTTATCAAGGCTTGATACAGAGGAACAATAACTTGCTTGTCTCTGTTTGTCAAAGTATTCTTCAGTAACCAAGTGATTTGATGAGCTGATTTAGCCACTTTTTCAATGTGCCCCGTAAACTTCAACTCCCTATCCACCAACACACCCAAATCCCTGTCTTCGTCAATCTCCTGTAGTACTGTTCCACTAATGTGGTATACTGCTGCTAACCTTACACTTTGCCACATTAAATTGACATCCATTCCCCTTCACCCAGTCTCCCAATCTATCCAAATCATTTTGCAAAATTTTGACAAAATGTGCAAAAAAAAAAGATTGTTGAATGAAACAAGAAGTGACCAAACTATGGTAGAACATTTCAAGAGGAATGCAATCAGAAGTACATATCATCAGAGATAAAAACCTGAAATGTGGAAAGGAAGCTGGGGTAAATGATATTTGACCAGAAATGCTCACATATTAAGATATAAAAGCCATAGAGTGGCTTCAGAAGGTCATATTCCAAATAATTGGTGTAGAAGAGCTTTCATAGCACTCATAAAAGGGAAATAAAACTACATATGAGAATTAAAGAGGAAATTTTGTTTCTGAGCAGTCCAGTTAAAATTTATGCAAACATACTAGAGAAGAGACTAAAAAAATTGTGGGAGAGAAGCTTGGAGAAGATTATGCTGGACTCACATCAAACAGGAGTTGTCAACTTCAGATTCTCACTTTAAATTAGACAGCTGAAAAATCAAAGTACTGAATATAAGTATCTGCATTTTAGTTTTACAGGTCTAGAAAAGGTATATGACAAAGTGCCAAAAGAAAAGCTGTTCAAAACAGGACATCATATTGTGCAATTAAATCCATCCAGCTTCCCTTTTGTGTTAGATTCAAAGACCTGTCACAGCTAAGTTATTTGCTGTAACAAGAAAAATTGCTTATGATAAGGTTTTGAAAATTTATTTATCACTAGGTTAGACTATAATAGATTTAGTTTAATCCTTTATCCCAGTGAGAGCAAACAAAGTTTGCGCCTGAAAATATCTTCAGGACTAAATATAGTGTTGTACTATCTTATCCAGTAAGTAGTGCAACACCAAGGCAACTCGTGGCAAAGGTGGAGCAAGCTACCAGGCACTTCTAACCCAGTATCTCCCATAATGCAAAACACATTTCCTATGTGGATATGTATACTGTTATGCATTAAAGGGATTGGCCATCTACCCAGACTAGTTTCGACCTTTATTGAGGTCTCTTCAGTGGGAGCCAGGCCCAGAGCTGGAGATACCAGGCAGAAGCAGTAGCAAGTCATCTGTGCCTATGGGAGTTGCCAAAAGGTTTATCACCTTTTTTTTAAAAATTACTCTGGATTTAGAGAAAGATGTTGAAAATTTATTTATCACTAGGTTAGACTATAATAGATTTAGTTTAATCCTTTATCCCAGTGAGAGCAAACAAAGTTTGCGCCTGAAAATATCTTCAGGACTAAATATAGTGTTGTACTATCTTATCCAGTAAGTAGTGCAACACCAAGGCAACTCGTGGCAAAGGTGGAGCAAGCTACCAGGCACTTCTAACCCAGTATCTCCCATAATGCAAAACACATTTCCTAGTATGGTAGCTTGGTAGCTTGCTCCACCTTTGCCACGAGTTGCCTTGGTGTTGCACTACTTACTGGATAAGATAGTACAACACTATATTTAGTCCTGAAGATATTTTCAGGCGCAAACTTTGTTTGCTCTCACTGGGATAAAGGATTAAACTAAATCTATTATAGTCTAACCTAGTGATAAATAAATTTTCAACATCTTTCTCTAAATCCAGAGTAATTTTTAAAAAAAGGTGATAAACCTTTTGGCAACTCCCATAGGCACAGATGACTTGCTACTGCTTCTGCCTGGTATCTCCAGCTCTGGGCCTGGCTCCCACTGAAGAGACCTCAATAAAGGTCGAAACTAGTCTGGGTAGATGGCCAATCCCTTTAATGCATAACAGTATACATATCCACATAGGAAATGTGTTTTGCATTATGGGAGATACTGGGTTAGAAGTGCCTGGTAGCTTGCTCCACCTTTGCCACGAGTTGCCTTGGTGTTGCACTACTTACTGGATAAGATAGTACAACACTATATTTAGTCCTGAAGATATTTTCAGGCGCAAACTTTGTTTGCTCTCACTGGGATAAAGGATTAAACTAAATCTATTATAGTCTAACCTAGTGATAAATAAATTTTCAACATCTTTCTCTAAATCCAGAGTAATTTTTAAAAAAAGGTGATAAACCTTTTGGCAACTCCCATAGGCACAGATGACTTGCTACTGCTTCTGCCTGGTATCTCCAGCTCTGGGCCTGGCTCCCACTGAAGAGACCTCAATAAAGGTCGAAACTAGTCTGGGTAGATGGCCAATCCCTTTAATGCATAACAGTATACATATCCACATAGGAAATGTGTTTTGCATTATGGGAGATACTGGGTTAGAAGTGCCTGGTAGCTTGCTCCACCTTTGCCACGAGTTGCCTTGGTGTTGCACTACTTACTGGATAAGATAGTACAACACTATATTTAGTCCTGAAGATATTTTCAGGCGCAAACTTTGTTTGCTCTCACTGGGATAAAGGATTAAACTAAATCTATTATGATAAGGTTATTAATCCTATCAGCATTGTTATATATGGTTATAAATTGCCTGTGTTCTTCTGGCCAGTTTGTTTGATTTTTTGGAATTAAAAACCATGCCACCTCCATGAGACTGGCTAACTCACTGTCAATGAAAAATCCCTCATAAAGGTCACACATGTAAGACAGAATTCAAATCCAAGTCTTTTCAACCAAAAGACATCATCTATAGTGAGTGAGCTATGGAGGTTCACTCTAGTACATTAAATGCATCAAGCAATTATATCAAGCAATAGTTAATCAGCACTGAGAATTTAAAGAGGTACAGGAAGATGATTTGATGTAAAACATGTATAAGTAAAGGATGCACACCCTATCTCACATTGTTATTCATCATCTATGTGGATCTCATGAAGAAAAGCGACATTATGCCTCATATCAAAATTCGAGATGCTAATCTCAGTTATTACGAAAGGAAAATGAGCAAGAGGGTGAGGAGTGGTTTCTTTGCATGGAGGGTGGTTGAATCGTGGAATGCATTGCCTGATGGAGTACTGAGAGCGAGAACAGTCAATGAGTTTAAGGAGTGGTATGATAGACTTTGTGTTTCTTAGGGCAGATCTCCCCTCGATGAGTCTTGACAGACTTTATGTTCTTAGGAAGGATCTCCCACGATGAGTCTTTCGACTCCATGGAGGCCTGAATAATAATAATAATAATAATTTATGGAGATGATATTATAGTCTTAAAATACAGTAACCTATAAAACAAGTAAGATATATATATATATATTCTCATTCAAAGAAATTACACATATACAAAAGTGATATTTAAAAAAAAAAAATAACACAGTGTACTAAGGTTTCAGTGCTGAGTACCGCTTCTGTTTTTTTACAGAGTAGAATTAATAATAGTTTTTAATTACCGTATTTTCCAGTGTATAAGACGCTCCCATGTATAAGACGCACCCAAGAAATTTAGTACAATTTTCTGGAAAAAACCTAACACAAAATATCTCAACATATCAACTCAATACTGATAAATATCACTAACTGATTACTCGGATAAGATATTATGAAACTTGAATAGGGACTCCCCGTTCTTAGCCAATGACGCGCTAGAAGTCACGTGAAGGTCACGCATCAATTTGATTGCACCATTAACCGTCTACAAAGATCTTGGAACATAAAAGGGAGTGCGTATGACTTTGAAAAGAGGAAACAATCTTTACCTTCATTATATATATAAGACGCACCCCATTTTTAAGATGAATTTTTAAGGTAAAAAAGTGCATCTTATACACCGGAAAATACAGTAGTTATTCAAACTTCATAATTTATATATACTATTTACAATATATACTGTTATATATATCCACCATCATCATGCATACATACATGGTATGCATGATGATGATTTGTATACAATTTTAACATATTTTTGTTACATTTTTTGGTCACTACAGAGATTGAGTGTACAATTCTGAATACTCATTTTTTTTCTTATAAACGTACATTTAAACAGAGGGAGAGTTATTATTACACCCTCCATGAAGTTGACAGACTCATCGTGGGAGGTTCATTCAACTGACAACATATTTATCATATAGAATCTTAAAATCCTTAACACTCCTTCATTAACAACATATTCTGGTAATGTGTCCAATTCATTGACAATTCTCCATGTAATCTACTACTCACACTCTCTTCACCACACTTTTAAATAACTTCCAGGAATGACATCTGGTTCTTCTCCACTCACCTTCTACTCCTTTGATAATCCCCTCTGGATTTATTTGATAAATTCCTCTCTAATTTAAATGTCTCTATCATATCACTTCTCTTCCTCCTATCTACCAAACTCTGCAATCCACATATCTTCAACCTCTATCTCCATAGTCAGTATTCCAAACTCCTGACATCGTCTTGGTCACTCATCTCTGGACCCTCTCCAATGTCTCCACATCACATTGAAGGCCAGGTGACCAGATCTGAGCATAAAAGTCCAAGTGTGGTCTGACCAGTGCCTTATACAGTGGCACAACCACTTCCTTATCCTTACATGTTAGAGTACTTCTTATCATAGCAGAACTATGATGTGCAGATTTTGCAACACTAACAATATGCACTTTAAATTTTAGCCTACCGTCAACCTTCACTCCCAAATCTCTAATCTCATCCACTTTCTTTAGTACAGCATTGATAGAACACAGCCTTATATTTCTGCACTCCAAAATGCAACACCTTGCATTTATTAATATTAAAACTATAATCCCACTCCTTTATCCAAATAAAAAGTCTATTCAAATCTTCCTGAAAGGAATTAACATCAGCAGTGCCACTTATAATTCTCCCCAACTTTGCATCATCAGTAAACAAATAAAGTTTCCCACGTGTTCCATTGTTCACAAACAATTTAAACAGCAGAGGCCCAAGAACAGAACCCTAAGGAATGCCACTGGTTACCTTACTTTTTTGAGATGCTGCTCCATCACACATAAACTGCTGGTATCGTTCAGAGAGCCAATCTCTGATCCATCTAACCAATATTATTATTATTATTACCCAAGACCCCATGGAGTCAAAGACTCTTCTAGGAGGTCCTTTTATCAAACACACAGCTTATCATACCGTGCTTTAAACACACTCAAATTCTCTGCAGACACCACACTCTCAGGCAAGGCATTCCAATCATTCACAACTCTGCATGAAAAAAAAAAACCTGCTCCTCACTCCCCTACTCACACACACTCCTTATACAGCTTCAAGGGATCACCTCTGGTTCTCCCCTGATCTCCCACTATTTATTGTAGAACATCTCCAGCACTGATCCTATAACATTAAACATCTTAATAACTTGCAGGTCTCTATGATATCTCCCCTCTTCCTCCTGTCCACCAGACTCTGAAAGTTGCAAATTCTCAATCTTTCCTCATATTTGACATTCCAGAGGTTAGAAACTATCTGAGTCAATCGCCTCTGAACCCTTTCCAACATCTCTTCATCCTTCTGAAAACCCGGTGACCAAATCTGCACACAATAGTCCATGTGTGACCTAATCAAAGCCTTATACAATGGAATAAGAATCTCCCTGCTTCTACAAGTCAGTGTCCTCCGCATCATTCCCAGAAGCCTTTGTGTTATCTTCACAGTTTTGGCTAAGTGTCCCCAAATTTCAGATCCTTATCCACTATCACTCCCAGATCTCTTATTTCCTCCACTTCCGACAATATATCCTCACCAAGCATAAATTCTGCATCCCATTTTTGTTTTCCAAAATTTAAAACCTTACATTTTGCAACATCGAACTCGCATCCCCATTCCCATGCCCAAGCACTCAATTTATTCAAGTCTTCTTGTAAGGCCACAAGAACTTCTGTACTCTTCATGGTTCATCCCAACTTTGCATCATCTGCAAACAACTGAATATCTCCATCGAAATATTCACCAATATCATTAATATACAAGTTAAACAGCAATGGCCCTAAAACAGACCCCTGAGGCTCCACTAGTGACTTTCCTTTTCCTGGATATCGCTCATACACAACTTGTTGATACCTATCAGATAGCCAGTCTCCAATCCAATGCACCAATCTAATATTCAACCCCATCCACTCCAGTTTGACTATCAACTTACCATGCGGCAATCTATCAAAAGCCTTTGCAAAATCTAAGTATATTACTGTGTATCCTTCTCTTCTGTCCACAGAAGCAGTCACCTTATTGTAATAAGTAAGTAGATTACTTAAACATGACCTCCCTTTTGCAAATTCATGCTGTCCATCAATGATAATACCATTGTTGTCAACCCAATTCTGGATCCTAATTCTCATAAACTTCTCCAACAACTTAACCACAATACCTGACACTCAGATAGGCCTATAATTTGATGCTTGAGTTCTATCACCTCCTTCATGAAGTGCCCTCCTTTCACTCCTTAAGAACTTGACCGAGTGCAAGACTTGTATTAAAAAAATATGTCAAGGCCAGCATCAACTCCCTGGCACATTCCTTCAGAATATGTGGTGATATATTATCAAGTTCCACAGCCTTATTTACATCTAGTTTGCTCAACTCCCCATACACCTGTAAGTTTGCTCACTTACAGTCAGTCTCTCTTCCCCATCATCAACTGCTCTCAATCTCTCCATGATGTCACATTCACAAGATTGAAAGACCTTTATGAACTGCTCGTTAAGCATCTCCACCACACCTTTTGCAACAGCTGTCTTTATACCATTTTTTCCAATCAGTGTCATCCTTCCATAATAGTTCTTTCTTTTGCTGGCCACATATCGAAAGAACTCCTTAGGATTCTTTTTGGCTTCATTAGCCACTCTCACCAACCAAGTCCTCCGCCTTGCCTGGTGACTTGGTTTCCCATCCTCTGCAACTTGTACTCCAACTTATCATGTGGTAATCTAACACCTGCTTTTTCAAAGTCCAAGAATATCACTGTATATCATTCTCCTTTATCTAAGACACCCATTACCCTATCATAAAATGCAAGTAAATTTCTAAAACAGGACCTACCCTTTACAAATCTATGCTGACCATCATAAAGAATGCTATGTCCATCAACCCTAACTTGTATTCTATTCCTAACCAATCTCTCAAACAACTTGACCACAACTGCAGTTATACAGACTAATCTATAATTGGAAACTGCTGTCCTGGAACCATGCTTGTGGAGTGGTACTATTTTGCCTTCTTTCCACTTATTAGAAACCAAACCCGCTGCAAAACTTTCATTCAATAACCAGGTCAAGATTATAGCAAACTGTGGTGCACATGCCTTAAGAATATGTGGTGATATGTCATTCATTCCCACAGCCTTATTAACAGCTAACCCAACCAATTCCTGATACACCTCTGATTCCTTCCCTTCAAATTTTTCTAATACTTGCTTCCCTTTTATATATTGCACTGCATCGTTTACATAATGTATGCTGATAATGTGCTCATTCAGTAATTCCACTATATCCTTTGCAGCTGTTAGCCTGCTGCCACGACTATCCACCAACGTTAATCTGCTGTAATTATTCTTTCTCTTGCTTGCCATGTAGCGGAAAAATTCCCTTGAGTTAACCTTGGCCTGACCAGCCAATCTCCTCTCATACTGCGCCTTTTCTTTCTTTACCATACTCATCGCCTTTCTAGCCTGCACTTTATACTCTTCGTGGATTCGATCACCACCAACTGTCTTTTACCTCCTCCTCCATAACATTTTCTTTTTCAGCACAGCTTGCCTGATTTCACTGTTCATCCATTTCACTCCTACTCTAATTACTTGCTTAACCCTTGATATACATTGCTTTTATCCTATACTGCCCTGTGTATTTCCATGCATTGTCAACATCTTTTTCACTCAGCTCATCTACCCAATGTACTGATGCTAACTGACTACAGAGCTTCCTATAATCACATGCTTTATACTTCCACACATATGTCCATTTTTGGCAGTGACCTTTTCTTGTTTCATCACTTCCCAAACAAGTACGTCATGATCACTCTCACCAACTGGCAGCAGTGTCAACACTTCATGAACAACTACATCTTGTGAAGTTATCACCAAATCCAAAATATTAAAGCCTCTAGTTTGTTCAATAACATGCTGCTTAAGATTTTATCTCTCAGAAATTCCACAAACTTGCTCTCCTTGTTCTCATATACTATCTCCTCCTTCCAGTCTATATTCCTGTAATTAAAGTTTCCCATCAGGATCACCTTCTTTTTACATGCCCAACTAATTTGCCTGAGACAATCAGTATTCTCTGCATTCCCTGGCCTATAACAGCATCCTATCAGATATACTAATCTGTTTATTTCAACTTCACATCACACAGATTCAAAATCTGTGCATGCACTATCATCTTCCACACTTTGCAGACACAATTCCTCTGCAATTATTAACAGCACCCCCCCCTCCTCTTTTCACATTTGTATCCTTCCGGAAAATTATATATCCTAATTCTATTCCCAACATCCCATCCTCCTCAGACAACCCAATTTCACTTCTTCCAATTATTTTTGGGTATACCATCTCAATCAATGCGACAAACTCAGCTCTCTTGTTTCGAATGCTCCTTACATTTGTGTATAAACATAACAATTGCTGCGTGTGTTTGAGGCCATTCCATCAGCACCAACATTCTCTATTCTAGCTGCTTTACCACATCTCTCTCTTCGGTGTGACCACTCCCATATCCCTGATCCTGACTGTGATTTCCATTCCTACCTGTCTCATCCTCACCTTTATGCATTCCATCATCTTGTGCTGCTGCAACCACATCTTCAACCTCATATCCATCTTCTTCCTGCTATTCTGTTTCACGGGTGGACTCTGATCATTTGCTACATCAACTTCTTGACTCTGCTTCTCAGAAAACAATAGCCTTTTTAAATGCCCAACACCAAACCCATTCAAATGTAATCCATCAATTTTATAATATTCCAACTTCCCTTCGAATTCACTCCACAAATTTATAAATCAAACCCCCCTTTGCCTCACACAACTCAGCCATCTTAGTATTCATCTCTGCTTTCTTTCTCAATTCACTGTCGTCATATCTGGGCAACATGCATACAACTTTCCCAACAACACTATTCTTCTTTACCTGCTGCAACAACTTCCTCAAGTTTCTATCAACATTCTTCTTCTCCCCAACTAAGTCATTCATGCCCATGACTACCACTAATTTTGATGCTCGGTATATCCTTTTCCGCAATGCATCAGTTATTTGCTTCATTGTTCCACCAGGAAAACATGTTTTGTGCACTTTATTAGTAATCACACTTCTAATGATAGAGTCCCCATACAATGATATATGACTATCCTTTGACTCATTCCTCATAATTTTAACTTTCTCCTTCTCCTTATCATGAGCCAATCTCTCCTTTAGATGTTTAATATCCTCTTCCAGATGTTTCATTTCGCTTTTCATTTTCACTATCTCTTACCGAAGCTCTTCTACTATGGTCCCAATATTTGCTCCCATTTCTAATTGCTCTAATCTATCCAGATGCTTTTCACATACATTACATTGTCCTTTTCATTTTCCCAAAAAGTCCACAAATCTTTCTCATTTTTTGTTGCATACATATAGCAGTTTAAAACTGCTATATGTATGCAACAAAACTGTTATGAAAACTGCCAGTTTTCATAATACATCCACTGCGAAAAATCGAAAGCAGAGCCAGACTTTCGTAGAGAAGCCTTCCATGCTGCTGAGGTACATTTCTTTATGGACGCCATCTTCAGAAGCTGAAGCAGTATAACAAACAGGTAGTAAAACGCAATATAAACAAGAAAAAAAATTTCGACACCATCACCACTGAAGGATACTTGTATCCAAACTGTATAAAAATGCAGCACAATAACAGACTAATTTGGAGGAAAATTCTTGATAGCCAGTTAGTGATGATGTAAACTTTTCATGTAGTACTATCATTGCATCCTGTACATCTCTTCAGGGTTATATATCAGAAATTTGCTGATGACATTGATAGTTTAATGAAGCTTCTGAACTTTCTGTGAATAGATGTTCAAATTTAAAAGTGCTTCTATGAATTAAACTAGAAAAAAATTAGAAAACAACTGAGATGGTTCAGCCACACTGTACACATGGATGCAGACAGACTACCAACATCCTAATATATACTTTTACAACAGAAAGAAGAAGACCTGGGAGAACAAGAATCACCTAGCTGAAATCAAAGAACATTTTGGGATGTAGAACTTATAAAGAACTTTTTCAAAAAGCAAGGAATAAAGAGGACTGGAAGACTCAACTCATCTTAGACAGAAGAGAAGAAGAAGATGAAATAAACAGGCACCATTCCAATGGATATTGTAATCAGTCTGCACACTGTGTTGTGTGAGCCTCACCTGAGATTTAAGGTACGAATGTATTACTGAAATTCACTAATTCTTTTTTCTACTGAAAGGTCAGTCTGTCCAATATATGATAAATTACAATCATAAGGAATCTAATAAACATCAGTTTGAGATAGAGGTGAAAGGTTGTCTTCTGTGGTTGCCAAAGAAGTAAAATCTTGTTGATGGGAAAATAGGCAGGTTAGGTGACACTTCAATCTACAAATATGTTTAGGGATTCTGAAATGTATGGGGCAAGAAACCTGTATTCTAGCATAGCATCCTTTGATGTAGGATTTTGTAAGTTTCCAAGATCTGTTGAATAGATTGGGGTTGTGTCCAGTTAATTCTATTAAGCATGTGACAGAGAAGCTCTTGCCATATATACATGAAGAACAAATGTTCTGCGTTCTATTAACTAAAGTTTTAACAACTCTGATATTAAGGGAGGAATGATGAACTTTGGTATACATCAGGTGGACAAAGGTACAAGATGCTACAGAGGTAGTAGGATTTCTGTAGCATTCCATAGCATTTCTTGTTCCAGGGTAAATTGAATTTGTAGATGTAGACACCAATGATTTGTACTAAGAAGGTGATTAGTTCATTTTCAGAATGAGGTCAGAGAGCAAATATATTGTTCACATAATGGACTTAGAACTGAGGATGAAGTGTGGAAAGCAATATATATATTCTAGATGGTTTAGGAAGTAATTGGCCAAAGGAAGAGATAGAGAGTACCTCATGGCCATACCTTCTGTTTATACATTTTATTTTTCCAGCTGAAGTGATCTAACTGTACAACCATCCATCCATCTTCAAGGCCCACCTTTCCTAATTGGGTTGTGGGGACAGCAGCTGAAAGAGGGACTTCCAATGGTCACAATCCTCTGCCACCAAACTCAGGTGTTCTGGTGGGACTCCCAGACATGTCCACCCAAGGATTTGGATATAATCTATCCAGTGAGTCCTTGGCCTTTCACGTGGTCTCCTACCCTCTGGCTTGGCAAAGAGGGCCTGCTGGTGGAACCTCTCTTGTGGCATTCTGACCAGGTGCCCATACCATCGTAACTGTGATCTCTCAACACAGAGAAACAGAGGTTGAGTATTGATGGTTTCCCGAATTGCAGAGCTCCTGACTCCGTCGAGTCTTGTCAGCCCTGCAACCCCTCGAAGGAACCTCATTTCAGCCGTTTGGATTCGTGTCCGCATTCTTTCGGTCATTACCCAGCTCTCATGACCATAGGTGAGAATAGGGACATAGACTGTATTGAAGACAGCCAGCTTTGCCTTCTGGCTTAACTCCCACTACCGAACAGCCAAGCTCCCGCAATATTGCGCTTGCTGAGCCAATTCTAGTGTCTAGCTCTATGTCCCACTTTCCATCAGGCGTGAATATGGACCCAAGGTATTTAAACTTCTCCACCTGCCTCAGTGTAACTCCACTCACAAGTAGAGTGCACTGGAATGGTTGTCTTGAGACCACAAATGTTTCCGTTTTGGCCACACTGATTTTCATCCCAGCTTCTGCACAAACAGCTACAAACCTATCCAGAGTCTGCCAGAGGTCATCTGTGGAAGAGCTAAGTAGAACTAAGTCATCTGCAAAAAGCAGACATCCAATGCTATATCTTCCAATTCTGACACACTCACTGCCTTGGCTGTGCCTATCAATCCAGTCCATAAATATTATGAAAAGGAGGGGTGACAGAACACACCCTTGGCAGAGACCAACGGAGACTGTGAAAGGTTCAGACTTTGTGCTGTTTACCCTGATACAAAACTACAGGCATTCATACAGGGACTTGAGCAGCTAACAGTTGGCCATCCACTCTGTACTCCTGTACTACTTGCCAAAGCTTATCCCGAGGAACCCGGTCATATGCCTTCTCCAAGTCCACTGAACATCATCATTATGCATATCAAGGATTTAGGCCTAGCATGGCCTGTTCCGGCTTTAGAAGTCATCGTTGAATCGTTTAAGAGGACGTCCTGGTTTTCTTTTTCCTAATGGCTTGTACTTTAAGGCTTGTTTTGGTAATCTTTCTGTTTTCATTCTTTGAACGTGTTCCATCCATTTATGTTTATATTTTTTAATTTTTTCTATTACTGGTTCTTGGTTTAATTCTTTCATAATATCTTTGTCCACTAAACATGTCTAGACATTCTTGGCATATTCCCAAGATTTCTCAAAGATTTGCCTTAAAGTGAAGATTTGGTCAGTTGTACTTCTACCAGGACGAAAGCCATATTGTTCTTCTTCTTGGAACTTTGACTCAACTATGCTCTTGCACCTTCTTTCCAAGCACCTAGCATACACTTTCCCAGGCAGGCTGAGCAGAGAGATGCCACGATAATTACTGCAATCCTTTTGGTCTCCCTTCTTGAAGATTGGTATTATTATGCCTGTCTGCCATTGCTTTGGTGCTCGCCTAGATATCCAAGCAGCCTGACACACTCGAGTCAGCCAGAGAACACCGTCTCGATTTAAGGCTTTTAGCATTTCGGGCAAAGTTTCATCATCACCAGCAGCCCTGCCCAGTTTTAGCAATTTTATTGCTAAATGGACCTCTTCTTCTGTGAGACTAGTCATCGTCCACAACTGCCAAGCCACCTGGGTTAAGAAGACTCTCAAAGCATTCCCTCCATCTGTGGAGAATATCCTTCTTGGTTGTTAAAAGTGCACCATCAGAGGCCTTAATTGCCCTTGCTGTGCACGATTTCCTCCCTTGAAGGGAGGAATTCTGGTGGATGGTCTGCCAGAATACCTTGTTTGCATTTGCATAGGATGAGTCTAATCTTTCTCCAAAGGATTCCCAAGCCTTCTGCTTTGCTGTCTTTACTGTCTCAGCAGCAACGTTTCGTGCCTCAGAGTACTGGAAACGCATCTCAGGTGACCAGACCCTAAGTCATGTTAGGTATGCCTTCTTTTTTGCCCGGACAGCTTTTTGGATCTCTTGGTTCAATCAAGGTGTTCTTTTCTCACTGCCCATCACCACACCGAGCCGCTTTCTCACTGCCCATCACCACACCGAGCCGCTTTCTCACTGCCCATCACCACACACAGAGGCTGTGACAGCTGTTCTGAACAGCTCCCACTTCTCAACATCTGCAATATGCCTGGGAATCTCTTTGAACCTGGAGGAGATGCTATCTGTAAATTTCTTCCTCACAACTTCATTTTCCAATGCCTCCCATTTCAAGCGGTATAGATGCTTAGAGGTCTACCAGCATTGATGGTAGCGTTTGGTGTGGTGAAATTACAACAATAATTTCACCACACCATTTGCTTAATGTCTTCAGACATTAAGCAAATGGTTTCAGCCAAGAGGATGTTACTGTGAATAGAGATACAATGTCAAAGTTAATCAGAACATCAGATTTAAAACTTTAGTTATAAGAGCACACAATACTTGTTCCTCAAAATTGGCTGAAACCATCTGCCAACCACAAATTCTGCCTCTATCTCTAGCTGTATTGAATGTATCTGTGTAACTAATTCTGCATATTTTGAAAAGACTAGCTGTTCAGTGGTAAAAGAGAAATAGTGGGCATCAGTACTACATTCGGATACTTTAAAATCTCATAAGACAGCTTGTTAATTCCATTTCACACACCATAGTAACGAAATGGAATTAAATGGATGATGAAGACTAATCTGTGATTAGTCTTCATCATCAAATTTCTGACATGTACCCTCAAGGAGTGTACAGGATATGATAGTACTACATGAAAAATTTACATCATTACTAACTTACTATGTATAATTTTCCTCCAAATCAATCTGTTACTGTCAAGATTTCAACATTGTCAGATCTTATATGTCTATCTTCAAAGGCACTTTTTACCACATCAGTCCACCTATATCTTGGTTTTCTCTCTATCTTTTTCCTGCAAACCTAGCAGAGAACACTTGTTTTGCTAATCTTTCCTCTCCCATTCTGTTTAAGTGACCACACCACCTGAGATTAGCTCTGCTAACACATTCCTGGATGATAAGAAGGTCAGGTTTCTTCCTAATATCCTGTTTTTAATATGATATTGCCACTGATGCCATCTGTTCATGCTCCTAATCTTTCTCAAGACTTTCATATCTGTGGTCCCTAGTCTTTGGTCTAGTGTTTTATTTCTAACCCAGCTCTCAGATCCACAAGTGAAAATTAGTTTGAACAATGTTTTGTATAAAGTTAATTAAGTGTTTTGACTAATTTCTCTCTTATTCCATATAAATTTATTCAGTTTACTTCTACCATACCAGCTTTGTTGATTCTGTTCTCTATTTCCATATTTAATTTACCATCTTCACTAAAAATTGTGCATAACTAGCTGAAATGTTTACTTGTTCTATAGGTTCTCCATTCACAATGAAGTTGATATTTTCAATGCTTCTGCCTATTTTCATTGTCTTGTTATTGCTGACCTTCATACCATATCTATTACAACGGTTATTCAATTTAGCCAAGGAATCTTGCAGACTTGCAGCAGATTTATTTAGAAGTATAACATCATCTGCATAAAGCAAAGAGCTGAGATTAACATCTCCAATTTTGATATCAGGTTTAATACCACATTCCTTCCATAATATGATCCATATAGATAATGAATAACAGAGGGGATAATGTGCATCCTTGTCTGATACAAGATTTAACATTAAACCATTTCCTGTACTTCCTTCAATTCTAACTGCTGACTTACAACTCAAAATAAAGACGAAGTATTGCTTGATATAATTCCCCACTGACACCATAGAACTGTAGTGTTTTGAATAGCTTCTCTCTTGGCACTTTGTCATATGCCTTTTCCAGATCTACAAAACTAAATATAAATCTTTGTCATATTCCCAGGACTTCTTAACTATTTGTTGTAAAGTGAAAATCTGAACCTGACAGCCTCTATTTGGCCTGAATCCAGCTTGTTCTTCACCAAGCTTCTCTTCCACAATCCTCAACCAGCAAAGGTTGGTCGATTGGTAGAGCCTCTGCTACTAATGGCTCAGCAAAAAGTTAAGCAAGTTTGAGCGTGGTTAGTAGTTGGAAGGGGTTCAATCGTTCAATGCTGTGAGCACACCTCCCTCGATGAGTCTTTGGACTCCATGGAGGTGTCACATAATAATAATATTAACTGTTTCTCAAGTATACTGGCATAAAACTTACCAGGAACACTCAGTAGAGAAATACCTTTTGTAATTCTCACATTCAGTTTTATTTCCCTTTATATATATGGGTACTATGAGAGCTCTACTCCAATCATCTGGGATTTGTCCCTCTGTCCAGGCCTTCTGAACTATGCAGTGCAGCCACTGTAAGTTATACCTCCATACTTGAGCATTTCTAGTCGAATATCATCTACTCCAGCTGCCTTTCCACATTTCAGACTTTTGATGGCTTTTTCTACTTCAAGTATGGATATGTATTCCTGATCAGTGGTTTTTACCACTGTGCTGTCACTAATTGTTTCATTTAGCAATTTTTTGAAGCAATTACTTCATTCTTCAAGGATATCTTTTTCTCCTGTTTTCATGTCACCTTTATCATCTCTAATTCCTTTTATAGCACTCTTTCCTCCATTTCTGAGCTTCTTCAACAACCTCTAGAATATCTTGCCACCTTCTTGATATTTATTTTCTATGTTCTTACCAAAGTCTTCCAGTGACTTTTGTTTTGCTAGTTTTACAGTGTTTAGCTTTCTTACATCTGTATTCTCTAAGAGCACAAGCTGACTTGTTTGCCAAGAACTTTTGATATGCTTTCTTCTTTTCCTTCACTGCCTCTTTAACTTCCTGTGTCCACCATGGAGTTCTGATTTTTCTATCCTTCAGACAACCTCACCACATGCCTCTTTGGCTGAATCAGTCAAAGAGGCATGTGGTGAGGATTTGCCATTGAATATCCAAGGTTCGGTTCCTGTTCTCAAACCCTTTCATTTTTTCTTGAATAATGTTTGTGTAAGCCGACAGTTCACATATGAGAGCTTCTCAACTTTTATTTGCTTTAAAACTTTCTTACATGTTCTTCTTTTAAATTGTGAAGACAACACAAAGGCTTCTGGGAATGATGCGGAAGACACTGACTTGTAGAAGTAGGGAGATTCTTGTTCCATTGTATAAGGTTTTGATTAGGCCACACATGGACTATTGTGCGCAGATTTGGTCACCTGGTGTTCAGAAGGATGAAGAGATGTTGGAGAAGGTCCAGAGGTGACTGACTAAGGTAGTTTCTAACCTCTGGAATGTCGAGTATGAGGAAAGATTGAGAAGTTGCAACTTGCAGAGTCTGGTGGACAGGAGGAGGGGAGATATGATAGAGACCTACAAGTTATTAAGGGTTATTATTTATAGGATCAATACTGGAGAGGTTCTACAGAAAATAGTGGGAGATCAGGGGAGAACCAAAGGTCATCCCTGGAGCTGTATAAGGAAAGTGTGAGTAGGGGAGTGAGAAGCATGTTTTTTTCATGCAGAGTTGTGAATGATTGGAATGCCTTGCCCGAGAGTGTGGTGTATGCAGAGAATTTGAGTGTGTTTAAAGCACGGTATGATGAGCTGGGTGTTTGATAAAAGGACTTCCTAGATGAGTCTTTGACTCCATGGGGTCTTGGGTAATAATAATATGAAATTCAATTTTATCCTACTCAAGACTAAATGGTGATCACTTCCAATTTCAAATTCTCTGTACACTCTAGTGTCCTGTACCAGAGAGAAAACATCACTATCAACAATAACATTGACAACGAGACTTTCTTATTCTTTGCCTCTTCTCTCCATGTGAATTTGTGTACATTTTTATGCTGGAACGTTGTGTTAGTAATAACCAGTCCCTGTCTTTAACAGAAATCCAACAGGTATTTTGCCATTATTATTAGCTTCTCTTTTCTCCAAATTTTCCCAAAACATTTTTGTATGTCTGACAATCATTTCCTTCTCTGCTAGGTGTAACCCAACAAGGACCAGCTTTTCCTTTTTCATTGTGTCAGTTGCTTTCTCTAAAGCCTCAAAAAATTCCCCCACTTCCATCTTAGTAGTCCCTTCTGTGGGACTATAGGCACAAACAAGGTCTCATTGTCCAATTCCTCATTCTGATATTTGCCCACATCACTCTACTTGAAATTGCCTGCCATTCAAGAAGATCAGTCTTGTATTTAGTGTTGAATACTATGGCTACTCCTTCTTTTCCTTGATTGTGATTGCCTGAATATAGCATTTTTTTATTTACTGCTCAAAAAGATCTCACGGGTTTTTGTCTTTTTAGTTTCAGTCACCCCTATTATGTTGATCTGGTGCTTATCCAATTCCTCAGCTAGCTCAATTTCTTTCTTTAGTGGTTAAAAGTGATTAGTCTTTTGACCCCAAAAAAAGTAATATTGTTAATAATAATAGTAATAATCTGTTGAAATGATATCTGAATTCTTTAGCAGTTTTAAATATGAATGTCTGTTTGGATAGTTCTGGGGCTTTACTGTTCTTATGATGACTTATGTCTCAAAGACATCATCTGGATGATTTCATGTGGGGAAGATTTATTGGAAAACTTTAAGGCCGCAGAATTATGATATTGCCAGATTCTTTGGAATCTCACATAGCATTGTATCCAGGATCTGGGCAGTGTTTCAAACCAATGCAATGGGCTCCAGATTCAATTCTTGGGTGCTTCCTATCTTTATTAAGTAAAACTGATTATTTATCTCTTGTTATTATTATAGTTTGCAGCACTATTGCTTTTATTGACTAAATAATTGTAGTGTATGAATTGTTTGCTGTTTTTTTAAGCTGCTTATTTGTTCCACACAATGTAAAATATCTGCTGGTAAATTTCAATAAATACTTTTATTTAATATGGTTTATATATAATTTATTAGTATAAATTTTAGCAACATAACCTCTAAATATATAATAGAGGTATCATTAAAGCTATAACTTATATGAGAAAATTAATATTAATTCACTTAATGAATTTGTATAAGAAAGTGGAAAAAATATTATCTTATATGCAAAAACACGGGAAATTTTTTGGACTTTAAACATAAAGTTACCGTGGTATAATCTGGATGATGGTTCTTAGGCTGGATATCCCAACGTTCATCCCTAATAGACACTCTGGCAGCAGTTACGATATCTACAGTATCCCATTTGTCCTAAAAAAAAAAAAAGTAAAAATACTAAACATGTGTAAACCAACAGGTAATAGTTACTATATTTTGATATACTAGATAAATAATTTGGTTCATACAATTTTCTTGCTTATTGTAAACAAATAAATATATTTTGGATAAAAATTATTAAAACATTTGACGTCCAATGAGCCAAAAGAATCATTATAGGAGGTGTGTGCATAAAATGATCAAGCTGTTCTAGGAAGATTTTCTGCTTTACTATGATAAACAAGAAATTATATTCTTGTTTTAATCATTTGGCAAAGCATAAGCAAACAAAGTTTGAGAGTGAAGTATCTTCACAGCTGCCCTATTTGTACACTTGTTTCCAAAATCTAAAGATGAACAATATTTCTCAAGATTACAACCACAAATTCAGATGAATCAGCTTGTTTCAATTTGTATAATTAATGATTTTGAGTAATAAGTGGGTACATATTCAAATTTTCGAATCATGCACTAAGGTCATGTGATAGAACTCAGCAGGATTGAAGGCAAAAGGCTGCACTAAGCGAATTGTGTTTGAAGGAAGCTCTTTTCATGAAGGAATAAAATTGCAAACTTGGATGACTTATGTCTCAAAGACATCATCTGGATGATTTCATGTGGGGAAGATTTATTGGAAAACTTTAAGGCCGCAGAATTACGATATTGCCAGATTCTTTGGAATCTCACATAGCATTGTATCCAGGATCTGGGCAGTGTTTCAAACCAATGCAATGGGCTCCAGATTCACAGAGCATGAAGACAGGTTTTTGGTTCATCATCATCATCATCATCATCAAATTCCTGCCATGTACCCTCAAGGGGTGTACAGGATATGACAGTACTACATGAAAAATTTACATCATTACTAACTTCCTATCTACAATTTTCCTCCAAATCAGTCTGTTACTTGTCAAGACTCCAACATTATCAGATCTTATATTTCTATTGTCTAAGGCACTTTGTACCGTATCAATCCACCTATATCTTTGTCTTCCTCTGGAAATTCCCCTCTCCTTGCTCTGAAGGAGGAGTGGATCACTTGATCAAGGTATCATTTGGTGGTGCTTATTTCTGGGGAATTTCAAGCAGCAATGCATCCCAGAAGTGTTTTATGGGGCTGAGATCTGGGGAGTGTGCTGGTCACTCAACTCGATTAATATCCTTGGTCTCCACTGCTCGTATATAATGTGATGTAGCATTGTCATCCATAAAAATGAATTCTTCACCTACAGCACCATGAAACAATAGAACATAATATCTAAAAAGTACATTAGCCCATTGGTGTCTTGTCCAATTTTTATGGTTCAACACCACTTAAAATGTGCTCTACGATGACTTATGGATTAAGAGATGCATACTTCAGGTGAAAGGCCTACTTGTCACAGATTTTCTTCCCACAGTTTGTCAAGATATATACATTCCTGTGCTTGAATGGAACCAACTTGCAAGCTGGCCTGCCATGGTGCATCAAGAACACTTTGCTGTTATAACCAAAAACCTTAACCAGAAACGGTTGAGAAGAATTGTGGAAGAAAAGCTTGGTGAAGAATAAGCTGGATTCAGGCCAAACAGAGACTGTCAGGATCAGATCTTTACTTTACGACAAATAGTGGAGAAATCATGGGAATATAACAAAGATCTGTATTTAAGTTTTGTCGATTTGGAAAAGGCATATGACAAGGTGCCAAGAGAGAAGCTATTCAATACGCTGCAGTTATATGGTGTCAATGGGGCATTATATCAAGCAATACTTAGTCTTTATTTGAGTTGTAAGTCAGCAGTTAGAATTGAAGGAAGTACAGGAAGATAGTTTAATGTTAAATCTGGTGTGAGACAAGGATGTACATTATCCCCTCTGTTATTCATTATCTATATGGATCACATTATTAAGAAAGTGGTATTAAACCTGATATCAAAATTGGAGATGTTAATGTCGGCTCTTTGCTTTATGCGGATGATGTTATACTTCTAAATAAATCCGCTACAAGTCTGCAAGATTCTCTGACTAAATTGAATAGCTGTTGTAATAGATATGGTATGAAGGTCAGCAATAAAAAGACAAAGACAATGAAAATAGACAGAATCATTGAAAATGTCAACTGTGTTGTGAATGGAGAACCTGTGGAACAAGTAAAACATTTCAGTTACTTAGGCACGATTTTTACTGAAGATGGTAAATTAAATATAGACAACAGAATCAGCAAAGCTGGTATGGTGGGAAGTCAATTAAATAAATTCATATGGAATAAGAGAGAAATTAGTCGGAACACTAAATTAGCTGTATACAAGACAGTGTTCAAACCAGTTTTAACTTATGGATCTGAGAGCTGGGTCAGAAGTAAAACACTTGACCAAAGACTAGAGACCACAGATAAGCATGGTACTACGTTGTGAAGACTGCATCGCAGTTCGATGTGGATGTATTTCATACTGAAATATCTTTCTGCATATTTTCTGTAAGCACTGTACATTAATTCCTTTACTACATCCTTAGGAAATTTGTGACTTTTGCCAAAAAACGTATTGCAATTTGTATGAAATTTATGACACATTTTTTTTTGCAATATAATTTATTAGCATTCTGGCTATAAATTTATGTCCGCATTTGGCTGAAGTCATGAAAGTTTATTCATATGCAGTAAAATGTAGTTCGTCCTTAGCTTTTGGACACCAGTATATATAGAGGTAGTGAACCTTCCTATAATGCATAGCAATATAAATATCTGAAAGAAAATGTGCTTTGCATTATAGGATACTGAAGCAGCTGATGGGAAGTTAACAGCCTTTATATATATATATATATATATATATATATATATATATATATATAAATAGACCAGTGGTGATGACACTTCACTCTCAAGCTTTGTTTACTTACACTTGGATAAAAGGATTGAAACAAGAATAGAATTTCTTGTCTATTATAATTTACATCCAGTTGCAATGGGCATGGATATCTGCGATTGTCTGTGGAAATACCAGTGGCGGCGGTCGCCGATAGATGGTGTTGGTGGATTGTGAAGTAGTGGAGACAGAGGTGTAGGGAGTCCCTGGACTCCCTGGAGGTGACAAATAACTCCCTGGAAGCGACAAATAATAATAATAATAAATTCATTCACTGTTTTCACACTAACCACCTCTTAGGCAATCCACTCCACTCATTGACCATGCTCTAAGGTAAGAAGCCTAATGTTCAACCTCTTGCACATACCCTTCTTATACAGTTTCTGCAGATGATCTCTTGTTCTACCTCCATTTTATAAAAAATCTCTTTCACCTTAATTTGTTAACAACTGCTTACCAACTTATGTCTCAGTATCATATCTCCCTATACATGAGACTATGCACATGGCATTTCCTCAATCTGCCTTCATACTCTGCATTCCACATGCTGGAAAGTACCATAGTCGATCTCAGGACCATTTCTAATATCCTCAAACCAGGTTATCAAATCAGTGTAGAATAATTCACATGTGACCTGATCAATTGCTACACATCATAGTCCTCCTTGTCACTATCAGGTATAACATCTTCAAAATTTTAGCAACATGACCCTAAACTATAAATTCCAACAACTATCTCTAATCCAGAGTATTTTAATAATAAGGTGTGACACCTTTTAGCTACTCATATATGAAATACGACTTCGGCATTACTTCAACCTTAGTATTGCCTCTGGGTCTGGCTCCCACTGACGAGACCTCAGTAAAGGGCGAAACCAGTCTGGGTAGTGACCCTTCTCATAAAGCATAGTATTATACATACCCGTAAGGATATGTGCTGTGCATTATGGGATACTAAGGCAAGTGATGTGGAGTCATTAGCCTCTACATACGAGTTGCCCCAGTACTGATTATATTTCAGGCACAAACTTTGTTTGCTTACACTTGGATAAAGGATTAAACCAAGTATATAATTTCTTGGTATCTTTAATTCATAGTATAACAAAGTGGAAAAGTCTCCAAGCAGCTTATTTCCTTCCCACACTATAGCTTCAAAATGTTAATAATCACCAGCCACCACTGAAGTGACCACCTCATGGTCACTTTAATCAGCTAGAAAAAAGATCCAACATCCTCTGATGATACAACCAAATTTAAGACTTCATTTCAGTCTATATTATCATAAGTAAAATCATAAAACAAAATATTGCCACAAAGTCAATACTACCACCATTTCCAGGGCCGCCCCTAGGAATTTTGCTACCCTGTGCAGTAGCATATTTTGCAGCCCCTTCTCCCTTATTTTTCATATAGTTTATGCCAACTTTGCTGCCCCGTGCAAATGCACATCTTGCACCGTCGGTAGAGCCAGCCCTGACTATTTCCTCCTTGCATCTTCACCTTGGTGTATATAAGTCTAAGAGCTGGCTGAAGCTCTTATTTTGGTTTAATGTAATGAAGACAGCATAAGAAATGTATTAAACATTTTTAATTCATTCCAGAATTTCATCTCTGTTATGGAAACATCACTGATGATAAAATAAAATTTCTTCCCTGATGGGAAGAAAGAGACCGTAACTAAAGGTATGATAGTGTATGAGAATGATGGCAAAAAAGAGAGCAGTAGGCCCCTGTATCCACAGGGTTTGGTTCCATTGTCTTCTGCGGATACCTGAAACCACGGATAGTAGCGAACCATTAGTGAGACCCAGATTTTTGCATATATATAGCAAAATTGAAGCAGGAAATTATTAGTAAATTGACTTAGTCGCATGCGCTAGGACTATAGGGTTCTTTAGTGAATATGTTATGTAGTTAATATATAATGTATACACTAAATTGTATGGCTAAATAAATAATAATAAAAAGAGTTATTTCTTTATTAAATGAGGTAATTTCTAGACTATCACTTCACCCGTACTATCCAGGGATGCTATCTACCGCATTTGGGAACACATTCCATTGCTCCTCGAAATTAATATATCATATTTATTTAAAATTATCATGAAACAATTTTTAAGTCTTTAGAATCTACGAGGAGCAATGAAATGTGTGCCCAAATGTGGTAGAAATCACCCCTAAGTAGTATGGGTGAAGTGGCAAACCAAAAAAATTGCCTCATTCAATAATACTTAGTCTTTAGACAAATAAAATTTAATTCACATAATAATTATGTAGAACGAAATGAGAAAATATGCTAAAGAAAATGTAATCGTTAATAAATTCTTAACATTTTTATTCTTATTAGGAGGAATCAACTGAGATCAGAACACCTCATTGTGTTCAGCTACATATTTATTCACCTTCCGAATCTTTGGCAGTTGGCTGCTTGCTTGCCTACTGAGCAAATGATGTGGATGGCTGAAGATCATCGATAGTAGAAGCTTTGTCAACTTTTTTAAAAAATCATTGTTATTTTATTGGAAGCTGCCATTTTTGTCTCTTCAATTCAGTAAACAGGTTCTGCAAAGGTTCTGTTATTGTGTGAGTAATTTTTATGCTGCACTCCATCATTGAATCATAATCCATTATCTGTTCCTTTAATGTTTGAGCCGTTTGAAATATCGTAGCAAATTTTTCGAGTGTCCACGCTGGTGGCACTTGTTCCTCATCGTCATCGTCTTCTGTAGAAGATTTGGCAAGATCTTTCAACTCCTCGTTAGTGAGCACCTCACATGTCCATATTTTCCGTGCTGTGTTAATTATCGTTATCTGTGAGTTAATATCAGGGACGTCTTGGAAATTATGAATGGCATCACTCCACAAATTCTTCCAGCAGGCAGTTACCGTTTCTGGTTTCAATTTGTCCATTGCTCCCTTGATGAATACAATTGCATGTGAATGATTTCCAGCATTCCATGACTCTAACATCAGCAGAATCCTCAACCATTGCACGGATCATATCAAAAACATGCCAAGCATATGAGGCTTTGAAGCATCTAATGACACCTTGATCGAGTGGCTGAAGCAATGAGGTGTATTAGGTGGGAAGAAAACCACTTGAACATTTTCATCTTCGGTGACTAGTGACTCAGAATACCCTGAAGCATTGTCTATTATCAATAAAACTTTAAATGGTAATCCTTCCCTCTCCAAGTATTTTTTTCACCTCTGGAATAAAACATCGATGGAACCATTCCATAAATAACACGGCCGTGACCCACGCTTTCGGATTTGATTGCCAAAAAACAGGCAGACAACTTTTGTTTTTGTTTTTAAGGGCACGTGGATTCTGTGCTCGGTAAACAAGGCCAGGTTTAATTATATGACCAGCTGCATTGCCACAAAGTACCAGCATCAATCTGTCCTTAAATGCTTTAAAGCCTGGTGTTTGCTTCTCAGTTTTATGGATGCAGGTCCGTTGGGGCATTTTCTTCCAAACGAGGCCAGTTTCATCACAATTAAAAACTTGCTTAGGATGATAACCTTTCTCTGCAATAACTTTTTTAAATTCTGCTGGGAACAATGCAGCAGCTTTCTGTCTGCATTGTTCCTAGTGTCAGCCGACGCAGCTTCTTCGGTAATTTTTATGTTTTTTAGATTAAACCTAGTTTGAATCTATGCAACCAGCCCTTGCTTGCTGTAAATAACTTTTCTTCCTCTTCTGTTTCATCTTGCAGTAGCATGTCTTCATATAGGATCAATACTTTTTTGTTGTAACGTGTTACCGTCACTAGGAATCCTTTTTCTTTTCATATCTTCCACCCACAAATTTGAAGCTTTCTCTACCTTGAGTAATGCCTTATCATGCACTGTACCTGCAACTTTTGCAGATTTGGGCACAATGGAAAGACTGGTACAAATTTTTTCTTTCAACATTTCACGTATCAAAGATTCATTTTTATTATAGATCTTGGTAACGGTTGCAATTGACTTTTTTTCTACTTTAATGATAATCTTTGATTTTTTCACTAATACTCAGCACTTAACATCTTCTCTTCAGTTTTGAAGACATTTTTAAATTTTTCGCAATTTATTTGCTTCAATTTAAACGCAATTTTTTATTGCAATGACACAAATTGACTGCCTTCTTCGACAATTCGAGTAAAACTAAACACGAACAAACACGCATGTTTAAGTCCACATGCCTGGCAAAACAATCATGTTTCGACAAGTTTTCAGCCTGCGCGTATGCATGTTTCATCCAGTGCAGTGCTCGACTGTTTCGCATGCTTTTTTAGAACCATGGATGGGGGGGGGGGCTACTGAACTTTCATATCTTCTCTTGTTTCATACCTTCACCTTTTGAGTTATTCATACTGGCCAGACTTATCAACATTTTCCCTTTTGCATTCCAATAGTATCACTCATACTTTGAATCTTGACTCAAAAAAACAAAAACATATATATCATCACACCTGATCTATCAACTTCTCCCTTGTTTCTCTTTTCTGTACCAATTGCTAGACACTTCGCCATTTGCTTAAACTCATGTTTTCTCATGTAAAAGATTATGCAGGGGTATTATGTCTTTTGTTACAGTCACTCTGGGAATGTTCTCATTTTCCACCACATCTTTTTTTTTTTTTTTTTTATCTTCCTTCCAACTCACTCCAACATTTGTATAAATGTTCACCCTCACTTATTTGTGCAACTGTGTTAAATCTCACACAAAAATTTTAGCCTGATAAACTAAAAGATTCTGTGGAAAGCTTCTGGTATTGAGACAGCATAATAATATAAATAAGTTTATTAAAAGTAAGCAATTAAAACCCAACAAGTTTCATATATCGTAAGACTTGCATTATCAGGGGTAGTGGTACATGAAAGTTTTACACAACAAAAGTCTATTAACAATTAATTACACATATTAGATATTTCTGATAACTTCACAAACCAAAATACAAACGATAAATTTGTTACTGTATGCATGTTGGAACATTGCTAGTTGTTGCTATCACATGTGCTATATCCTAGGGTCTGTAGCAGTTAAATTTTTGATGAAAGCAGACCATACTTGATGTAAAATTAAGCCTTGATTTTTATTACATTGTAATAAATCCTAAGCATGTGCAAGGCTTTTTTTAAATTTTCTTGTGAAATAGTTATTATCAATATATGACATTTTTGTTTGTTGCCAAAGTACTTGATGGCCAGTAGTGGTTGTGTGGAATGCCAGGCCTGATTTATGCTCTCTTCTTTTTTCGACGTCTATTACATGTTCAGACATGCAGATCTCTCCCGACCTTCTTGTCTGGTCTACATAACAAATGCCACAAGCGCAATGAATCTCATAGAAACCTGGATTTTTAATTAGGCCTGGCATGTTGTGTTTGTTTACAAATGCCAGAAGTATCAAAAATAAAGGGGATGAAATGGTTTCAGTGATTGAGTTTATTCGCCCCAAATCACTGGAATAAGTGAAACATGGTTGAATGAAGATGATATTGTAACAGGAATAGAAATGGAAGGGCACTGTATTTTTCATGAGGATAGAAAGGGCAGGAAGAGAGAGGGAGTGTTTATGATGATAGCAGGGGGATTAAGTCCACATATGGCAGACATGAAAGAGGGAAATAGTGGCAATGGTTATGAGGCAGTGTTGGGTAATGTGAAGGTTGAGAGGAAGACATATTTAGTTGGATGTTGCCATAGGCCTGGGAATGTGGAAGGTGGTGATGAAGAAATGTATAAACAACTTGGATTAGTGAACAAAGGAAGGGTAATTATTATGGGTGATTTTAATTATGGCAGTATAGATTGGAATGAAGAGATAGCATTTGGGAATAAGGAAAGAGAATTTCTCGAGTTCTTGAGAGATAACTATCTCAAGCAGCATGTAAAGAAAGGCACACGAGGATCAAGAGTTCTAGATCTCATCATTTCATCAGAGGATGTAAATTGTTAGAGGGGTTTCACATTTTCCTACAGTTGGTGAAAGTGATCATGAAGTAATCACCTGTGTTGTGGCTAGCTAGTCATATGCAGGCTTCTCATCATTTCATCAGAGGATGTAATTGCTAGAGGGGGTTTCACATTTTCCTACAGTTGGTGAAAGTGATTATGAAGTAATCACCTGTGTTGTGGCTAGCTAGTCATATGCAGGCTTTTGCGAGGAAAGGATATATATGGAATTGTATGGCTGGTGATTATGACAAGCTTAGGAGACAACTTCAAGCTATAACATGGAACGAGGAGTTGAGCGGTAAGGAAATAAATGATGCATGGGAACTTACAAAGAAATACATAACAGCATCAATGTACGAATGTATCCCAAAGGCCAAAATGCTGAATAAGGTTGGTGTAAAATGGATGAATGCGGAGCTTAACATGTTCACTGCCAACTACGAGCATACTTGTATGTCGATTACCGAACTCCTATATCAAGCACGAGTTAACCCTTAGTATAAGTACCTTAATTTGGACCCTTCGCTTGTGAATAAAGCAGAGAGTATGTCTGGGGTCTTGGCAGAAGGGAAATAAATTCAGGCTAAAATATAGTATATTATTTATGTGCCTCAGAAGCCAACTGCGAATATACTTGTATGTCGATTATCGACCTCCTATGCCAAATAAGAGTTAACCTCGTAATTTTTAAACCAAATTAAAACTAATAAAATCAATAAAAATAATAAAATAAAAACCAATTTATTCAAATTACGAATGATACACTTTAAAACAATTTTCCATGCACAATGGTGGTTTTTCTGGCAAACAGGACAATAATAACGTGTTTCGCGTCGTTGTTTGTTTCGTGTACATACATGGCATGGCTTTGTCGGGCGATTCTTTTTTTAGGTGGTAAAATTTCCAAAAATGAAGATCCCGAATCCTGCTGATATTCTGTGATGCTGTAAGCTCATCCATTCCAACAAAAACTGAGATAAATTGATCTCTAAATTTTAACGCAGACATTGCGTTTCCAGTAATTATATTATAAAATTTATGCGCATTTTGAATGTATATATCAAAAATGCGTATTGCCATTTTCTTTGGCCATCTAATTGTCTTTCGTAAGGCAGAATAGTAAGAAAGCATTTCATCAGAAAGATCAATGCCTGACATACCCAAATTATAGTCCGTAACGATATTTGGTTTTAATTGAATTTTGCCATTCCGATTTTTTGCTTCAATCATTTTAAATTTGTGCATATTTGAAATGGAAAGAACTTCCCTCTTATCCTTCCATTTGCGATAATGTATTCATTAAATTCATCATCACTCATATTAGCATAATTCTCATCACTCATATAATCTTCTAATTCTTTATCAGTAAGTTTTCTTTTACTGGTCATGGCGATACTGAAGATTTTTAGAGACTAGACGCAATAAACACAGTCGTCAGCGCATGTAATATATATGTGGGGGGTGTGATATGAGATTACTCGTAGTGACCTTGAAGACGTGGGTGATACGAGATTACTCGTAGTTGGCGTATGAAATAAAATTCTGTCTCATAAGCCAGCTACGAGATTACTCGTAGTGACATTGAAGATGCGAAAGTGCTTGGCGTGCGGGAACAAACTATGAGGAGTGCGGCAGCGAACGTGTTAAGCATGAAATCTGGAAAAAGAAAGTACTTTGGAGGAAGTACAAGATGAATAATGGTAATCAGTCACATGAAGAATATAAAGAACAAGCCAGGAGAATGACTCAGTTAGTAAGGAAAACAAAAGTAGAGTATGAGCAGGAATTGGCAAATCAGGCTAAGAAAAACTCTAGAGAGTTTTTTTTAGATATGTGGCAAGTAGAAGGAAGAATGATCATAGAAAGATGAAGTTAAGGGATGAAAGGGGTAGAATGGTAACTGCTACAGAAGACATTGTTGAGGTATTCAGTGATCAATTTTGTTGGATTCTGATTATGTAGAGATTAGAGTAAATATTATTTGGTTCAGAATCCAACATAGTCTTCCATCACAAAGGCTAGACCTGTAAACATCAATTAATGTAAATAACTTATTTTATAATTTAATATTCATATAACTACATTAATTTTGTCTAATATTTAATTATTTAATCAAATATATATGTATTAATAATGAAAAGACTATTAAATATTATTAAGCTATTTTATTTATTGTTATGTTAATATTATACGAATTTGTATTTGATAATTTAACTGTGCATTTATTGAAATGTAAATATTCTCTATTTATTCCTACTTGTGAAAGTTTAACGTTATGCAATAGCGCAACTTTATTATGTTTTGTTTTGTTGTCATGGAGACGTATGTAAGTAAGCGAGTGAGAGTTTGGAACAGTGCGCGAGGAGAACGTTAGAAGTTTACTGGAAAAGAGTTTTAGTTAAAGAGAGCACAAGAATAATTTAGGCGGGAAAACTGGATATATAAGCGAGGAATGCTGAAAATTTAATTAGAGAGAGAGAAGAGAAGGGAAAGGATATAGAAGGACATAGAAGGAGATAGAGAGGAAACATAGAGGCAGAGGATTGGCATTCGGTTGGAATCGGAGCACTCAGCACTCGGGAATCAGTGGGATAATAGCGAGTCGGCAAAATCACTCAAAGAGCTAATTAAAGTCTACTAGTTGAGAGGCAGTTAGCTAATAAGTTGTAGAATAACAATTATAGCTACGGAAGACAGCTGAGTGACTACTAAATAGACTAGCGATACTCGAGTTGAGATTTAATTTCAGGGCCGACCTTTCAAGGACACACAGAATCTTGAAATAATTATTATTATTATTATTTGACACCTCCAGGGAGTCCAAAGACTCATCGAGGGAGGGCAACTATTCTACAACTCTGTCTCCACCACTCAATCTACCAACTGACCGCAACTACACCGCCATCTACCGCCGACCACCACCACTAGTATTTCCACAGACAATCACAAACATCCATGCCCACGGCAGGATTCGAACCCGCAGCCTTTTGGCTGGAGAGTGGATACGCTAACCACTCGGCCAGACAGGCTGGCAAATAAAGCACGGAGTTACTAGAGAATAGTGGAGGCTGTAAAGTTGAAGTTTAAGGATAGCTGTGTTTAGAGTTATAGTGCCTAAAGAATTAATTAAATGCAGGAAGAATGAACAACTGTGCATATAAAACCTCAAGTTGAGAATTATTGTGCATTGCCTTAATTCATGAGTGATCAGTAGTATTTCATGCAAGAACTTTTGTTTATGTGTATAGTGACCGATGATTAACTCAGTTATTACTTAGAAGAATTATTTAATGAGTGCTGTATACTGCTTACGTGTTTATAGTTATAAAAAGTGTTTACGTATAAGTGGAAGGAAGAAAAAAGATTATCGGTAAGATTATTCCAACCTTAATATTTCTATACAGAGAAGTGTGCGAGTTTCATCCCAGAATTTCCTTATACTAACAGTAACTATCGCAGAGAATTAGCTGAAGTGTAAGATTTAAAGTGTTTGTTTGTGAAGAGGTGTTAATGCAATTTTTATTGTATTTGGAACTTAAGGAACTGTGAGAAGACTGTATTATAGAGATAACAGATTTATCATTGTCAGAGTTTGTATGATTGTACTTATCGGAGAAGCAGAAATGTTTGTGATATCTTAATTATTGATTTGAAGTTAAGTGTAAAATTTGTGATTTTAAATTAAATGTTTGTTTCTGTTAATCAAAAGTTGTATTTTGCCTGAATCTCTTTTACTGCACCATTCATAAAATATTCAAACCAAAGCGGGTAAATTAAGCAAGTTAAATATTCTCGGCCAGTATATATAATAACAACATATAAGGGAAAGGTGGTCAAGAGTTGGTTTATCTTCAATTCTTGAACTAATTCAGACATAAAGTGGCGCAGTCTTTAAATATAAATTTTCTTTATGTTTGAATTAGAAATCAACTTGCAAAACCTAACAACTAGATAAGAACATTGTAATAATCATATATCGGATCCAAAGTATAGATTGAGAAGAAGTAGGATCCAACAATTTATAAGTGTGTTTCATCCTGATCAGGGTGGAATCATGAGGAACTTGAGTGTAAAGGAGAGGATAGGTTAATTGTGAGTGAGCAGGAGGTATTTGAGGAAATAAATAACCTTCATGTTAATAAGGTGATAGGATTTGATGAAATATCACCACGCATCTTAAGAGAATGTTCCAGGGAACTGGCAGTAACACTGGCATGCCCGTTTAACAAGAGTTTTGCAACAGCACAGGTTCCAAGGGAGTGGAAGGAAGGTAAAATTGTTCCACTGCATAAAGGTGGTGATGGGCTGTAGCTTCAAATTATAGACCGGTCTGTATATCTGGAGTTGTGGTGAAGGTCCTGGAGAGATTGGTGAGAAGTAGGATACAGAAATGGGTTGATAACAGCAGTATTCTCTGTGGTTATCAGCATGGGTTTGTTAAGGGGAGATCATGTTTCACTAACTTATGTACTATAACAAGGTGACAAATACCTTGGACAGAGGAGATGCATATACAGTGGTGTACTTGGATTTTGCAAATGCTTTTGAGGAGTCAGTTTTGGGGCCATTGTTGTTCAATTTGTATGTTAATGATATTGGGTTGGGATTAACGAGTGATATCCAGCTGTTTGCAGATGATGCAAAACTGGGGAGAGCAATGCACAGTCAGGCTGATGTTAATGCCTTACAAAGATTACTTGAATAGATTGTATGAATAGGCAGGTAAGTGGAACTGTCAGTTCAATGTTGCCAAGTGTAAGGTTTTGAGATTTGGGATGCCAAGTATACACTTGGTGAAACTTTAACAGAAGTAGAGGAGACGAAAGATCTAGGAGTGACCTGAAATTCAGGGGCCAGATTGCACAAGTTGTGAAGATATCACATCGAATAATGGCAATGATGCAGAGAACCCTAACATGCAGAAATAGAGAGGTTATGAGTCGGCTATTGTATAAGGCTTTGATCAGGCCTCATATGGATTATTGTGCACAGATTTGGTCACCAGGTTTTCATGGTGATGAGGATATGTTGGAAAATGTACAGAGAAGATTCACAAAGGTAGACAGTGGTCTTTGGAATATGTAGTACCAGAACAGATTGAGGGAATGTAAATTGCAGAGCCTCGTGAATAGGAGGAAGATGGGAGGAGATATGATTGAGACATATAAATAAACTGGTCATTGGTTGTTATCAGGTAGACATGGAAATGATTTTTCATAGAATTGGAGAGGGAAGTAGAACAAGAGGCCATTGCTGGCAACTGTATAAGGAGGGTGTGAGCAAAGGAGTGAATAGCAGGTTCTTTGCATGGAGGGTGGTTGGTAAGTGGAATGAATTGCCTGAGTGTGTTGTGGATGTGGACATGCTGAATCAGTTTAAAATGCAGTTGGATGAGCATTGTATGCAATAGTGAGTACCTCCCAAGATGAGTCTCTGACTCCATGGAGGTCGGGTGTTGATAATAATAATTCCACACAACCACTACTGGCCATCAAGTACTCTGGCAACAAACAAAAATGTCATATATTGATAATAACTGTTTCACAAGAAAATTTAAAGAAGCCTCACAAATGCTTAGGATCCCTATACAATGTAATAAAAATCAAGGCTTAATTTTACATCAAGTATGGTTTGCTTTCATCTAAAATTTAACTGTCATGGACCTAGGATATAGCACACATGATAGCAACAACTAGCAATGTTTCAAACATCCATACATTAATAAATTTATCATTTGTATTCTGGTTTATCAATTATGAAGTTATCAAAAACATCTAATATGCATAATTAATTATTAATAGGCTTTTGTTGTGTAAAAATTTCATGTGCCACTACACCTGATGATGCAAGTCTTATGACATATGAAACTTGTCGAGTTTTAATTGCTTATTTTTATTAAACTCTTTATTTATATTATAATAGACCAAATTCACTTATCAAATAAAACATACTCATTTCTTTTCTAAACCAGAATGATTGGGCTTCTTTCTCATACCATATTCAGTCACAAATTAATATCATCATCCACTTAACTGAAGCAACAAATAATAAAAAATTAGTATTCTTGAATTAATTCCCGCAAAACTGTAGGCTAAATTTCTTCAACTCTGGTATGTGCTTCCTTTTTAAAGACTGCAGGCAAACTTAATTGCAACAACTCTATAATCATCATATCAAGTTATTATTATTATTATTATTATTATTATTATTAAACAAGACCTCATGGAGTCAAAGACTCATCTAGGAGGTCCTTTTATCTCACACACATCTCATCATACCGGGTCTTAAACACATTCAAACTCCTTGCAGACACCACACTCTCAGGCAAGGCATTCCAATCATTCACAACTCTGCACGAAAAAAACCTGCCTCTCACTCCCCTACTCACACCCTCTTTATACAGTTTCCAGGGATGACCTCTGGTTCTCCCCTGATCTCCCACTATTCGCTGTAGAACTTCTCCACCATTGATCCTATAGCAACCCCTTACCAACTTGTAGGTCTCTATCATATCTCCCCTCTTCCTTCTCTCCACTAGTCTCTGCAAATTACATCTTTTCAATCTTTCCTCATACTCGACATTCCAGAGGTCAGAAACTACCTTAGTCAGTCGCCTTTGGACCCTTTCCAACATCTCCTCATCCTTCTGAAAACCAGGTGACCAAATCTGGGCACAATAGTCCATGTGTGGCCTAATCAAAGCCTTATACAATGGAACAAGAATCTCCCTACTTCTACACGTCAGTGTCCTCCTCATCATTCCCAGAAGTCTTTGTGTTGTCTTCACAATTCTGGCGATGTGACCCCTAAATTTTAGATCCTTATCCACTATCACTCCCAGATCTCTTATTTCCTCTACTTCCAACAATATATTCTTACCAAGCATAAATTCTGCATCCCATCTTTGTTTTCCAAATTTTAAAACCTTACATTTTGCAACATTGAACTCACACCCCCATTTGCTTGCCCAATCACTCAATTTATTCAAGTCTTCTTGCAAGGCCACAACATCTTCACTACTCTTTATGGTTCTTCCCAACTTTGCATCATCTGCAAACAACTGAATATCTCCATCCAAATCTTCGCCAATATCATTAATATACAAGTTAAATAGTAATGGCCCTAAAACAGATCCCTGAGGCACTCCACTAGTGACTTTCCTTTTCCTGGATATTGCACCCCCATACACAACTTGTTGATACCTATCAGATAGCCAGTCTCCAATCCAATGCACTAATCTAATATCCAACCCCATCTGCTCTAGTTTGACTGTCAACTTATCATGAGGCACTCTATCAAAAGCTTTTGCGAAATCCAAGTATATTACTGTGTATCCTTCTCCTCTGTCCAAGGAAGCAGTCACTTTTTATTACTCTCTTTTTAGATGAAATAGCCATTTTAAATAAAAGATTAAACTTCACTATTCCTGAGACTATTCCTTTATATGTTAGCATTCCTCCTAAAATATCATTATTGAATTTCAAGCTAAATAAGAAATAGATCCCAATAAAGAAGCATTCTTCAAAATAAATAAATAAAAAAACTTAACATCCAAATAAGAATACAACCCAATCACCTTTAAAACTTACTAAACCAACTAAAAGACATAAAATACTTAATGAGACATTATGATAACTAAATCTGATTAAAGTGATAAAATAAATGACTTAAAGGACCAAAATACATATCAGAAAATATCCATCGATTCTATCTCTAATTATATAAAATACAATACTGAATACAATATATAAAACATGAATTTAATATATAAAATACAATACTGAATACAATATATAAAACATGAATTTAAATAAAATCAAGAAATAGATAAATTAATAATTAAAAACATTAAGCCTCAGACTACATTTCCCTCAATATCTTTAGACAAATCAAATTTCATCAATATCAGGGATTAACAAATTATGCAAAATCCTAATCACTACAAAAAAGTCCTCATCCAAACTCCCCACCCCTTCAGTTTTTAATGATATGTGAATAGGAGTTCCCAGTAAGTGAATAGGAGTTGCATAAAGTGATTAGTGGTGTTATATCATTGTTTGGAGAACATTCACTTTGTGTGAGAACCATTTCCAAGAAACAGAAGACAATAAATAATAAGCATATGAACAGTAAAAATACACATTGATATTTTTGGGAACATAATTTCACATATTAATTTTTGCTATATTTATATTACAGTATTTATATACAGAGCACCCCTTAACAAATCTATTTTGATTCTAACGCTGTATATGGTCCCTCATCACCTACTAATGATACACAAAATTAACAACTACTAATGATACACAAACTGGCCTATAATTAGACACTTTCAGTCTGCTACTATCCTTATGCAATGGCACTATCTTACCTTCCTTCCATTTCTTGGGTACCTTTCCCACAGTCAGACTTTCAGTTCTTTCAGGCTGTCAGTTCTTTAGCACATTCTCTTAAAACCTGTAGTGAAATACCATCCAGTCCCACAGCTTTACTGACATCCGGAGTACTCGGTATTTGGAACACGCTCTCCTCTTGCACCTCTAAAACTCGAACCTGCCCTATCCCTCTAGTATTAAAACTTATTTCTCCAGGATGAAATACTCCAATAAAGTGTTTATTGAACAACTCCACTATATCCTCTGCATCAATCACTATTCCCATTTTTATCCCACAATGTCATTCTTCCACGATCATTTCTCCTCCCACTGGCCACATAGCTAAAAAATTCCATATGATTTTCTTTGGATCTTAATGCCAATCTCTTCCCATATTCCAGTTTCTCCTCCCTTACCATACTAGTCACTCTCCTGGCCTGAGTCTTATGTTCTTCATGCATCTTCTCTTCACCTGTCTCCTTATCTCTTCCATAATCTTTTTTTAACCTGCAGTTCCTGTTTGATATTGTTTGTCATCCACTTTACACCAAATTCTCTTCTTCACTCATGGAATACAGCTTACTATTTCTGCTAACAAATATTCTTTCACAATTTCCCAAGCACTAATGATATCTTGCCCTTCCAATTCTTCCCTCCATGGAACTGCCCCAAGTTGATATCTAAGACTATTATAATCACCTGCCTTATAATTCCACATACGTTCTCTCCCTTTTCTTTGATGCTCCTGCATGTCTATTTATCCTTCAAGTCAAAACCACATGGTCTTTCTCAAACTGGGGGAGAGATGTCATCTCAGTATTATCAGTTCTTCTGATGTAATGACCAAATCCAAAACTCTTGAACCTCTTGTTCCCTCTATTACATGTTGTCTAAGACATTTGTCCCTCAAGAAGTCTAGAAATTCCATTCTCTTATTACTACATGCATTTTTCTCTTCCCAGCTTATGCTGCTGTAGTTAAAATCTCCCATAACAATCATTCTTCTTGCACTTGCCAAGCTCAACTGCCTAAACATCTCCTGTTCTCCACCCTCTGTGCTCCTTGGCCTGTAGCAACATCCCATTAAATATCCTGTCTTGCCCACCTCTACCTTAACACCATATGCTTTCAAAACTATTAGTGTCACTGCCTTCCAAATCTTCCACTCTTAGAGGACATAAGTCATCACTTATCATAAGCAGTACTCCACCACCACCACCTTTTCCCTTATTATCCTGCTGAAAAATGCTGTACCCTGCTACTTCTATTCCTGTTATTATATCATCTTCCATCAACCATGTCTCAGAGATCTGAATAATCTTTGGCCAGGCTGATGCTATCAGTGCCTCCAATTCATCTCCTTTATTCTGGATACTCCTGGCATTAGTATAAAGCATAAAAATGTCACTGCTTCTATACCTATTATTATCCCCTCCAGATCCCACTGGACTCAGTGTTACCTGATGTCGTCCCCCTTTCCCCAAGCACCCATTCCCACCCCTGCTACCATCTATCATAGTTTCCCTGCATTGACACACAGACTCTTTGAGAAAACAGCAATCTCTCCAGATGCCTAGGTCCGTCCTCATTCAAATGCAAGCGGTTTCTCGCATACAATTTCTTTCTGTCTCAAACGCCTTCCAAGCATCCACATATTCCAATCCTCTCTTCTGACACATTTTAGCTATTATGTTATTCAATACTACTGCTCTTCTGCTCAGTTCATCACTATCATACCTAGGATAAATGCACACTATATTTCTTCTCTGCATTTTCTTTTGTACAACCTCAAGCAAGAATGTCATATCTCTCTGCCCAATTTACATTGCCCCTCAAGTCATTCATTCCTACCATCACATTCATCCTTTCATCCCTCTTAATTGCTATAGCCACTATTTCTATCGTCCCTCCAGGCAAACACTCCTCACGCATCCTATCTTGCACACCATGGATCATTGAGTCCCCATACATCACACCTGTTACTCGATTGCTCACCTGCATCTTTCACTCTCTCTCTCCTGTAACACTTTCTCTGTGTGTTCCCCTACTTACCTGACATCACTCTATCCCTGGTTCTAGTGCTCCCTCGCATTCTTCTCATTCCCTCTCTCCTACTGTTTCCATTCTCTCCTCTTCTATCATTCCCATAACTCTCTCTCATTCCCTCTCTTCTACTGTTCCTATTCTCTCCTCTTCTATCATTCACATACTCCTCTCTCACTGCTACTCTGATTCGCCTTGCATTCATCTCTTCCATTTGCCTAATCTCATCTTTCATACTTCTCATCTCATTTCTGAGATATTACACCATCTCTTTCAGCTCATCTATCTTTCTCTGCAAGTTAGCCACTCTTACTCGCCATTCATCCTCCCTATCATGACCATCTCCGAGATGGAAGCCACAAAGACTAAGTTGAGAGTAAATGAAGAGATATCAAGGCTGGAGTGGTTGGCTTGTACAAAGGGAATGCAGTAGTTGGAAGAAAAGGGCATGAGAGAGGAAGGGAAAGAAGGCAGCGAGAAAATGGAAGAAACAGAGAAAGAGAGGAAACTGGGGAAAGACAAGGATGTGTGAGAGCAAGTGAAAGGGAAGCAGAAAGTTAGGAATGCAAGTGAGAAAAGTATAAATGAAGCTGTTTGGAGTGTTATGTATGGAGATTCAATGATTAGAGATATGCAGAGGAGTTATTGTCAGTAGGAATGATAGAGAGGGTTACAATGAAGTGATGTGAAAATGTAGAGGAGAATGATAGGGATGGTTGGCACAAAAGACATCAGAGGTCATTCGTATAATGGGATTTTGATTAACGAGAGATTTGAGACTGATGTTACGGACAGTGCAGCAGAAATGTGTCAACGAGTGCATTGAATTCATACCATATTGCAGAGTTGGGAAAGACCAGTGATAATGAATAAGGTGATAGAGCAAACGTGTAGGAAGAGAGTCTAAAATATGTGGATGGATGGAGTACGTTTCAGGATAAAAGGGAGCCGTATGCAGACAATTGAAAGAGTGTTGTTTCTGGACAAATGAGTGTGTTGAGGCCAGGAAATTAGAGTTACAGGAGTGGAACATAGCAGGGATGGTTTCATATAAAGATAGTGGTTTAAGAAATGAGACAGTTATACCAGTGATTCTTAAATGGTGGGCCGCGGTCCCCTAGGGGCTGCAGAAAATTTATAGAACATTTCTTGTTTTTAAAATTTTGAAATCTCTAAAATAATCATGTTTTGTTCCTTATTTTACTTTGTTTTAAATTTGTATCGTTTTGAATTAGTAATCTGAATTTTGCAGTAGTTTCTTTTGTAGTGTCATCACAAGTCGACTTTTCACTGCTGGCTACACTGCAAGTCATGACATCTGCCTACTGGACATGTGATAGAAGTGATTCTCTGAAGTTTTAAATAGTACTAGTACAAATGCATAGAACTGAACATTGTTAGGTGCTACTTCAGTGCAATTACTTTTTGAAACTTTCAGTGCTGTAATACTGATTTGTTATTTCTTAAAATTTACTCCCTTATAAAATGAGCAAACAAAGAACATTATTATTATTATTATTATTATTTGACACCTCCAGGGAGTTCAAAGACTCATCGAGGGAGGGCACCTGCTCTACAACTATGTCTCCACCGTTCAATCCACCAACTGACCACAACTACACCAATGTCATCTACTGCCGACCACCACCACTAGTATTTCCACAGACAATCACAAACATCCATGCCCACAGTGGGATTTGATCCCGCAGCCTTTTTGCTGGAGAGCAGATATGCTAACCACTCGGCAAGCCAGGTAGGCTGGCCGAGTGGTTAGAGTTTTAATTTTATTTGATTTCCTAAATATAAATACAATAAAGTTTCTACATAATATTTAAGTAAAGTTGATTTCTGTTTTCTGATTTTTTTGTCATTATAATCAGAAAGTAAAACCACTATTTTATAAAAATTTAATTATTATTGTCATGTTACTACAAACTAGGGGGCCGTGAAAATATTTTAGGATACTTAGTAGGCCGCGACTACTAAAAGGTTAAGAACCACTGGTGTATACTATATTGTAAGGACAGGTAGCGTATGTGGCAATAATAATGTCTGTATGGAAATGTGCTATTTTTTTTTTTTGTGTACAAATGTCATGAGCACTAGGAATAAAGAAAGTGAGTTTGTAGCACTGACTCACTCAGTCTCTCCAAAGTTTGTGGGCTTAAGATCAAACTTAACTGAGAGAAATTGAAAGGTACAGCAAATTTTGGCAGGATAGGGAAGGTAAATGCAGTGGTGGGGTATTACACATGAAAAGAGTGGGAAAAAGAGTTGTGCACCATATACTCTCAAATGGTTTTAAGAATATATGGCGCAAAATAGGAGTTCTGGATTTATTTAGTGGGATATTGTTATAGATCAGGAAATTTAGATGAATTAACTTTGCAAGTAATCATTATATGGGATTTCAACCATGGCAATATAAGCTGAACTAAGGAAACTGTATTTTTGAACTTCTTGAAGGACAAATGTCTTAGGAAGCACACTGAAAGGAACAGGGAAATCAAGAGTTTTGTATTTGGCCAAAGTTGTACTTGCTTCCAGTCAGTGATTGTGACCATGTAGTTCTGACTTAGAGAATGAACAGGAAAGTAGAAGTAACAAAGCAGAAGGAATTTATGTGGAATTACAAGGCAGATAACAATAGACTTAGAAACCACCTTGGAACAGTATACAATTGATGAAAGAATTTGAAGGGAGAGATCAGTATTATTATTATTAAACAAGACCTCATGGAGTCAAAGACTCATCTAGGAGGTCCTTTTATCTCACACACATCTCATCATACCGTGTCTTAAACACATTCAAACTCCTTGCAGGCACCACACTCTCAGGCAAGGCATTCCAATCACTCACAACTCTGCACGAAAAAAACCTCCCTCTCACTCCCTTACTCACACCCTCTTTATACAGTTTCCAGGAATGACCTCTGGTTCTCCCCTGATCTCCCACTATTTTCTATAGAACTTCTCTACCATTGATCCTATAACAACTGCTTACTAACTTATAGGTCTCTATCATATCTCCCCTCTTCCTTCTCTCCACAAGACTCTGCAAATTACATCTTTTCAATCTTTCCTCATACTCAACATTCCAGAGGTCAGAAACTACCTTAGTCAGTCACCTTTCGACCCTTTCCAACATCTCTTCATCCTTCAGAAAACCTGGTGACCAAATCTGGGCACAATAGTCCATGTGTGGCCTAATCAAAGCCTTATACAATGAAACAAGTATCTCCCTACTTCTACACGTCAGTGTCCTCCGCATCATTCCCAGAAGTCTTTGTGTTGTCTTCACAATTTTGGCAATGTGTCCCCTAAATTTTAGATCCTTATCCACTATCACCCCCAGATCTCTTATTTCCTCTACTTCCAACAATATATTCTCACCAATCATAAATTCTGCATCCCATCTTTGTTTTCCAAATTTTAAAACCTTACATTTTGCAACATTGAAATTGCATCCCCATTTGCTTGCCCAACCACTCAATTTATTCAAGTCTTCTTGCAAGGCCACAACATCTTCACTACTCTTTATGGTCCGTCCCAACTTTGCATCATCTGCAAACAACTGAATATCTCCATCCAAATCTTTGCGAATATCATTAATATACAAGTTAAATAGTAATGGCCCTAAAAACAGACCCCTGAGGCTCCACTAGTGACATTCCTTTTCCTGGATATCGCACCCCCATACACAACTTGGTGATACCTATCAGATAGCCAGCCTCCAATCCAATGCACTAATCTAATATCCAACCCCATCTGCTCTAGTTTGACTGTCAACTTATCATGAGGTACTCTATCAAAAGCTTTTGCGAAATCCAAGTATATTACTGTGTATCCTTCTCCTCTGTCCAAGGAAGCAGTCACTTTATTGTAATAAGTAAGTAGATTACTAAAACATGACCTCCCTTTAGCAAATCCATGCTGTCCATCAAAGATTATACCAATGTTGTCAACCCAACTCTGGATCCTAGTTCGCACAAGCTTCTCCAACAACTTAACCACAACACCTGTCACACAGATAGCCTATAGTTTGATGCTTGAGTTCGATCACCTCCTTTATGAAGTGACACAATCTTGCCGTCCTTCCACTCTTTAGGAACTTGACCAAGTGCAAGACTCGTATTAAAAAAATATGTCAAGGCAGTTGTCAACTCTCTAGCACACTCCTTCAGAATAGGCGGTGATATATTATCAAGTCCCACAGCCTTATTTACATCTAGTTTACTAAACTCCCCAAACATCTCTTGCTCACTTACAGTCAGTCTGTCCTCCCCATCATCAACTGCTCTGAATCTCTCCACGAAGTCACATTCACAAGATTGAAAGATCTTTATGAACTGCTCATTAAGTTTCTCCACCACACATTCTGCAACAGCTGTCTTTATACCATTTCCTCCAATCAATGTCATCCTTCCATAATCATTCTTTCTTTTGCTGGCTACATATCGAAAGAACTCCCTAGGATTCTTTTTGGCTTCATTAGCTAACTGCTGTTCATACCTCTCTTTAGCTACAGCTAAAGAGAGGTATGAACAGCATGAGGTCTACAAAGACCAGGCAAGGAGGGTGATTATTTTCACTTCTCTTATGCTGCCTCCACAATGCCCTTTTTTTCTGTATTGCATGCTTAATCTCTTTATTCATCCATCTCACACCTACCTTATTTAACCTTCTCATCCGTGGTATAAATTTAGACATTGCATCTACTAAATAGTTTTTGAAAATCCCCCAAGCTGCATTGATCTCTTTTCCAGCTAACTCCTCATTCCATGCTACGCCTGCAAGCTGTCTCCTGCGCTCTTCATAATCACTCCCCTTGTAGTTCCACATATACCCTTTTTTCACAGGGGTCCTTGCACTGCTGGCAACCACCCAGGTAATCACCTCATGGTCACTTTCACCAATTGGTGAATGATTTGACACCTCATTTATAATTACCTCCTCCGATGAGATGACCAAATCCAAGACACTTAATCCTCGCGTGCCCTCTATTACATACTGTCTGAAGTAGTTATCCCTCAAAAACTCAAGAAACTCATTTTCTTTATTTCCAGTCGCTTTCTCTTCATTCCAATCCATATTGCTATAATTAAAATCACCCATAATGATCACCCTTTTCTTATTTGCTTGGCTTATTTGACTATATATTTCACTATCACCACCATCCACATTACCAGGTCTATAACAATATCCCACCAAGTATTTGGTTCTATTCACCTCTATCTCACACCATACTGCCTCAAAACCACTGGCCTTATTTCCCTCTTGCATCTCTACCTTGTATGCACATAACTCTTTCTCTATCATCAATAGCACTCCCCCTCCCTTTTTATCCCTTCTATCCTCACGAAACACATCATACCTTTTCATCTCTATTCCTGTCAGGATGTCATCCTCATCTAACCATGTCTCACTTATTCCAACAATCTCTGGGTGCACAGACACAATTAGTGCAACCATTTCATCCGCCTTGTTTCTTATACTTCTAGCATTGGTATACAAACACAACAACTCATTTCTGGATCTACAGCTAGTTCCACTGATACCATTCACTCGATGTGATCTCTCCATGCTGGACTGGGGCCATTTCCCTTTCTGCCTCTTCATTTTAGAACCCTTTGCAATAACATCTGTTTCCTCTTGATCCCTGGTCATCCCATTACTTTCCTGCCTTCACATGCTCCCACCTCCTCTTGGAGCATCCACCTTTCTCACGCTGTGTACCCCTGTCCACCCTGAGCCTCCCCGTTTCCCTGCTCCTCTTGCACATTTCTCTCATTTCTATACTCATACCACTCACTTCCCCATTCGTTTCCACTTCTTCAATCTCTCCTGTCTTACTCTCCTGCTCTTCCACATCACTCCCCTCTCAATCTGATTCATTCTCTCTATTCACTTCTCTACCTTCCAGCAGCAGTCTCTCCAAGCGACTCGCACCATAACCACTCAAATACAGTCCATCGGTCCCATACAGCTCACTTCGTCCCTCAAACTCATTCCACACATTAACAAACTGTACTCCCATCTCCTCACACATTTCAGCCAAATATCATTCATAATCCTTGCTCTCCGCCTCATTTTACCACAATCGCACCTAGGTAACACACTGACCACCCTTCCTGTCACACTATTCTCTTTTATCTTTCCAAGCAGTCTCCTGACATTCATTTTGACATGCTCTTTGTTCTCTCACAAATTATTTGTACCAATTAATACAATTAACTCTTTTGCTCGCTCCCGCCTGATATTCAATGCCTCAATCACTGTACTCATTTTACCGCCTGGAAAACATACCTTGTGCATTTTATCCTCTAGCACACCTTCAATAATGGAGTCGCCATACAACGCCACTCGCTTATCTTTCGTTAACTCTTTCATGCCATCATGATTTATTTTAATAGTTTTGACCTGAATTCTCTTAATTTCATTCCGCATCCATTTCATTTCTTGCCTCATCCAATCCAATTCACATTCCGAACCTCGCGACACATTCTCTCTATCATTAAATCTTTCTAATTTTCTAACTCTCAACCCTCTCTTCTGACTTTCCCTCTGATTCATCCTTCTTTGTTTCCGTACTTTTGGTCCATATATAGGAGATAAGAAAAAATTGAGAAATGAGAAAGAAAGATATTAAACAGGAATTGCAGATGAAAAAGAGAGAGGTGAACAGTTGCATGAGGCATATAAGGCTCATGCTAGGAAAGTGACTAGTAGTGTAAGAAGAGAAAAATTAGACTAGCACTGAACCCAAGGAGAATTCCTATAATAAAAAAAAAATCAGCTAACACCTTTTTATTCCTGTATAGGGAATAGGCGAGGCCGTTTTAGCCCTATCTAATTTTGGAGACTGAGTGGGCAGTTTAATCTCCACTGGTAGCCAATCAGATATAGCTAGCCCAAGGCTATCACTAATTAAGTAGTATGCAGTGAAGAAGGTGGCTAGTAAGTGCCGCCATCTCGTGGTCCCTAACACAATATTTTAATGTCTGAAATTGTATGGGGTTCTATGGTCGATTTTCTTGAGTTTACAGGAGAAAAAACCCATTTGTCCATGCCAGAGATCAACTAACTCGGGAATCAGTCAAAGAAAAGCTTAGTAAAAGTTCTTCTAGTCAGCGACTAGACTTCAACTAAGTCTACCTTCGGGCAGTTTAGCGCTGAGGAGTGCAAACACCACTTCCACTGAGCTACATGGGCTCTTAAAAAGTGCCTCAAAAATATATGAGTTTTTCTTTTCTCTTGCTATGTGGCAAATAGGAGGGAAAATGATTGTGGATCACCTTGCTGGATGGAATGGGACTCAAGTCATTAATACACATGGCATATTTGAAATATATTCAATGATCACCTTAGTAGAGAATTCCATCCTGTTTAGCAAGCCTTATTCCTAGAAGGAGTTGTGAAGTGAATGAAGAGGATGAGTACACTAAATGTCAATAAGGCATGGGGACTAGATGGAATTTCACCATTTGTTTTAAGGGAATGTGCTCTGAAACTGACATGCAGTTAACTTGGCTGTTTATTTAATGAAAGTGTTGAGATAGGAAAGGTTCCTAGAGAGTGGAATGAGGGTAAGATAGTAGAATGGAGGCATCAAAATATAGGCCAGCTTGTAAAACTTCTGATTTTGTAGAAATGGATAAGAACTTATATACCAAATTGGACTGGAAAGGACAATATTATTTATGCAGGCCAGCAAGGATTTGTTAAAGGGTGTGCTTGTTTTAGTACTATGTAGTTACTTTATATAATAGAGTAGCAAGAGCAGTTTTTTTTTTTTTTTTGCAAAGGCATTTGACAGGAAGCAACATGACAATTTGGTTTTTAAGTTGCAACATATAGGTTTGTTGGATATCAGGTTAGTGGATTAGATTCATAACAGGTTTTCTGTTCGACATCAGAGAGTTGTATATGGGGAGCAGTATCACGGAATAGGAAAAAGTGTCTAATTATTGGTCAGTTTGTGTGTCATTAGTAGTTGTTAAGGTCTTGGAGAAATTAGTGAGGGATCATATACAGCGTTAGAATCAAAATGGATTTGTCAAGGGGCACTCTGTATATAAATACTGTAATATAAATATACCATTCTAGTAACAAAAATTAATATGTGAAATTATATGTTCCAAGCAATGGATCTTGGGGTGATTGTGAATAGAAATTTGAAGTTCAGAGGACATATTGCAAAGGTTGTAAAGACATCTCAGAGAATTTCTACAATATTGAGGAAGACATTGTCTACAATAGATAAAATAGTGATGGTCCCATTGTATAAAGTTTTGATCGGACACAGGATTGGCTGTCTGATAGGTATCAGAGAGTTGTGTATGGTGGTGCAGTTTCAAGGAGACAGAGGGTTACAAGTGGGGTCCCACAGGGCTCAGTACTAGGACCTATATTGTTTAACCTTCCTATCAATGACATTGCCAGTGGATTGCAAGGGGATATTCAGTTGTTTGTGGATGATGCGAAGCTGGGAAGGATTATTAGTAATAGTGCAGATGTGGTAGCCCTACAAGAGGATTTGAATAAGCTAGATAGATGGGCAAATGAATGGGGATGTCAGTTTAATGCAGCAAAATGTAAGAGCTTGAGGTTTGGGAAACATCGATGAGATGCTACATACTCTATGGGAGGAGTTATACTGGAGGAAGTAGGGGAGACAAGAGATCTGGGGTTGATGATTGATAGAAACCTGAAGTTTAGGGGACATATTGCAAAGGTGGTGAAGGTAACACAGAGGATTGCTGCAATTATGAGAAGGACACTGACCTGCAGAGATAAGAGGGTTATGATTCTGTTGTATAAGTCTCTGATCAGACCACACTTGGACTATTGTTCACAGATTTGGTCCCCAGGATTTGAAGGGGATAAATTAACTGTGGAAAGGATACAAAGACGGATTACAAAGATGGTTTCAGGACTGTACAAGGATAGCTATGAGGATCGGCTGAGGGAATGTGGACTGCAGAGTTTGGTGGATAGAAGGAGAGGTGATATGATTGAGACTTTTAAACTGTTGAGAGGTGGTTACAGGGTTAACACTGGGGAGTTCTTTCGCTTGGTTGAACAGCGGGAAGGAGTGATGACAAGAGGCCATCCCTGGAAGTTACGAAAGGAAACTGTGAGCAAGAGGGTGTGAGGAGTGGTTTCTTTGCGTGGAGGGTGGTTGAGCTGTGGAATGCATTGCCTGATGGAGAGGTGAGGGCGAGAATGGTCAATGAGTTTAAGGAGTGGTATGATAGACTTTGTGTTTCTTGGGGGGGGGGGGGAACCTCCCCTCAATGAGTCTTGACAGACTTTTTGTTCTTAGGAAGGACCTCCCACGATGAGTCTTTTGACTCCATGGAGGCCTGAATAATAATAAAATAATAATTTCTCTGGTCAGATCTGGTTACTGGGATTTGAAGGGAATCAAGTAATGCTGGATAAGGATAACAAAAATGATATCAGGACTACAATCTTGATTATGAGGAAAGACTGAGAGCATGAAGACTTCAGGATTTGATTGATAGGTGACAAGGGTGGGGGGGATATGATCAAAACATTAAAGCTGTTGAAAGGTTATTATTGTATTAACGCTGAGGAGAATTTTCATATATTAGAAGCATGGGATGCATTGCCTGAGAGGATGGTGAAAGTGTGGACAGTGGGTGAGTTCAAGAAATGGTACAATAGACTGTGCTGTCTAGCAGTGACTTTACACAATGAGTGGTTGACCCACAGAAGTGTGAGAAAGTAGTAATAATAGTAAATTATTGGTAAGTATCTGATAACATTCATTTTCATTGTTATGGGCTGCATAAAATCTAGCAGTTATTTTAAAAGAATCTCATATTTTGGCTCGTCTCAGTAATATTGATTTTTTAAATTTATATTATTTCTTTGTCTTGATAGCTTCACTCTTTTCTAATTCTTCCATATCTACTTCTTTTCTGTTGATTATTCTTTTTATGTTGATGGTGCCTATCTAGAATTGTGGTGTTGTTGATTTTGGATTTGTTTTATTGGCTGACTTCTCACTGTTCATCCTACTTCTGTGGTAAAAACAGCATGTATAACTGGGTGATGTCTCAGCAGCATGGCATTGCATCTTGTTGTACCATCACTGTCTTTTGGTTTAAGCCAATACAGAATGCAATTAGGGTTAAATCTCCAAATTGCCACTCATCCTCATTCACTCCAGGTAGACATAACAAGGTGACCATGAAGAAGTGACAATAGATATTAGGTGAGAAGTCCTGACAGTTCTCCTCATTCCTTAGATAGTTATATGGGATCTCCTTCCTGTTATTTAGGTGACCCTTAAGTAACTCAATAATCCCTGTTTTTAATTAATTATTTATTTATATTTTTAGAAACTGCTTCACTATAACTGTATATGAGAAGGTGCAGAATAACTGATAATTTGATAATAGTAGTGATTTTTATATTTGAAGGAAAGTGTGTTTTCATGATTTCTCCTTCATTAGAAGCATATATTGTCTTTTAAATGTAAGGCACACCTGGCATCAATCGTTCTATTACACTGGTATTAGAGAATAAATCAAAATAATTGAAACATATACATTATAAATAGAAAAATAATACTTACAAGACCTAGATTTAAAACACTGATATTAACGGAAACCATCACTTTTATGGCAGCTACTTTCTGATTGTCCAAGAATGGGCCAGCCATGCAGTGTATCATTTTACACTTGCTTGAAGTACAATTCTGTTAATAATAATTTTTTTTTTAACAAAAAAGCTTTTCTGTGAAAACTTTGGAAACAGAAAGAAATCATGACCTAAGTTACTTTTTAATAGTAGATCATGTACAATGTGAATCCCACCCATAAAATGCTTTAAACTTATGACACATTACTAACGTGGGTTGACTAAGTGTTAAATAATCAAGAACCTCTGATCTAGAAACCAAACAAGGAACTTTTCAAGTCACTTAAGGCCTCTAATAAGCAAGGTGGTGGTCTCACAGTGTGCAACAAATGTGTTCTATTTAAAATGCCATGAAATTCTAATTTAGAGGTATAAAACTTTGTGACAAATTGCAATAATTTATGGTACCTGTTTTTGGCATTTCTGCATACCATTTAAACAAACAGAAACTTGGTTACAAATAGCATATTAATGAGAAAAGTAAATCACTAAATTTTTTATAAAACATTTCAAATTTTATCTTTAATATCTTGTTTTATCTCCTTCATTATACAGGAATATAATATTCACTAATCTTGATAAAGGTGAAGGAATGCAACTTTTTGTTTGTTGAATTATATTCAACTGTATAATTTTATTGATAATAAACAATATTTTTTCATGAAACAAAACAAGAAGAATATATTTTATTTTTAAGTAATTTTGAATTATACCAAACCATATAATTTTATCGATAATAAACAATATTTTTAATGTTTAATTTTTTTTTAAAATTTTTACCATAATTTTGATATTTTATCCAAACACGTATACACTGTACTTACAGTGTGTACGTACCTTTCGAAAGTTGCAGCACCCCCATGATTATTTCAAGCCACGGGCCACCACTGGTCACCTCATTCCCACATATTTTCCTATCAACAAAATAATTTCTCATCTAATACCATCTACAAAAGACAAACTGCCACCTCTATCATTAGCTAGTGTTTACCAGATTCTTTGTGAATATCATTTGATATACTTTGGGCAGACAGGCCATTCTGTGGAAAAAATAATTAATGAACATCAATATTACATTGAATATGTGAAGCCTCAAAAGTCTGATCTGGCACAACATAGTATTGGCACTAAACATGTTATCCAGTGGGATGAAGCTTGTATTCTCCATAGAAGCAGTTTTAAATATGAATGCCTATTCAAAGAAAGTTGCAAAGTCCTTTTACTGCCCCAAAAAAAAAAAAAAAATTGGGAAAATTTATTAATATATTAATTTCTATCACACAGCAACCATTTTTAATTGATAAACCAATTGTTGTATGCACCTTGTATTATATCTGTACTTTCATTTCGTTAAAGTTAATCACTGTGGTTATCATGTAATTTGTTATTCATATTTTACAACATTGAATTGATAACCACTGTTCTTTGCCTACAATGCCAATTTATTTAAATCATCTTGTAAGATATCTATATCACCTTTATCAACTATTGCCTCCCTAGTACCTATACAGTACCTTTATAAAAAGCATAATACATAAACAGAGCAACAAGAAAGTGATTGAAGGGGGATTGTAAGAGTGGGTCAGTCAGGCAGACTACCCTATTCAGTCTACAAGAATTCTTAAAGAAATTGGAAGGGCACCACAACAAATGTGACAAAATATTCTCTAAGGTTGGCTAGATTTATAGTGTTATGAGTTGAGAAGGAGAGTCATGTTTTGAATGAAAAAGAATACCAACATTTTTTAAGGATTGATTATGCTATGGTTATAAAATGTTTACACCAGGTTAAGTTGAAGGTGAAAGTCGGTGCAAGAAAGGAAATCTGATTTCTAATAGAAATCAAGTAAAAGTAAGAGAGGATGAAATAGGATTTTTCATCCAGGTAATAAGATAGGACTGTGTTTTGAAAGCATGGAAATTCAGTAAATTGTCTTCACCTCATTTGAGAATGGTGAGATTAGTGTTTAAGACAATAATTATGGAAGATCTTGAAGGGTGAATCATTTGAGTACTACAAGGTTGATCAAATGAAGAGAGGAGGGAGGGGAGAGAGAGAGAGTTGTTATCAGCACAACTATGAATAGGATATGAAGTTAGAGAGAGAGAGCGAGAGAGAAGATGGCTGATGTATAAGAGGAATAGCATAGATGAGAGTATAGAATCCCAGCACTGAAGAAAAAAAAATCTGATGACAGGAATCTATCCACCATAACATAATAAATGACCAAAGAGAGGAAGCTGACAATCATTTACAAAGGACAGGAGGGAGACCATAATAAGGTAGCATGCTGGGTAGGCCTTGCTGCCAGACATCATCAAATGCCTTGGAAATATCAAGAACAACCACATGACTTTCTCCAAATCTTTCCAGACTTTGAACACAGACTTCTCCAAGTATGCATTCAAAGGACGTGAGGTGAACAAGGTGGTCTGCTCTAGAATAAGAATGGCAGAATCCACAATGGCTATCACTAATTAACTGATGTTATCAAAGGTAGTGAAGAAGCTCATGAAGGTCATTGTCAGTGATCCTCTCCATCACTTTTGAGAGTATTGAGAAAATAGTTTTATGATTGACTTTTGTCTCCCTTTTTAGAATAAAAAACTGGATAAAGGCTTGCTACTGTGATGGTGGGTAGATGCCAAATGATTATGACAGCTTCTATAGATGAATTATGTAGCATAAATTGTGAGAACGACTGGAGAGATATAGTTCGCCCACAGTTTGTAAGTCCCTGGTTGGCGTCTTGCCAAGAATAGTCGATTCATGCTGAAGGGGAGAAAGAAATGAAGGACGTACAATTGGTTGCCAACACGCAAAATCACGTGCTTTATAGGTAAATTTTTCCAACTGTTATACAAGCAACATAGTTAACTACAATAATCATAAAAGAGAAGTTAATTTTCCGACCTGTAATAATAAACAACTCATCCCACAATACGGAATGATTACCCTATTATCGGAATGGATTCTCCTTTTTCTGACATGCGCAGAGGTGTCGAGGGATTTCTAATCGGTGGGCGAACTATACCATCTCTTTACCGTACCTTGTGTTGAGTTTCACTCAATGTATCCATTATGACAGCTGCCAAAGCAGTGTCCACTAATATGTGATCACCCGGTCAGCCACCATTTCAAGAATATATTATATTATTATTATTATTTGTCACCTCCAGGGAGTCCAAAGACTCATCGAGGGAGGGCATACACTCTACAACTCTGCTTCCACTACTCACAATCCACCAACAGACTGCAACTACACCAATGCCATCTATTTCCGATCACCACCACTAGTATTCCACAGACAATCAAACATCCATCCCCACAGCGGGATTTGAACCCGCAGCTTCTTGACTGGAGAGCAGACACGCTAACCACTCGGCCAGCCAGGCTGGCCGAGTGGTTAGCATGTTATATATATAGCTATGTTATATATATAGCATAGCAGATCACTGGGTGACACAAGTGTTATGATCTCTGGGTTTAAAAGCAGATGAATTATAGAGTTCAAAATACTGACATACAGATTACAAAAATCATGTCTAAGGGTGAAGAAAACAGGAAACAAGATATAGGTGTCAATGGATTTGACCTTAGAGAAAGTGTGGAAGAGGAAGATGTTTTGAGGAATAGCCTTAACAGCATGAGAGAATGTCAGACAAATACAACATGTGCAGAGAAAAGAAATAGAAGTGTTGATAAAGGAAATGGAAGGCACGAAGAATAAATTGAGAAAGGTGTCTGTAAGTGGTACTAAAACAGAAAGAATAGGTATGAGAAAAAAAGCATGATAATATAAAAGCAAATGATAGAAGAAGGTGAGAAAAGGAAGGTAATGAGAGTAAGTCAAAACATCATAGGTTCAAGAGGCAGAGATTAGAGTAAGAAGAGAAAGAGAGAGGGAGAGTGTGGAAGAATACAGAGTTAGGGATGTCAGAGAGAGAATAAAATGGAGTTGAGAGGGAGTGTGATGTAAGTAAATTCAATGATTAGGAGTGTGTAGAGCAGTGCTTGCCTGAAGGTATGGCAGAGTGTATGGCAGTGGCAATAAAGTAGGTTGAAAATATTGATGAGATCATAGTACTAGCTAGTATGAAAGACTCAACAAGTACCGTAAATGGAGCAGTGAAATATTTGAAGTAGATGTTAGGGATTATACAGGAGAACAGTGCAAGATGGAAGACATTCATAGTGAAGAATTTATGGAGACACAATACAGGTGTTAGAATAATTACTTTACTTAATATTAATAAAGTAACATTTGATGTTTCGACCACTGTATTGAGGTCATCATCAGGAAAACGTGTACAGAATACAAGCTACATGGCACTGCACTATGCACGAGTAAAATGAATCTAAATATTTGTTAATCATTTACCCTATCCTGACCTCTGGTGGAAAAAAAAAAACAGAACTACATTAAACAATTTCTAAAATCCTCTTGTATTAAGATTCTTCTGTTTGGGGTTGTTCTGGATGCTATATGAGTTGAAGATGGATTCTCAAAATTCTTGGAATAATTAATCCACCATTTTTGTTCAGACCTGGATGATGTTTCAGCATTTCACAAGCTTCTTTGAATTTTCTTTCAAACCAGGTTTTGGTGTGGTGTATCAACTTTGTGCCTTTCCAGTCAATTCTGTGACATGTTTGGAGTTCATGGTCTGATAGGCCTTGTTTTACCACAGTGGAGGTATTTAATGTGGCATTTGTGTTCATCTTTTATAAATGGGATGGTGCATCCTGTTTCACCTATGTAAGGTCTGTACAGGTACACTGAATTTTCTAAACCCCTGGCCACCAGGGGTTTACAAAATTTTGGTTGCTCCACATCGGTTATAACTGAAGTGGAGTGAGCAAAAACAACTTCCTCAGTTCGAACTCTGTGCAGGTAGACTGCCATAATTTAATTTCAGGTTTAATTTAGTAGAGCTTATTATTCATCTCTCTCTCTCTCTATTCGTTTTTCAAACCTCTACTATTCAGATGGTAGATGTTTGAGAAACAAACTGACCTAACTATAATATCTGCAGCCTTGTGTCCCTTAGTTCTAACATGGCTTGGAATCTGACAGAAGTGTATATTGAAGTAGGGAATCCTTAGACTCAAACGAGGGAGGCCCTAAACATCAAGTTACGAACTATCCAACATTTGCACAGTATCTATCATACTTTGCTTTGAACTCATTCATAGTCATGGAACCCACAACAGACTGGCAACCTATTTCGCTCATTCACCACTTTTCAAGCAAAAAACGTAGTTCTACCACCCTTACTAACTACACTCTTACTCAGTTTCCATGGATGGTCCTAGTTCTCCCACCACCACACTTGTTCTGAATAATTTCCTCTGAATTAATCTTGTAAAAACGCCTCAGTAATTTGTATATCTCAATCATATCACCCATTTTCTGCCTATCAACCAGTTTCTATAATCCACAAATCTTCAACCAGTTCTTGTAAGGTTCATTCCATAGACCTGCTACCATCTTGGTCACTATCCAAATTATCCTGCAAAATTTTGACATAATCTGTATTAACTATGTTGGTCGATTGGTAGAGCCTCTGCTACTAATTGCTCGCAAAAAGTTAAGCAAGTTTGAGCCGGTTAGTAGTTAGAAGGGATAAATTATTCGATGGTGTTGGCACACTCTCCCTCAATGAGTCTTTAGACTCCCTGGAGGTGTCACATAATAACACATAATAATAACTGAAAGAGGTATGTTTCTGTAGCTCTAGACCTGTTATTGCCTGAAAAGCACTTTGAGAGTCTGAATATATATTGTGCAACTTTGGTAGCAATGCAATGCGATGTATTTTATTTTATTTTATTTTTAAATCCAACACAGGAGAGGTGCAAGGACCTATAACGCATCAGTGACTAGTGTGAGGTAAAGTGCAAGCTCTATCAGATACAGCTCAGCTGCAAAATTTTTACTCTAGTGGGACTTGTTAAGATATAATGTTCTCTATGATGAAAGAAAATCCTATCAGGTCCTCCAATTTTGAACCATCTGTGTAGAGAGGCACAAAATCTGAGCATGCAGATCTATGAGCTTGGAAGAGCTTCTGATAGACAACAGAAGGGGTGGAAAATTTTAAATTTTGGTAGCCTGACAAACGAAAAGCTAATGCTGCTATGTATGATTAAGACAGCGGAAGTATGTTTGGCAGAATCTGAGCTATATTATTATTATTATTCAGGCCTCCATGGAGTCAAAAGACTCATCGAGGGAGGTCCTTCCTAAGACATAAAGTCTGTCAAGACTCATCGAGGGTATATTTGTCCACTACAATCTCTACAACTTGTAGGAGAGCTTTCATCCACAAACCAAAGGATTTTATGGCAGTGTTGAGTGTTGGAAAGTTTCTTCCATTGGAATGAAAAACAGTTGGTTACATGAGGTAGCTTTACAGGAATTTTATTTTTCTTGCATATAACAGATAACCTGTTGATGTTGAAGCAACAAAGGTGGTTCATTATTCTTGATGTACAGACTATGAATAAGTGACATGAAATGATCCAATTGCAGTTGTGATGAATAATGACTAGCCATCATGGTATCCTCTCCCTGACAGAAGTATATACTTGGGACCCATTATCTAGTATTCATCTTATCAACTCTGCACAAACGAAGCAAAGAACATCTTTCAGCGCTTCAACAGGTGGATAGGCTGCATTGAGTGTGCATTGCTTCATCACTTGTCTCATAACTGACATATGTAAGGGAAGACCACGTCTACTATCAAGTATCAGTCCCAAAAACTTGGTTATGGTACAGATGCGATTAATGATTTTCCTAGTCAGAGTTCAGGGTTAGGATGAAGAATACATCTGTGCAAAAGTGCATACAAACTGTCTTCTGCTCTGAAAATCTGAACCCATTTGCATGTGTTAATTTTAAGAGATGGTCAATGGTTTGCCGCAGCTGTCTTTCTTAATCCTCATATTAACAAGAATGACAGAACATGATGAAGTCAACCACATAGAGGGCATGGAATTTGTTCTACTATTGAGTTGACCTTGATTGCAAAGAGCACGACACTTAAAACTGATCCTTATGATGGGATTCATAAGTTGCAGGAAATGCTGGTTGATTAAAAAAAAAAAAAAAGAAAAAAAGTTAATGTGAAATTTGGCATTGTTTGGACCTCGCAATATTTTCATAGTCAAGTTGATATGAAGAAGTGGCCAATCGCAGACAACCATCCAAATGATCATTTGTAATTTGGTTTCTTCATTGATTTTTTATGATGGTCATATTTAAAAAAGCGGATTCTGACAAGTATGTCGATCCGAAACACGACAGAATTTTTCACACAATATCAGTTAATATTGGGAATTTTTCATGTGCATACTTCCAAATGACTTCATTGTTTATTGATTTTAAATGTAAGCTATTCTGAACGTTTATTATCCCAAGTTCTACTTCAGCTTGGTATATATCAAACAGCCCACTAATTTTATTTGAAATTACTGTGATGTTCAAGTTTTCTTGAAATGGATTATTGATAAAAGATACAATCATTTCAGTTTTATTAAAATCTTTAAATCTTGAATTTATTTCTTCCTCAAATAATTCTATTTCACGAATAAATTCTTTTAAATCATAGCGGAGCATTTCTTGATTTTGTTCAAAAAATTTTAATAAATATGGGAGATGTCTAAATTCACAGTCATTTATATTTTTCTTTAATAAAAGTAAGTCTTATTGGAAAGTTTTTATTGATCTTAACATGTCAATTAAATTTTTATCTCTACCTTGTAACTCTAAATTTAAATTGCTTAATTTCGTACAGAAATCTACTAAAAATGATAAGTGTAACAACCATCTTTTATCACTCAATTGTGGATAAATATCTCCTTTTTCATCAAGAAAAATTTTTATATCGTTAATTAATACAAGAAATCTTTCTAAAAATTGACTTCTGCTGAGCCAGCAAACATTATTGTACAACAGAAGTTCCCTATCATCATCTGCCTGTAATTTAAATAACCGCCGTTGCAGGGTTTTCCTCAACCAGAATTTTTATTATTATTATTATTAAACAAGACCTCATGGAGTCAAAGACTCATCTAGGAGGTCCTTTTATCTCACGCACATCTCATCATACCGTGTCTTAGACACATTCAAACTCCTTGCAGACACCACACTCTCAGGCAACGCATTCCAATCACTCACAACGCTGCACAAAAAAAACCTGCCTTTCACTCCCTTACTCACACCCTCTTTATACAGTTTCCAGGGATGACCTCTGGTTCTCCCCTGATCTCCCACTATTTTCTGTAGAACTTCTCTACCATTGATCCTATAACAACTGCTTACTAACTTATAGGTCTCTATCATATCTCCCCTCTTCCTTCTCTCCACAAGACTCTGCAAATTACATCTTTTCAATCTTTCCTCATACTCAACATTCCAGAGGTTTTTTTAATGTACAATTTTAAATGTAATATCCAAAACATCTTTTCTGTTTAAATCTTTTGCTACACAGTTCTTGTTGGTGAATAATACAGTGGTACGTTAAAAAATCTGGATAATTGTCATCGTTTTTACATAATGAAATGACACCTGATTTATTACCTATCATTGCAGAAGCACTATCAGTAGTAATAGACACAAGTTTAAAAAGAGGAAGTTTGTGTTGTTTCACAAATTCATCAAATGCCGAAAAAATGTCTTCTCCCCTAGTCCTTCCCAATAATACTATAATTTTCAAAAGGTCTTCTTTACTTGAATAATATTGAAATACTATTAACTGAGCAATATCAGTGAAGTCATTTGATTCATCAAATTTTAATGAAAATGCAACACACTGGTGAATGTCTGACATTAACCTGGCCTGGAAACTTTTTTCCGGCAATTGGAACTCTTCCTTTCGGCAATTCGAAACCTTGTCTGAAGCCTAGAAGTAGTCTCTCTAGCGACGTCTCGAACCAAGAAGCTCCTTTCTGGAAGCAGGAAACTCTTCTCTCAAGCAACGTGGATCCGGGCAGTCTCTCTAACGGCGACTCTGGACAGGGCAGCCTCCTCTCTGACAGCAATTCTGGATCCGGGACCCATTCTGCTTGCTTCAGTCCCTTTTTATTAGGCCTCCTCTGAGACCTCGCATGAAGTTTGGCAACCCCCAAAGAATTCGTATGAGTCTTTCATCGTAAGTTTCAAGTTCAGCATGCCTTTTGTTCTCCTCTACTTTCTTTTGATTATAAGTTGCCGGCCATCGGAAAGTTGTTGGAACTCTTTCTGACTGACTTCGGAGATGTTTATACTCAGAGCCTGCAAGCCTTTCTCATACATACAAGTTTCAATAACAATCTTTCTAATGTCGGCATGTACAGCTACGGCGACAAAAATATTGCCTTTGTGTTTAACACTAACATATTATTAAAGCAGTATATACAGTTAGCCTCAAAAGAGTTATTTACAAAAACATCTAATACAAAGTATACCGAGATAAACAAAGTTTCTTTTTTTTTTTTACAATATTCATATGGGACTTAACCTAAGTAAAAAATCGATGTAATGTGCTTGGGAATATTTAATATTGTTAAATTGTGAATGAAGATACAGTATTTGGGAATTATAATACTTTATTCACATTTAACAGTCCCTACAAGACTGTTGTAGGTCTATGAAGTGATTCCTATGAAGACATACTGAAGGTCTGTGGGTTTTAAAGAGAATTTGAGAGGCCAAAAACGAAGCTATATGATTAAATGGGTTTTACAGGATTGACACCAAAGACATTTTTCACTGTATCGCAGGGAGGAAGAAAACAGGGGATCACGTCTGGAAACTGTACGAGGATGGTCTGATAAGTTCTCCGCCTAACAATGAAAAATTGAATTTATAATTTCAAAATTATTTTTATTTTTCAATATAATCTCCCTTAAGACTAATACATTAGTCTTAAGGGAGATTATATTGAAAAATTCACATGGAGAGAAGAGGCTAGGAATAAGAAAAGTCTCATTGACTATGTTATTGTTGATAGTGATGTTTTCTCCCTGGTGCAGGACACCAGAGTGTACAGAGGATTTGAAATTGGAAGTGATCACTATTTAGTCTTGAGCAGGATAAAATTGAATTTCATATTGAAAAGAATAACATGTAAGAAAGTTTTAAAGCGAATAAAAGTTGAGCAGCTCTCAGATGTGAACTGTAGACTAAAATACAGAAAGATTATTGAAAAGAAAATGAAAGAGTTTGAGAACAGGAATCAAACCTTGGAGATTCAGTGGCAAACTCTGAAGAAACCATTGATTGATTCTGCCAGAGAGACATGTGGTGAGGTTGTGTGCAAGGATAAAAAAAATCAAAACTCCCTGGTGGAAACAGGAAGTTAAAGAGGCAGTGAAGGAAAAGAAGAAAGCATATCAAAAGTTCCTGGCAAATAAGTCAGCTTTTACTCTTACAGAATACAGAGACAAATGTAAGAAAGCTAAACAGTGTGTAAAACTAGCTAAACAAAAGTCAAGGGAGGACTTTGGCAAGAATATAGAAAATAAATATCAAGAAGGTGGCAAAATATTCTGGAGGTTGTTGAAGAAGCTTAGGAATGGAGGAAAGAGTGCTGTAAAAGGAATTAGAGATGATAAAGGTGAAATGAAAACAGGAGAAAAAGATATCCTTGAAGTATGGAGTAATTACTTTGAAAAACTGCTAAATGAAACAAGCAGTGATGACAGCACAGTGATAAAAAACACTGACCAGGCATGCAGTCAGGAATACATATCCATACTTGAAGTAGAAAAAGCCATCAAAGGCTTGAAATGTGGAAAGGCAGCAGGAGTAGATGATATTCGACCAGAAATGCTGAAGTATGGTGGTATAAGAGTCTTACAGTTGCTGCACTGCATAGTTCAGAAAGCCTGGACAGAGGGACGAATTCCCGATGATTGGAGTAGAGCTCTCATAGTACCCATATATAAAAAGGGAAATAAAACTGAATGTGAGAATTACAGAGGTATTTCCCTACTGAGTGTTCCTGGCAAGATCTATGCAAGTATACTTGAGAAACGGTTGAGAAGAATTGTGGAAGAAAAGCTTGGTGAAGAACAAGCTGGATTCAGGCCAAATAGAGGCTGTCAGGATCAGATCTTCACTTTACGACAAATAGTGGAGAAAGCATGGGAATATAACAAAGATCTGTATTTAAGTTTCGTCGATTTGGAAAAGGCATATGACAAGGTGCCAAGAGAGAAGCTATTCAATACGCTGCAGTTATATGGTGTCAATGGGGCATTATATCAAGCAATACTTAGTCTTTATTTGAGTTGTGAGTCAGCAATTAGAATTGAAGGAAGTACAGGAAGATGGTTTAATGTTAAATCTGGTGTGAGACAAGGATGTACATTATCCCCTCTGTTATTCATTATCTATATGGATCACATTATGAAGGAATGTGGTATTAAACCTGATATCAAAATTGGAGATGTTAATGTTAGCTCTTTGCTTTATGCGGATGATGTTCTACTTCTAAATAAATCCGCTACAAGTCTGCAAGATTCTCTGACTAAATTGAATAGCTGTTGTAATAGATATGGTATGAAGGTCAGCAATAAAAAGACAAAGACAATGAAAATAGGCAGAATCATTGAAAATGTCAACTGTGTTGTGAATGGAGAACCTGTGGAACAAGTAAAACATTTCAGCTACTTAGGCACAATTTTTACTGAAGATGGTAAACTAAATATAGAAATAGACAACAGAATCAGCAAAGCTGGTATCGTGGGAAGTCAATTGAATAAATTCATATGGAATAAGAAAGAAATTAGTCGGAACACTAAATTAGCTGTATACAAGACTGTGTTCAAACCAATTTTAACTTATGGATCTGAGAGCTGGGTCAGAAGTAAAACACTTGACCAAAGACTAGAGACCGCAGATATGAGAGTCCTGAGAAAGATTAGAGGCGTGAACAGATGGCATCAATGGCAATATCATATTAAAAATGAGGATATTAGGAAAGAACTTGACATTGTCAGCATCCAGGAATGCGTTAGCAGAGCTAATCTCAGATGGTATGGTCACTTAAATAGAATGGGAGAGGAAAGATTAGCAAAACAAGTGTTCTCTGCCAGGTTGGCAGGAAAACGACCTAGAGGAAGACCAAGATATAGGTGGATTGATACGGTACAAAGTGCCTTAGACGATAGAAATATAAGATCTGATAATGTTGGAGTCTTGACAAGTAACAGACTGATTTGGAGGAAAATTGTAGATAGGAAGTTAGTAATGATGTAATTTTTTCATGTAGTACTGTCATATCCTGTACACCCCTTGAGGGTACATGGCAGGAATTTGATGATGATGATGATGAGACTAATACATTTATTCCAGTGATGCTCCAGCATCATTATCCCATCTCTGTTCAGTAAGATCTGCAAAATACCCCTCTACAGCTGCAATCACCTCTTGATTCAAAGAAAAACTCTGACCAGCGAGGAAGAGTTTAGTTTTGGGAAGAGACAGAAGTCAGAGGGAGCCAAATCTGGGGAATAGGATGGATGTTCCAACAATTCATAGTGCAGATCCCTTAATTTTCCCATTGCCAAAACAACTTTCTGGGCAGATGAAAGATGACTTTTTTCTTCTGCAAACTGGATCTTTTCTCACGAATTTTTTTGTCTAGTCTGGTTAAAAGATTGGAATAATATTCCCTGGTTATTGTCTTACCCTTTTCAAGATAATTAATAAACAAAATCCCAAAACACAGATGCCATGACCTTTCTTGCTGATGGAACTGATTTTGTCTTCTTTGGCACTGAACAACCAGCTTCTGTCCACTGTTTTGACTGCTGGCTGGATTCTGGTGTATAATGGTAAATCCAAGTCTCATCCATAGTAATAAATCGACACACAAAATCAGTTTTATTCTTGTTCAAACGCTCCAAGCACTGTTCAGAGAGATCCATGCGAGTGTGTTTTTGATCTGCTGTGAGCAAGCACAGCACCCATCTTGCGCAAAGCTTTTTCATATTCAATTCTTCATGCAAAATATATCCTACACGTTCTTTTGAAATGCCTATAGTCTCAGCAGTTTCACACACTTTAACTTGCCAGTCATCGAATACCATATTGTGCACTTGATCAATGATTTCTGGTGTTGTTACACTTTTTGGACGTACTTCACATGGATCATCTTCAAGACTGGTATGGCCATATTTAAACTCGGCAGTTCATTTCTTATTTGTCGAAAACGAAGGAGAAGAGTGCCCATAAACTTTTATGAACTTCAAATGAATTTCTTTCGAAGAGATACAGACAACACTTTTGCTTCAGACAGCTGTATAAAACAAACTACTTGATAGAATGACTTGCAATTTCACATGGATGCTTATGACAGATGTACCAACTTAGGGAAAAAACATATTGGCAATAGTTTGCCATCTATGGTCGAGGACGAGAACTTTTCAGACCACCCTCACATAAGAGTGTGATAACAAGGTTGTAAGGATTAGATTTTTTGCTTGGAGTGTGATTCAGTTTCCAGAATTGGAGAATGCTTGGTCAGTGAATGACTTCACAGACAGGTATGAAAATTATGGTGCTAACAATGGAAGTCAACATCCCCCAACTGAGTCTATGATGCCATGAAGATGTCTCAGAAAAGAATAATAATGAAATAGGAGCTAAAATATGTAAAGGAAGAGAGGGATGAAAAACGTGGATACTTGAAGTACATTTGATTACTTCAAATGTACAGAAGAGAGCTATATATAATTTCTCAGGAATCTTAAGCAGCATATGACGGAATCAACTCGAGGTTTTAGAATGTTCAATTGGGTGACAAGATCTGGAAGTTCAACTTCTGAAAGGGTTAATCTCAGAAGAAGATGCTTCGCTTTATTGATTTACATAAAATAGAAACATAGAATCAAAGAAGCATGTATCAAGGAAAAAACTAGAACAGGTAAAGAAAGAAATTAGAAAAACTTGAGTTAAGATTTTAAGAATCAGCAAACTGAGATAGACAGGAATGGATGATTTTGATACTGATAATTTCATGATGTATTACTCTGGACATGAAACCTTCGAAGAAATGGAGTAGCATTTATAGTTAGAAGAGAATACAGAAAATACATCAGAAAATACATTTTGTGTTACAACCCAGTGTATGAGAGAATAATTCTAATCAGAATAAAGAATAAAGAACAGGTGTATATACCCACTACAGATTCAAGTGAAGATCAGGTAGAAGAATTTTAAAGCAGCTTGTAACAAATAGTATATAGTATTGATAAAACAGATTTTCTCTAGATATCAGGTGATTGGTGTGAAAAAGAAGAACGAGGTATCTGGAAAATTTAGTTTAGGACTGAGGAATAAAGCAGGAGAAAGGATGTTGGAGGTTTGTATTGAGAACAGTTCCTGGTTTTCCCTTTCAGTTGTTTCCAACCGTAGATGACTTTGTAGGCATTTCCCACAAAGTATTCCTGGTGAGTTTTTACAGGATAGTTCACCATTGTCCCCCCCCCCATTTTATTCAGCTTCGTGACCAGCACATGGCTGGACGTATTTATGACTGTAATTTGTGTGTGTTCAAGGGGCCAGTTTGCCTGAGAACAGTTGCTTTATTGCAAACACTTGCTTCCAACAACATAAAAGAAGATTGTACACATGAACGTCACACAATTAAGAATACAGAAATCAGATAATTTTATTGTTGCCAGCAGAAGGTGCAGGAGTGCTATCGAAGCAGCAAAAACACTAGACACTGGGACAGCTCATGAATTATTGATAGCTGAAGTTAAATTGAAATTAGGGGCTAAGAAGAAACAAAAGGATGGTATCAGATTTGATTTAAATCATATAAATGAAACATTTAAAGTAGGGGTCTGAAGAAGACAGGAAGAGAATTAGAAGAACTGTGGGAAGAAACAAAATGTATACAGTCATAGAAGCAGCAAGAAATGAAGAAAGAAAGATAAATGGTTGTCAGAAGAAGCTATTCAAATAGCAGAGGAAATTAGAAAAATTAATTACATAGAAAAGGTTAGGCAACTAAGTGCAGGTTTGATTTAAATCATATAAATGAAACATTTAAAGTAGGGGTCTGAAGAAGACAGGAAGAGAATTAGAAGAACTGTGGGAAGAAACAAAATGTACAGTCATAGAAGCAGCAAGAAATGAAGAAAGAAAGATAAATGGTTGTCAGAAGAAGCTATTCAAATAGCAGAGGAAATTAGAAAAATTAATTACATAGAAAAGGTTAGGCAACTAAGTGCAGGTTTCCAGAGACGGGCTAGAAAAGATCAGGAAAAACATCTAAACAAAAAGTGCAAGGAAATTGAAGAAGCAATATTACAGATAGAAAAAGAGATATGTTTAGAAAAATAAATGATATTACAGGGAAGTTTATCCCTAGATTAAGAGTTGTAAAAAATAATTTGGGAAAATTTATGGAAGTTTTTCACTTGGCTATGCTACCAATTATATATTTGGTTTAATCCTTTATCCAAGTGTAAGCAAACAAAGTTTGCACCTGAAGTATTTTCAGGACTGGAAAAACTCATGGTAAAGGTGGTATAAGTTCTCATCACTTGCCTTAGTATCTCCCATAATGCAAAGCACATCTCCTTGCGGACATGTATAATGCTATGCATTAAGGGAAGGGCCACTACTCAGACCGGTTTCGACCTTTATTGAGGTCTCATCAGTGGGAGCCAGACCCAGAGGTGGTGATACTAAGGTGGAAGTAATGGAGAAGTCATATTTACCTATGCCAGTTGCCAAAAGGTATCACACCTTATTATTAAAATTCTCTGGATTAGAGATAACTTGGATAAAGGATTAAACCAAATATATAATTGGTAGCATAGCCAATTGAAAAACTTCCATCAACTTATCTCTAATCCAGAGAATTTTAATAATAAGGTGTGACATCTTTTGGCAACTGGTAAACGGAACTAGAAGGAAGTGTAGTGTGAGATGCAAGCAAGAGATCAGAGTAAGCAAAAGGGAAAGTGAAAGATGAGGAATGGAACGAATGAAGCTGAAGTTCTTAGTAATGGAAATTGTAGGGAAATTTTAAAAGATGAAGAGAGAATGAGAATGCAAGAAGAACAGAGAAAAGGGAGGGAGGACTGCATTGAGAGAGTGGGTGTTGGAAATAGTACTGAAAGTAGTGTTTAGGGATGATTAGCATAGAAATGGAGTTGTTCAGGATGTGAGGGGAGAGTTGAGACTGAGGAGATATATGGGGTAAGCAGCAATAAAAGTGATTGGGCAAGGACAGGTGTGGTGGGAAAATCACAACCAACAGGTGGCTGCGATGGACTAGTTACCCCCCTAAAAGTGAACGGTTTGATAATTTACAAATGTCAAGAGCATCACAAATAAGGGAAGTCAAATTATTTTATTGATTGAGTTTATTCAATCAAAATTCATTGCAATAAGTGAAATGGTTGAATGAAGATGATATCTTAACTGGAATAGAAATGAAATGGTACAGTGTTTTTCAACCACAGTGTTTTTCACATTCCCTGTCCACATAAGGTAGATATGAAGAGGCGAAGAGTTGCAACTGTTCTAAGGCAGTGTGGTATGAGGTGGAGGTTGACAGGAAGAGATATATAGTTGGATGCAAGTTGCTATAGGCCAGGGAATGTGGTCAGCAGTGATGAAGAAATGTATAACCAACCAGGGTTAGGGAACAAGGGAAGAGCAATTATTATGGATGATTTTAATTATGGCAGCATAGACTAGAATGAAGAGATAGCATTCATGAATAAGTAAAATGAATTTCTAGCATTCTTGAAAGACAAATATCTTATACAGCATGTAAAGGATCGATAGCTTTAGATCTGATCATTTCATCAGAGGATGTAATTGTGAGTGGGGTTCTGCACTTTCCTCCAATTGGTGAGAATGATCATGAAGTGATCACATTGGTTGTGGCTAGACATATGAAAACTTCTGTGAGGAAAGGATACATGTGGAATTACAAGACTGATGATTATGAGAAGACAAGTAAGAGCTTGGTGCTATAGCATGGAATGAGCAGAAAAGAAATAAATGCTACTTGAAAACAGACAAAGAGATAATTAAAATGCATGAATGTATTATGATCAGGGATCAAAAGGAAACAGATGGAATTGCAAAGGGTTCTAAAATGAAGAAGCAGAAAGGGAAACGGCCCCAGTCCAGCATGGAGAGATCACATCGAGTGAGTGGTATCAGTGGAACTAGCTGTAGATCCAGAAATGAGTTGTTGTGTTTGTATACCAATGCTAGAAGTATAAGAAACAAGGCGGATGAAATGGTTGCACTAATTGCGTCTCGTCTGTGCACCCAGAGATTGTTGGAATAAGTGAAACATGGTTAGATGAGGATGACATCCTGACAGGAATAGAGATGGAAAGGTATGATGTGTTTCGTGAGGATAGAAGGGGTAAAAAGGGAGGGGGAGTGCTATTGATGATAGAGAAAGAGTTATGTCCATACAAGTTAGAGATGCAAGAGGGAAATGGGGCCAGTGGTTTTGAGGCAGTATGGTGTGAGATAGAGGTGAATAGAATCAAATACTTGGTGGGATGTTGTTATAGACCTGGTAATGTGGATGGTGGTGATAGTGAAATGTATAGTCAAATAAGCCAAGCAAATAAGAAAAGGGTGATCATTATGGGTGATTTCAATTATGGCAATATAGACTGGAATGAAGAGATAGCAACTGGAAGTAAAGAAAATGAGTTTCTTGAGTTTTTGAGGGATAACTACCTCAGACAGTATGTAACAGAGGGCACAAGAGGATTAAGGGCCTTGGATTTGGTCATCTCATTGGAGGATGTAATTATCAATGAGGTATCAAATCATCCACCAATTGGTGAAAGTGACCATGAGGTGATTACTTGGGTGGTTGCCAGCAGTGCAAGGACCCCTGTGAAAAAAGGGTATATGTGGAACTACAAGGGGGGAGATTATGAAGAGCTCAGGAGACAGCTTGCAGGTGTAGCATGGAATGAGGAGTTAGCTGGAAAAGAGATCAATGCAGCTTGGGGGATTTTCAAAAAATATTTAGTGGATGCAATGTCTAAATATATACCATGGGTGAGAAGGTTAAATAAGTCAGGTGTGAGATGGATGAATAAAGAGATTAAGCATGCAATACAGAGAAAAAGGGCATTGTGGAGGCAGCATAAGAGAAGTGGAAGTAACCAATTTCATGAGTTCTACAAAGACCAGGCAAGGAGAGTGACTTGGTTGGTGAGAGTAGCTAAAGAGAGGTATGAACAGCAGTTAGCTAATGAAGCTAAAAAGAATCCTAGGGAGTTCTTTTGATATGTAGCCAGCAAAAGAAAGAATGATTATGGAAGGATGACATTGATTGGAGGAAATGGTATAAAGACAGCTGTTGCAGAATGTGTGGTGGAGATACTTAATGAGCAGTTCATAAAGATCTTTCAATATTGTGAATGTGACTTCATGGAGAGATTAAGAGCAGTTGATGATGGGGAGGAGAGACTGACTGTAAGTGAGCAAGAGGTGTTTGGGGAGTTGAGTAAACTAGATGTAAATAAGGCTGTGGGACTTGATAATATATCACCGCGTATTCTGAAGGAATGTGCCAGAGAGTTGACACCTGCCTTGACATATTTTTTTAATACGAGTTTTGCACTTGGTCAAGTCCCTAAAGAGTGGAAGGAGGGCAAGATTGTGCCACTTCATAAAGGAGGTGATCGAACTCAAGCATCAAACTATAGGCCTATCTGTGTGTCAGGTGTTGTGGTTAAGTTGTTGGAGAAGCTTGTGAGAACTAGGATCCAGAGTTGGGTTGACAACAATGGTATAATCTTTGATGGACAGCATGGATTTGCTAAAGGAAGGTCGTGTTTTAGTAATCTACTTACTTATTACAATAAAGTGACTGCTTCCTTGGACAGCGGAGAAGGACACACAGTAATATACTTGGATTTCGCAAAAGCTTTTGATAGAGTATCTCATGATAAGTTGACAGTCAAATTAGAGCAGATGGGGTTGGATATTAGATTAGTGCATTGGATTGGAGACTGGCTATCTGATAGGTATCAGCAAGTTGTGTATGGGGGTGCAATATCCAGGAAAAGGAAAGTCACTAGTGGAGTGCCTCAGGGATCTGTTTTAGGGCCATTACTATTTAACTTGTATATTAATGATATTGGCGAAGATTTGGATGGAGATATTCAGTTGTTTGCAGATGATGCAAAGTTGGGACGAACCATAAAGAGTAGTGAAGATGTTGTGGCCTTGCAAGAAGACTTGAATAAATTGAGTGATTGGGCAAGCAAATGGTTATGTGAGTTCAATGTTGCAAAATGTAAGGTTTTAAAATTTGGAAAACAAAGATGGGATGCAGAATTTATGCTTGGTGAGAATATATTGTTGGAAGTAGAGGAAATAAGAGATCTGGGAGTGATAGTGGATAAGGATCTAAAATTTAGGGGACACATCACCAAAATTGTGAATACAACACAAAGACTTCTGGGAATGATGAGAAGGACATTGACGTGTAGAAGTAGGGAGATTCTTGTTCCATTGTATAAGGCTTTGATTAGGCCACACATGGACTATTGTGCCCAGATTTGGTCACCTGGTTTTCAGAAGGATGAAGAGATGTTGGAAAGGGTCCAAAGGTGACTGACTAAGGTAGTTTCTGACCTCTGGAATGTCGAGTATGAGGAAAGATTGAAAAGATGTAATTTGCAGAGTCTAGTGGAGAGAAGGAAGAGGGGAGATATGATAGAGACCTACAAGTTGGTAAGGGGTTGTTATAGGATCAATGGTGGAAAAGTTCTACAGCGAATAGTGGGAGATCAGGGGAGAACCAGAGGTCATCCCTGGAAACTGTATAAAGAGGGTGTGAGTAGGGGAGTGAGAGGCAGGTTTTTTTCGTGCAGAGTTGTGAATGATTGGAATGCCTTGCCTGAGAGTGTGGTGTCTGCAAGGAGTTTGAATGTGTTTAAGACCCGGTATGATGAGATGTGTGTGAGATAAAAGGACCTCCTAGATGAGTCTTTGACTCCATGAGGTCTTGTTTAATAATAATAATAATTATGAAAGTGAAAAGGCTGATTAAGGTAAGTGTTAAATAAATGAATGAGGAGATTAAGAATGAAATTTGGCACAAATGATCAGATTTTCACTTTAAGACAAATAGTTGAAAAATCTTGGGAATATAGCAAGGATTTATTATTATTATTACATGACACCTCCAAGGAGTCCAAAGGCTCATCGAGGGAAGGCACCTACTCTACAACTCTCAGTCTCCAAAACCACTCCATCCATCAACTACAGCAAACCACTACTACAATCATCACCTACACCAATGCCATCTACTGCCCACCAACCACTAGTATTTTTTGTCTATAAATTGTGTTTGTTCTCAAAGTCGATTTTTCTGTATGTGGGATGAAAAATCAGAGTTTCCGGGCAAAAAAACAAAACAAAACCCTGATTTGTATTTAAGTTTTGTTGATCCTGAAGAGGCATATGACAAGATGCCAAGAGAAAAGTTCTTCAAAATGCTACAGTTATTATGGTGTAAATAGGACATTATATCGAGCAATACATAGTCTCTGTTTAAGCTGTAAATCAGCAGTTAGAATTGAGGGCGGTACATGAAGATGGTTTAATGTCAAATCAGGTGTGTGACAAGGATGTACATTATCTCCACTGTTATTTATTACCTAAATGGATTACATTATGAAGGAAAGTAGTATTAAATCTGTTATCAAAATTGGGAATGTTAATCTTAGCTCTTTACTTTATGCAGATAATGTTATACTTCTGAATAAATCCAGCATGAGTCTGCAAGATTCCCTGACTAAACTGAATAACTGTTGTAATAAATTTAATATAAAAATCAGCAACAAAAAGACAAAGACAATGCAAATAGGCAGAAACATTGAAAACCTCAACTGTATCCTGAATGGTAAATCTATAGAATAAGTAAAACATTTCAGCTATTTAGGCACAATTTTTAGTAAGGATAGTAAATTAAATATGGATATGATAGTAATTCAGCTGAATAAATTTATATGGAATAAGAGAGAGATTAGTCAAAACACTAAACTAGTTGTATCGAGACAGTGTTCAAACCAATTTTAACTTATGGATCAGAGATCTTGATTAGAAATAAAACCCTTGATCAAAGACTGGGAACTACAGATATGAGAGTCTTGAGAAAGGTTAGGAGACTGAACAGGTGGCATCAATGGCAGTATCATGTTAAAAATGATCATATTAGGGAAGAACTTGACATTGTTAGCATTCAGGAATTTGTTAGCAGAACTAATCTCAGGTGGTATGGTCACTTAAATAGAATGGAAGAGGAAAGATTAGCAAAACAAGTGTTCTTTGACAGGTTGATAAGAAAAAGACCCAGTGGAAGATCAAGATGGATTGATACAGTAAAAAGTGACTTAAAAGATAGAAATATAAGATCTGATAATGTCAGAGTCTTGCCAGATAACAGAATAATTTTGAGGAAAAATATTGTTGATTGGAAGTTAATAATAGTGTAACTTTTTCATGTAGTACTTTTTCAGGAATTTCGATAATGATGAGTTGCACAATGAGTATAATGAGCAGGCTGCAGCAGTGACAGTTGCCAAGAAAGCAAAAGTGCAGTATGAGCAAAACCCTAGTGAGTTTTTTTCAATATGTGAAAGCAGAAAGAATATTGATTATAGCAAGATGATGTTAATGGATGAATTCAAGTGGTAGATTTGTAACTGCTGCAGAGGACACAATTTAGGTATTCAGTGAGCAGTTTATCAGGGGTTTTTCAAACTCAGTGTAATATCAGAAGTACAAGCATAGATAATGAAATGAGAGAAGACTTACTCGTGAGTGAGCAAGAAGTATATGATGAGTTAAGTAAGCTAGATGCCAATAAGGGAATGGGACTTGATGTCATAACACCACATATTATGTTCCAATACCTAAGGTTTCTTCAACAGTCTGCAGAGTTGCAATCCCTTACATTCCAGGAATATCAGAACCTATAGGTAGAATTTTGAAAAAGTACCAATTGATTCCCACATATGTTCCTATCAACAAAATTTCCTTTTTATTGCCTTCTACAAAAGATAAACTGTCATCTCTATCTTTGGCTGGAATTTACCAAATACCATATGAATGCGATGTTTCTTATTTTGGACAAACTGGCTGTTCTGTGGAAAAAAGAATTAAAGAACATCAATATTATATTGAATTGAATGAGGAAAATGCAAGGACTAACAGAGAAGATGGGCAGCCTTCTGAGGGGATGGTGCAGAACATCAGTAGAGTGGAAGTGACGGAGGCCATGAAGAGGATGAGGAATGGAAAATCGGTGGGCCCTGACAGAATTCCAGTGGAGGCATGGAAGGCACTGGGGGAAGAGGGAATTGACCTGCTGTGGGACCTGTTCGTGAAAGTTTGCCAACAGGAAAATATACCTGAGGAATGGAGGGAGAGTACTCTTGTCCCCATCTACAAGGGTATGCACAAGACTGTAAAAATTACAGAGGAATAAAGTTGATGTCCCACACAATGAAAATCCTAGAAAGGGTTCTTGATGGTAGATTGAGGAAGGAGGTGGAGATTGCAAAGGAACAATTTGGCTTCATGCCTGGTAGATCAACAACAGATGCTATCTTTGGGTTACGGCAGATGATGGAAAAGTATCGAGAGAAACAAAGGGGGCTACATCTGGCATTTATTGATCTGGAGAAAGCATACGATAAAGTGCCAAGGTAAGAAGGCTGGAGGTGTCTGAGGGAGAAGAAGGTGCCGAAAAAATATGTCAGGTTGGTGTGGGAAATGTACAGAAATGTGAAGACAAGTGTTTGGACCTGTCTGGGACAGACAGAAAGTTTTCAAGTAACAGTTGGCTTGCATCAAGGGTCAGCATTAAGTCCATTTCTGTTTAATATTGTGATGGAGGTGGTAACAGAGGAGGTGAGAGAAGATGCACCTTGAACAATGTTGTATGGGTTATGTTGTATAGAAATGAAATGGATGCGGAATGAAATTAAGAGAATTCTGGTCAAAACTATTAAAATAAGTCATGATGGCATGAAAGAGTTAACGAAAGATGAGCGAGTGGCGTTGTATGGCGACTCCATTATTAAAGGTGTGCTACAGGATAAAATGCACAAGGTATGTTTTCCAGGCGGTAAAATGAGTTCAGTGATTGAGGCATTGAATATGAGGCGGGAGCGAGCAAAAGAGTTAATTGTATTAATTGGTACAAATAATTTGTGAGAGAACAAAGAGCATGTCAAAATGAATGTCAGGAGACTGCTTGGAAAGATAAAAGAGAATAGTGTGTTACCTAGGTGCGATTGTGGTAAAATGAGGCGGAGAGCAAGGATTATGAATGATATTCTGGCTGAAATGTGTGAGGAGATGGGAGTACAGTTTGTTAATGTGTGGAATGAGTTTGAGGGACGAAGTAAGCTATATGGGAGCGATGGACTGCATTTGAGTGGTTATGGTGCGAGTTGCTTGGAGAGACTGCTGCTGGACGGTAGAGAAGTGAATAGAGAGAATGAATCAGATCGAGAGGGGAGTGATGTGGAAGAGCAGGAGAGTAAGATAGGAGAGATTAAAGAAGTGGAAATGAATGGGGAAGTGAGTGGTATGAGTATAGAAAATGAGAGATGGGTGTGCAAGAGGAGCAGGGAAACGGGGAGGCTCAGGGTGGACAGGGGTATACAGCGTGAGAAAGGTGGATGCTCCAAGAGGAGGTGAGAGCATGTGTGGGCAGGAAAGAAATGGGATCACCAGGGATCAAGAGGAAACAGATGTTATTGCAAAGGGTTCTAAAATGAAGAGGCAGAAAGGGAAATGGCCCCAGTCCAGCATGGAGAGATCACATCGAGACAGTGGTATCAGTGGAACTAGCTGTAGATCCAGAAATGAGCTGTTGTGTTTGTATACCAATGCTAGAAGTATAAGAAACAAGGCAGATGAAATGGTTGCACTAATTGCGTCTATGCACCCAAATATTGTCAGAATAAGTGAGACATGGTTAGATAAGGAAGACATCCTGACAGGAATAGAGATGGAAAGGTATGATGTGTTTCGTGAGGATAGAAGGGGTAAAAAGGGAGGGGAAGTGCTATTGATGATAGAGAAAGAGTTATTATTATTATTATTATTATTAAACAAGACCTCATGGAGTCAAAGACTCATCTAGGAGGTCCTTTTATCTCACACACATCTCATCATACCGGGTCTTAAACACATTCAAACTCCTTGCAGACACCACACTCTCAGGCAAGGCATTCCAATCATTCACAACTCTGCACGAAAAAAACCTGCCTCTCACTCCCCTACTCACACCCTCTTTATACAGTTTCCAGGCATGACCTCTGGTTCTCCCCTGATCTCCCACTATTCTCTGTAGAACTTCTCCACCATTGATCCTATAACAACCCCTTACCAACTTGTAGGTCTCTATCATATCTCCCCTCTTCCTTCTCTCCACTAGACTCTGCAAATTACATCTTTTCAATCTTTCCTCATACTCGACATTCCAGAGGCCAGAAACTACCTTAGTCAGTCGCCTTTGGACCCTTTCCAACATCTCTTCATCCTTCTGAAAACCAGGTGACCAAATTTGGGCACAATAGTCCATGTGTGGCCTAATCAAAGCCTTATACAATGGAACAAGAATCTCCCTACTTCTATACGTCAGTGTCCTCCTCATCATTCCCAGAAGTCTTTGTGTTTTCTTCACAATTTTGGCGATGTGTCCCCTAAATTTTAGATCCTTATCCACTATCACTCCCAGATCTCTTATTTCCTCTACTTCCAACAATATATTCTCACCAAGCATAAATTCTGCATCCCATCTTTGTTTTCCAAATTTTAAAACCTTACATTTTGCAACATTGAACTCACATCCCCATTTGCTTGCCCAATAACTCAATTTATTCAAGTCTTCTTGCAAGACCACAACATCTTCACTACTCTTTATGGTTCGTCCCAACTTTGCATCATCTGCAAACAACTGAATATCTCCATCCAAATCTTTGCCAATATCATTAACATACAAGTTAAATAGTAATGGCCCTAAAACAGATCCCTGAGGCACTCCACTAGTGACTTTCCTTTTCCTGGATATTGCACCCCCATACACAACTTGTTGATACCTATCAGATAGCCAGTCTCCAATCCAATGCACTAATCTAATATCCAACCCCATCTGCTCTAGTTTGACTGTCAACTTATCATGAGGTACTCTATCAAAAGCTTTTGCAAAATCCAAATATATTACTGTGTATCCTTCTCCTCTGTCCAAGGAAGCAGTCACTTTATTGTAATAAGTAAGTAGATTACTAAAACACGACCTCCCTTTAGCAAATCCATGCTGTCCATCAAAGATTATACCATTGTTGTCAACCCAACTCTGGATCCTAGTTCTCACAAGCTTCTCCAACAACTTAACCACAACACCTGACACACAGATAGGCCTATAGTTTGATGCTTGAGTTCGATCACCTCCTTTATGAAGTGGCACAATCTTGCCCTCCTTCCACTCTTTAGGGATCTGACCAAGTGCAAGACTCGTATTAAAAAAATATGTCAAGGCAGGTGTCAACTCTCTGGCACATTCCTTCAGAATACGCGGTGATATATTATCAAGTCCCACAGCCTTATTTACATCTAGTTTACTCAACTCCCCAAACACCTCTTCCTCACTTACAGTCAGTCTCTCCTCCCCATCATCAACTGCTCTTAATCTCTGCATGAAGTCACATTCACAAGATTGAAAGATCTTTATGAACTGTTCATTAAGTATCTCCACCACACATTCTGCAACTGCTGTCTTTATACCATTTCCTCCAATCAATGTCATCCTTCCATAATCATTCTTTCTTTTGCTGGCTACATATCGAAAGAACTCCCTAGGAAGAGTTATGTGCATACAAGGTAGAGATGCAAGAGGGAAATAGGGCCAGTGTTTTGAGGCAGTATGGTGTGAGATAGAGTTGAATAGAATTAAATACTTGATAGGATGTTGTTATAGACCTGGTAATGTGGATGGTTGTGATAGTGAAATGTATAGTCAAATAAGCCAAGCAAATAAGAAAAGGGTGATCATTATGAGTGATTTTAATTATGGCAATATAGACTGGAATGAAGAGATAGCAACTGGAAGTAAAGAAAATGAGTTTCTTGAGTTTTTGAGGGATAACTACCTCAGACAGTATGTAACAGAGGGCACAGGAGGATTAAGGGTCTTGGATTTGGTCATCTCATCGGAAACTGTATAAAGAGGGTGTGAGTAGGGGAGTGAGAGGCAGGTTTTTTTTGTGCAGAGTTGTGAATGATTGGAATGCCTTGCCTGAGAGTGTGGTGTCTGCAGGGAGTTTGAGTGTGTTTAAGACACGGTATGATGAGATGTGTGTGTGTGTGTGTGTGTGTGTGTGTGTGTGTGTGTGTGTGTGTGTGTGTGTGTGTGTGTGTGTGTGTGAGATAAAAGGACCTCCCAGATGAGTCTTTGACTCCATGAGGTCTTGTTTAATAATAATAATAATAATAATTACTGTGGTCCTACATTTCTTTTAATAATAACACCACATGCCTTGAGGTAATATTCTAAGGAGTGTTGCAAAGTGTAAGGTTCTGAAATTTGGTAGTCAACAATGGGATTCAAAGTACACTTGGTGAGGAAATTTTGGAGGATGTTGAGTAAAGAGAGTTGGAACAGTAGCAGACAAGGATCTGAAGTTCAGAGATCACACAGAACAAGTTGTGAAGATATCACATCAGATTACAGCAATGATCCCTATTCCTTGACAAGAGAGAAATCCCTTGACAATGACCTAATACAACTGGAAAATTATTTCAACTCCTGGTATCTAAGACCTAATCCAGCAAAAATTCTCACCTACATTCCACCTCACACTAAAACTTAATTTCTGAATAAAGTCATAAACCATGAAGATTACCTAGATTACATAGAATATTTAGGAGTCACCTGACAGAACTCTCGCCTACAAAAAGCATATACAACAACTGGGAAATAAGATTGATACTAGAAACAATATTATCATCTTAAAACTGAACAGAACTGGCTGGGGATGCAGAGTCTCCACACTTAGGGTGTCTGCCCTGGCTTTGCTTTTCTCAACAGCAGAGTACTGTATTACGGTCTGGAGTAGAAGTGCTCATGCTAAGTTAACAGATATAAATGACTTATTTTTTTTAATGGTACTGACAACATCAAATAAACTATTTTATAAAAAAAAAATGTTTTATTAACTTGCTTATATTTCACTGAATTTCATATAAGCATCATCAGAGCACAACATGGCATGTATACGTGACAGTAAGTGAAACACAGTTGTAACATACAAAAGAGTTAGTCCTATTTTGGCAGCCTCTAATATTTTTAAAAAAAGAAAAAAAAATTACAGCAATGTGGGAGCTACTCTCAGGATAACGGTCTCCCAAATTTTTGGCAAATTAATGCAACCATATTTGTTCAAGTTAGAAGAATTCTTCATAGACATGGCTGACTCAAAATATAATCTTTCTGATCTGTAATGACTTCTAAATAGCACACAAGTTTTATTCCATCTAATACTGTGTGAAGAGATGTCTAAAGCATGGTCTGCCAGTCCTGACTTGCATAGTAATGGTGGCAGATGTTATCAGATCTTCCTGTCTGCCCATAGTAGGCCAAGTCACAGTCGTAAGGAACTTCATACACTCTATAGTGTGTAACAGGGTGAAGTTTATCCTTAAGTTGTGGGTCAGAGTTGCTAATTTAATATGAGATTTGAATGTGGTGCAAAAGCCATGTTTCATTATACTTAAGCTATCTTTTCTGATGTACCTCTGACATAGGGAATAGATATCATAACATTGTGTTCCTGTGTATTAGAGGAGGGAGAAGCAATGGAGCTATGTAAAAATTGTAACCATTGGCCAAAAAGTATGCACAGATATTTGAATTTGCTGTCTTAAGGATACTTGCAACATAAGACTGAATGACAAATGCATGTAAACACAAGAAGGATATTTAATTAACAAAATATTTGGTTAGTTAAATATCTTTCTTGTGTTTACGTGCATTTATCATTCACAGATATTTGAGTTCTGTAGACAGAGCTGTATCATTAGAAAAAATTGCTCTGGCTCTGCATGTGTTTATAAAATGCCATACTGTTGAAGTGGATGATGATGTGATTGTTTATGTAAATGTGTGTTAACTTTCTGTATGTGTTAACTTTCTGTATATGAAAAAATATGATCCACCTGAAAGGCAGGTGACTAATGTGTCAAGAAAAGGTAAACAGGTATTAGATTCTTTTTCTACCGAGAAGTGAATTTTGGGATGTTGGTTGTATAAGTAGGTGACAAACGCATCCAAAGTGTCTTGTCCATGGGGCCAAATGGCAAACACATCATCAACATAGTTGTTGATGTTCTCTGTAGTTTCTCTGTAGATATTCTACAGAGAATAGAAAATGAGAGAATGGGTGTGCAAGAGGAGCAGGGAAACGGGGAGACTCAGGGTAGACAGGGGTACACAGCGTGAGAAAGGTGGATGCTCCAAGAGGAGGTGAGAGCATGTGCAGGCAGGAAAGAAATGGAATCACCAGGGGTCAAGAGGAAACAGATGGAATAGCAAAGGGTTCTAAAATAAAGAAGCAGAAAGGGAAATGGCCCCAGTCCAGCATGGAGAGATTACATCAAGTAAGTGGTATCAGTGGAACTAGCTGTAGATCCAGAAATGAGCTGTTGTGTTTGTATACCAATGCTAAAAGTATAAGAAACAAGGCAGATGAAATGGTCGCATTAATTGTGTCTGTTCACCCAAAGATTGTAGGAATAAGTGAGACATGGTTGGAAGAGGACGACATCCTGACAGGAATAGAGATGGAAGGGTATGATGTGTTTCGTGAGGATAGAAGGGGTAAAAAGGGAGGGGAAGTGCTACTGATGATAGAGAAAGAGATGTCCATACAAAGTAGAGATGCAAGAGGGAAATAGTGCCAGTGGTTTTGAGGCAGCATGGTGTGAGATAGAGGTGAATAGAATCAAATACTCGGTGGGATGTTGTTATAGACCTAGTAATGTGGATGGTGGTGATAGTGAAATGTATAGTCAAATACGCCAAGCAAATAAGAAAAGGGTGATCATTATGGGTGATTTTAATTATGGCAATATATACTGGAATGAAGAGATAGCAACTGGAAGTAAAGAAAATGAGTTTCTTGAGTTTTTGAGGGATGACTACCTCAGACAGTATGTAACAGAGGGCACACGAGGATTAAAGTTCTTGGATTTGGTCATCTCATCACAGGATGTAATTATAAATGAGGTGTCAAATCATCCACCAATTGGTGAAAGTGACCATGAGGTGATTACCTGGGTGGTTGCCAGCAGTGCAAGGACCCCTGTGAAAAAAGGGTATATGTGGGGTAATTACAAGGGGGTAATTATGAAGAGCTCAGGAGACAGCTTGCAGGTGTAGCATGGAATGAGGAGTTAGCTGGAAAAGAGATCAATGCAGCTTCGAGGATTTCAAAAACTATTTAGTAGATGCAATGTCTAAATGCATTCCAAGGGTGAGATGGTGAAATAAGGTAGGTGTGAGATGGATGAATAAAGAGATTAAGCATGCGATACAAAGAAAAAGGGCATTTGGAGGCAGCATAAGAGAAGTGGTCTTTGTAAACCTATTTCAGGAGGTCTACAAAGACCAGGCAAGGAGGGTGAATTGGTTTGGTGAGGTGAGCTAATGAAGCCAAAAAGAATCCTAGGGAGATCTTTCGATATGTAGCCAGCAAAAGAAAGAATGATTATGAAAGGATGACATTGAATGGAGGAAATGGTTTAAAGAAAGCTGTTGCAGAATGTGTGGCAGAGATACTTAATGAGCAGTTCATAAAGATCTTTCAATCTTGTGAATGTGTCTTCATCGAGATATTGAGAGCAAGAAGTGTTTGGGGAGTTGAGTCAACTAGATGTAAATAAGGCTGTGGGACTTGATAATATATCACCGCATATTCTGAAGGAATGTGCCAGAGAGTTGACACCTGCCTTGACATATTTTTTTAATATGAGTCTTGCACTTGGTCAAGTTCCTAAAGAGTGGAAGGAGGGCAAGATTGTGCCACTTCATCAAGGAGGTGATCGAACTCAAGCATCAAACTATAGGCCTATCTGTGTGTCAGGTGTTGTGGTTAAGTTGTTGGAGAAGTTGTTGTGAGAACTTGGATCCAGAGTTGGGTTGACAACAATGGTATAATCTTTGATGGACAGCATGGATTTGCTAAAGGAAGGTCGTGTTTTAGTAATCTACTTACTTATTACAATAAAGTGACTGCTTCCTTGGACAGAGGAGAAGGATACACAGTAATATACTTGGATTTCGCAAAAGCTTTTGATAGAGTACCTCATGATAAGTTGACAGTCAAACTAGAGCAGATGGGGTTGGATATTAGATTTGTGCATTGGATTGGAGACTGGCTATCTGATAGGTATCAACAAGTTGTGTATGGGGGTGCGATATCCAGGAAAAGGAAAGTCACTAGTGGAGTGCCTCAGGGGTCTGTTTTAGGACCATTACTATTTAAATTGTATATTAATGATATTGGCGAAGATTTGGATGGAGATATTCAGTTGTTTGCAGATGATGCAAAGTTGGGACGAACCATAAAGAGTAGTGAAGATGTTGTGGCCTTGCAAGAAGACTTGAATAAATTGAGTGGTTGGGCAAGCAAATGGGGATGCAATTTCAATGTTGCAAAATGTAAGGTTTTAAAATTTGGAAAACAAAGATGGGATGCCGAATTTATGCTTGGTGAGAATATATTGTTGGAAGTAGAGGAAATAAGAGATCTGGGGGTGATAGTGGATAAGGATCTAAAATTTAGATGACACATTGCCAAAATTGTGAAGACAACACAAAGACTTCTGGGAATGATGCGGAGGACACTGACGTGTAGAAGTAGGGAGATTCTTGTTCCATTGTATAAGGCTTTGATTAGGCCACACATGGACTATTGTGCTCAGATTTGGTCACCGGGTTTTCAGAAGGATGAAGATATGTTGGAAAGGGTCCAAAGGTGACTGACTAAGGTAGTTTCTGGCCTCTGGAATGTTGAGTATGAAGAAAGATTGAGAAGATGTAATTTTCAGAGTCTGGAGAGAAGAAAGAGGGGAGATATGATAGAGACCTACAAGTTGGTAAGGGATTGTTATAGGATCAATGGTGGAGAAGTTCTACAGAGAATAGTGGGAGATCAGTGGAGAACCAGAGGTCATCCCTGGAAACTGTATAAAGAGGGTGTGAGTAGAAGAGTGAGAGGCAGGTTTTTTTTGTGCAGAGTTGTGAATGATTGGAATGCCTTGCCTGAGAGTGTGGTGTCTGCAAGGAGTTTGAGTGTGTTTAAAACATGGTATGATGAGATGTGTGTGCGATAAAAGGACCTCCCAGATGAGTCTTTGAAAGTTTATTTTTCACTAGGTTAGACTATAATAAATTTAGTTTAATCCTTTATCCCAGTGAGAGCAAACAAAGTTTGCACCTGAAAATATCTTCAGGACTGAATATAGTGTTGTACTATCTTACTTGGGTAAGTAGTGCAACACCAAGGCAACTTGTAGCAAAGGTGGAGCAAGCTACCAGCAGTCCTATCCTAGTGTCTCCCATAATGCAAAACACATTTCCTTGTGGATATGTATACTGTTATGCATTAAGGGATTGGCCACTACCCAGACTAGTTTCGACCTTTATTGAGGTCTCTTCAGTGGGCGCCAGGCCCAGAGATGGAGATACCAGGCAGAAGCAGTAGCAAGTCATCTTTACCTATGGGAGTTGCCAAAAGGTTTACCACCTTTTTTTTTTTTATTAAATTACTCTGGATTTAGTGAAAGATGTTGAAAGTTTATTTTTATTAGTTTAAAATTTATTATAGTCTAACCTAGTGAAAAATAAACTTTCAACATCTTTCTCTAAATACAGAGTAATTTAATAAAAAAAAAAAGGTGGTAAACCTTTTGGCAACTCCCATAGGTAAAGATGACTTGCTACTGCTTCTGCCTGGTATCTCCATCTCTGGGCCTGGCTCCCACTGAAGAGACCTCAATAAAGGTCGAAACTAGTCTGGGTAGTGGCCAATCCCTGAATGCATAACAGTATACATATCCACAAGGAACTGTGTTTTGCATTATGGGAGATACTGGGATAGGAGTGTTGGTAGCTTGCTCCACCTTTGCTACGAGTTGCTTGGTGTTGCCCTACTTACCCAGGTAAGATAGTACAACACTATATTCAGTCCCGAAGATATTTTCAGGCACAAACTTTGTTTGCTCTCACTGGGATAAAGGATTAAACTAAATTTATTATCCATGAGGTCTTGGGAGATAATGATAATAATAATAATCACACTAGGGGCTTGTATATAGCTGTGGTAAGTACTTTGTTTTCAAAGTGTTCCATGTAGAAGTTTGATAAATGGGGGAACCCATAGAAGTACCATTAATCTGTTTGTAGATTTTTCCTGACTCAGATCCCGTACTCCCTTTTGGTCTGAGGGACAATTATTGGAAACTCGCAACTTTACTTATGTGGATTTATGGAGGAACTGTTTTAACAATCTAATGTTAAAATCAATAACTTACTGAGAACCCTCTTCCTAGCCTCCAGGATTTGATCTGCCATGCAAACATCCTTCCTAAACAGGATTAGGATGGGCCATGGAAGATGTAGATATCTTCTTCATAAATGGAAAATTGCCAATCAGCCATATTGTGAATGATCTGATCCACAAACCGTGTCTCATATATTGGAGTCCTGTCCAATTTCCCATTTCCCAGGGGGAATAGCAGAATTACAGTCTACAACAGGAGCAGTGCAGTGGTTGTCTAATTTAAAACTTTATTTATAAAAGATGTAAATAGTTCTATTTTGCTGTATTTGACTAAATAAATAAATACATTGCAAGGATGCAGAGGAACTTGCAGAAATAAAGAGGTTCTGATTCCATTGTGTAAGGCCTTGATCAGGCTTTGTATGGATTATTGTGCACAGATTTGGTTCCTTGGTTTTCATGATATTAAGAATATATTGGAGTGGGTCCAGAGAAAACAGACTAAGGTGGTAATTGGTCTTTGGGATTTGAGAACATATTGAGAGGATGCAGTTTGCAAAGCCCTGTGATTAGGAGGAGGGGGGGGTATGATTGTGACATTTAAGTTGGTAAAGGGTTGTTTACCAGGTTAATGTAGAAGAAATTTTTCATAGAAGGGATAGAACAAGGGAACATCCCTGGAAGCTGTGTAAGGAGGTTAGGAGCAGGGACATAAGAAGCATTTTTTTTTGGATGGAGAGTGGTTGGTAAATGGAATTATTATTATTATCCCAAGACCTCATGGAGTCAAAGACTCATTTGGAAGGTCCTTTTATTACACACACACACAGCTCATCATACCGTGTCTTAAACACACTCAAACTCCTTGCAGACACCACACTCTCAGGCAAGCCATTCCAATCATTTACAACTCTGCACTAAAAAAACCTGTTTCTCACTCCCCTACTCACACCCTTCTTATACAGTTTCCAGGGATGACCTCTGGTTCTCTCCCGATCTCCCACTATTTCCTGTAGAACTTCTCCAGCATTGATCCTATAACAACTTCTTAATAACTTGCAGGCCTCTATGATATCTCCCCCTCTTCCTCCAGTCCACCAAACTCTACAAATTACATCTCAATCTTTCCTCATACTCGACATTACAGAGGTTAGAAACTGTCAGTTAGCCAGTTGCCTTTGGACCCTTTCCAACATCTCTTCGTCCTTCTGAAAACCAGGTGACCAAATGTGGGCACAATAGTCCATGTGTGGCCTAATCAAAGTACTCCACATCATTCCCAGAAGCCTTTGTGTTGTCTTCACAATTTTGGCTATGTGTTCCCTAAATTTCAGATCCTTATCCACGATCACCCCCAGATCTCTTATTTCCTCTGCCTCCAACAATATATCTTCACCAAGCATAAATTCTACATCCGATCTTTGTTTTCCAAATTTTAAAACCTTACATTTTGCAACATTGAATTGAACTCACATCTCCATTTCCATGCCCAATCACTCAATTTATTCAAGTCTTCTTGTAAGGCCACAACATCTTCTCTACTCTTCATGGTTCGTCCCAATTTGCATCATCTGCAAACAACTGAATATTTCCATCCAAATCTTCACCAATATCATTAATGTACAAGTTAAACAGTAATGGCTCTAAAACAGACCCCTCAGGAATGCTTTGCCTGACATGATGGTAAATCAGTTCCAAGCATGGTTTGATAGGCTTTATGTGCAACTGTGTACCTCCTGCGAGTTTTTTGACTTCATGTAAGTTTGGCGTTAATAATAAAATGCACTGCAATGGTGGTATTTTTGATTAGCCTGATTGCATTATTGTCCTTCTTAGTCTCCGCTTTCCCTGTGGTATACTGTCCAACATCCTTTTATGCAAGCTAAATCTCTAATCTAGACTATTCATGCTGCATTCTATCTCATTTCATTCCATGATTCTCTAAATGCATTCAGAAACAGTAACCTATCTAAAAAGAATACATACAAATGTTTACTTTAATCTTCAGGCATTCATTCATACCAAACCTTTCTTTCTGGACATTCATTTTCAGTTATTCATTATCACTGCTAATCTCAATGTTGTGTAGTTGTGTAATGATGATAGCAGTAATAGTAGATACTGATAAGAATTATTGTTGTTGTTATGTGTCATCCAGTCGTTTTTGACTCTTAGTAATCCTGTGAACAAAGGCTCTCCATTCCACTCGGCCTTTCTTTCAGTAATCATAAGTTCAATTTGGTAAGTTCTTTTGTATTGTTCATCCAACTTTTTTGTGGCCTTCCTCTTCTGCTCATTCCCTCAATCTTCCCCAATATAACTGCCTTTTCCAATGATTCATCAGCTTGCATAATATGTCCAAAGTACATCAACTTCTTGTTGATTAATTTTAACGGTATAGATGAGAACACAGACTTATAAGAAAATAACTATTTATTAACTTATTGCTGGTATTCTATCCACCATCTTAAGAGCACAAAAACAGTTTGTCACAGTACGCAACACAACCAGAATCTGGTATTAGAGAACGAATGAAAGTAGAAATGGCGTGGTGCAGAAACCGCAAGTAAAAAAAATCGAAAGAATGAATGATAGCGAAAAAAGAATGACTGATGGCGAAAGTTGGACGCATGTTGGAACGAAAGTACTAAACCAAAGAAAGATGAATGACAGTAAAAGTGAAAAGAATGATAGCGAAAGTTGGACGCATGTTAGTCCGAAAGTACGGAAACAAAGAAAGATATGTGAGAGTGAAAGTGAGAAGAATGACAGTGAAAGTTGGACGTATGTTGGACCGAAAGTACGGAAACAAAGAAGGATGAATGAGAGGGAAAGTGAGAAGAGAGGGTCGAGAGTTAGAAAGTTAGAAAGATTTAATGATAGAGTGAATGTGTCGCGAGGTTCAGAAGGTGAACTGGATTGGATGAAGCAAGAAATGAAATGGATGCGGAATGAAATTAAGAGAATGCAGGTCAAAACTATTAAAATAAATCATGATGGCATGAAAGAGTTAACAAAAGATGAGCGAGTGGCGTTGTATGGCGACTCCATTATTAAAGGTGTGCTAGAGGATAAAATGCACAAGGTATGTTTTCCAGGCGGTAAAATGAGTAGAGTGATTGAGGCATTGAACATGAGGCGGGAACGAGCAAAAGAGTTAATTGTATTAATTGGAACAAATGATTTGAGAGAGAACAAAGAGCATGTCAAAATGAATGTCAGGAGACTGCTTGGAAAGATAAAGGAGAATAGTGTGACAGGAAGGGTGGTCAGTGTGTTGCCTAGGTATGATTGTGGTGAAATGAGGCGGAGAGCAAGGATTATGAATGATATTCTGGCTGAAATGTGTGAGGAGATGGGAGTACAGTTTGTTAATGTGTGGAATGAGTTTGAGGGACGAAGTGAGCTGTATGGGAGCGATGGACTGCATTTGAGTGGTTATGGTGTGAGTCGCTTGGAGAGACTGCTGCTGGAAGGTAGAGAAGTGAATAGAGAGAATGAATCAGATCAAGAGGGGAGTGATGTGGAAGAGCAGGAGAGTAAGACAGGAGAGATTGAAGGAGTGGAAATGAATGTGGAAGTGAGTGGTATGAGTATAGATAATGAGAGAATGGGTGTGCAAGAGGAGCAGGGAAACGGGGAGGCTCAGGGTGGACAGGGATACACAGCGTGAGAAAGGTGGATGCTCCAAGAGGAGGTGAGAGAATGTGTAGGCAGGAAAGTAATGGGATGATCAGGGATCAAAAGGAAACAGATGGAATTGCAAAGGGTTCTAAAATGAAGAAGCAGAAAGGGAAATGGCCCCAGTCCAGCATGGAGAGATCACATCGAGTGAGTGGTATCAGTGGAACTAGCTGTAGATCCAGAAATGAGTTGTTGTGTTTGTATACCAATGCTAGAAGTATAAGAAACAAGGCGGATGAAATGGTTGCACTAATTGCGTCTGTGCACCCAGAGATTGTCGGAATAAGTGAGACATGGTTAGATGAGGATGACATCCTGACAGGAATAGAGATGGAAAGGTATGATGTGTTTCGTGAGGATAGAAGGGGTAAAAAGGGAGGGGGAGTGCTATTGATGATAGAGAAAGAGTTATGTCCATACAAGGTAGAGATGCAAGGGGGAAATGGGGCCAGTGGTTTTGAGGCAGTATGGTGTGAGATAGAGGTGAATAGAATCAAATACTTGGTGGGATGTTGTTATAGACCTGGTAATGTGGATGGTGGTGATAGTGAAATGTATAGTCAAATAAGCCAAGCAAATAAGAAAAGGGTGATCATTATGGGTGATTTTAATTATGGCAATATAGACTGGAATGAAGAGATAGCAACTGGAAGTAAAGAAAATGAGTTTCTTGAGTTTTTGAGGGATAACTACCTCAGACAGTATGTAACAGAGGGCACAAGAGGATTAAGGGTCTTGGATTTGGTCATCTCATCGGAGGATGTAATTATCAATGAGGTATCAAATCATCCACCAATTGGTGAAAGTGACCATGAGGTGATTACTTGGGTGGTTGCCAGCAGTGCAAGGACCCCTGTGAAAAAAGGGTATATGTGGAACTACAAGGGGGGTGATTATGAAGAGCTCAGGAGACAGCTTGCAGGTGTAGCATGGAATGAGGAGTTAGCTGGAAAAGAGATCAATGCAGCTTGGGGGATTTTCAAAAAATATTTAGTGGATGCAATGTCTAAATGTATACCACGGGTGAGAAGGTTAAATAAGTTAGGTGTGAGATGGATGAATAAAGAGATTAAGCATGCAATACAGAGAAAAAGGGCATTGTGGAGGCAGCATAAGAGAAGTGGAAGTAACCAATTTCATGAGTTCTACAAAGACCAGGCAAGGAGAGTGACTTGGTTGGTGAGAGTAGCTAAAGAGAGGTATGAACAGCAGTTAGCTAATGAAGCTAAAAAGAATCCTAGGGAGTTCTTTCGATATGTAGCCAGCAAAAGAAAGAATGATTATGGAAGGATGACATTGATTGGAGGAAATGGTATAAAGACAGCTGTTGCAGAATGTGTGGTGGAGATACTTAATGAGCAGTTCATAAAAATCTTTCAATCTTGTGAATGTGACTTCATGGAGAGATTAAGAGCAGTTGATGATGGGGAGGAGAGACTGACTGTAAGTGAGCAAGAGGTGTTTGGGGAGTTGAGTAAACTAGATGTAAATAAGGCTGTGGGACTTGATAATATATCACCACGTATTCTGAAGGAATGTGCCAGAGAGTTGACACCTGCCTTGACATATTTTTTTAATACGAGTCTTGCACTTGGTCAAGTCCCTAAAGAGTGGAAGGAGGGCAAGATTGTGCCACTTCATAAAGGAGGTGATCGAACTCAAGCATCAAACTATAGGCCTATCTGTGTGTCGGGTGTTGTGGTTAAGTTGTTGGAGAAGCTTGTGAGAGCTAGAATCCAGAGTTGGGTTGACAACAATGGTATAATCTTTGATGGACAGCATGGATTTGCTAAAGGGAGGTCGTGTTTTAGTAATCTACTTACTTATTACAATAAAGTGACTGCTTCCTTGGACAGAGGAGAAGGATACACAGTAATATACTTGGATTTCGCAAAAGCTTTTGATAGAGTGCCTCATGATAAGTTGACAGTCAAACTAGAGCAGATGGGGTTGGATATTAGATTAGTGCATTGGATTGGAGACTGGCTATCTGATAGGTATCAACAAGTTGTGTATGGGGGTGCAATATCCAGGAAAAGGAAAGTCACTAGTGGAGTGCCTCAGGGATCTGTTTTAGGGCCATTACTATTTAACTTGTATATTAATGATATTGGCGAAGATTTGGATGGAGATATTCAGTTGTTTGCAGATGATGCAAAGTTGGGAAGAACCATAAAGAGTAGTGAAGATGTTGTGGCCTTGCAAGAAGACTTGAATAAATTGAGTGATTGGGCAAGCAAATGGGGGTGTGAGTTCAATGTTGCAAAATGTAAGGTTTTAAAATTTGGAAAACAAAGATGGGATGCAGAATTTATGCTTGGTAAGAATATATTGTTGGAAGTAGAGGAAATAAGAGATCTGGGAGTGATAGTGGATAAGGATCTAAAATTTAGGGGTCACATCGCCAAAATTGTGAAGACAACACAAAGACTTCTGGGAATGATGAGGAGGACACTGACGTGTAGAAGTAGGGAGATTCTTGTTCCATTGTATAAGGCTTTGATTAGGCCACACATGGACTATTGTGCCCAGATTTGGTCACCTGGTTTTCAGAAGGATGAGGAGATGTTGGAAAGGGTCCAAAGGCGACTGACTAAGGTAGTTTCTGACCTCTGGAATGTCGAGTATGAGGAAAGATTGAAAAGATGTAATTTGCAGAGACTAGTGGAGAGAAGGAAGAGGGGAGATATGATAGAGACCTACAAGTTGGTAAGGGGTTGCTATAGGATCAATGGTGGAGAAGTTCTACAGCGAATAGTGGGAGATCAGGGGAGAACCAGAGGTCATCCCTGGAAACTGTATAAAGAGGGTGTGAGTAGGGGAGTGAGAGGCAGGTTTTTTTCGTGCAGAGTTGTGAATGATTGGAATGCCTTGCCTGAGAGTGTGGTGTCTGCAAGGAGTTTGAATGTGTTTAAGACCCGGTATGATGAGATGTGTGTGAGATAAAAGGACCTCCTAGATGAGTCTTTGACTCCATGAGGTCTTGTTTAATAATAATAATAATAATAATAATAACAATGGGATTAGTTTGAACAATTGTACCGTACAACACAAAGACAAAAGTCCTAATTAGGCACCATCTATGTTGGAAAAAAAAAAAGCAGAAAGCAGGTATTAATTTGGTCTTAAGATGACTGTCTCCCAAATATTTGGTAAATTCATACAGTCATACTTGTTGCAGTTTGGAGTATGTTTCAAGGCTTCTGTTGATCCCAGGAACAACCACTCTGACTTATAAAAGCTTCTGTGCAGCACTTTTGTTTTTTTCCAATCGATCCTGTGTGTAGGGGTATCTAAAGCATGGTCTGCTAGACATGACTTGCCATAGTGATAGTGCCGGATGTATTTTTAATGTTCACTGAGGTGGATGTCCAAAATTCTTCCTGTCTGTCCATAGTAAGCTCGATCACATGAACAGGGCACTTTGTAGACTCCTGGATGTGATAAAGGAGAGATTCTGTCCTTGGGGGAACGGATGAGCATTGCCAATTTCACATATAGTTTAAATATGGTGATGTTGATGTTTATTAAGCACTCTAGAAATCTTTTCAGATGTGCCTTTAATGTATGGGATGGTGCCAGTTTTGTTGTAGTCTTCTGTGATAGACCGTGGGAGGATTTCTGGGGAGCATTTAGTATTTTGTCTATTTTATGGGGATTATAGCCATGTGATTTAAGTGTGTGTGAGAATTATTGAAGAAAAACAGTTTTTCACAGTACACGACACAACCACAATCTGGTATAACAATGGGATTAGTTTGAACAATTGTACCATGCAACACAAAGACAAAAGTCCTAATTAGGCACTATCTATGTCGGAAAAAAAAAAGCAGAAAGCAAAATCCTGCTCACAAATCCATGTTGACTCTGCAGATAACATTACCCTCATATGCCCAATGTTGTATACGGTCCCTAACTAATACACAATATACAGTGGATGTGAATCTGCCAGAATAAATTTATGATATAAGTGTGTGTGAGTTCAGCAGTTACATCACACCTTCTTGACCAGTGGTATGCAAGAGGATATGAAAGAGGAAAAAGCAAATTAGAATTTGTAGATATGTGGAGCAAGTTTGACTAATGAAAAAAATTCATATAAGGCTGATGGTTTACATTTCAATAGATTTAGAGTTAGGTATCTAGAAAAAGTGTTGCGCAGTGAGAATTTGCAAGTTCAGAGTAAGGGTAAACAAAATGGGTGGGAGGCTAAAGAAGTAGAAGTATAATAAGTATTAAGTGAAAGATTGTGGTCTTACAGTGATGATTCATTGATTCATGGAGATGCCCAAGTAAATAATAATAATTACGTTTAGGTGACCATACTACCACAGATTAGCTCTGCTCACACATTCCTGAAGCTTTCTTGAGTGTAGTCTATTCTATTTTTCTGAAACATGCAAGATGAAGACAAAGAAAATATAATAGAAAACTGTCACTATTGCTTGTGGTTTCCAGTTATAACTGGCATTACTGTATGTGTACATTGCATTTAATGGTTAATTTTTCTTAGTCATAGGATTAAAATCCCAAGCTGCTTTCAGAATGAAACCCTACATACCACTACCAAAAACAAACTAATTTGTGAAAACCAACTGAAAAAAGGATTACAAGAAGTTCTAGTCAGTCAAAGAGGTGAACATATAAGCTTTTTTTTTTTTTTTGGTTGATCTATCATTGTTTGTGAAACTTACAAGGCCACCCAGCAACCAATAGCAATAATACTTATTATTATATCAAAACAGTTTCTAATTGAATTAAATCTTAAACAAAACAGGGATAGAACAAGATATGTAAGAATTAATTAATAATACCAAGTCCTTCTCTTACCAGAATATATTTCTGAATCTTCTGTTCATTGGGAGGTTGGACCAAATGTTCACTTTCATCTACACTCCTTTTACTTCTCAGTAATTTATATTCAGTATTATTTGTAGCAGTAAGACTACCAAATATATCTATAGATATCTCTTTATGCTTCTCATAGTCTGCAATTCCAGGACTCATGTCAAGTAGTGTCACATTACAGCTCCCTGGCACTGAGAATGATTTACCATCATCAACCTATATAATTTGTTTCAATAAGAGTGAATAAGAATGCAGAATTTTAACAGAATAAATATATTGTTTGTATTTTGGTACTGAAGTACTGAGAAACAAAATGAAATGTAATATTCATTAGAAAGTAATTCTTTTTTTTTAGTTTATGACAATAAGAACACTAAAAATTATACCTTGCTGAGCTTTAGAAAATTTACTTGATGTTCGGTTTAGCAAGGCTAGACTTTGTGGGTGAAGTTACATTCATGCCCATGATCTACTGACATGAATTCTTCTACATATATACTATAAATGATGCCATTTTTTCTTTTTTATGCAGCTTACACCCACAAAAGATTATAAACTTTTCTTGGGTATGAGCCACATAGCACATTAGTATCATGGGTGGGCTAGGAATTTTCTTCTTCCTTTATTAACTTTATTTATTTATTTTACACTTAAGAAAGCACTGTAGTGTTTTCTAAAGTGTGGTATGTGAAGGATCATTAGGGCGTATGAGTATGAGGCACTTTTTATTTATTTCACTTTCGTATTTTGGCAGATAAGTTTAGGTCTATCCTATAATTAATTTTTCAATAACTAAAAAATCTAAAGGATGTTGTAAACAAAATATGTCTCTTTGCATTTCAGCTGAGTGGTACAAACTGTTTGCTTGAAAAGTTAAATTTCAAATAGTTATTATTATTATTATTATTCAGGTATGCCTAAATGGAGTCAAAAGACTCATCGTGGAAGGTCCCTCCTAGGAAACACAAAGTCTATCATACCACTCCTTGAACTCATTGACCGTTCTTGCTCCCACCACTCTATCAGGCAACGCATTCCACGGTTCAAACACCCTCCATGAAAAGAAACCACTCCTCACCCTCTTGCTCACAGTTTCCTTTCATAACTTCCAGGGATGGCCCCTTGTCATAATTTCTTCCCGCTGTTCAACCAAGCGAAAGAACTCCACAGTGTCAACCCTGTAACCACCTCTCAACAGTTTAAAAGTCTCAATCATATCACCTCTCCTTCTTCTATCCATCAAACTCTGCAGTCCACATACCCTTAGCCGATCCTCATAACTAACATTGTACAGTCCTGAAACCATCTTTGTTATCTGTCTTGATACCCTTACCGCAGTTAATTTATCCCCTTTAAATCCTGGAGACCAAATCTGAGAACAATAGTCTAAGTGTGGTCTGATCAGGGTCTTATATAATGGAATGATAACTCTTTTATCTCTGCAAGTCAGCTCCTTCTCAGTATTGCAGCAATCCTCTGTGATACCTTCACCACCTTTGCAATATGTCCCCTGAATTTCAGGTTTCTATCAACCATCAATCCTAGATCTCTTGTCTCTCCTACTTCCTCCAGTATAGCTCCTCCAATCGAGTATGCATCCTCCTATCGATGGATCCCAAACCTCAAAACCGTACATTTTGCTGCATTAAACCGACATCCCCATTCATTTGCCCATCTGTCTAGCTTATTAAAATCCTCTTGCAGGGCTGCCACATCTGCACACTATTACTAATAACCCTTCCCAGCTTCACATCAAATGCAAACAACTGAATATCCCTCTGCAATCTACTGACAATGTCATTGATATAAAGGTTAACCAATATAGGTCCTGGTACTGAGCTCTGTGGTTTGAACCACATAATTGCAACTCTCTGCTAATTTCACAATTTCTGTTACTACTGTATGTATATTGGATTAGTATAACTAAAATGTATTTAATAATTTTAAAAAAATGTTTCACATGCTCATAGTTAATTATAAAATAAATATTTTTATAATTATTCACATTTGAATGAGATATTATTATAACTTCTCCCAAACTGCCTTTGCTGAGAGAGAGAGAGAGAGAGAGGGTGCATTGGTTCTAAAATTTTGGAAAGAATATTTGGGAATTTAAAGTTTTTGGGAACACTGCTCCAGAAATCAAACACGGAATTTTTTCAGGCCACTTTGCACACTTCCATTAAACAGGACAGTTCCCTCACACCAGGCAATGAAATTCATCTCCCACCTACAGAAATACAGAATCATCCATGCAGGATTTGAACCTGAGCATGCAGGTTGGAAAGAGGATATGCTAACTAGTTGGCAAACTAGGTTGCCCAGTTCTTACATTTCAGAGTTATTAAATATTACTGATTCTGTCAAGAATTGAATTCCTTAAAAAAATACAAAAGTGAGACAAAACCATCAAAAAAATTACCTTTTAAAATAGAAAAAATACTCCAAAAAAATAAAATGTAAAAAAAAAAAAAAAACACCACTGATATGTTATTCATCACTGAACCACAACGAACTAGCATCTTTTGCAAGAAGTGGGACTTGTGCATTTATCAGGTCTTACTAAAGGTTACTGGGCCTGGAATCCAATTTATATGATCTGCTTTGGTTCAAACTGTTCTCCTAACTCTGATGACTTCACAAACCTATTTGAGTATTTAACTTCCCTTCTCTAACTTGAGACCAAGCTAGAAAAAAAAAAGCCAAACTGTTTGCTATCAGTAATGATTTAACACATATTGTCCATTGTATAAGGCTTTGATTAGGCCACACATGGGCTATTGCACCCAGATTTGGTCACCTGGTTTTCAGAAGGATGAAGAGATGTTGGAAAGGGTCCAAAGGCAATTGACTAAGGTAGTTTCTGACCTCTGGAATGTCAAGTATGAGGAAAGATTGAGAAGATGATTCATGGATCATCTTCAGTTTAATGTTAGTAAGTGTAAAGTTATGCAGGCATGATTACAGGACCAGTGGCATATTATATTAGCAGGGGTGTGCTACAAAAAACTAAGGAGGTAAAGGATCTTGGCATATTGGTGGATAGGAATTTGAAGTTCTAAGGTGGACAGGAGGAAGATATGATAGAGACCTACAATTTGGTAAGGGGTTGTTATAGGATCAATGCTGGAGAAGTTCTACAGAAAATAGTGGGAGATCGGGGGAGAACCAGAGGTCATCCCTGGAAACTGTATAAAGAGGGTGTGAGTCGGGGAGTGAAAGGCAGATTTTTTTCATGCAGAGTTGTGAATGATTGGACTGCCTTGCCTGAGAGTGTGGTGTCTGCAAGGAGTTTGAATGTGTTCAAGGCAAGGTATGATGAGCTGTGTGTGTGCGTGCGATAAAAGGACCTCCCAGATGAGTCTTTGACTCCATGAGGTCTTGAGGTAATAATAATAATAATAATAATAATAATAATCTACTGCTCTTGTAACTTTATTATAAAAGGCTAGCATATTACTAAAACAAAAGCTCCTGCTCACAAATCCATGTTGACTCTCACAGATAACATCACACTCATATGCCCAATATTGTATACGGTCTACACTAATACAAAATATACAGTGGGTGTGAATCTGCCAGATTTGAGGTGACCAGTGGTGTACCTGGTTCAGTCCTTGGGCCATTATTGTTCAATCTGTACATTAATGACATCAGGCAGGGTCTAACATCAGATTGTGCATTTTGCTGATGATGTGAAGATAGGCTGGAAATTTGGGTACGCGAAAATTGCCTTCAGTTTAATGTTAGTAAGTGCAAAGTTATGCAGGCATGATTACAGGTACAGTGGCATATTATATTAGCAGGGATATGCTACAAAAAACTAAGGAGGTAAAGGATCTTGGCATATTGGCGGATAGGAATTTGAAGTTCAAAGGTCACATAGCAAAAGTTGCAAATACAACTCAGAGGATAACTGTGATGTTGAAGCGAACCATGAAATGCAAGGATAAGGAAGTCATTTTTCCTTGTTTTCCAGATTTGTTCTCTCAGTTCCAAGGGGATAAAGAAGCTGTGGAAAGGGTGCAAAGAAGAGCTACAAAGATTATACCTGGATTATGGGATTTAGATTATGAGCACAGACTGTATGTGGATTGCAGACTCTGGTTAACAGGAGAAAGAGGGGTGATATGATAGGGGTCAATAAACAATTGAATGGGTGCTAGAGGGTATCATCTGATGAACTTCTTCATTATATGGAAGGTGGGGAGAGAACACGGGGGCATCCATGGAAGTTAAATTTATTTGCAATCTAGAAAGGGGTAAGAGCTAGGTTTTTCTCTCAGAGATCAGTGAGTGGAATAGTTTGCCTTTGGAGGTAGTGAGTGTGAATGAATTTAAGGGAAGGTATGACAGCTGGTTTGGGTAATTTATAGCCTCCCTCAATGAGTCCTTAACTTCCTGGAGGACTCTGATAATAATAATATATGAAGTGGAATCTAGGAGAATGAGGGTGACTATTAGAGTACCTCAGGGTTCTGTACTATCACTACTCTTTAATTTGTATATGAATGATATAGGGAAAGATTTAAGGGAAGGCAGGATATTCAGTTGTTTGCTGATGATGGAAAACTGGGGAGTGCAATAGTTGATAAAGGTGATGTAGATATCCTGTCAGATGATTTAAATAAATTGGCATTGTAGTCAAAGAATTATCAATTTAATGTTGCAAATATGCACTTCAGGCTGAAAAAGTTACATAAATGAGGCTAAGGACTTGGGGATAATGGTGGACTGAGAGACTTGACATTCAGAGGGCACATGACAAAAGTTAGTAAAATAGCTCAAAGGGTTACTTGGATGTTAAAAAACATGCTAACAAGTAAAGATAAGGAAATTATTATCCCTCTTTGTAAGGCTATGTTTTGGCCACATCTTGACTACTGTTGCACATATTTGGGTCACCTGAATTTGTTGGGGATTGGAAGATGGTGGATTCAGAGATAAGTGACTAAACTGCTGATGGGGTCTTTGGAATGCTCTAATAGGGTTGCATGTGTATGTGCTACAAAGTATAGTTGTTAGGAAGAAAAGAGTGGAAATATTAGAAACGTTATAGGATATTAAATAGGTTTCATAAAATTGATGCAAAGAAACCTTAAACGTGTGGACAGACTTATGTGTTCGTCGAACATGTTGTTTATTATTTTAACGGTATAATAGAACACAGAAACTAAGTAAATAATTAATTTAATCCACTTTACTATGGAACTGGAAGCCAACAACTGTCTGCCCTTCCTGGATACACTCATCACACGTCTCCCAGATGGTTCCTTAGAATTTTCAGTTTTCAGAAAACCCACACATACAGGCAGATACTTACACAAACAATCACACCATCATCCTTCTCAACAATATGGCATATTAAAAACGCTAACCCATACAGCGAGAGCAATCTGTTCAAATGACAAGGCTCTTACTGCTGAACTCACTCACTTACGCCACACCTTCTTGGCCAACGGCTACAATCCACAAAAAATAAACAAAATACTAAACACTCCCAAGAAACCCCTCCCACCATCCACCACAGAGAACTACAACAAAACAGTCACCATCCCCTACATTAAAGGCACATCCGAAAAGATCTCAAGAATTCTCAATAAACATAAACTACGCACTACATTCAGACCATATAGCAAATTAGCCACCCTCATCCGCTCACCCAAGGACAGCATTCCTCCTTTATCACATCCAGGAGTCTACCAAGTACCCTGCTCATGCAATCAAGCCTACTATGGTCAAACAGGAAGAACTGTGAATATCCGCATCAGCGAACATAAACGATACGTCCGGAAATATCATTATGGGAAGTCGGGCCTAGCAGACCATGCTCTGGATACCCCTGCACACAGGATCAACTGGAAAAACACAAAAGTACTACACAGAAACCCATATAAATCAGAGAGATTGTTCTTAGAGGCGACAGAAGCCCTAAAACATACTCCAAATCTCAACAAATATGGCTGTATTAACTTGCCGAAGATCTGGGAGACAGTCATATTAAGAAAAAAACTAGCACTTTTCTAGGACTCTAGTAATATATGATAGCGGTTTTTTTTTTTTTTTTTTTTTTTTTTTCCAGATAGAGGGCGCCAAAATCAGGACTCTAGTCTTTGTATTGCTGCTACAATTTTAAGTACACCATGTTGTTTTAGTCTTGCGTATTGTGACAAATAGTGTTTTTGTGCTCTGAAGATGCTGGTTATAATACCAGCGAAATATCAGCATCAAGTTAATAAATTAATTATTTACTTGGTATCCGGAGAGTTCATCGAAAAACAGTTTACCGAAAGACAATTCATCGAAGCCAATTCATCGAACAACAATTCATCGAAAAAGCAATTCACCGAATAAACAATTCATCGAAAATCAGTTTATCGAACAACAATTAATCGAAAAAGCAATTCATCGAAAGACAATTCCCCAAAAAAGCAATTCACCGATGAGCAGTTAATCGAAAAGACAATTCATCGAAACGCAATTGATCGAAAAACAACAATTCATCGAAAAATCACAATTCATCGAATATACAGTTCACCGAAAAATGAATTATAAGGCGTGTGGGGGCAAAGATGTGTGTGCAATTTTTTTTTTTTTTTTTTTTTTTGTTTTGGATTATTTTGAGAGGTATTTTATATTATTTGAGAGGTATATATATCTTTTTATTATCCTACTATTTATAACTATTATTTATCCTACTTCGTTCGGAAAGCGAATTTTTGGCGGGGCATACTGGTTGCAGTGAATGATATCCACTGAGGCGGGTATAGTTGAGATGTTAAAAGAACATTTCATAAAGGGATTTCATCTTCGTGAAATTTTTTAGCTCATATTCTAACCGTTGATGAAACATGGCTTCGTCACTATGACCCAGAGAACAAACAACAGTCAATGGAGTGGAGACACAAAGGTTCTCCATGGCCAAAGAAGTTTCGAACCAAACAGTCAGCAGGGAAAGTTCTTGCCATTGTCTTTTAGGATATGGATGGTGTAATCCTTACCTTACCTCAAGAAAGGTGAAACTGTTACAGCAGCTCTGAAGGAATTGAAGGAGGTACTGAAGGAAAATCGGTTCGAGAAACTAAGCAGAGGCGTGTTACTTTTGCAGGATAATGCACCTGCTTATGAAATCCAACAGACAATATACGACTTGGGATTTCAATATCTACCTCAAACACCATATTCACCAGGACTGGCCCCAGGGCCAACCCTAGAAATTTTGTCGCCACGTGCAGTAGCATATTTTTCCGCCCCTTCCCCTTAAAAAAAACTATTTTAATGACGTCTTAAAAGCCATGATATTAATCTAGGCTTCAACATCTCTGATCATAAATTCTAAATAGCAGCATTAGCTAATAAAAATTCATACGTTAATGAAAAAGGGTCATAAACTATATTTTTTACAGAGAGAGAGAGATTTGCTCTTAATGTGCAGTATAATAAAATGATTCGAAACGTGTTATTGTACTTCGGGATCTTTTAATTTTTAAAGGGGGGGGACACAAAAATTTTGCACTCAGGCGGCGCAAACCCACGGAACGGCCCTGAAGATCAGTCACTAAGAGTTGTGTAGATTCTAGTTAATTGTTAAGAAAAGTTAATTGCTCTCCACATGTTTACTTGTGGCACCAAATAATGAATGAATGATTCCAGGAAAAACAAAAGTTTCTTTTCCAGGCATTAAAAAATACACAGCCTATATATTTACAAATAAATGAATTGTAAGAATAAATTGCTGGTAGACAGTTTCATTTCCTGATCATGTTATCAGGAAATGAACGTTTATGCTAAGAAAGAAGATATATATATATATATATATATATATATATTCAAGATACCAAGTAATTTTATATTAACTTTGTTTTAATCCTATTTCCCAAGTAAGCAAACAGACAAGAAAGTCAAGTTTGCGCCTGTAAGTAGTGCAAGTCCAAGGCAACTCTTGGTAGTGCCAGTCGAGGCATAATATATATATATTAGTTAATTAGTTATTAGTATTATACACACTAAGAAAAGTGATCAGAACTTTATCCACCTTTACCAAGAGTTGCCTCGATTGGCACTACCAAGAGTTGTCTTGGACTTGCACTACTTGCAGGCGCAAACTTGACTTTCTTGTCCGTTTGCTTACTTGGGAAATAGGATTAAAACTAAGTTTATATAAAATTATTTGGTATCTTGAATACATAATATACCCAAGTTAAAAAACGTTATATATATATATAGTTCTGTAGTACGCAAGTTTACATTACTGAAATACATGAACTTAATTAAGAAAGGAATATTAGCCACATTTTTTTACATAGAGAAAGCAAAGCATTCACTATGAAATTTCTTCACGTACCATGATGCACGGATGTCAAAAATAGACTGGACGTATAAATGCTTGTAATCTTTTTTTTTTTTTACTAAATTTAAAAAATTAAAATAAACATCGATATTTCTTAGGCAACCAAAACGAAACGAGAGAGAGTGTTCGCTATGAAATAGTAAATTGACGGAAAGAAGAATAAACATCGATATCGCCCTATCTAAGTAAACTCAAAGAGACCACACATAAAAATCAGAATTACATTAGTTGGGATGTCTTTCTAAATATAAAAAATGAATTCATTTACGGCGCCATACCATTTTTGCAGAAAATGTTGTGATATTTTCAGCTATTTTGCCTAGTTAAAGTTATGTTTGCAGCTTAGCATCATTCTACATGTCTAGAAAGAGTGATATCTAGTGTTAAGGGAAAAAACAATAAATTGATAATTTCGAATGACTGCACAGGAGCCCTCAACTATCGCGAGAAAGTGCAGTTTCTGTGGACATCTGACCTATGGTTCAAATCTTTGAACGATAGTTGTTTCAGATGTCGAATAAACTGTAGATTATTAAGTGTGTGTGGTGTTTTCGTTTTCTTCCCAACAGTAACCCTACCGGGAGGTTATTTATTGTTTATCGTATGACAATCTACATAAAGTTATAAAAGTACATTTACAAAAATGGGTACAGATATGTAAAAAGTAAAATAAAAAAAAAGTGTAAATGATAAATAATTACAATAAAACAGGCAGTTACACGTTTGACGGACAGCGCACTTATAAGTTAAGATCATGTTCTCTGATCCAGTCTATAGAAGGCGGTGTCGCCTCTAGGAAGTCGCTCCTTTGACCTGTATATGCGCGAAGACTGCACTCAATGCAAATATGATGGATTGATTGGTTCGGGTGTCCACAGTCACACTCCGGTGAGGGAATTTTCCTCCACTTGTACAGAAAGCTTGCACATCTTCTATTGCGTACGAATCCTGTTCACTGTTATCCATGTCTTTCCAATTCCAAACCCGGGATACAGGGGCACGCCGGCCATATGTGCAATGTGTGCGACGCACACAGACGCCAGGATAGTAAAGGCGCCAAAGAGGAGGAAATACTTAAAAAAAAAACGTTTTTTTTAAGTGATTTTTTTATTGGAGGGGAGGATAGGAGCGCCAACTAAAGTTTTGCACACAGGCGCCAGACACTACTGGCGCGCCCCTGCTGGGATGTTGAGGCAGCAACTATCAAACTAAATTTTGAGTTGAGCATTAGTATTTATGCTCCACACTCGTTTCCATTAATTTTTAGTATTTTAATTAATCATTCTCAGATGTTTATCTTCACGAAGAGTGAGCTTTCTTGATTTCAATCTGTTAAGCTATAGTTTTGATATGTCATTATGTATAGGCAATACAGTATTTCTGAGTACTTTGTCATGTTCTCGTGAACAAGCATCACTTCTTAGATTTGGTGGTATTATGTTGCTTAGCATTGTAAGCCAATAAATAGGAGTTGTTTTAATGGTTCCAGATATAAGTCGCATGGTGCTGTTAAGCTGACCGTCAATTATCAATGGTAGTATAGCTCCTGTATATATTGTTTTCAGGGCTCATTGGCCTAATCCCTCAATCTCAATTTTCAATCTCTTGTTATCCTAGGTATTTTAGCTGACTGGCTACCTCGAGAACTTCGACCTTTGGAAAGACCGTTATGGGTCGTTTTGATTATTTGAGACAGATGTGGAGTATTTTAGTCCAGCGCTTCCCAAACTGTGGGCGCGGCCCCCGGAGCTGTTAGTTTTGTTGAGAAGTCTCAGATATAAGTTGCATTGTGCTGTTAAGCTGACCGTCAATTATAATTGACGGTCAGCTTAATTGTTTATTTATGAATAATTGTTTATATATGAATAATTATTCACTTAAAAGTGAATAATTATTCATGTTGCGGAAAAGGTAGATAATAGATAATATATTATTCATAAACTGTTATTTGTGTTTCTTTCTGGTTTATCTTTTAAAAGTTCTTATATTATCACATTTTTGAAATCAATGGCTGAAATCAACAGTTTCACCATTGAATATAAAGTTGCATCGTAAACGAAGAATTTAAAGAATTTTTGTAGAACGCACTTAGAACTTTTACTAGATAGCTCCAAGCATCACAGTTTTCCATAGTGTCAATAGCAATGGGAAACCTAGGGCATACCGCCTTTTCGCAATTAAGAAAGAAATGTAATCAAAAATTATGAAATTAGCTCAGATTGAGATTTTAATGAGATACAACTACATATCCTATTCTGTGCAGTTAAAAGAAATCGTAAGGAGAACGCTGAAGTTATCACAGATATTTAATATATTTAACATTTAATTTCATTTCCATCTCCTAATGGGGTATTAAGGTTGAAGTTATTTCCATTGTCGAAGTTCCTTCAGAATTCAGAATTTTTGTAGAATACACTTAGAGCTTTCACTAGAAAGCTACAAGCATCACAGATTCCATAGTGTGGCCCATATATTTATTTATTTATTTATTATATTAAAAGCAAGCAGGCCAGAAGAACATATTTAATATTCACTTAGACATTACACAGTCATCGAAGGCTTAGTCCATTCGGCCGAAGCATATTTATGCCACAGATGTTTGCATATGGAAAGACATTAGTGTGAAACCCATAAAATTCAAATGAAGAAACTACACATATGGCATCCTCGAAAACATTTAGTTGTTTAGGAATATACCCTAAGATAGCAGTTTGAGAGCGATCAACCACAAACAAAACAAGAAACCAAAAAAAGTCGCATCACGAAGCTGCAGACAAAAACTCAAAATAATTAACACAAACAGAAATCTTGAATGTTTAATTTAATGCGACGGATTTCACGCCCGTTTGTATCTTATAGCTTGATTTGATTTTTAATAATTTGTAAAATTATTAAAACTACACTTTCAACTTGTGAACTACACTTTCCAGTTGTCATGGCGGATAATCAACAGCTTATAATATAATATATATAATATAGTATAATTATATGTAATATAATATAATAATATATATGTGAAAAGTTTTTTAACTTGGGTATATACTATGTTAAAGATACCAAGCAATTTTCTAAACTGGGTTTTAATCCTTTTTCGCAAGTAAGCATACAGACAGATTAGTGAAGTTTGCGCCTTAGGTAATTTCAGGTTTGAGGCAGCTCGTCGTAAAGGTGAAGTAAGCTCTGATCACTTTCCCTTAGTATCTCCCCTAATGATAATAATCCTCTAATGACCACATGTAATAATCCAAAACAGGAAAGAGAATTGGTATACAAATGCATTGTTTAAAATGAGTAAATTAAAATGAATAAATAAATAAGGATGCACTAACAAAGATTATCGGGAACTAGAAGACTAGATTTCAGAAAAATAGATAATAAAAAGAAGTATAGAAAACAACAAAAACGACTGTCTTCAGTTTACAATGTAGAGTAATACTGCTTAAGAAACTTGCGGTGTTATGTTTTGAATAGTATTCCAAAATAAATGCACATTATTGCAAAAATTGAAATGTAACATAATGTATAATATAATACGTATAATAATATATATAATATATGTCACTGAATAATTGTATTTCCTTACTAATTCTCATATGATTAATTTATTATCAGTATACGAAAGTTGCTGGTAATTGCAATTACATATGGAAAATAACGGGAATATAAAAGTAGGGCAAGTTTATTACATTATACATATTATAAAAGCAAGAGAAAATGCATCACTACCAGCCTAAGTGTAAATAAGTCACTTAAACTGAATGAAAATGGAAAAGTTATTTGGAAAAAAAAAGTTCAGCAAAATCAGATAACATAAATATAAACTATATGATTCATTTACAGTGTAATATCATATCACTGAAAATCAATCCGCGCGGTTAGCCTAGTGGCTATGCGCTTCGCAACCGTACTCCTGGGGAAGGAGTGTCCTAGGTTCGATTCTCGTCAATGACGTGAGGAGCTTAAGGAAATATCCAATTGTCTAGTAAATTTTCTGGAAAGCTCCATTGAGGGATCTTGGGCGTGGACAGCAGGGTTTTTTCCACCAGTTTATCTGGTAGTTTTCATCCCGCAAGCAGGCAAACCGGTCCAGTGAACATACACGGATTACAGTCAGGAATACTGACCCAGCCATAGGTCTGATTCCTCATCTGTTCCGGAGCCCGGATAAAATTTTGGGGGGAATGAGATGGTACCGTACCTCCTCATAAAGGGGACTCACGGCCGTGTATCATCATACGATTATTATTATTACTGAAAATCGATTAGTTTCAATACTTGGTAAATAAATTTGTTGACAAAAATGATAAATTTGTTGGTAATAGGAATTTTTATCTACAATATTGATCTTAGCATAAAGATGATAACTAAAATATTTAAATAATATAAAAAATATTTAAGATGCGCATGCAAATATCTTGTCTAATTTTAGTTCTTGGCTAATTCTCTACAAATGATATGTGTATGTATACTTGTAAATTAATAGTAAACAGTTATGTAAATTGCATAAAAATGAAAAAAAAAAAAAAATAGAACAATTTCGGCTTACAGTAGAGGTCAATTTTTTTTTTTTTCTTCATGTAAGATACAAATTGAAGTACAGGTAACTCTCGTATAACGCGGATGTTAGGTTCCACAAAAATACCGCGTTGTATAAATCGCGTTATGCGAGACTCAAATCACATAGAAAAAGTAGGTTTAGGTTCCCAAATCGTTTTTTTCTTTTTTTTTAAGATTATAAACAATGACATATTCAGGTAATTCATGTAAGTTAAGAAAACATAAACTATGCAACAAATACATAGTAAAAAATTATAAAAATTATAAATTGTATGTATACTTCATAGATGTTCTTTATTTATATATGCAATAGTTCTTATTGTATACTTCGGCTGGTTTAGTTATGAATTCAAGAACTCAGTAATAAGACCTTGCTTACCACTATGCTACAATTTTTTATTAAGTTCATAATACGGAACTAAACAAATATCCAATTGTCTCGTAAATTTTCTGGAAAGCTCCATTGAGAGATCATTATCCATAAAATAACTTTCTTGCCAAGTCTAATCCTATTGCTAATTTCTTTAAACTGAATTCTTTAACGGACTCATCACAATCATAATCTTTGGCAGAACTTTCCCCGCCATTTGATTCGACGTCATCTTTTAATTGTACCAGTTCCTCCTCGTTTAACCCCCCCCCCCCCCTCAACGGTCAGGACGTCTATAGGCGTCCAGATAAATCTGGATACGAGAATGCTATCTGTTGAAGTTATAAGAAGTGCAATTCGGCCAGCATATCCATTAGAAGGTGTGATAAACCCTCCCGCTGAAGAGAACAGTTAATGGGATTATCTCACGCTCATAGCTGCATCTCAGTTGTCTATAACAAGGAATGCAGTTCCTCGTTCTATGCTGGGTAACTGAATCCTAGTTATATTGGATAAACTAAAAATATAGAAATTATTTTTATTTTCTCTTTTTCTTGTACAAAGCAATTTTAATGCCTGGACAAAATAAAGGTTCTTGCATAGTTTCTTCATTTAAATATTGCCTTACCTTGGAACACTAATTTCATTTTTATTTATTTTTATTTTTTTGCTAATTTTTTTCTAATCGCTTACTCCACAAAACATTTTCTTTGTTCTCGAAAAAAAATAATTCACGATAGTTATTTGATATATTTGAATTATTTTTGAAAAAAACAGGCTGCGGAGGTTCAAGATTATGTTATATTTTTGTTCAAAATCATGTTTTGAAGATTTCCTGAAGGACGTGCTTGAGCGACTCTGCTTTATAGAGAATAAAATGAAATTCTTTAATCATATCACTGATTTTTTTCTTTATATTGTGATCTTTTTGGTTTCCCTGTATAATTGGTCATTACAAAATGAAATTAAAGGTTATGATTTAAATTGATATGTATGTATTTTCTGCTAGTTCAGATATACTAATTGTATCAGATGTTATAATGGCAAAAATAGTAAGAAAATAATCATTTACACTTTCCTTCCAAAACACAAAGAAAGGACATTGTAAATTCACCCAATGAAAAAGAAAATATTACATATTTTTCTTGTTGACTGATTTTTTTTTTTTTTTTTTGTAGTACAAAGAAGAAATTACTGCCCATAAGATGGTAGAATACAAGAGGGCAAAAATCTGTAGATTGATTACATTATAACTAATAGAGATATGTCAGAAAAAAATTATTTATGAAAGAGTTCTAGCATCAGCAGATTTATTAGACGTTATTACTCTTGTATAAATATTTTTTTCTTCCAGTTTAGATACATGGCATTGTTGTATTTACATTAAAATGATTGGACATGTTTCCCCAAGTGATTTACGTTTGTAACAGTTGTTTTGCGAACGATTTATAAAATAAATTCTCTGAAATATCTGCAGATTGAATAAGTCTATAACCCCCCGCCCCACCAAAAAATAAGATTATGCATATGTTCCTTTTCTTTCAAAAACAATTCAAATCTTCTTTTTCAAGATAATTGAAAGAAATAATTTATAATTTTTCGATAATAAAAATGAAACTGATCATTATAAATTAAGAACTTATTTTAGATAAATACTGTATCAGCCTGTGAAAGAAATGTCTATATTTATTTCTATGTTAGGATGTCTACTAATCAACAATTGAAAACAAAACACGACATTCTTGATGTAATTCGCACTACAGCTTGAGGCACTTTAGTGTCCCTTCTGGCTAAGTGTCCTCTCTTTTCTTTCTCAGTAGCACCCAGAGTAATCTAAGCCTTTACCCTTTTCCTCCAGCTAAGAGGATTACTATCAAATATTTCTAAGACGTAGTATTTCTAAGACGTATTTTACTTCAGAAATAGCAACCAGCATCTGAAGTAGAAGTAAAAATATTTAGATTATTTTAAGAAAAAGAAACAAAAATCTGAACTTTCTACTGAACTTTCTTTTGTGGTATGCATATAAGCAGTTTTACACGTTGAAAAAATAGCATAGTGTTTCTAAAATTTCAAATAATTTCAGCAGACAGTAGAACAGTTGATTTTAGATGGCAAAGAAAGAGTACAGAATTAGAATCTGCACGGTACAACAATATTATTCTCTTATTTCTTTTGTCAAAATGGTAAAATGAAGTAAGAGATTTTGAATACTATCTGGAAACTTTTCAAACCTGTAGAAATTTAGAGTGGTTATGTAATCGAATTGCAGGAGAGAATAAGGAGGGGAGAGGGGCGTAAGCATTAGAAATTCTTCAAAATAAGCATACATTTTGAATCATTCTGTATATGATATCCTTCATATTATATTTTCAACATATCTACAATGGTTACGCACTGGATATTATCGTAATATGCATCCTACAAGAAAAAAAAAAAAAAAAAATATATATATATATATACTCTCATATAAATCCAGTATAAGTCTGCTTGCCTAAATAAACTGAATAAATGCTGTATTAAATTTGGTATAACAATCAACAATAAAAAGACGAAATGTGAACTGCATCCTGAATGGAGAACTTACAGAAGAAGCATAATATTTCAGCTATTCAGGCACAATTTTTAGTAAAGTTGGCAAATTTAAAATTTTAAATATGGAAATAGACAACAGAATTAGCAAAACTGGTATGGTAGGAAGGAAAAAGAACAAAGTTTCATGGAATTAGAGAAATTATTCAAAACACTAAAACTAGCTGTATACAAGACAGTGTTCGAACCAGTTTTAAAAAATTATGGATCTGAAAGCTGGTTTAGAAAAAAAAAACACTATCAGTCTAGAGACCGCAGATATTAGAGAGAAAGATTAGAAGCGTGAATAGAGGGCATCAATGGCAATATCATATTAAAAACAATGATATGAGGAAAGAACTCAACATTGCTAGCATTGAACAATTTGTTAATCTCAATACATTAGGTTTTTTTTATTTTATTTATTTATTTTTTTACTGTCAGCAGCGCTTATGTCTTATCAATAATAGAAGATCTCAAAAATAAAAAAATGCTAATATTTTGTTGTAAATCAACTTCTTATAACACAGAGAAGTATTCATTTTTACTCAGGAATTGATAAATTTTTACTACTTCTGTTTTGTCCGATGAAAATGTCCATGTACCATTAAAGAAACTTTCACTTCAACAGATGCTATAATGCAGAAGCCAGAAAAACAGGTGGCTTTGTTTAACACTGAATACGGTAAAAAGACATTTATGTATTGCGATGGCAAATAAGTTTGTTCAGTTTATGCGTTAGTAAAAGTTTACGCCTTTACGAAATTTATCTTCACTGCATTTACTTTTCATATCGGTATCAATGCAATATCATTTCAATTTTCTAGCGAATAACATTTTCAGCGAATTTTTTCTGCAATCAATAGTTCGCGAGATGAATTTTTCTGATTTTTCCTCGCGATGAATTGTTCGGACACGAACATAGCCATATGTAAAAATCGGAAAAAGTAATCATTTGGGAAAATAACTCTTTTACTTAATTATTTATACACAAATATAAATATACGCAAAAGAAGAAATCCATCGGAATCAAATCGGGACTGCGCGGTGGCCACAAGCAGTGGGATACGCGCAGTCACCATAATGTGGAGTTGCTCCATCATGTTGGAAAATGAGGCCCTACACATTCTCAATCTGGGGAAACACAAATTTCTCTAGCATATTTAGGTATGCCACTCTCGTAATCGTCTCCTCATGGAAAAAATGGCTCAACAATGCGATCATGCATGATCGCATTGTTGAGCCATTTTTTCGAACCAACTCGAAAATTCCAAATCAGAAAACTCAACTTTAAGAAACATCTCATCTCTGGAAAATGGAAGACCACAAAAAAACTTGGCGTGAATGTATAAAAAAAAGTTCTCCATCCTAAACTTATTTTCATCAAAACTGCAGAAACCGAGAAGAGAAAAATTCTACAGCTCATTTAATGAAATTGCTGAAAAGGACTTCAGCATCCTACGTTTATCAAGGATGTCAAGTGCAAAATTTGGTAGAACGAATTTCTTAGCCTATTCCTCCCCTTATTAACTGCAATTACATGTTTTCGAGGTTATTCGGGAGATAAGTGCATGCGGTACTCCTGTCTTCCCTACAGATAAATCGCTAACTGTACAATGAAGCAGGATGTACACTTACATTAAATGCTCTAAAATGCAAGAAAATAATTATTACGTTTCAATGACCGCTTCCATATGATGTCTGTATCATGAGTAACGTTCCACATTGTTACTGAACATTTTCTAAACAATAGTTTGCAAGAAAAATGACTTTTCGATGAATTCTTTCATAATTCATCGAAAATTTTTCGGTGAATTGTTTTTTCGATGAATTGCATTTTCGACGAATTGTCGTTCGATGAATTGTCATTCGAGGAATTGGTCATTCGATGAATTGCCTTTTCGACGAATTGCCATTCGTTAAATTGCCGTTCGGCGAATTGCTTTTTCGATGAATTGCTGTTCGATGAATTGCATTCGGTGAATTGTCTTTCGATTAACTGTTTTTCGATGAATTTGCCGGTAACCTATTTACTTAGTTTCTGTGTTCTATTATACCGTTAAAATAATAAACAACATGATGCAAAGAAAGTTTTTCAGTATATAGCAAATAAAGAACTAGGGTCATCCATAGAAGTTGTGTAAGAGTGCAGTTAGTAAGGGTGTGTGGACTAGATTTTTTGCTTGGAGAGTAGTGAATAAGTGGAATGGATTGCCAGAATTAGTTCTAAGTGCAATGACAGTGAATGAGTTTAAGGAGGAGTATGACAGGTTTTGTTTGTATGGGTCTTCCATTATGCATCTCTGGACTCCATGGAGATACTATATTATAATAATAAATAATTGGTCAACAAATTGGCACAACGAGTACCAATCTGTTGATGAAGGTCATCAATATGTTTCTGTGTACTTGTATCTAGTCTATGGCAGCAACCACTGATATGTTTTACTTGTTAATCTCCTTCAGTTCTGAATTCCTTTTTTTTTTTAGCTTCTTCTATTAGTTTCCATTCTTTGGCAGCACACAGAACATTTTTCCTTCCTATTCAGTGTATCCTCCTTTACTAGAGAATATCTATTGCAGTGGTTCTTAACCTGGGTGGTAGCACCCCCTTTGGGGTGCTGTCAACACTGAGGGTGGGGGGTAAGTGGCTACGGGGCAGTTAGTGTTATAATACTACTAATATAATAAAAGCAAAAAATTCCGTATTTAATCTAGCATTCCTATTTATATTGTATGTTTGGCAACACTGTTTAGAATATTGTATGTCTGGCAATACTGTTCAAATTTATTTGCTACTTATTTTTTAGAATTTTTACATTGAAAGTTAAGTAATTGGGCTACTTTTTGGTCTGAATTTTTTTACATTGAAAATAATTAATTTGGGTTATTTTTAGCAGAATCCATTACTTTTATAAGCTTTATCTGCTATTTTTCCTAATGCCCATCTGCCAACCCTGGTTTACACTGCAGTTTGTAGAACTGCAGTCCATTAAAATGTGTTAAAAAAGAAAGTATCATTGGACCAATCATTCGATGCTGTTGGCACACTCTCCCTCGATGAGTCTTTGGACTCCCTGGAGGTGTCAAATAATAATAATAATAATAATAATAATCATAATAATAATAATAATATCCAAGTGAATATTTAAAATATGGAGTTATTCCATCTATAAATAATGAGCAGTTACCAATGTTTAATATGTGAAAAAAACTTTCTAAAACAAAGGAATGAAACCTTCAAGAATGATTGAGCATTTAAGAACAAAGCATCCAAATAAAGCAAAAAAGAATGTGGAGTACTTTTGCGAATTAAAGACCATTTAAAAATCATCCTGGACTTAATAGCAAGATGAGATTTTCTGCAGTTCCTAAGTCTACAAATAATAGATGATGATTTAATAATATTAGATACAGATTTGGATTGTTATTGTTTCCATCTTTTGATCTTCTGACACTAAAAGAAGACTTGATGATCAGATTCAAAGAGTTTGATAAGCTCAAAATACCCAATTGGATCATAAATCCATTTCTTTCTAATGCTGCTTCTGTTCATCCAAATTTGTATGATGAATTTATTGACTTAAAAAATTATTTTTAAGCTCAAGTACAATTTCAGCAGAGTGGGTATGAAAGATTCTGGCCAAACATTCAATACAAGTATCCTCAGCTTTGGCAATAAATAAACTTAATGCTCATTGCTTTTCCTTCTTCATACTTGGTCGAGAAAGGATTCAGTGTCATGGTGCAATTGTTAGCTAATAGATTGCAAATAAGTGAAAGAGGAGATTTGAGACCTCGTTTGTCGAACATTGAACCTGATATTGAAAAATTATCAGGATCTCATCAGTCTCAGGGTAGCCATTAATGATTGACTTATTAAATTCAGAAAGTTCACAGACATGTGAACTATCATTCACATGTTTATCATCTTGATATACTACTTTCTTTGGCTGCAACTCATCAGCTATCATCAACAGTACTCCTTCCCCAGTTCTGTCTTCTCTATCCTCTGTGAAAATACTGAACCCATCACATTCAATACCAGTGACCACATCTTCTGCTGACAGCCAAGTTTCACTAATGCCTACAACTTTTGGTGAGATTGCACTGACTAATGCCAAAAATTCTTCCCTCTTATTTCGAATGCTCCTTGCATTAGTATACAAAAATGGCAGATTCCCTTTAGTTCTTGTACCAGCTTTAGAACTGATATAGAGTGGATAAAAATCGGCATGGGACTACTGAAATTAGTGACATGCCGATTTTTATCCACTCTATTCTGCAATTTATTCCACGAATAAGGATCAACAAATATACAATCACTGCTTAAGTTTCTCCCTCTTATACTCAAACCTTTTCAATTTTAGTTTCCTTGCCCAATTACTTCAACTTGTTCAGAAAACAGTAACTTCTTCAAGACAATTTATTATGATTGCATAATATGACCTACCATGTTCAGATGCAACCCATCTCTTGCATACAGCTGTCTTTTGCCTTTAAACAAACTCCAGACGTCAATAAATTCCAGACCTCTTTTTTTGCATATTCTTGCAATCATTTCATTCATTATCATCACTCGCTTACTACTAAACTGTTTACCCATGGAAAGTCTTGTTGACTATTTATATTGGATTTTGGTCTTCCTTTACATTTTAATTAACTTTTTTTCATGTAATTTCAACCTGCAGAAGTATCAGCACGTGTTTTGTTTTCCACAAGTTTGATGTTATACATTACTTGATATGGTCTAGTTGACAACAACAGTGCAGCATACAATATTAGCAGATTGCATAAGGTCTTCAACAATTAATGATTTAAAAATAATTATGCAATAACTGTATAAATTAAAAACCAAGATGAGCAGGAGAAATGCTACAACTCAAGGCCATGAAAGGTTTGTTGCCTGCTGAGAATGAAGCACTGGTGTTCCAAGAAGTACAGCTGAAATTAGGCTTTAACATGCTATCACATAAATGTGGTGTGAATTTTATTGAAAATACAATTTTGGTCTGAAAGATGCATGGAAAAACACATTTTGTAAACTTCACTTGCCTGTATATAATCTTCAATCAACTATCTGACCCAGACCACTGATTTCTGTGATTTAGTCACAACTACAGAATGCTTTTCGCATATTTTGATATTCCTTTGTAAATAAACATTTAATCCCATCTTAAATTACATTTAGCACAATGGTCTGGTACATGCAAGCAAACTGTATCAGACTGGTATACATACAAGGGCTATTTAGAATTATGGCTGAAGCAGCTAAGGCTATGAGGCTGCTTCAGCCATAATTTCCAAGTAGCCCTTCCTCCTATATATTGACAATCCTCTCACAGTAAACACAAATTCTAACCATTTTCCAGTGAGATGAGAATTAATTAGTGAACAAACTATTCAAAGCACCAAAATAAACAGTCCAGTTTTATTTCCATAAGAAATAAGATAAACCTCACTTCACTCTCTCCCTTATTTTTTATTGCATTCATGTCTCTAGTCAGGATCAAATTTCTCTTCTTGGGCTGACTTACACCTCTAGTTTCCTTTTATAGAATCAGGTGACATCTATAGTCTTCTTAGTCTCAAAAAAAAAAACAGTCTTTTTTTTTGTTCAAGATGCTGCTTTTCATCAGTACAACTCCTAACACTATATAAATCTGAAATCACCAATCTTAAAATAGTGCAATTACATTTGGGATGATGCAACAAAAATTTCGCTAAGAGTACTTGATATTATTCAGAAGTGGAAATTTCACAAAAACAAATGACCCAGAGTAGCTCAGAGATACTGTCTCTTCTATAGGTATTTTCATCGGCGATGATCCATCAAAGCAGCCATCACCATTTTTCCGCTTTCCCTTAAATACATATAAAAGCATGTAAAAGTAATATATATATATATATATATATATATATATATATATATATATATATATACACAGTCATCCTTCAACTTACATCCATTCGAAGATACGTCGATCATCCCATAAGAAAATAAATAACATTTTCGACTATACTATTGAACAAGACACAAGCAAACATAAAGTAAAAAGGTTTCTATTTAGCAACAATTCATCATCATGCGCAGTGGCAACAGTGATTCAGCGGCAACCTCCCTCGGCAGTCAGCACATGTCTTCAACAGTTCCCATGTTGATTTTGTGTTTGAGATAATAGGATATTTGTGTATTTATCATTAAATATTTTGTGTGACATGGCACCTACATGCCCCAAAAAAAACCTAGTGAAGAATCACAGAAAACGAGACGAGTAATTGATCTTGAAACAAAGTTGCAAGTTATAAAGCAATATGAAGCTGGTAATCCTGTCAGTGTAATTGCACATGACTTTGGATGGTCTCATTATACAGTGATGACCATTTTGAAAAATAAGGGTAAAATCATAGACCCCGTGAAAGGATCTGCTTCCATTAAATCGACGATAGTGACGAAGCAATGACAAGGTCGTATCGATGATATGGAAAAGCTACTTGCGTCATGAATAGAGGACCTCAACCAAAAAAGTATACCCCTTAGCACTATCATGAACCACTAAGGCACTAAGTCCCTTCATCATGTTGAAGGAAAAAGCAGGACCTGATTATGACTACGAATTCAACTGCTTCTTCCAGTTGGTTCATGAGATTTAAACAGCATTTTGCGCTGCATAATGTGAAAATGTATGGTGAATCTGCAAGTGTCAATGAGGAGGCTGCCAAGGAGTTTGTGGAGAAATTGGATAAAATTATTACAGAGGAAAATTATTTGCCCCAGCAAATATTTAATATGGATGAGACCTCCTTGTGTTGGAAAAAATGCCCAAGCAGACATTCATCCACAAAAAGCTAAAATCTAGGCCTGGTTTCAAAGTTCTTAAAGACCGTATTATGGTTCTGCTGGGGGGGGGGGGGTATTGTGGCTGGATATTAACTGAAACTATTTGTGATATGGCACAATGAGAATCCACGAGCCTTCAAAAACATTAGGAAGCATACTCTTCCAGTTCATTATCAGAGTAATAAGAAGTCTTGGATGACTCAAAAATTGTTTGTGGATGCCTTAATAAACTGTTTTGTGAGTGAAATGGAAAGCTATTCTGTGAAAGAAAATGTGGAATTTAAAATTTTATTAATTCTAGATAATGCTCCAGGTCATCTGTGATCTTCACCAAGTCCAGGGTCATGTCTCTCCCTCCAAACACTTTCTTTGATCCAACTGATGGATCAGGGAGTTCTTGTAGTGTTTAAGGCTTATTGTCTACGGAGAACTTTTTCACAAGATTTCCGCCACCGAAAGAAATGATCAGACTTTCATGCAATTCTGAAAAGCATTCAACATCTATCATGCTATTAAAAATATTGCTGTGGCTTTGGACAAAGCGATCTCTCAATGTATGAATGGCATACGGAAAAATATATTAAAAAGGTTTGTGCACAATTTTGGAAGGTTTGAAAGAAATAAAAACTTTTGTAAACTGAGTGAAGAAACAGTGGGTCTAGCAAACACTCTGAACGCGTTTGCTTGCTATAAACAAATTTATTATGAAAAGAAGAGGAATAAGCCAAGAACAATGGGCATTTTCATCAAAAAAAAAAAAACTATCTATAGAAAACTATCATGCTATTAAAAATATTGCTGTGGCTTTGGATGAAGTGATCTCTCAATGTACGAGTGATATATAGAAAAAAATATTATTATTATACTACTATGCGACTCCAGGGAGTCCTTTGACTCATCAAGGGAGGCCCTAAACATCATGTCCACACAACTATTCAACATTCTCACAGTATCTATCATACCTTGCCTTGAACTCACTCACTGTAACAGCACCCACAACAGACTCTGGCAGCTTATTTACGTGGTATACTGCTGCTAATCTTTCCACCCCAAAATGCACAACCTTACATTTTGTCACATTAAATTGACATCCATTCTCCTTAGTCCAGAACTCCAATATATCCAAATCATCCTGCAAGATTTTGACATCTTCTGCATTCAATATTGCCCTACCCAACTTTGCATCATCAGCGAACAAATGAACTGTTTCTCTTAGATCCTTCCCTATATTGTTAATGAACAAATTAAACAGCAGTCATCCAAGAACAGAACCCTGTGACACACCACTAGTCACAGGCTGTCTTTTGGACTCTACTCCTGAATAAACTACTCTCTGATATCTCTCCATCAACCACCCACCTATCCATCTCACCAATCCTATATCCATTCCCATATGTTGCAGTTTACGGATTAGAATTCCATGTGGTATCATGTCAAAGGCCTTGGCCAGGTCCAGCAGTATCACTGTAAACCCATTACCCTTATCCAGTTCAGCCGTCACTATGTTATAAAACTTGAGCAAGTTACTGAGGCATGATCTACCCTTCAGAAAGTCATGCTGTCCCCCCATACACTTCCCTATGTGAAAGAACAGTCACCTGTTCTTTCACATAGGGAAGGTAATGAAGATGTAATTGTGGAGGAAGATTAGGGTAATTTTTCCTTTTCTCCTGTTTTATAGTGGCAGCAATGCACAGTACAGTTTTATAAGGTTGAAAAAAATTAAAATGACAGTATACTTATATAAGGCTTATTTACTTATAAGTATACTTATTACGGTTAAGTCCATAACCCCCTAAACTCTGTTGATTTAATGTATCGACTTACTGCAGGATGAAATAGAACCTGGATGTAAGTCAAGGGATGACTGTGCATATATATCAGGGGCAAATATTCCAGGTGTGCGGTACTCATCCACTGAATAGCAATATCACTGATATTATATTTTTGCATTTAATCTCATTAAAGACTCCTCTAATTGTTTCCAAACTTCATGTGATTCCTATAAGTATACATAATAATCTAATATTTCATGAAGCGGACATTTTTCGATGCTTAAACATTGCATCTCATTCACGTCGATAGCCCAGGTGTGCTGTCAAAATACGTATGCCTTTAAGCCATTTGAAAAGATGTATAGATGGCGCAGATTCTTAGCTTTAAACTGCTGAGAAGGCAAGGCTGGGTGAGCTTTGAGACAGTAGAACCTAAAGGCTGTGATTGGTTATTGTGTCACCCAATCTAAATGAATGTTGTCATTTGTCATGAGTAGCTGTTTTTGTTTTCTGAGTTTCATCTGTTTTGCATGCTTGAAGTGTGAACTGACATGGTAGGCAAGTTTTTATATATAATATAGACAAGTTTTTAATATAGAATTTTCGATAAAAAAATAACTTTTTTTATTTACAATGGAAACAGTATTGTAGTAGGGGAGGTAAGCCTCATCTTCCTCTTCCTAATTTTAAACCTTTGAGTAATTCAAATACAGAATTCACTTACATTATTGTTTTTTAACATTATTATTATTTTTATTATTTCCCAAGACCTTCTGGAGTCAAAGACTCATCTGGGAGGTCCTTTTATCACACGCACATCTCATCATACCGTGTCGTAAACACACTCAAACTCCTTGCAGACACCACATTCTCAGGCAAGGCATTCCAATCATTCACAACGCTGCACGAAAAAACCTGCCTCCCACTCCCCCTACTCACACACTCTTTATACAGTTTCCAGGGATGACCTCTGGTTCTCCCCTGATCTGCCACTATTCTCTGTAGAACTTCTCCACCATTGATCTTATAACAACCCCTTACCAACTTGTAGGTCTCTATCATATCTCCCCTCTTCCTTCTCTCAACCAGAATCTGCAAAATTACATCTTCTCAATCTTTCCTCATACTCAACATTCCAGAGGTCAGAAACTACCTTAGTCAGTCACCTTTGAACCCTTTCCAACATCTCTTCATGCTTCTGAAAACAAGGTGACCAAATCTGGGCACAATAGTCCATGTGTGGCCTAATCAAAGCCCTATACAACGAAACAAGATCTCCCTACTTCTACACATCAGTGTCCTCTGCATCATTCCCAGAAGTCTTTGTGTTGTCTTCACAATTTTGGTGATGTGTCCCCTAAATTTTAGATCCTTAACCACTATCACCCCCAGATCTCTTATTTCCTCTACTTCCAACAATATATTCTCACCAAGCATAAATTCTGCATCCCATCTTTGTTTTCCAAATTTTAAAACCTTACATTTTGCAACATTGAACTCAGATCCCCATTTGCTTGCCCAGTCACCAAATTTATTCAAGTCTTCTTGCAAGGCCACAACATCTTCACTACTCTTCATGGTTCTTCCCAACTTTGCATCATCTGCAACCAACTGAATATCTCCATCAAAATCTTACAATATCATTCATATACAAGTTAAATAGTAATGGCCCTAAAACAGACCCCTGAAGCACTCCACTAGTGACGTTCTTTTCCTGGATATCGCACCCCCATACACAACTTGTTGATACCTATCAGGTAGCCAGTCTCCAATACAATGCACTAATCTAATATCCAACCCCATCTGCTCTAGTTTGACTGTCAACTTATCATGAGATACTCTATCAAAAGCTTTTGCGAAATCCAAGTATATTACTGTGTATCCTTCTCCTCTGTCCAAGGAAGCAGTCACTTTATTGTAATAAGTAAGTAGATTACTAAAACATGACCTCCCTTTAGCAAATCCATGCTGTCCATCAAAGATAATACCATTGTTATCAACCCAACTCTGGATCCTAGTTCTCACAAGCTTCTCCAACAACTTAACCACAACACCTGACACACAGATAGTTTGATGCTTGAGTTCGATCACCTCCTTTATGAAGTGGCACAATCTTGCCCTCCTTCCACTCTTTAGGAACTTGACTAAGTGCAAGACTCTTATAAAAAAAATATGTTAAGGCAGGTGTCAATTCTCTGGCACATTCCTTCAGAATACGTGGTGATATATTATCTAGTCCCACAGCCTTATTTACATCTAGTTTACTCAACTCCCCAAACACCTCTTGCTCACTTACAGTCAGTCTCTCCTCCCCATCATCAATTGCTCTCAATCTCTCCATGAAGTCACATTCACAAGATTGAAAGATCTTTATCAACTGCTCATTAAGTATCTCCACCACACATTCTGCAACATCTGTCTTTATACCATTTCCCCCAATCAATGTCATCCTTCCATAATCATTCTTTCTTTTGCTGACTACATATCGAAAGAACTCCCTAGGATTCTTTTTGGCTTCATTAGCTAACTGCTGTTCATACCTCTCTATAGCTACTCTCACCAACCAAGTCACCCTCCTTGCCTGGTCTTTGTAGACCTCCTGAAATTGGTTACTTCCACTTCTCTTATGCTGCCTCCGCAATGTCCTTTTTCTCTGTATCGTATACTTAATCTCTTTATTCATCCATCTCACACCTACCTTATTTAACCTTCTCACCCTTGGAATACATTTAGACATTGCATCTACTAAATAGTTTTTGAAAATCCCCCAAGCTGCATTGATCTCTTTTCCAGCTAACTCCTCATTCCATGCTACACCTGCAAGCTGTTTCCTGAGCTCTTCATAATCACCCCCCCCCTTGTATTTCCACATATACCCTTTTTTCACAGGGGACCTTGCACTGCTGGCAACCACCCAGGTAATCACCTCATGGTCACTTTCACCAATTGGTGAATGATTTGACACCTCATTTATAATTACATCCTGTGATGAGATAACCAAATCCAAGACCCTTAATGGTAGTGTGCCCTCTGTTACATACTGCCTGAGGTAGTTATCCCTCAAAAACTCAAGAAACTCATTTTCTTTACTTCCAGTTGCTTTCTCTTCATTCCAGTCTATATTGCCATAATTAAAATCACCCATAATGATCACCCCTTTTATTTGCTTGGCTTATTTGACTATACATGTCACTATCACGACAATCCACATTACCAGGTCTATAACAACATCCCACCAAGTATTTGATTCTATTCACCTCTATCTCACACCATACTGCCTCAAAACCATTGGCACTATTTCCCTCTTGCATCTCTACCTTGTATGGACATAACTCTTTCTTTATCATCAATAGCACTCCCCCTCCCTTTTTATCCTTTCTATCCTCACGAAACACATCATACCTTTCCATCTCTATTCCTGTCAGGATGTCGTCCTCTTCCAACCATGTCTCGCTTATTCCAACAATCTTTGGGTGAACAGACGCAATTAGTGCAACCATTTCATCCGCCTTGTTTCTTATACTTCTAGCATTGGTATACAAACACAACAGCTCATTTCTGGATCTACAGATAGTTCCACTGATACCACTGACTTGATGTGATCTCTCCATGCTGGACTGGGGCCATTTCCCTTTCTGCTTCTTCATTTTAGGACCCTTTTCAATTCCATCTGTTTCCTCTTGATCCCTGGTGATCCCATTTCTTTCCTGCCTACACATGCTCTCACCTCCTCTTGGAGCATCCACCTTTCTCACGCTGTGTACCCCTGTCCACCCTGAGCCTCCCCGTTTCCCTGCTCCTCTTGCACACCCATTCTCTCATTTTCTATACTCATACCACTCACTTCCCCATTCATATCCACTTCTTCAATCTCTCCTGTCTTACTCTCCTGTTCTTCCACATCACTTCCATCTCGATCTGATTCATTCTCTCTATTCACTTCTCTACCTTCCAGCAGCAGTCTCTCCAAGCGACTCACACCATAACCACTCAAATACAGTCCATTGCTCCCATACAGCTTACTTCATCCCTCAAACTCATTCCACACATTAACAAACTGTACTCCCATCTCCTCACATATTTCAGCCAGAATATCATTCATAATCCTTGCTCTCTGCCTCATTTCACCACAATCATACCTAGGCAACACACTGACTACCCTTCCTGTCACACTATTGTCTTTTATCTTTCCAAGCAGCCTCCTGATATTCATTTTGAAATACTCTTTGTTCTCTCTCAAATCATTTGTACCAATTAATACTATTAACTCTTTTGCTTGCTCCAGCCTCATATCCAATGCCTCTATCACTCTACTCATTTTACCGGCTGGAAAACATACCTTGTGCATTTTATCCTCTAGCACACCTTTAATAATGGAGTCGCCATACAACACCGCTCGCTCATCTTTTGTTAAATAAATCATGCCATCATGATTTATTTTAATAGTTTTGACCTGAAATCACTTAATTTCATTCTGCATCCATTTCATTTCTTGCCTCATCCAATCCAATTCACTTTCCGAACTCGTGACACATTCTCTCTATCATTAAATCTTTCTAACTTTCTAACTCTCAACCCCCTCTTCTCACTTTCCGTCTCATTCATCCTTATTTGTTTCCGTACTTTCAGTACAACATGTCCAATTTTCGCTATCATTCTTCTCACTTTTACTCTCATTCATCTTTCTTTGTTTCAGTACTTTCAGTCCAACATGCATCCAACTTTCGCCATCATTCATTCTTTTTTCACTATCATTTATTGTTTCGATTTTTTTCACTTGCAATTTCTGCGTCACACCATTTCTACTTTCATTCGTTCTCTCAATTTCATTTCTTTCCGCCTCACTTTCGTCCCATACAGAATCTTAATAAAAAACACATTGTCCCCCACTGTGCACAGATTTTGTTAATTAATAAATTAAAGTATTTGAAGTTATCCTGCAATTTATTTATTTATGCTTATGGCTACATGAAACTGGTAAGCAAAGAGTACAATCACAATTTCCAGCAACAAATGATGAAAATCTTAACGTATAAAAGTTCATTACATAAAAGGCACAACCAGCTTTCTAAGTCTTTCCTTTTTTTTTTTTTTTTATTAAATAAAGCAAAAGTAACTTGTCATAATCAAGCCAGGGGCAATTATCATCATACTGTAACAAGTATGACAAGGCTGCATATTCTCACAACACTTCACAACATAAATGTAGCTGTATCCTAGGTTTAATTAGAGAGCAGTTGTGTCTTGTGTGAGAAAACTTGATCCATTAGAGGGGGGCCCATTTCACATTAAATCATCTTCTAACATAAGGAGGAGTTCTGTTGATACCATGACGAGGACTATGAGAGTGACTACGAGAATAACGTCTTCGTGGTGAGATGGGACCGTGATCTTCTGTTTCCTCCATAACCACCGCCACACCAACTACAGGTCAAGGTACAGGCTGGAAAGCCAATTTAAGGCCTCATCCGTCACTTTGTGGATGTCCTGTAGGCCACCACCATGAAATTGGCGCTTTGGGCAATCATACGCAATATGAGTAATCGTCTGAGCCACGGGAGAACAATCACAATAAGGGTGATCTGACAGTCTCCATTTATGCAGAAGGTAGCCACATCTGCCCTGACTAGTTCTGATCCTGTTTACTGATGACTAAATCTTCCTAAGAAGATCAAAACCAGGCTGTGGAGCACAGGGATCTTCTACCAGGAAGCCATTTGTTGGTAGATTGTTGGACTAGTGTTCTCTCCATATGTCAGATATTAATGGCAATGCAGCTGAAGAGAGTTCGTCCATGGACCAGAGAGTCTTTCTAGATTTGAGGCATAGACTAGGTAGTTTTATGAGAGTCTGATGTAGGGGAAGGAGTGGGTTGCTCACTGCTTTATTAAATTCCTTAATCGAGGCTTGTCTTCTTGTATGTGTGGTGGAGCAATATTAGATAGAGCAGGCAGCCAGGAGAGAGGGGTGCTTCTCACTGTCCCACTAATTGTGCACATGGTAGAGTTTAGCTGGGCGTCTATAATGTTAGCATGTGTACTTCTTTCCCAGACAGGGGCACAATATTCTGCTGCAGAGAATGCAAGGGCTAGTGCAGACGACCGTAGGACTTCTGCACCACAACCCCAGGTTGTTCCAGCAAGCCTTGAAATGATATTATTTCTGGTTTTAATTTTATTGGAGAGGTTGATGATGTGCCTTTTATAGGTTAGGCTTCTGTCCAGGTTCAATACCCCAAGGTATTTTGGGTGAGGCTCGCGTTCTACCATTTTTTCCACAGAAAGAAAGGTTGAGTTGTCGATTTGCCTCTGCATTGTACAGGTGGAATACTGAGGACACTGTTTTCGTTGGATTTGACTTCAAGTACCACTGCTTAAAGTACTCTTCCAGGGTGTTCAGGTCTGTATTCAAGGTTGATTCTAGGTTGGTAAAGGAGGTGGATTGATGTAAGATCGCTAGGTCATTGGCATACATATACTTGCTTGATCTGGTATGAGGTAGATCATACACGTAGATGTTAAAAAGTATAGGGGGATAACACAGAGCCCTGAGGAAGACCGTTGTGAAGGAATCTGAGCCTGCTCTTTTTTCCACTAAAATGGACCCAGATCTTTCTGTTGGAGAGAATAGAATCAAAAAGTTGTAAAGATTTTTAAACTTTATAATATTTCCCAGTTTTAGGAGGAGGCCCCTGATCCAGACAGTGTCATAAGCAGATGTTAGGTCAATGAAAGTGGCTCCAAATTTAAGTTTCTTCTGGAAGCCTGCTTCAATTTGAGTTGTCAAGGCCAGGACCTGGTCACAGCAACTTCTTCCTGGCCTGAAGCCAGCTTGTTCAGTCAGGAGTGCTCTTTCAACAAGTGGTGAAATTCTTTTAAGGAGAATTCTTTCAAAGAGCTTAAAGGTGGTGCAAAGCAAGGAGATAGGTCGCAGGTTTTTCACATCATTTGAATCTTTCCCTGGTTTGGGCACGCCAATTATTTTGGCTTCCCGCCACAGCTTTGGCAGTTTACCAGTCATGATGATTTCTGAGAAAAGGGCAGCTAGCCATGTTTGGCCATGTTGACCAAGATGTTTTAGGAACTCAGGGAGTATACCATCCACTCCTGCAGCTTTGCCATTCTTGGTAAGTTTTAAGACTATTTGTACCTCTTCCCTAGATACTGGGTGTACGAGTTCAGGAAACTCAGGTTCCATCTTCAGGATTTGTCTGGTGGAAGCTTGTACAGCAATTTTCCTGGTAGAGCTGGGATGAATCTTGGAGGTTTTGAATAAATGGTTAGCTATTTATCAGGAGTTATCTCTGTTGCTTTGTGTGTTGTTGGCTCTGCTCCACCTAATTTTCTCAGAAGTGACCAGCTTCTCCGACTAGATGTGATGAAATCGAGTTCATTGATGGTTGAGATCCATCTTTCCTTTCTGTTTTTATCCAGGTTTTTATCCTGCAATTAATTGCATTAGACCAATTAAGATGAGTACTGATATGCTATACACTCTTAAAACCGATAAAAATGCAATCATACAAACTGACGTGAATTTTGTAGCGTGGGTTGCATAAACTACGACAGCACACCCAACTGAAATGGGCACGCGATGCCACTGATATATATATATATATGTATATAATGAGCAGCTACTAGGCACACATATCTACACATACTTCAGCTTCAAACTTATTGGACTGAAGTTTTGGAAGTTTTTCCACTTGGTTATACTGGCCCAGTCCTGAAAATATTTCAGGTGCAAACTTGTTTGCTTACACTTGGATAAAGGATTAAACCAAGTATATAATTTCTTGCTATCTTTAATTTATAAATGCCTTCTTTCTTCTTGACTATCTGAACACATGCAACACTTATGAGTATATATTTTGCAACCTCCCATAAGTAGAGCTGATATAAAAAAAAAAAAAAAAGACACTCGATCTACAGTCTATTACATAATGTTAAAGCATTTTGATCTCTGGTCAGTTTGTTCACTTAACAAAGAGGAAAAACTCTGACACTTCCATATGAAATTGGATAACTTAACTTTACTTGAAAATCCCTCAAAAATGTTCCTCTCACACCATGACAGAAATCAAAGGAAGGTCTTTTCCAAACTAAGGATGACAATGCTATTCACCAAAAATATATAGTAGTGTAAAAAAAAAAAATAAATAATAACCCATTTTTTAGAACACATGCAGGCAGCACAACTAATCTCAGTATTTTCACCTTTCCCAATCTCTTGTCCATGATCTTATCAGCTACTCTTTCTAATGGGAATTGTTGCACCACATTTTCTATGCTTAAAATGCACCTTCCCCAAACTCAATGTGGAATCTCTCATTTTTTATGCTCATTAATTCTTATTTCATTCCATATCCACCTTCTTCTAAAAACTTTTTTATAACCATTTTTGTTTATAGGCCTCCCCCATTTGTTTCTATCTTTCTCTGTTGATGGCTTCAATAACAACATTCTCCAGCCATCTCCTCTCTGATCATTCTGGCAATTATTTTCCTTTGTATAGATGCCACTGGGTGAGTATCTTGGTCCATCTATCACTTTTCATCCATTCAATATGTTCTGCTCATCTCCATTTTAATTTTAAAATATATTCTCCTATATCCAACACTTTTGTATTCTTTTCTTATATCATTCATATTCATATTTTGTATTAAATATATCAAATAATTTATATTACATAAATCTGAATTACATTATATTTGAAGTGAGCCACTAATAGCTCACTCAGTAATAATAATGTCTTTAATTTGATATATAACCAAAAGTACATTATATCTGCAGTGAGGCTCTGTAGCTCATTCAGTAATGAAAATGTCCTTTGGTTGGAAAGACCTGTATCCGAATCCCATCTAGGATGTGAAGAACTATTATTTATTTATATATATAAGCTCATGAATCAAAACATTGTAACGACCTATCTGGTTTGCAGGAAACTGAGACCATATGAGGTTTCAGCAGTGTGATTAAACAAGAAAATCCTCCTTTTTCAGACATGTGTAATCCTCTGCATGTCAGAAAGAAAGTGCACTTTGTATTATGGGATTCTAAAGTAACTGATGTGAAGTCATTAGCCTCTATGTAAAAGTAGCCCAGCTGTGAAGCTACTTTACACGCAAACTTTGTTTGCTTACACTTGGATAAAGGATTAAACAAGAATATAATTACTTGGCTAATATAATTTACTTTGTAACCAAGTGAAAAATTTTCTATACTAAGCATTTCTGTACTAAGCATAATAAGTATGCTACCCTAGTTGCTTAATTCTCCTAATTTGAATTCCATCAGACATTTGTGTGATCATGTGAAACACAGCATCCACTGGTTGATACCTGTGCCTCACTCAGTCATGGCCTTCCAGGAGGATATTCTAAAGGTCAGTGACAGAGCAAGTCACTGTTTGATTAAAATAGATAATGAAGACCTTCATTTCAACACAAATAATTTCAGTGACTAGATCACAACTCTTATCTTTGCACACTACGGTCGCAAAATGTGATCTGGAGATCTGACTGAGCTGTTGCCATCTTGTGACAGTAGAGTATAGTAGAAATGGTTAAGATGGACTATAGGCTGTAGCAGTAATTTTCAGTTTGGGAAAAAACAGGAGATCAGGTTTGGATATCTGCAGATAATGATGCACATCACTTAAGTTTCTGTTTATACCATGAATATTGGCAAAGTTAATGTAGAAGAGATGTTTTTACTAGTCCATGCCAAGCTTAAACTTGTTAAGGGAAAGATAAAGGTGATTTATATTTCCTCATCTGGCTGGCCAAGAGAATAGTGCTTGTGCTCTCAAAATGAACAGACTATTGCTTCAAATCCCACTGTGGAATGGATATTTGTGCAAGTTCTTCAGATGATAGATTACTTTATCGCTTGCTCTAAGACTATAACCCCTTCATTTAACGGAAGTTTATATAGGCATAAAATATTATTATTATTATTATTCAGGCCTCCATGGAGTCAAAAGACTCATCGTGGGAGGTCCTTCCTAAGAACATAAAGTCTGTCAAGAGTCATCAAGGGGAGGTCCCCCTAAGAAACACAAAGTCTATCATACCACTGCTTAAACTCATTGACCGTTCTAGCCCTCACCACTCTATCAGTCAATGCATTCCACGGCTCAACCACCCTCCATGCAAAGAAACCACTCCTCACCCTCTTGCTCACAGTTTCCTTTCGTAACTTCCAGGGATGGCATCTTGTCATCGCTCCTTCCCGCTATTCAACCAAGCGAAAGAACTCCCCAATGCCAACCCTGTAACCACCTCTCAACAGTTTAAAAGTCTCAATCATATCACCTCTCCTTCTTCTATCCACCAAACTCTGCAGTCCACATTCCCTCAGCCAATCCTCGTAACCTATCCTTGTACAGTCCTGAGACCATCTTTGTCATCCATCTTTGTATCTTTTCCACAGCTAATTTATCCCCTTCAAATTCTGGGGACCAAATCTGAGAACAATAGTCCAAGTGTGGTCTGATAAGAGACTTATACAATGGAACGATAACCCTCTTATCTCTGCAGGTCAGTGTCCTTCTCATAATTGCAGCAATCATCTGTGTTACCTTCACCACCTTTGCAATATGTCCCCTAAACTTCAGGTTTCTATCAATCACCAACCCCAGATCTCTTGTCTCCCCAACTTCCTCCAGTATAACTCCCCCCATAGAGTATGCAGCATCCCATCGATGTTTCCCAAACCTCAAGACCTTACATTTTGTTGCATTAAACTGAAACCCTCATTCATTTGCCCATCTATCTAGCTTATTCAAATCCTCTTGCAGGACTACCACATCTGCACTATTACTAATTATCCTTCCCAGCTTCGCATCATCCACAAACAACTGAATATCCCCTTGCAATCCACTGGCAATGTCATTGATATAAAGGTTAAACAATATAGGTCCTAGTACTGAGCCCTGTGGGACCCCACTTGTAACCCTCTGTCTCCTTGAAACTGTTCCACCATACAGAACTCTCTGATACTTATCAGACAGCCAATCCTGAATCCAGTTGACCAATCTGACATCCAGACCCATGTGTTGCAACTTAAATATCAGCTTATCATGTGGCACCCTGTCAAATGCCTTTGCTAAGTCTAAGAAAATTGCTGTATATGCCTTTCCCTCATCTAATGTTCTTGTAACTTTATTATAAAAGGCTAGCATATTGCTAAAACAAGAGCGCCCTTTCACAAATCCATGTTGACTCTCACAGATAACATTACCCTCATCTGCCCAGTGCTGTATATGATCCCTCACTACTTTCTCCAAGATCTTAACAACTACTGATAACACACAGACTGGTCTATAATTAGACACTTCCAGTCTGTTACCACCCTTATGCAATGTTACCTTCCTTCCATTCCCTGGGCACCTTTCCAGTAGCCAGACTTTCATTGAAAAGCCAGGTCAAAGGCACTGTCAGTTCCCTAGCACATTCTCTCAAAACTTGTGGTGAAATTCCATCCGTTCCCAAAGCTTTATTGACATCCAGAGTTCCCAGTATCTGAAACACACTCTCCTTCTGTACCTCTAAACTTTGAACCTGCCCTATCCCTCTAGCATTAAAACTGACTCCTCCAGGATGAAATACTCCAATAAAGTGGTCATTGAACAATTCCACTATGTCCTCTGCATCAGTCACTCTATTCCCATTTTTATCCCACAATATCATTCTTCCACAGTCATTTCTCCTCCTACTGGCCACATAGCTAAAAAATTCCCTAGGATTTTCTTTGGATCTTAGGGCCAATCTCCTCTCATATTCCAGTTTCGCTTTCCTTACCACAATAGTCACTCTTCTGGCCTGTGTCATATTCTTCACGCATCCTCTCTTCACCTGTCTCCTTATATCTCTTCCATAGCCTCTTTTTCACATGCAATTCCTGTTTAATATTGTTTGTCATCCACTTTACTGCAAATTGTGTCCTCTTCTTCACTTGTGGTATACAACTTACCATTGCTGCTAACAAATATTCTAGAGACCAAATATGTCCATATTTGGTCTCTAGAATGGGATTTCTGAATTATTTAGACATTAGCCAATCCCATGTAGAAAATGTGCTATGGGTGATCAAATTAAATTTAGTTTAATCCTTTATCCAAGTGTGAGCAAACAAAGTTTGCACCTGAAAATATCTTCAGGACTGAAAATGGTGTTCTACTACCTTACTGGGGTGTACAACACCGGGCAACTCGTAGCAAAGGTGGACGAAGCTAACATCACTCCTATCCCAGTATCTCCTATAATGCAATACACATCTCCTTGCGGATATGAATAAAATTTTATGTATTAAGGGATTAGCCACTACCCAGACTAGTTTCGACCTTCATTGAGGTCTCTTCAATGGGAGCCAGGCCCAGAGGTGGAGATACCAGGCAAAAGCAATAGCGAGGTCATCTTTACCTATAGGAGTTGCCAAAAGGTGTGCCACCTTTTTTTATTAAATTACTCTGGATTTAGAGAAAGATGTTGAAAGTTTATTTTTCACTTGGTTACACTATAATAAATTTTGTTTAATCCTTTATCCAAGTGTGAGCAAACAAAGTTTGCACCTTCAGGATTGAATATAGTGTTCTACTACCTTACTGGGGTAAGGTAGTACAACACCGGGAAACTCGTAGCAAAGGTGCATAACATTATACATATCCGCAAGGAGATGTGTTTTGCATTATAGGAGATACTAGGATAGGAGTGATGTTAGCTTGGTCCACCTTTGCTACCAGTTTCCCGGTGTTGTACTACCTTACCCCAGTAAGGTAGTACAACACCATATTCAGTCCTGAAGATATTTTCAGGTGCAAACTTTGTTTGCTCACGCTTGGATAAAGGATTAAACTAAATTTATTATAGTCTAACCAAGTGAAAAAAAACTTTCAAATTATAAATATATTTAAACATAACATCTGATATATATAAATAGAATCCAGTTAACCATTATATGATTTCAGTACCTCAACATTTGTAAAATGCAGGAATTCCAATCCAGATTCTAGAATAGGAACAGACAGCAAAATATCAACTGAGTTGACAGGACTAAAAAGATATTTAACAACCTAAAAAGAAAAGAAAGAGAGAAAACATCTTGAAAGTTTATTTTCCACTTGGTCAGACTATAATAAATTTAGTTTAATCCTTTATCCAAGTGTGTGCAAACAAAGTTTGCACCTGAAAGTATCTTCAGGACTAGGGTAAAGTGGTACAACACCGGACAACTCCTTGCAAAGGCGGAGCAAGCTACCAACCCTGTTGGTAGCTTGCTCTGCCTTTACCCTGAAGTCCTGATGGTATCTTCAGGACTGAAGATACTTTCAGGCGCAAACTTTGTTTGCACACACTTGGATAAAGGATTAAACTAAATTTATTAAAGAGAGAAAACCTTTGTACTGACCATTGCTTATTGATGTCAATATCAGATAATCTAAAACAATGTATATACAAGCAGTCTCCAACTTATGTAAATTTGACTTATGTAAATTATCCTGCAAGGAGCTATGAAAAAAATTGGACTTATAAAAATTTTACTTGCCTCCTAACAATGGTTGTCTGCAAGGCAAATAGCATATAAAGTGCATGCATACATCTTGCTTACTATTGAACATGGACGTCTTGTGTATTCATGCACTTTCTTATTTTTAGTGTTTGTGTGTGCTGGGATAGAGAACAATCATGACTGGAAAAATGTAACAGAAGTGGAAAAAGTGAACCCACGTGTGATGAAAAAAAACTGCTCTAGAGATTAAAATGAAAATTATAAAGAAAAATATAATTATCTTTAAAAAAAATTCTGTACAAGGCACATAGTTTGTCTTGCCACATATTTAGAAATTTTCAAATTTGTTCCATCCTTTTAGTTCAATGTGGTCTTATGGTCAACTGCAAGAATGACTGGAGAGCAATTCCAGGCAGAGAAGGCCAACTCAAGTTAACTCAGATAAGGCCAACCACCTAAGTATCAGTCATCTTTGTACTTTGGTTTCCTGGGTATCAGTCATGCCAGTCTGGTTGGTCGAGTGGTTAGCGTATCCACTCTCCAGCCAAAAGGTTGCCGGTTCGAATCCCGCCATGGGCATTGATGTCTGTGAAAATACTAGTGGTGGTGGTGGTGGATGGTGTTGGTGTAGATGTTGCAGGTGGTGGATAATGGGTGGTTGAAGTTGAGTGGTGGAGACAGATAGTTGTAGAGTAGGTGCCCTCCCTCGATGAGTCCTTGGACTCCCTGGAGGTGTCAAATAATAACAATAATAATAATAATAATAATCTTTGTACTTTAGTTTCAGTTGGTCTTTTGGTTGTTCATCTCCATGAGACTGGTGAAAAAGGAAAACTGATAGTCTTTGGCTATATGATGATACAAAAGAGGTGAGGCCTTTTCTCTCTCTCGCATACTATTATATCTATCTGTCTTTTCCTTCTCCTAATACTATCAGGCTCTCTTGCACTCCTATACTAAGTATTCTAGGCCTATGATGAGCACTGCTTTATTTTTTCAATAAAGATCAAAACCAGTCTGGGTAGTGGCCTTTCCTATAATGCATAGCATTATACTTGTCCATGAGGATATGTGCTTTGCATTCTGGGATACTAAGGCAATCAGTGTGAAGCGTCTATATGCAAGTAGCCCAGTCGTGAAGGGACAGAAAGTGGAGAGCTGCTCTAAAGACACAACATGGATGTGCATTCCCTGGTACCTCATGCCTCCAATAAGCAGGAAAGTTGTATTTCACAGGACTATGAAACCATCTATTATCTAAAGATCTATTAGACATACTCTAAGGTTGATAAGATTATAAGGTGGCAATAATCATCTTGTTAGAGTCCAGTTATTGGAAATGTGCTATTTTACAGAGATCTGGGACTGATTTAGCTGAGAGAGAGGCTGTATATTGCACATCACCAGCTAATTAATGGACAGAATTGGACATCAGCACAAATGCTAAAGGAAGGTGAAAGAGAATTAGTGAAGCCCATGACCGTGTTATTCAACTTTGGCTGAGCACATGCACAATTCCTAACAAGTGTAAGAAGAACAAAATAATTCCATCATACAAAAATTGAGCTAGTACCGATACAACAAATTACAGATCAATATGCCTGGTGCAGTCATGAAAATACTGCAAGGGATGGTGAGGGATCACATTTATTGTTGAAGAGATAGCAATGTGATCTTCCATGGAGGATAACACTGTTTTATTCAGGTTAGATCTTACTTAGATATCTATCCACATTCCATAATAGTGACAGCAGAACTATATAAGGGATATGGATATATACCATAAATTAAAGATGACAGGAAATTATATTTTTGGTTTAATCCTTTATCCAAGTTTAAGCAAAAAAAAATTTGTGTGTGTGAAATAACATCATGACTGGGTTACTTGTATATAGAAGCTAATGATTTCACATTAATTGCCTTAGTATGTGTGATGTCCAGTTGTGATGTTATTACTTGCACAAAATTTTTATTTGCTTTCACTTGGATAAAGGATTAAACCAAGAATATAATTTTTTTTGCATCTTTAATTTATAATATAACCAAGTGAAAAAACTTTCAAACATGGATATACAAAATAGTCTTGTGACATGGAGAGGACAATGGCTGACTAACAGGTCTCACAAAGTGAAGTACGAAGATGCAAAGTGAAGGAGGGAGACCAGTGGATTATTATAGTGATCTGTACTTAACTACTCAGGTTTATCTTGTATAGTAGTGATATTTGAAATAGGCTAAAAAGTAACATCCAGTTATATTCTGATGTTGCTAAATTGGAACAAGGGACATGTGATACAGAATCCCTGCAGGTTGACAACAGACTAATTCTATGGGCAGATATTAATTATTGTCAATTTAATGTTTCCTCATACAATTAGCATATTACGGTGGTGGCATTACCTGGAAACTCGGGGGTTTTTCATTCTCAAAACAGACAAACCCTATACACAGATCGTAGTTTGAGAGAATATAAGGATCAAGTGTGGGGTAGGATATTAGATTGGTGTGTTGGATTGGAGACTGGCTATCTGATAGGTATCAACAAGTTGTGTATGGAGGAGTGATATCCAGGAAAGGGTAAGTTACTAGTGGTGTGCCTCAGGGGTCTGTTTTAGGGCCATTGCTGTTTAACTTGTATATTAATTATATTGGTGAAGATTTATGGAGATATTCAGTTGTTTGCAGATGATGCAAAGTTGGGACGAACCATGAAGAGTAGAGAAGTTCTTGTGGCCTTACAAGAAGACTTGAATAAATTGAGTGATTGAGCACAGGAATGGGGATGTGAGTTCAATGTTGTAAAATGTAAAGTTTTAAAATTTGGAAAACAAAAATGGAATACAGAATTTATGCTTGGTGAGGATATATTGTCAGAGGTGGAGGAAATAAGAGATCTGAGGATGATAGTGGATAAGGATCTGAAATTTAGGGGACACATTGCCAAGATTTTGAAGACAACACAAAGGCTTCTGGGAATGATGTGGAGGACACCGACTTGTAGAAGTAGGGAGATTCTTGTTCCATTGTATAAAGCTTTGATTAGGTCACACATGGACTATTTTGCCAGATTTGGTCACCTGGTTTTCAGAAGGATGAAGAGATGCTTGAGAGGGTCCAGAAGTGACTGACTAAGATAGTTTCTAACTTCTGGAATTGACTATGAGGAAAGATTGAGAAGATGTAATTTGCAGAGTCTTGAGGATAGGAGGAAGAGGGGGAGATATGATAGAGACCCTACAAGTTGGTGAGGGGTTGTTATAGGATCAATGGTGGAGAAGTTCTACAGAGAATAGTGGGAGATCAGGGGAGAACCACAGGTCATCCCTGGCAACTGTATAAAGAAGGTGTAAGTATGAGAGTGAGAAGCAGGTTTTTTTCATGCAGAGTTGTAAATGATTGGAATGCCTTGCCTGAGAATGTGGTGTCTGCAGAGAATTTGAGTGTGTTTAAAGCACGGTATGATGAGCTGTGTGTATGATAAGAGGACCTCCTAGATGAGTCTTTGACTCCACGGGGGTCTTAGTCGAAATTATTATTATTATCCAAGTACATTACAAACAGAATTACATTAATGTCAATTTTCTGCAAGTAGTTGATGAAGACCTGGAAATTATGATGAACAAGGAATAACAGTTTAGGGACCACACTGCTGTGATGAGGTGACTAATGAAAGGATTCAATGGCAGACAACAAAGATAATAACTGACTTATGAAACTGGACAGATTGGAGGAATGATGATGACAGACATATACAAGTTAGTAAAGGAATCTTATAATGCAGATACATGTGAAATTTTGCAACTTATGGCAGTAGGGAGAAGAATTCTGGGTCATACTGAAGTTGACAAAGGGTATGGTCAGAAGGTATGTAAGGTTTAGATTCTACTCATAGTGTGTGGTGACTGTGCGGAATGGGACCTCTTTTAGTGAGTCTTTTGACTCCCTAGAAGTGCTATAATAATAATGTTATTAGAATTCATTTTAGACAAATTATGGACTCTACAACTGTGTTATAAATAATAATTTTTAATTTCCCGGTGTTTTGACCTTCATATTAAGGTCATCATCTGGAGTATGTATATATATATATATATATATATATATATATATACACACAAAGACAAGCTAAATTACATTTCACACAGTATGCTAAAGAGACAATGATTTGATCAACGGTTATGCTATTAGTCTGACCTCTAATGAAAATAAAATTACAATAAAAAATAAAATAAAATAACTACATCAAAGCTATATTCTATTTAAGACAACATCAGAGAAACATTCTTTCATATCGATAGTTTTATTACAGTAAAATGATGTCCTAATTTAACATGACAATTGTTATATTATTACTATTATTACGGGCAACTCCAGGGAGTCATTAGACTCATCGAGGGAGGCCCCAAATCATATTCATCACAACTATTTGACATTCATACAGTATCTATCATACCTCGCCTTAAACTCATTCACTGTCACGGCATCCACCACAGACTCAGGGAGCGCATTCCACTCATTCACTACTCTAAAAGTAAAGAACCCAGCTCTAACACCTTTACTAACCACACTTTTGCCCAGTTTCCATGGATGTCCCCTAGTCCTCCCACAACCAGCCCTGTTCTCAAAAATATCTTCTGAATTAATTTTATATAAACCCTTCAAGTAATTTGAATGTCTCAATCATATCTCCCCTTCTCCGCCTATCAACCAATTTTTGCAACCCACAAATCCTCAACCTGTTCTCATACGGTTCATTCCACAGACCTGCTATCATCTTGGTCACTCGCCTCTGGATCCTCTCCACCTCCTCCCCATCAAGAAGAAACCTAGGTGACCAAATCTGAGCACAGTAGTCTAGATGGGGTCTTATCAAGGCTCGATACAGAGGAACAATAACCTGCTTGTCTCTGCTTGTCAACGTATTCTTCAGCAACCAAGTGATTTGATGAGCTGTTTTGGTCACTTTTGCAATGTGTCCCCTAAATTTCAATTCCTTATCTACCAACACTCCTAAATCTCGTGCCTCATCAATTTCCTGGAGCACGGTTCCACCAATGCAGTAAACTGCCACCAATCTTTTCACCCCAAAATGCATAACCTTACATTTTGCCACATTAAACTGACATCCATTCTCCTTAGCCCAGACCTCCAATCTATCCAAATCATCCTGCAAAATTTTGACGTCATCTGCATTCACTATTGCCCTACCCAACTTCGCATCATCCGCAAACAAATGAACTGTTCCTCTCAGATAATTTCCTATATCATTTATGAACAAATTAAACAGCAGTGGTCCAAGAACAGATCCTTGTGGCACACCACTAGTCACAGGCCGTCTTGTGGACTCTACTCCCGAGTAAACCACTCTCTGATATCTCTCCGTCAACCACCCTCCTATCCATCTCACCAACCCTATGTCCATTCCCATATGCTGCAATTTACTGATTAGAATTCCATGTGGAATCCTGTCAAAGGCCTTGGCAAGGTCCAGTAGAATCACCGTAAACCCATTACCCTTATCCAGTTCAGCCGTCACTGTGTTATAATACGTGAGCAAGTTACTGAGGCATGACCTACCCTTCACAAAACCATGCTGTCCCCGATACAGTATCCCATTTTCTTCTATCCAATCTTGTATTTTCCTCTTGACTATTTTCTCTAAGACCTTGACAATGATTCCTGATATGCTAATCGGTCGGTAATTTACAACAGCAGTCTTGGAACCACCTTTATGCAGTGGAACTATTTTCCCCTCTTTCCACCCGCTCGGGACTAACCCAGACTCGAGACTCAAATTAAACAAAATGGTCAAGGGTACTGACAATTCTTTAGCTGCTTCTCGTACAACATGAGCTGGTATACCATCCAATCCCACAGATGTATTGACATTGAGGTTATGCAATAGACTACTCACCTCCACTTCATTAACCACAATTCCCGTATAATCTACTGGTTTATTCGTTTCTGCAATGTCACCACCTGGATGATATACTTTTGCAAAGTGCTCACTCAGTAACTCAACTATCTCAACTGATTCAGTTACCTCCCTACCATCGGCATTCTTTAAAATCAATCTGCCATGTACATTTTTCCTTTTACTTGCTACATATCTAAAAAACTGTTTAGGATTCTCTTTAGCCTGCATGGCCAATGTTCTTTCGTAATCCTTTTTTGCTTTTCTTACCACACTCGTCACCCTTCTGGCCTGCGCTTTATACCGTTCATGTGCCTGCCGGTCACCCTTCTCCTTAAATTCCCTCCATAGTTGTTTCTTTTTTTGCAACTCAAGCTTAATGGTGTTATTCATCCATTTAACCCCTACTTGATTTATTATTCGGACTCTAGGTATACAGTCAGCCATTGCTTCATGCAAGCACTTCTTAACTACCTCCCATGCACTATCAACTTCTAGTCCTTGCAGTTGTACATGCCATGGCACTGAACCAATCAAATTCCTAAGCTTGTCATACTTTCTGAACCGATAATTCCACATGTACCCTGTCTTAATTGAAAATTCTGCACCTTTAGCCACCTCCCAAGTTAAGACCCTATGATCACTCTCACCGATTGGTGAGAATGTGGTCATATTTGTTACAGCCAAATCCTCAGATGTAATTACTAGGTCAAGCACTCTCTGACCCCTAGTATTTTCCATTACATGCTGTCGCAGATAGTTATCCCTTAATAACCGCATAAAATCCAGTTCCTTCCTCCCATATGTCCTCTCCTCACTCCAATCAATGCGACCATAGTTGAAATCTCCCATAATAATCACCCTCCTTCCACCCATTTCTTCTATTTGCTTGTGCATACTGTCACCACCATCTTTTCCATCACCTGGTCTATAGCAGCACCCAATTGTATATTTAGTTCTGCTAGCCACAATCTCACACCAAATGGCCTCAAATGTGCTCTTTTCTCTATCCTGCAATTCAACTTCTATTCTCCTTGGCTGGAGCTCATCAGCTATCATCAACAATACTCCTCCCCCCATTTTATTCTCTCTGTCATTCCTGAACACACTATACCCATCACATTCAATCCCACTAGTTATATCATCTACAGTCAGCCATGTTTCACTAATACCTATAACCTGTGGTCTGGAAGTGCCAACCATGGCCAAAAACTCTTCCTTCTTGTTCCTAATACTCCTAGTGTTAGTGTACATCAATATTAGATTTAAGATCCTGGATTATCTATAGTCCTATTTATAATTGACTCTTAGGGAGAAAGGTTAAGTGGGTAGAATATTTGCCTTCCATATTCTTGTCAATTTAATGTTTCTGCATACAATTAGCATATTAGGGTGGTTGATAAGAATCTCACAGGCCTCCTTAAATTTATGTTCATACCATGTTTTGGTGTGATGTAACAACAGGTGCTTTTCCAGTCAATTCTATGTAAAGTGTTCAGGGCATGATCAGAAAGGCCAACTTGACCATAGTTATTATTATTACGGGCAACTCCAAGGAGTCGATAGACTCATCGAGGAAGGCCCTAACATCATGTCAAGAACAACTATTTGACATTCACACAGTATCTATCATACCTAGCAACCACAACAGACTCTGGCAGCTTATTATATTTAATGTGTCATTTATGTTCCTTTCTTCTGATAGGAATTGTGCATCCTGTTTTCCCTATATAGGACAAATTACAGGTGCAATGAATACAGTATACTCCAGGGTGGACCAGAAGAGGGAGTGGATCCTTGGATGAGTTGAGTAAGTTCTTTAATTTTGCAGGAGGTTTAAAGGTGGCTTTAAGGTTGTATTTCTGTAGTATTTTGTTTATTTTGTCTGATATCCCTTTAATGCATGGAATGGTTAGAGTTTTAATGTAGTCTAGTTTATTTTTAAATGGGATCTTGTACAGAATTTTGTTGATAGTATTTTGGATGTAACCATTTTTTAGGAAGGTATTATATAACTTTTAATTCATCTTTAAGTGCTTGTTCATTGGAGCAAATCTTCAAAGCCCTGTTCTTTAGTGTATTAATGACACCTAGTTTATGTGTTGGGTGGTGATAGGAGTTTATGTGTATATAATGGCAAGTATGTGTCGGTTTCTGGTAAACAGTGAAGGAAAGACCACCAGAAGAAAGACGTGTGACAAATGTATCTAGAAACGGAAGTGTGTTCTGCTTTTTCAACCTCAATTGTGAATTGTATGTATTGTGTTGTTTGCTATTTTAATTTAATTTTATTTTCACTACAGGTCAGGCTAATAGAATAACCGTTGATCAAATCACTGTCTTTTTAGCATACTGTGTGAAATGTAATTTAACTTGTCTCTACACGCTAGTATACACACATATATATGTGTGTATACTCTAGATCAGTGTTTCTCAAAGTGTGGTATGCATATCCCTGGTGGTACGTGAAAGGTCTTCAGGAGGTACGTGGAAATTTTCGGCTATGCATCATTAACGCATGGAATAATTATTAAGAAAAAAAGAATTATTTTAAATGTATATATTTTTCAATAAATTATATATTATGTATGAATTCTCCTACTCAAATACTCCCAATGGATTTATAAAATGCAAAAAAGAGAGCAATATAGCGTATACAAGTAGCTGTAAGCAACAAGAAAACGTTGATATTGTATCTGGAAATGAAATTGATAAGGGTGTGTCGTCTGACATCTCTAGAAAACCAACTAGGAAGAAGATGAAAAATCTACGTAAGTATGATGTGAATTACTTGAAATGTGGATTTTCATAGACAGAAAATGAAGAGGAACCTATTCCAAATTTTGTTCTATTAAAAATAAATCATATTTTTTGTCTACATAAACATATAAATTCAAATAAAATAGACATTTACAATGAAATAAACTTTATTTATTTCTTTATTATTATTTTCATAATGGTGTACTTGGTAATAATGAAAATTTAAGAGGGGGTATGTGGATATCTGAAGTTTGAGAAACACTGCTTTATGATGACCTTAATATGAAGGTCGAAATGTTGGGAAATTAAGAATTATTATTTATAACATAGTTGTAGAGTCTATAATTTGTCCTAAATTATAGACTCTACAACTTTCAGGAATGCTGATCACCATGTAACACTAAAGGAAAGAATATTATTAGAAATGTAGCCAGCAAAAGAAAGAATGATTATGGAAGGATGACCTTGATTGGAGAAAATGGTATAAAGACAGCTGTTGCAGAATGTGTGGTGGAGATACTTAATGAGCAGTTCATAAAGATCTCTCAATCTTGTGAATGTGACTTCATGGAGAGATTGAGAGCAGTTGATGATGGGGAGAAGAGACTGACTGTAAGTGAGCAAGAGGTGTTTGGGGAGTTGAGTAAACTAGATATAAATAAGGCTGTGGGACTTGATAATATATCACTACGAATTCTGAAGGAATGTGCCAGGGAGTTGACACCTGCCTTGACATATTTTTTTAATACGAGTCTTGCACTTGGTCAAGTTCCTAAGGAGTGGAAGGAGGGCAAGATTGTGTCACTTCATAAAGGAGGTTATTGAACTCAAGCAAAAAAACATCGCCAAACTATAGGCCTATCTGTGTGTCAGGTGTTGTGGTTAAGTTGTTGGAGAAGCTTGTGAGAACTAGGATCCAGAGTTGGGTTGATAATGCTGTCCATCAAAGATAATACAATGGTATTATCTTTGATGGACAGCATGGATTTGCTAAAGGGAGGTCATGTTTTAGTAATCTACTTATTTATTACAATAAAGTGACTGCTTCCTTGGACAGAGGAGAAGGATACACAGTAATATACTTGGATTTCGCAAAGGCTTTTGATAAAGTACCTCATGATAAGTTGACAGTCAAACTAGAGCAGATGGGGTTGGATATTAGATTAGTGCATTGGATTGGAGACTAGCTATCTGATAAGTATCAACAAGTTGTGTATGGAGGTGCGATATCCAGGAAAAGGAAAGTCACTAGTGGAGTGCATCAGGGTCTGTTTTAGGACCATTACTGTTTAACTTGTATATTAATAATATTGGCAAAGATTTGGATGGAGATATTCAGTTGTTTGCAGATGATGCAAAGTTGGGACGAACCATAAAGAGTAGTGAAGATGTTGTGGCCTTGCAAGAAGACTTGAATAAATTGAGTGATTGGGCAAGCAAATGGGGATGTGAGTTCAATGTTGCAAAATGTAAGGTTTTAAAATTTGGAAAACAAAGATGGGATGCAGAATTTATGCTTGGTGAGAATATATTGTTGGAAGTAGACGAAATAAGAGATCTGGGAGTGATAGTGGATAAGGATCTAAAATTTAAAGGACACAATGCCAAAATTGTGAAAACAACACAAAGGCTTCTGCGAATGATGCGGAGGACACTGACTTGTAGAAGTAGGGAGATACTTGTTCCATTGTATAAGGCTTTGATTAGGCTACACATGGACTATTGTGCCCAGATTTGGTCACCGGGTTTTCTGAAGGATGAAGAGATGTTGGAAAGGGTCCAAAGGCGACTGACTAAGTAGTTTCTGACCTATGGAATGTTGAGTATGAGGAAAGATTGAGAAGATGTAATTTGCAGAGTCTGGTGGAGAGGAGGAAGAAGGGAGATATGATAGAGACCTACAAGTTGGTAAGGGGTTGTTATAAGATCAATGGTGGAGAAGTTCTACAGAGAATAGTGGGAGATCAGGGGAGAACCAGAGGTCATCCCTGGAAACTGTATAAAGAGGGTGTGAGTAGGGGAGCGAGAGGCAGGTTTTTTTCGTGCAGAGTTGTGAATGATTGGAATGCCATGCCTGAGAGTGAGGTGTCTGTAAGGAGTTTAAGTGTGTTTAAGACACGGTATGATGAGATGTGTGTGTGATAAAAGGACTTCCCAATTGAGTCTTTGACTCCATGAGGTCTTGGGGTAATAATAATAATAATTCTACTGCTACCCAATCAATATTTGGATAATTAAAATCTCCCATTCTATGATTACTCTCTTCGCACTCATCTTTTCTATTGGGCGATGCATTTCTTCATCATTGGCAACCGATCCACCAGGTCTGTTACAACACCCCACTATGTAACTGATCATGCCAGCCTGGATGACCGAGTGATTAGCGTATCCGCTCTCCAGCCAAATGGCTGCGGGTTTGAATCCCGCCGTGGGCAGGGATGTTTGTGATTGTCTGTGAAAATACTAGTGGCGGTGGTTGGCCATAGATAGCATTGGTGTAAATGATGAAGGTAGTTGTGGTTGGCGGAGTGGTGGAGACAGAGAGTTGTGGAGTAGGTGCCCTCCCTCGATGAGTCTTTGGACTCCCTGAAGTCTTTGGACTCCCCAACTTAATCCACCATACCAAAGACTATTACCTAGGAACTGATTAAGAATTCAGAAAGGAAATAAGCAGTCTGATTCCTCCACAAAAGGGCCTGGGGTGAAAAATTTTTTTTTAAAGAAAAATTTTTCAGAGGAAGAGTAAGCCTTTGTTGGATTCTGATTAAGGAGAAATTTAAATTATTAATATTCCTTACAGAATCCAATTTAATCCACCATACCAAAGGCTATACTTGTAAAAATTATTTGATATTAATCCCATGATTGTAAATTATTATTCATGTAATTGCCTTCAGTTTATTTATTAAATTTTATTAATTAATCTAAAATATGTGTTAGCAATGATAGAACCTTGTATTGAAATATTGTTTATTTTGATTATTCCTAATTTAATATTATGAGGAATTGTATATATAAGTTTAATATGCCTTATGTGAATTATAATATTTTCATTTTTTATTTATCACTACCAGTATGTAAAGGTATAATGTTATGCAATATTTCTGTTTTTATTTTATTTTGTTTGTTACTATGGAGACGGGCTAGAAATAGATAGCGCGTGCTTGGATTGCGAGATATGGTATTCAACTGAGAGAAAGAATTGACATAAGTGAGAGCATGGGAAACAATTTTTTTTTTGGGGGGGGGGGGAATAGAAGGGAGGTATATAAGCCAAGATCAGAGAAAACCGGGGCTCTTCTCTTTTTGAGGATCGACCATTCTGGGACACGAGAGCATTGAGTATAGCACAGACAGATGAGGAGAATACTGAGAGGCAGCAAAGTGAATGCAAAGCATTGCTGTGTCCAGAACCTTAGTGCTGTAATTGGGCTATTTAAGGACCAGGAAAGTAATAGGACTGAGAATAATTCTAAAAGTTAAAGAATTACTACGTATCCCATTAGTTTCATGGAACTTTAACAGAGAGCTGAATTGGTCGAATAGTGTTAAAGAAGGAATGAGCATTTTCCTTTATCCAAGTACGTCTATACATGTGAAGTGCGACCATTAATAGTTCAGTTATCATTGAGAAGATTTATTCTAAATAGTGTTGCCATAGTGTGCTAAGTAAATATAGTTATAAAGTGTGCCCATAGTGAAATTGATGAGCAAAGGATTTATCCAGTAAGAACTTTCCAATTTTATGTTACTTCAGTGCAGAGATATATGTGTAATTCCTCCTGTTATTCCCCACATTAACTATTATTACGTCCCCGTTTTCTTTATATTTTAACTTTATCTTTATTTTGCTTAAGAGTTAACATTAAAGTCTTGTATCTCTTGCTATCAGACTTCGGTTGCCGACAAATTTGTATGGTTTTTAAGACTGCTCCAGCCGGCAACTAAACTCTGATATATCATCCAATAACACTAAAAGAAAATGGCTGGATCAAGATATATGCAGTCGTGGTCCCTATTCACTTATCACTATTGGTTTCCCCTTAAAATGCAAGGTACGAAATTTTTCAAACGGTAATTCAAATCTGCAGAAGATATAACAAACTCAATTGATTATGTAAAAGAAAACACATTTATTATTTCACAAAGACAAGTATACATAGTATTTAAATTCTTAAACCTTAAAAGAGTTTAAGAGAGTCTGGGTTCTCCTTACTTAATTTAACACATTTAAACTACTGCACTATGATCTCTTACTGGGCATGAATTCCACACTTCTGTACATATATCTGTCCTCAGACTCTCACAATTAAGTTACCTGATAATATCATACATGAAACATTTATATAAACACTAGACAATTCAGTAAATCTGACATAATTCTCTGGGACAATAGTAACTATTTCTACTTAATTTTCTCCCCCAAAATTGTCCTTCAACATTTAACTACTTTCTGAACATATGACATTACTTTTCTTAAACACTTAAACAGTTCGGAGCTAGGCCTCCTATCCGGCTGGAGCCTAATATGGTCTCTTTTTAACGGTAGACACAAATGTCCAAAATTGTATACTGTTCTTGTGGCACAACACGTAAATGGCATGTGTTCTTAACTTCTAGTTCTCTGCTCCATGGATATTTTAATCCTACATTAATATAAGAAAATCTTCGCTTACCATTCTTGCTTTGACTGGGTGTTCTGATCTGTTCTCTATACCTCCTCTGATGGCGGGCTTTGTTTCTTTGTTCTACACGAACCGAAAGCACTCATGCACAGATCTGTATGCTGACGTGAATTTCATCAGCGGCTCTTTCTCCTAATGTGTTGAACACACTGTAGTTGCAGCTTTTCGATGTAACATGCATAGCAAGGAGAAATCCTTGCTGCATGTGGCGGCAAGCCCTACATAGTTCTCCTACGGGAAACTTGGTGCCGACGAACCTCGGAGACGAGAGAAAAGAGAGCGATTCGAACTCCCGCCGAAACTCTTATACTCCGGAAACAGCTCCCTCACTCGGCGGTGTCGTCACGTAATCGACGGCAACCGATTGGACGCCGTGGCTACGAACTGCCTTTACAAACCTTAAACTTGTACTTAGCTTATACATTTTTATTCGTTAATATTACATGACTTTCTAATTTAATTCATACACAATTACTATCTTAATGAACTCATGGGCTATCTATACAGTGTTTGGAATTTATTCATCTGGTTGCTTACACTTTCTTAGGATATTATACAGTACACTTCCCATCTGGGGCACAAGCATGTCCTTATCCCTTGCTCTTGCGGTAACTTATGTTGGGTGGGAAAAACGGATAACTCATCACTTTTTCTGACACAACAACTATAATGTTTTTTTACTGAAATCAGCCGGAGCATGAAGTATGAAAGTGTATACTCATGAAGCAGTTGTTGCCACCATTAATGTATTGAGACTTTACTGACTGTGTGATAATAGTAAAATTTGTTACTAAGAGATTTTGTGATATTGAACTCTATTAAAAGTTATTTTAATATTGTGAAAGCTATAAGTCTGATAGCAGAATACCCATAGACTGAATCTGTAAGATGTTGTGACCAGTTAAGCTAAGACATTTATATTATCTTGTTCTCAGAATTGAGTTTATATGTATAATATATAACCCAGAATTAAATGTTTTGTTTTGATGATTTTAAAATTGTGTTTGCCTGAATCTCCTTTACTGCATCATTCATGAAATTATCGGACCTAGCAGGCGCTTCGAAAATAAGAGATATACTATACTCGGCCTACGTAAGAAATAATATTGATATAAAATTAGAGTATGCTTGGTTTCACTACATTTCATTAGGCTAATCTAGATATAGAGTGGCGCAGTCTAAAAATATAAATTTCTCTATATTTAAATTAGTAATCAACCAGCAACTTATTACTTGTTTAAGAACAGAGTTAAAACAAGATGGTGGATCAAAAACAAGGAAGTACGATCCAACAAAATGGTGCAGCAGTCGACAGGATTTGATTCCACTAATATAAGTTAAGATATTAAGTATTAATTTTGTGATAGTATTAGAAAAAGTGATCCCAGAAACTTCAAAAGTAATTTAAGTGAATCAAAGTGGACAGGTTGTAAACTAGAGTCAGTCAAAGAAAGAAATTGTTTTAGAATTCTGAATTTTTTTAAGATTAAGTTTGTAAGCTTTAAATTAAAATGGCAGTTTCATCTAATTCAGAGATGGAAGACAGTGAATTTTTCAGAAGTGTGAATCCCCAACAGGTCTTTCCTCAATTTTCTGGAGAAGACTCTGATGATGTGTTATCATTTTTTACTTTTATTGAGAAGCTCAGAGAAACAGCAGGTTGGACGGACTTTCAGTTGTTGATTTTACTCAGAAACAAGCTAATTGGTAAAGCTAAAACATATTTTTTCTCATCTCCTATACTTAGAAAAACATTTGAGTACAAAAAATTTAAAGAAGCTTTACTATCTCAATTTTGTAAACAGAGAAGTGTTGGACCAAATTTATGGAAGCTACAGAGGATTACACAGAAGGATAAGTTGAAAGTTCCCTATTTAAACCTAGGGAACAATAAGCTGATTGTTCCCTAGGTTTAAATAAATCTTCAAAAGAGAATAGAAGGAAAGAAGATGAAAAGAAAATTATTAAAGAGAATTCCATAAATTATAACAGCATGTCTGAGAGTAATGAGCAGACAAACAAGAAGTTATTCAAGGAAGTACAAACCTTTGTTCACCAGGAGGTAGAGAAGTTGCAACAGCCAATGAAAATTAATTTAGATGAAGTGATGAAAAAATTGACAGAAATAACTATAGGATTTCAAGAAAACTTTAATCCCACAGCAGATTATGTTAGCGAAGTAATCAAACTGGAAGTTGAGAGGCAAAATAAACCCATTTTGACTAAATTGGATAGAGTGGTGGAAGCCCTAGAAAATGTTAGACAGCAAATACCCATTGGTTCTCAACCTCAGACAAGGAGAAAAATTCTCGCTGATGGTAGAGATCCTCCTAAGTGTTTTAGTTGCAACAAGATTGGACACATTGCTACTTAAATAAAAGAAACTACACTGACAGCAAATGGAATTCTAGTTTTGGAATTGAATGTAACTCACAGAGCATGTAATAAATTTCAAAATTTCCCTAGATTAAGAGAATCAATGATGAGGATTACAGGAAATGTCCAAGGTCACGAATGTAAATTCTATTTGACACAGGTTGTAATGCTTCAACCATCAGTAAGCATTATTTCCTAAGAATAAAAGATAAATTATGGAAGAATGTTACCGATTTAAGGAGACCCGTAAGAATTGCCACTCTCTCCGATTCAAAATGAGAGATATGCTCGGCCTACGTAAGAAATAATATTGATATAAAATTAATTAATGATTGGTTTCACTACATTTCATTAGACTAATCTAGATATAGAATGGCGCAGTCTAAAAATATAAATTTCTCTATATTTAAATTAGTAATCAACCAGCAACTTATTACTTGTTTAAGAACAGAGTTAAAACAAGATGACGGATCAAAAACAAGGAAGTACGATCCAACAAAATGTAATAATAATAATAATAATAAATATCAATCCCGAGGAATAACCTAGACATCATGTTTCATTTGTAATTTTTAGCATTTCAAAATCTTTGTCAGTAGTGAGTCTTGGTGAGTTTTTGGACTCCCTAGAGGTGTTATGATTGAGAAAACAATAATAATACTATTTTATTCGAAATATTTGGGTCTCTTAAAGATCAAAACCAAATAATTGGGAGGAGTTCTCCAACATTGCCTTTCAGGCATGCAGAAAACAGACTAGACTTCTGACTTATGTACAATCCTCACCTTCACGCCATGCACCCCATTAGTAAGTATCTATTTGGTACTAACTGAATGTGAATCAAATTTAAATTAAACCATCTTCTGTAATTGAAGGAAGCACAGGAAGATGGTTTAATGTTAAATCTGTGTCGGATAAGGATGTACATTATCCCCTCTTTTATTCATTATCTATATGGATCACATTATGAAGAAAAGTGACATTAAATCTGATATCAATGTCAGCTCTTTGCTTTATGCAGATGATGTTATACTTCTAAATAAATCCACTACAAGTCTGCAAGATTCCCTGACTAAATTGAATAACTGTTGTAATAGATATGGTATAAAGTTGAGCAATAACAAGACAAAGACAATGAAAATAGGCAGAAGCATTAAAAACATCAACTGTATTGTGAATGGAAAACCTACCAAACAAGTAAAAACATTTCAGCTACTTAAGCACGATTTTTAGTGAAGATGGAAAATTAAATATGGAAACAGACAACAGGATCAACAAAGCTGGTATGGTAGGAAGTCAACTGAATAAATTTATATGGAATAAGAGAGAAATTAGTCAAAACACTAAATTAGCTGTGTACAAGACAGTGTTCAAACCAGTTTTAACTTATGGATCTGAGAGCTGGGTTAGAAGAAAAGTGCTTGACCAAAGACTAGAGACCACAGATATGAGAGTCCTGAGAAAGATTAGGGGTGCAAATAGATGGCATCAATAGCAATATCATATTAAAAATGAAGATATTAGAAAAGAACTTGACATTGTCAAGTTCTTTCCTAATATCTTTCCATACCACCTGAGATTAGTAAAGCTAATCTCAGGTGGTATGGTCACTTAAATAGAATGGGAGAGGAAAGATTGGCAAAACAAATGTTCTCTGCCAGGTTGGCAGGAAAAAGATCCAGAGGAAGACCAAGATATAGGTGGATTGATATGGTAAAAAGTGCCTTAGAAGATAGAAATTTTCTAAGGTATTTTTGTGAACAAGGGCTAACAGCAAAATGTTAGCTACTGGAAGAAGAAAAATAAATCCAACATCAGAAAAACTGAAGAATAGGAACCATCAATATAAGAAGTATTAATGAAAAGGATATCAAACTTGCAGAAAAACTAAAAAAGTACCATATCAACATAATTGGCATTACTGAGACAAAGAAGACAAAAACAGGTGAGATCTTACTAAATAATATAATAAGTATAGGATGTTATTTTCAGGCAATAACGATCAAAGAAAGGATAGAATATTATTAGAAATATCAATCTACTGAGGAATAACCTTTACTTCATGTGTCATTTGTAATTTTTGGCATTTCAAAAGCTTTGTCAGTAGTGAGTCTTGGTAGAAATAGCATTCAACACCAAACATGAAGATAAACTTCTTGATTGAAGGGCAGATTCAAGGACAATCATATGGGCAAACTTCAAAATTATTATTATTACACCTTTCATGGGAGTCTGCCGACTCCCATGAAAGGAAACACTCCATGCATTGTTGGAGGTTCATCCAACTGACAACATATTTAACATACTGAATCTTACAATCCTTAACACTCCTTGCATTAAAAACATATTCTGGTAATGCGTTCCATTCACTGAAAATTCTCCATGTAAAAAATCTACTCCTCACACCCCTCTTCACCACACTCTTACGTAATATCTACGGATGACCTGTGATTTTTCATCTCTTGTCATCTACTCCTTTTATAATGTCTTCATTGGATTAATCCTATAAAATACTCTCACTAACTTAAATGTCTCTATCATATCACCTGTTTACCTCCTATCCACCAAACTCTGCAATCCACATTTTTTCAGTCTCTCTCTCTCTCTCTCTCTCTCTCCATAGTCAGCAGTTAAAAGTCCTGATATTGTCTTAGTCCCTGCCTCTCAACCATCTCCAATGTCTCTATATCACACTGAAAACCAGGTTACCAGATTTCAGCACAATAGTTCAAGTGTGGTCTGACCAGTGCTTTATACAGTGGCATAACCACTTCCTTATTCCTACATATTAGAGTACTTCTTAGCATAGCAGCATTACGATGTGCAGCCTTTACAACACTAATAATAGGCCCTCTAAACTTCGGTCTACTGTCAACCATCACTCCCAAATCTCTAATTGCATTCCCTTACTGCATTACAGCACCATTAGTATAATACCCAGCTTTATATTTCTGCACTCCAAAATGTAACACCTTGCATTAATTAATATTAAAGGAGTGGGATTATTAATATAATCCCACTCCTTTATCAAAGTATAAAGTCTATTCAAATCTTCTGAAGGGAATTAACATCAGCAGTACTACTTATATTCTCCCTAACTTTGCATCATCATCAGTAAACAACTAAAGATTCCCACTTGTTCCACATGATATATCATTTACAAACAAGTTAAACAGTAGTGGCCCAAGAACAGAACCCTCCTTTTTTGAGACACTGCTCCATCATACACAAACTGCTGGTATCGTTCAGAGAGTCAATCTCTGCTCCATCTTTCCAATATACTATTTATTCCCATCCTCTGCAGCTTGAACATCAACTTATCATGTGGTAATCTGACACCCACTTTTTTATTTTTATTATTACTATTATTATGGGTATCTCCTTGGAGTCAGTAGACTCATCGCAGGAGCCCCAAACTATCAACACAATATTTATCATATCTCTTCTTGAATTCATTTACAGACAAAGAACTCACAACTGAGTCAGGCAATGCGTTCCACTCACTCACCACCCTCCGGGTGAAAAACCTTGTTCTCACACCCTTGTTAACCACACTTTTCCTTAATTTTTTGTTTAATTTGTATATAAATGATATAGGAAATGGCTTAAAGGGAGATATTCAGTTGTTTGCAGATGATGCAAAGTTGGGTAGCGCAATAAAAAATCAAGCTGATGTTGAAAGTTTGCAGGATGATTTAAATAAGCTGGTAGAATGGGCAAAAGGTAATGGATATCAGTTCAATATGGAAAAGTGTAAAGTCATACATTTTGGGATTAAAAGATTACCAGCTGTGTACTACATTGATGGAACAGTACTCCAAGAGATTGATGAGGTTAGGGACTTAAGGGTGTTGGTAGATAGGGAGATGAAGTTCAGGGAACACATTGCCAAGGTGTCCAAGATTGCACATAGGATTACTTGGTTGTTGAGGAACACACTGACATCCAGAGATAAAGAGGTTATTATTTCCCTTTATAAAGCGTTGATACTTCCACATTTGGATTACTGTGCTCAGGTCTGGTGACCTGGATTCCTTGGAGATGAGGAGGCTGTGGAGAGGGTTCAGAGAAGAGTGACCAAGTTGGTGAGTGATGTAAAAAATGCTTCCTACATTGATAGATTGAGAGCTTGTGGATTTCAGAGGTTGGTTGATAGGTGGAGAAGAGGGGATATGATAGAAACATTTAAATTACTGAAAGATTTTTATAGGATTGATGCAGGGGAAATGTTTCAGCTGTGTGATAGTGATGGAAGAACAAGAGGTCATCTCTGGAAATTAAAGAAGAGTGCAGTTAAGAGTGCAAGGTTTTTTACCTGGAGGGTGGTGAATGAGTGGAATTCATTGCCTGACTTAGTTGTGAGTTCTTTGTCTGTAAATGAATTCAAGAAGAGATATGACAGATATTGTTTTGCTAGTTTGGGTCTCCTGCGATTAGTCTACTGACTCCATGGAGATACCCATAATAATTTACAAGGATGACTCCTTGCTCTTCCATCACTATCACACAGCTGAAATATTTCCCCTGCATCAATCTTAAAAAAAGCTTTTAGTAATTTAAATGTTTCCATTATATCCCATCTTCCCTGCCTATCAACCAATCTCGCCAGGACAGTTATATGGGCAAACTTCAAAATTTCTAAGTTGATGAGCGATTTTTTACATCACTCACCAACTTAGTCACTCTCCTCTGAACCATCTCCACAACCTCCTCATCTCCAAGGAATCCAGGTGACCAGACTTGAGCACAGTAATCCAAATGTGGAAGTATCAACACCTTATAAAGGGGAATAATAACCTCTTTATCTCTGGATGTTAGTTGGTTTTTCAATAACCAAGTAATCCTATGTGCAATCTTGGACACCTTAGCAACGTGTCCTCTGAACTTCATCTCATTTGGGATTATCCTTGATCTCCTTGGCTAAAGTCTTCTCATAATTTGATTTAGCTTTTTTTGCTATGCTGGCAACCTTACTAGTTTGAGCCTTGCACTGCTCATGGGTGTACTGATCGCCTTTCTCCTTGTATATTCTCCATAACATTTTCTTTTTTTGCAGATTAAGCCTGATACTACTACTCATCCATCTAACACCTACCTTGTTTGTCTTCCTGACCTTCTGATATTGCTTTCCTCAGATACCTGCTGATTTTATCCTATCCACTGCTAACATCTTTCCCATGCAATATGTTCTGCCATGGGAAGGCTGTACGTTCACTCCCATGCTTGTTATAATTACCTAACCTATAGGTTTGGATATACCCCTTCTTAAGAGAGAAATCCACAAATTTTGCAACCTCCCAAGTGAATACCACATGATCACTCTCACCAATTGGAGGTAACAAGGAAACCTTACTTATGCATATATCCTCTGAACCAATGACCAGGTCCAACACTCTCACACTATGTGTCCCTTCAGTTATGTGCTGTTTCAAGTAATTATCTCGTAGAAGATGTATGAATTCCATTTCCTTTTTGCCACGTGATATTTCCTCCTTCCAATTGATATCACCATAATTAAAATCCCCCATAATAATCACTAACCCTGCACTCATTGAACTAATTTGCTGATGCATGAATTCAATATCACCTCCTGTACCCACTGGCTTATAGCAGCAACCAACTGTAGAGTTGGTTGCGTTTGTCACTATTTCACACCAGACCACCTCAAATGAACTATCATTCACATGTGTATCATCTGATATACTACTTTCTTTGGCTGCAACTCATCAGCTATCATCCACGGTACTCCTCCCCCAGTTCTATCTTCTCTATCCTCTCTGAAAATACTGTACCCATTACATTCAATTCCAGTAACAACATCTTCTGCTGACACCCAAGTTTCACTAATGCTTACAACTTTTGGTGAGATTGCACTGATTAATGCCAAAAATTCACCCCTCTTATTTCAAATGCTTTGTGCATTAGCATACAAAAATTGCAGATTCCCTTTAGTTCTTGTACCAGCTTTAGAACTGACATACATGTCCCTAATTTCAGTAGTCCCATGCTGATTTTTATACACTCTATTCTGCAATTTATTCTGCAAATAAGGATCAACAAATATACTTTCACTGGATAAGTTTCTCCCTCTTATACTCAACCTTTTCAATTTTAGTTTTCCTGCCCAATTACTTCAACTTGTTCAGAAAACAGTAACTTCTTCAATCGCTTATGACCTTCCATGTTCAGATGCAACCCATCTCTTGCATACAGCTGCCTTTTGCCTTCAAACACTCCAGACATGAAATTCCAGACATTTTTTTCTTCTAATATGATTCTTGCAATCATATTAAAGGGGGATAATGCTAGGTATAGAAACAGTAGCATTTTTATGCTTTATACTAATGCCAGGAGTATCTGAAATAAAGGAGAGGAATTGGTGGTGCTGATAGCATCAGCCTGGCCAAAGATTATTGGGCTCACTGAGACATAGCTGACAGAAGAGGACATAATAAGAGGAATAGAAGTAGCAGGGTACAGCATTTTTCGGCAGGATAGGAAGGGAAAGCATGGTGGTGGAGTATTGCTTATGACAAGTGATAAATTATGTCCTCTAAGAGTGGAAGATTTGGAAGGCAGTGACACTAATGAGTTTGAAAGCATACGGTGTGAGGTAGAGGTGGGCAACACAGGATATTTAGTGGGGTGTTGCTACAAACCAAGGAGCACAGAGGGTGGGGACCAATAGGATGTTTAGACAGTTGAGCTTGGCAAGTGCAAGAAGAATTATTGTCAAGGGAGATTTTAACTACAGCAGTATAAATTGTGGGAGAGTAAGATCCATTGTAGCAATAAGGGAATGGAATTTCTAGAATTCTTGGGGGACAAATTTGTTGGACAACATGTAATAGAGAGAACAAGAGGTTCAAGAGTTTTCAATTTGGTCATAGCATCAGAAGAGCTGATAATAACTGAAATGACATCTCTCCCCCCAGTTGGAGTGAGTGACCATGTGGTTTTAACTTGGAGATGAAAAGACATGCAGCAGTATCAAAGAAAAGGGAATGTGCATGGAATTATAAGGAGGGGTAATTATAATAGTCTTAGACATCAACTTGGGGAAGTTTCATGGAGGGAGGAATTGGAAGGCCAGGATATCATTAGTGCTTGGGAAATTGTGAAGGAATATTTGTTAGCTGCAATAGTAAGCTGTATTCCACAAGTGAAGAAGAGGACCCAATTTGTAAAGTGGATGACAAACAATATTAAACAGGAACTGCATGTGAAAAAGAGGCTATATAAGAGACAGATGAGAGCAGATGCATGAAGAATATAAGACACAGGCCAAGAGAGTGACTAGTATGGTAAGGAAGGTGAAACTGGAATATGAGAAGAGATTGGCCCTAAGATCCAAAGAAAATCCTAGGGAATTTTTTAGCTATGTTAAAAGTAGGAGGAGAAATGATTGTGCAAGAATGACATTGTGGGATAAAAATGGGAATAGAGTGACTGATGCAGAGGACATAGTGGACAATTGTTCAATGAACACTTTATTGGTGTATTTCATCCCGGAGGAGTAAATTTTAATACTAGAGGGATTGGGCAGGTTTGAGGTTTAGAGGTGCAGGAGGAGAACGTGTTCCAAATACTGAGTACTCTGGATGTCAGTAAAGCTGGGACTGGATGGTATTTCACCACCAGTTTTGAGAGAAAGTGCTAAGGAACTGACAGCTCCTTTGACATGGCTTTTCAATGAAAGTCTCGCTTCAGGAAAGGTGCCCAGGGAATGGAAGGAAGATAAGACAGTGCCATTGCATAGGAGCGGTAGCAGCCTGGAAGTGTCTAATTATAAGCCAGTTTGTGTGTCATCAGTAGTTGTTAAGATCTTGGAGAAATTAGTTAGGGATCGTATACAACATTGGGCATATGAAGGTAATGTTATCTGTGAGAGTCAACATGGATTTGTGAGGGAGCGCTCTTGTTTTAGTAATATGCTAGCCTTTATAATAAAGTTACAAGAGCAGTAGATGAGGGAAAGGCATATACTGCCATTTTCTTGGATTTAGCGAAGGCATTTGACAGGGTGTCATACGATAAGCTGATATTTAAGTTGCAGCATATGGGTTTGGATGTCAGGTTGATCTACTGGATTCAAGATTGGCTGTCCAATAGGTATCAGAGAGCTGTGTATGGTGGAGCAGTTTCAAGGAGGCAGAGGGCTACAAGTGGGGTTCCACAGGGCTCAGTACTGGGACCTATATTGTTTAACCTTTAAATCAATGACTTTGTCAGCGGATTGAAGGGGGGATGTTCAGTTGTTTGTGGATGATGTGAAGCTGGGAAGGGTTATTAGTAATAGTGCAGATGTGGTAGTCTTGCAAGAGGATTTGAATAAGCTAGACAGATGGGCAAATGAATGGGGGTATCAATGTAATGCAGCAAAATGTAAGGTGTTGAGGTTTGGGACACATCGATGGGACGCTGCATACTCAATTGAAGGAGATATACTGGAGGAAGTAGGGGAGACAAGAGATCTGGGGTTGATGATTGATAGAAACCTGAAATTCAACCTTCACCTCCCACGATGAGTCTTTTGACTCCTTGGAGGCCTAAATAATAATAAAATTTTGAGAATAAACATTGCTAAAATTATGAGACCATCACAATAGAGCTGACATTGATATGGAGAACCTTGATATGAAAACAAAGTGGTTATGGTTCCATTGTATAAGGCCTTGATCAGGTCACACATCGACATACAAGGTTTGATCATGTTTTATTTTATTTATTTTTTATGATGTAATTAATAGGCGCCTTGAAGAACTTGTTTAATAATGGTCTTGCAAAAGGATTAATCACCATGATACTAATGTAGTGTAGATTGGCAACTTATACTACATTAGTACCATGGATGAACAAGAAGGAATTTGTTCACATTTAGTTTGAAGAGTTGTGTATTATATTTTTTGGGAAATATATAAGATGGGGAGAAATTTATTCCCTAGGTTTGGAGTTGAACTGTGAAGTATGCTGAGTAGTCTCTGTACATGTTTCAATGGATTTACCAGAGGGTGTGGAGAATTATTGATTCCAGTTCAGATGAACATTGGCCATGGTAGTAATTAGATGATGCAAGCAGTGAGTGAAATGGTGAAAGATGGGTCATTAATCAATCTAATTGTTCTCTTGTGTAATGAGTCAAACATTTTTAAGGAGCTCTTAGGGATGTCCCCCCCCTCCCAGATGTGAGAACAGTAATCAATGGTTAGGTGGATTGATGATTTGTATAGGTTAATCACCAACCTTATTTCCTTGAAAACATGAATATACTGGATTTGAAGGGAATAACGATGGCTTGGAGAGGGTCCATAGACTAAGTGCTGTCGTGGATCTAGAATATAGACATTATGAAAGAATGAGTAAAGTTCATTTGCAGAATCTCATGGTGGATAGGAAGATGAGGGAAGGGACATGATTGAGATGTATAATGTGGTGAAGGGTTTCACAGAATAGAGGAAGAGAACAAGAAGCAATCTGTGGAAGTTATTATTATTATTCCTGACACCTCCAAGGAGTCCGAAGACTCATCGCGGGAGGACACCTACAACTGTGTCAACTGATACCACTACACCGAACCTCCACTATGAATCATCTCCATCAACGCCATCTACCGCCCACCTCCTCCACCACTACAACTAGTATTTTATGTCTGTAAATTGCGTGTATTCTGAAGGGTCGATTTGTCTGTATGCGGGATGAAATACCCGAGTTTCCGGGAGAAAAAACCCTGCTATTAATATGGTAATACTCGTTTATAACCTTGCTTATAAACAAGAGTATTACCATGGGAGTGAGAAATAGATTCTTTCAATGGAGAATGGCTGGTGTGGAAAATGGATTGTTGTGAATGATGCAGAAATGTGTTTAAGGTGAGTGAAGCATGGTTTAGTATTCTTAGCATATCACAGAGAAACTCCTGTGATGCCTTTTGACTCTGTGGAGGTCTAATACTAATAACACTGGTTTCCTATTGTGACCATTTTGATTAAGATATTCTTGAAGCATTCAAGTTCTTATTTTTGCTTTTAATCATCATTCAAATATGGCATATTGAAAGATGATTAAATGCATCTCTCTCTCTCTCTCTACTCTCATACACCGCTTGGCAAGAAGTCAATAAATGCCACAGTGTGAGAAACAAAGCTATGGCATTCAATTTAATAAGATGTAGGACATCATTTTGCTGCAATGACTGCAGTAATCCTACAAAGCATACTTTCCACAATACAATAGCGATCAACGGGAATTTTGGACCATTCTTCCTGTAAGTATATAATGAGGTCCTGGACTGTTGTAGGGTGGATGTCCCTTGACTTCACCCGATGCTCCAATTCATCCCATACACATTTGTTAGGGTTGAGATCAGGGTTCTGTGGAGGCCAGTCAAGTGTGGTGATGTTCATGTCCACAAACCACACAGTTACAGCAGCAGCAGCCTTATGACATGGTGCACTGTCTTGCTAAAAGAAACAATGGTCAATTCTGTAGGAATGCCACAAAATAAGAATCACCGTGTTGTCCAGAATGTTCAGCTACCTCTCAGAGTTCAGTATCTGTGGCATCACAAACAGAGGTCTGAGGTCACACACCATCACCACCACCACCTTAGAGTTATGCATTCTAGTAAGAGATGTTCACTGGGCATCTGCCATACCCATTCCTGCTCAGTAGAGGGTGTAGCATCATTGTCTCTGCATAAAACAGCTTTGAAAGCTCTTTGCACTACTAAAGATGATGCTGCATGTTGGTTTTCAGGTAATGTGGGGCTTGAATATTGCAGTCCTACCATGGAAACCCATGTTGTGAGCCTCAGTTCTGAATGTTTAGGTGCAGGTTTGCATTCCAGTTAATGCCCAGAACTCTGCATTCAAAGTGTCAGACAACAAATGGTAATTTTTACATATTACCTTTTGTAGCATCCTACAGCCAGGTTCAGTGAATGTGATGGGTCATCCACAGGAAGTAACACTTGCAGTTGACTCCTTGAATCTCAATCTCAGTATGATATCACTGATTGTTGACCTGGGATAGCCCAATTTGTCAACAATTTGCTGAACAGATAAGCCTGCAACATGATATCCTATCACAACACCTCTTTCAAACTCTGTCAGTTCCCTTCTCATAACCATTTCATCCAGACACAGTTGCAATGACTTGGGAGCACTATAATCCTCCAATTTATATCAGATACAAACACGTGACTCATTACATGGCATGATATACCTTGCCCATGGGGTGTCTGTTGACTTCTTCCCAAGCAGTGTGTGTGCTGATGCCATGTTTCTATGCTTGAAGGCAGTATGATTTTGCATATGCATGATGCCACATGGTCAATGTGCTAGTAAAGTGATTAAAATCTTTGCAACACAAATGCTAGTGATTATCTTTAGGTGGTAGGTGATTTTCAGTTCTTAGTGTCAGACTGCAAACACCATTTATTGAATGTTAAAGTAGCATGAAAATGAAGTATGATTGATCTCTGGAGTTATTTGAGATTATTTACCTCTTATCTTCCCAATAGTAACAATACTCTATAGATTTAGATCAGTGGGTGGATTATCTATCATACGAAGTTCCTTGTCATTAATTACACAGTCCAACACAATTTTTGCTGACTTTTATATGAGACTTGTTTTTTACTAATTTGGGTGCGCTGATTTCAAATATCAAACCCATTTTTTTTTATCACGTCAGGTTTTTCCTCTATGGCATTTTCTTTTTGCTAATTTGTAAGTTTTTGATATTTTTAAGGAGGCAGTACTATTTAGAGGATCAAAAAAATCGATTTTTTAATATTATTTTCTGAAAGTATGTACTTTTAAAAATCTGTTCCTAACTTTTTATCAAGAAATTTGAAAAATTCCCGAAGATATAGCCTATTATTCAAAGCGGTGCGCAGATCAGAATCGGAGCGCTCACTGCTCTCACTTGTTAGTAAACGAATAAATGCATAAGAACCTGCAATGGCACGTACTGGCGCTTTGAATGAGAAAGACGCTGATAATTAGATACATAACTACTTAACAATATTCATTAAAAATTACAAGAATATTTATAAAAAATAACAATTTTACTTACACGAGTTTCAGGGAATAAATTTTTGTTTGTAGCAATTTCTGCTGTGTGTTCTGTTTTGGCAATCCCTTTAAATACCCCAACAGTACTCGGCCATCATGTGAGAATCCCATCTTCCTTGGTACCGATCTTCCATAGTTTTTAAGTCTTGATGAAATCTTTTGCTTATTCATCGCTTACAGCACCTAAATTCTTGGGAAATCTATCAAGATGACTGTATAGGAAATGAAGCTTTATGCTCATGTTGCAACCTAGACACTGGAAATTTTCAAGCATTGTTTCCACTAGATCTTTGTAATTGCACGCTTTTTTGTTTCCAAGAAAATTATTCGCAACCATCATAAATGAAGTCTAGGCCTCTTTCTCAATTTTGTTCATAGAGTTGATGAAATTTGGGTCTCTCATTAAAGTTCTAATTTGCGGTCTATCAAATACACCAGCTTTAATTTTTTCATAACTAAGTCGTGGAAATTTTTCGCATATGTATTGGAAACAGTCACCTTGTAAATCTAAAGCTTTAACATACTGCTTCATAAGACCTAGTTTTTATTATTATTATTATTATTATTATTACGGGTATCTCCATGGAGTCAGTAGACTCATCGCGGGAGACCCAAACTAGCAAAACAATATCTGTCATATCTCTTCTTGAATTCATTTACAGATGAAGAGCTCACAACAAAGTCAGGCAATGAATTCCACTCATTCACCACCCTCCAGGCAAAAAACCTTGTTCTGACACCTTTGTTAACCACACTCTTCTTTAATTTCCAGAGATGACCTCTTGTTCTTCCATCACTATCACACAGCTGAAACATTTCCCCTGCATCAATCCTATAAAAACCTTTTAGTAATTTGAATGTTTCTATCATATCCCCTCTTCTTCGCCTATCAACCAATCTCTGCAATCCACAAGCTCTCAATCTATCAATGTAGGGAGCATTTTTTATATCACTCACCAACTTGGTCACTCTTCTCTGAACCCTCTCCACAGCCTCCTAGTTTGATGTGTAGAAGTGGAAAAATGATTTTTTCTCTGTCGATTAAAGGTTGATTTATAACATTCTGTTCTCCAACATTTAAGGACATTCTAAGAGGCCAATGTTTCTGATTCCAGTGTTGGTTTCTAGCTCAACTATCCCAGAAGCATAGAAAACACGGAAACTTTGTATATCCTCTTTGAAAGCCAAGTAAAAAGTTCACCATTTTAAGATCCACACAGATGATCCAGTTATGGTCTGTATATTTTAATAACTTCAGAACCTCATATGTTTCCTTTAAGTGGACTGAATAGCCAATAGGAATTGAGCCATATACATTCCCATTGTGTAGTAAGACACACTTGATTACACAAAAGACACACAAAATTTGATAGGATAAAAAAAATGAAAAGATTTATGAAGAATATCAGCCACAACTCATACACAACCTCTGAAATGAGAATATCAGAATGCAATAAACATATTAACAGAATGAACTCAAAAAAGAATAGTTAAACTAGAAAAAAAAAAAGAGACTGGAAACTAAATATGTAAAGACCAGTTGGTAGATATAAAACAATGGACAAACTGTTTGCATTAAAGTATTGTTAAATGCAACAAGTTGAAGCTTAAAGCAAGAAGAAGAGGTTAAATTTTCAATAATATAGTAACTTTTCCAAGCATACAGTAACATCCCAATGAATACATCATTCTGACTATCTTCAACTCATACTCGTACTTCCACAAATCATCATTATCATCATCACCTCCCCCTTCCTATCCTCATGGAAAACACCATAATTTCCATCTCTATTTCCATCACTACATCATTTCACCCAACCCAGTTTCACTTATGTGAATGTTATTAAGACAGAATTTATATCTCCTATACAGTGTTGCCAATTTAGCTCTTTTGGAGCTGGATCTAGCTCTTTTTTTTCTTCCCTAGCTCCAAAAATTTTAATCTAGCACCTAGCTCCTTCAGGACTAGTCTCAGCTCTTTTTAGTTGTTTTTATAACTTACTGTTAAAGAAATTGTTTTGAAAGTTTTCCAGATGTTCGCATTGGATAAGGAATTGCATTGTACATGTGGTGCGAGCATCGTACACGCAAACACATGATGACGTTAGTCAGTCACGTGGCCCAACAGTCTGCCATTTTGTCACCTTAAAGTTGATAGCACCGCTACAAATTAGTCTTTGCACAGTGTTCTGGTTGGTAATTAGAATAGCGAGTGGGAAGGTTTCAAAGACTGATCGTAATTCGTTGCAGTAAAGAGTTGTATATCCTTCTTCAAAAATGAGCAAAGAGAAAAATAAAGCTTACATTTTGCAAAAATTTAGAGAGTTGTTGCAAATGGGAATGTTTAGTAAATGGTTATATGAAGTTCCTGGTGATGCCACAAAAGGCCACTGTAAGTTTTGCAGATGTGATATAGCTGCTAAATATTGTCAGCTTGTAAAGCATAGCAAAACTAAGAAACATCTTGCTGCAGTTCTGTATAAGGCTGTTCCTATTACAAATATGCTTGTGAAAAAGTCTGATAAGACCGCAAACTTTGAAGGTAGGTTAGCATTATTTCTTTGTTGTCACTCATCATTCAACAGTTGCAATCATCTAGTAGATCTTTGCAAAAATATCATCCCAGACAGTCAAATTATGGCAAAGATAAAAATGCGCCGAACTAAGTGCTCTGCAATTGTAAAGAATATTCTAAGTGAGTATTTTGAAGATCTAATTGCAGACATTGGAGATGAAAATTTCAACTTGCTAATAGACGAATCGAATGATATCACAGTGAATAAGATTTTAGAAATGGCTATCATTTATTATAGCAAGAAATTCAACAAAATTATGCATACATTTCTGAGCATGGTGGTTCTAGAAAAGTGTGACGCTAGTGGTATTGTGGCTGCACTGAAAAAAGAATTCTTCACCAAGAAACTGGACATTAAAAATCTCATTGCAGTTGGTACAGACAACGGCAGTGTTATGGTTGTGTCAATAATGGCGGCATATATTCCCTCCTTTAATGAAGGCATATATTCCCTCCTTAATTTTAATTAGATGTGTATGCCATTCATTACAACTGGCAATGTCTCACACTTGTGCAGAATCTCTCCCAAGAAAATTATAATTTTTAGTTGCCGAAACGTATAAGTGGTTTTCACATTCTTCTTCAAGACAAGCAGCATACAAAGAGCTGTATCGCACTATCAACGAAAATGATGCTCCTCTGAAAATTGTAAGCAATTATGCAACAAGGTGACTCTCCATTGAACCTGCAGTAGACAGAATTCTCAGCCAGTGGTTGGAATGAAAAACTCCTTCGAAGTCGTGAGTGTGACTGAGAAATGTTACAAAGCCGAAATTTTGTGAGAAATGTACAAAGATGAAAGGAATCTGTTGTACCTTTTATTTTTGGATCCTGTTCTAGTTCAAGTTCAGCAAGTTAACAAAATTTTCGAATCTAACACTGCAGATAAGACGAGATTATTTGAAGACCTTTCTCGTTTGATTCGCTCTATTGCTAATATGTTAGTGCATCATCCACAGTTGACCCTCTAGAGTTAGAGATTGATGACTATTTGGATCCCAATCCAAATCGTGGTTATAGATTTGAAAGAAAAATTTCAGAGTTGATGATACAAAAGAAAATAACTCAAAATGATGGGCGAAATCTTAGAAGTAGAGCAAGACAGTTTCTTCTTGGTCTCTTCAAACAGCTTAAGCAAAGGTTACCTGAAAACTTGAATATTTTAAGAATGATGTCTTCTTTTTCTGTTCACAATACCCTAAAACATATAAAAGAACCTGTTACTCGCATCTTAGAAATAATGCTGAAAACAGAAAAAGATGTTGCTGCTGCTGAATACCAGTACTCTACTATCCACTTAAATAAATGGACAAATATAGAAAACACTGAGATATTCTGGACTGAAGTATGACAATATAAAGATGCATCTGGAATGAATCCATTTAAAAAAATTGCTCAGTGTGCAATAAATTTATTAATACTGTCAAATTCTAATGCGGAAATTGAACGAATTTTTAGTTCCATGAATGTAGTTAAAACTAAATTAAGAAACAAGATGGAGTTGCCAATGCTGACAGCTATTTTGTCAGTCAAGTATGGCCTCAGGCACAACAAAAAGTGCTGTACAGACTATCATTTACCAGCATCTACACAGAGTAATATTGGAACGATGGACACATATAATAAAGCTGAAAATCTAAGTGAAAATGTGGGTGAATTAAGCACAGAAGACTAGATGGAAGATGTATTTAGCCACTTATATGCAAGTATCACTTCAACTTGAATAAAGTAAGTAACTTAAAAGTATCAGCTACTACTTTTAAAATTTTAGCTTCAAATTTTTATTTTTAACTCCTTTTTAGCTTTTTTTTTTAAGATTTAGCTGTTTTTAGCAATTTTCATTTGGCAACACTACTCCTATATATCTCTTCATTGTTACAAGGACATCATCACAGAGAGAGTGAAAGAAAGATCAGTTAACAACATTCAAAACTGACATTAATTACAAAGCATGTGTTTACTAAATCATGTATCGTTGCAGCAGGGTAAACAGGAACACACATCATCATCATCATCAATTTCCTGATAGGTATCCTCAAGAGGTACTAAGACAGTACTATGATTAAGTTTACATTATGCCTAATTGCTTATCAACAATTTTCAACAAAGGAAAGATATTATTAGAATTCAACAGAAACAAGTTTTTGTAATTCGTTACTGGGTTACATAAACCTCCCATAATTTTGAGATAGGCATGCAATCAGAGCAGTTGAGATTTGGATAGTGTTACATGTTTCAAGAAACAGATGATCAAATTTATCTGAGTGCTGAATCTTGGTTTGATTCCAATGAACTTGTAGCCTGTGTCAAATGGCATAATAAGCAAGGCCAGACTTATTAAATTCCAGCAACTCAATGTGGTCCTGATATTCCTGGATTCCAATCTCAGCAGAAGGGCCTGTCTGTCCAACATAACAAAGTTGATGGGAACAGAGTACTCTATAAGCATCAGGTAAGCAAAAAGGTAGTATTTTATCCTTGGTGCATGGTAGTAAAGAGGTCAGTTTCAGAAATGGCTCGAAGGTGGTACATACATTAAACTTGTGCTATTTGAGAAGAACTCATACTTTTTGTTCTGAAGTTCCTTTAAGGTAGATTACAGTGACTCTTCTAATATCTGATTGCAATATGGTTTCGTGGATGATTTTTATCAACCTTTTCTAACCAAAGCTTGGTTATATCCATCAGCATTTATGGTAATTTTTGTTTATTTCTTCCAAAAGAAGGGAATCAGCAGACCAGAAGAAACTGAACCTGATGTATAAGATTTTTGATAACACCTGTCTCACTAAGACACAAGTAAGGAAACACATGCCTATGCGATATGTCCGTTTCAATGCTGTTAACTGCTGATATTTTATTCTCTCTAAAATGTCAAAACACTAAAAAAGATTGACATGGAAAAAAGACCATAAACTACTATCAGCCAAACTAAAAATCAGTTTCAAAAGAAAGAGAATAAACCACCAAAAGCAAAAGAAGATAGACATTTCAAAACTCAATGATAGCTTGACAAGATCTAACTATCAGAGAACATTAAAAGAAAAACTAAATAATCTTGCTTTAGATACAGTCTCGGAGTCTTGGAAAAATGGTAAAGAAATTATTAAAGAAACAGCAACAAAACACCTGGCTATCAGACAAGAGTAAACAAAGATTGGCTTTAACCAGAGATTTTGGACTTATGGGAGAAAAAAAGAATATCCAAAACTAACCTCTCAAAAGAAGATAATGAAGAAAATAGAATATTATACAAAAATTTGAAAAAAGAAATAGACAAAAAATGCAGATTAGCAAAAATCACATTTTTAGAAGAAAAAGCAGGAATATGTGAAGAAGCATACAAAAACATGACTCCAAGACCATTTATGAAATAGTTAAAGAGATAACTAGAACATACTCGCCCAACCCAGTTTCAATATTGCAAAAAGATGGAACCACAATAAAAGAAATATGGACTAATCATTTTAAAGAAACATTTGCAGCTGAAGAAAACATAGATTAAGATGCCTTCAACCCAGAAGAAACTTCTAACACAAAAGACATACTACATGAAGAAATACATAGAGCAATCAAACATATGAAAAATAATAAAGCACCAGGCAAAGACAACATCCAAAAAGAATTTCTAGAAAAAGGGGGAGAAAGCATAAATTACATAAGGGAACTGTTCAACAAAATGCTAAAGAAAGGAAATTTACCAACAGAATGGCGAATAGGCCAGATCATACCCATCCACAAAAAAGGAGATGTCAAATCCTGTACTAACTATAGACCTATCACCCTTCTAAGCCATTGCTATAAAATATTCATTATGATTCTTAACAGAGTTAAACATTCCTATGAAGAACAAATGGAAGAATAGCAAATGGGATTTAGAAATAGCAGAAGCACAACAGATGCAATTTTCACATTAAACAGATTAGCAGATCTTATGAGAGACAAAAATAAAAAAACTCTACTGCTGTTTTATCGACTTCAAACAAGCTTTTGACTAAATAACAGAAGCAAACTCATTAAAATTTTGGAAAACAGAGGGTTTGACAAATACATAAAAATTACAAAAACATAGAAACAGATCAAATAGCAATTAAAAAAGTAGTTATGCAAGGCTGCTCATTGTCACCATATTTATTCAAACTGTACCTAAAAGAAGTAGTAGATGAAGGACTACAGATGTGTGAAGGCATAACCATAAATGGAAGAAATATAAAACATTTCAAGTATGCTGATGACATAGTTATCACTACAGAAAGGCAAGAAAAATTAGAAAATATCCTGACCAAGCTGCATCAAACAAGTAACAAATATGATATGAAAATCAATTTTAGTAAAATAAAACTAATGGTAATAGGAAGAAAAAGGGAAGCAATCCAAATGAAAATAGGAAACAATAATATAGAACAAGTAAAGCAGTTCAACTACCTAGGATCAATGATCACTGAAGGTCTAGACTATTTTGAAACCATAAAACACAGAATCAATAATGGATGGATAACAATGGGCAGACTACAAAGTATATGGAACAATAAAAGATTAAGCAAAGAACTCAAATTAAAGATATATAAAACAATGATAATACCCACAGTACTCTATGGCTCAGAAATGCTGGATCTTAAGGAAAAAAGGAACGGATAAACTCAATGCTTTTGAAATGAAATGCTTAAGAAAAATCAATAGAACAAACTGGACTGAAAGAAAAACAAATGAAAAAGTCAGAGAAGAACTTAACTTTAAAGACAAAATAATTACAGCACTAAAAAAGAGCCAACTAAGCTGGTTTGGACATGTTTCTAGAATGAACCCAGAAAGACTACCACACATGCTATTAAATGGTAGAATTGAAGGACAGCCCAGCAAAGGAAGACCAAGAAAGAAATGGATTGACAACATTAAAGAAAGCATCCACTTAAACTCCATAATAGAACTTTACAAAAAGACAGCAGACAGAAAGAAATGGCAAAAATTTGTTTTTGAACAAATTTTTGCCATATGAAAATAAGGGTGGGGACTGATGACTTAGTCCCCACCCTTACCACAACCTGTCCTGTTTAAACCAGACTAATGCATTTCTCTCTCACAAACACACACACATGCAAAAAATACATTCACTATTACTTTTACTGTCTATGCTCATTATGATGTAGCTTTCTGTTCACCTAACTCTACAGTGATTACTCTCTCTAGCAGTGCAGAAATCACATCACATTCATAATAACACCTTCTATTGCTAGGATGAAATCCCAGACACTTAGTCCTCCTGCTTCAACCATGAGCTGGCTGAATAACTTCCTTCAACAATTTGAGAGTCAATTTTCTTATTATGAGATGATGACTGCATCAGTTAATCTAATTTACCTAAATATCTTGCTTTTGTGATCTTTCACATTCCCAGTCCTATAGCATGGCAAACATGACACTAAATATTCATGTATTGCATTCACACTGTACACCCTCAAGTCACTAGCACTATAATGGGAGACAAAGGTAAAGCAAGAGGCCACCTCTGGAAACTCTATAAGAAGAGTGTGGACAAAGGAGTAAGGAGCATGTTCTTTATGTGGAGAGTAGCTGGGAGTGGAATGCATTACCTGAGAGTGTGGGTAATTAGACACATTGAATGAGTTTGCAGCACAGTTTGATATACTTCGTATGTGGCAGTGGGTACCACCGAACATGTATCTTTTGAATCCATGAAGGTCTGGTGTTAATAATAACAACAACTATCACTGTGGAAGAAGGATAAAGTACTTGTGAATAAGAAATCATCTGTGCATTCATAAAAATGCTATATTTGTGGTGTGTTTATGAAACAAAGTTGTCAATGTTTCTTTAATTCACATGAAAATCACAATAAAATAAGTAATAATATTTATTTAAAGTCATATATTTCAGCCTGAATATTGCAGGCCATCATCAGTGGCAATGATAGTTAATTACGGTGGAACAGAAATAATGGACTGATTCAAAAAAGTAAGAACCAAATGATGTAATACATAAAAAAAATTCAATGATATAACTGAGGAAAAATTGCATTATCAGTTATTCATTAATTCTATTTAAAAAAAAAAAAATCTTGAGTGATGTATGATTAGAATAATACTTTCGCGTATCTTAGATAGCGAGAGGCAATCATTTTGATTTAAGTTCAAATGGTGGAGTAAGGCCTCAGTGTTTTTTAAAACAAACATTCAAATTTACAGAAGCACAGATGAAGTAAGCATATTTTAGACAATGGGAGATTGTGTCTGTATCTATTCCATGCTGTGCCAAGCCAGATTTCCTATTGCTAATAAAAATTGGTATTTTTCTATTCTCTTTTCTACTGAGCATCCAGTTTGTTAAAAGTAAGAATGATGACAGTGACAAGGAACATGATAGATACCAGAAAGAGCCAGAGGAGAATGTTCATCTTTAGAAGATCGAAACCAATTTGTTGATAGGAAGAAAAGTAGCAATAAATGTATTTTTTAAGAATTCTGGAAATGGGTTCTGAGATGCCAGAAATGTATGGGACTGGGTCTTGATGTACTATTTTGTTGTTATTTGAGCTAGGATTATAAGAATCAAATAGCTGTTGTGTAGTCCTTCCTGGGAAGGACTACACAACAGCTATGTAGTGTAGTCCTTCTTGTATCAAACAATACAAGAAGCCACTGAGCTTCTTGTATTGTTTGATTTTTAAGAATTCTTGCTATAATTGTTGAGGTGTAAAATAAATAGTATGAGAACATTATACTCAAGTTTTTATAATTTCAGTCATCTGATGAGGATAGTAGCAGACTGTTGTTGAACTAGCATCCATTGAAAGTATGCTTTCCTTAAATGGAAGTAATTAATTCACTTGATGGTGAGTGAAGGAGTAGAATATCTAAGAAAGGATAATTTGTTGTCTTTATCTATTTTCATGGTAAATTTAATTTGTAGATGAAGATGGTTTATATTAGATTAAAAAAAAAAGTAGGTAATGCTTCTTCATTATGAGGTCAGATAGCAAAAATGTTGTGTATATAATGAAACCAAAATGAAGGCTGAGTGTGTATGGATGAGAAAAGGATGCCTTCTAAATGTTTGAAATAAAACTTTTTTGTGAGAGCAGGGGAGAGTGAATTTCATGGCAGTTCCTTCAATTTGACTGTAAAACTTATTTTGACAAATAAAATACATGGAGTCAATAACAAAGTCAAGTTATTTCGGTATATCCTGTGGAAATGCTTCTGAAAGTAGATGTACTGTATCCTGATGAGGTATATTAGTGGGGGGGGGTAGAGAGAGAGAGGTTCTATATTGAAATTAATGATTATTAGATCAATGGGTTGTAAGGAAACATTTTTTCACTTTATCTAGAAAATCAGAAGAATTTTTTATGAATGAGGAGGAATTACCAATCTGAGCTTTCAATAGGTTACTAAAAATTTGGCTATGTGATAAGCAGGTGAATCTATGCAGTCAACAATTGGATGAAGAGGAATGTCTTCCTAGAGATGAGTGACTAAGACAATATCAGGAGTTTGGAATGCTGGCAATGGAGAGAGGTTGAAGAGATCTGGATTGCAGAGATTGGTGGATAGGAGGAAGAGAGGTGATATGATAGAGACATTTAAGTTAGTGAAAGGATTTTATCAGATTAATCCAGAGGGGAGTATAAAAAGAGTAGAAGGTGAGAGGGGAAGAACCAGAGGTCATCCCTGGAAGTATGTAAAATTGTGGTGAAGAGGGGTGTGAGGAGTACATTTTTTACATGGAGAATTGTCAGTAAATGGAATACATTACCAGAGTATGTCATTAATGCAAGGAGTGTTAAGGATTTTAAGATTCTATATGATAAATATGTTGTCAGTTGAATGAACCTCCCACGATGAGTCTGTCGACTCCATGGAGTGTGTAATAATAATAATAATAATATATCTTAGTTAGATCATAGAACCTATGGTTTCTAGCAAAATAAGTTTTAAGTTTGTCTATAGTGAGTTTAGTTTTCTGAGTTGCTTGTTCGTGGGGTTGTGATCCAATTCCTGGTACATTGTTCGATCCTGTAATAAAAGAGATTTTTCTTCTATAATTTGCAGTAACCATAGCTACTGTAGCTTTCCCCTGTTAGTTTTAGTAATAATTAAGATGCAACTGTCATCTTATTTATTGTCCTACTGAAATCCAAACTTCCACCTACAAATCTCTTTAGATTTCAGTAGGACAGATGAAACTTCCAAAGTATATTAGCATCCTCATTGTTACTGTTTCAAATCAATTGACTGTTCATGTCCACTCTACCTTGTAATTAACTATCTTTTCCATTGGTGATGGCATGTAATATTCAGGCTGAAATATATGGCTTTAAATAAATATTATTACTTATTTCCTTGTGTATCAAAGAAACTTCTTATGGTACAAGTATTTCAAAGAACAATGTGTTTATTCAAAATTCAAAATAATGCATCATTTTTTGTTTCAACTCTTAGATAACTTTCTGAATATCACTGTTAGTGAAAGTTGCCTCAATATTGCACTGTGGGCACTGGTCCATTTCAAGTAGTTTTTTTTTAAATTTTTATAATTGTTGTTATTGCTACTGCTGTTACAGTAATTGTGAAAGTTGATTATCACACTTTTGAAACAGATTGACTAACCTGATTAGCACCTAATCAAAACAACAGGGTGAAAAATGCCATATGATAAATATTGTGAATTTTGTTTGTGTGTCAGTATTTTTTTTTTTTTATTCTTCATTATGACACCTGCAAGAATTGGCAGAACTCATCAAGGAAGACACTCTGTGTTACATAATACACCATAAACAAATTTTTCTGTTAATTGTGTGCATTCTCTGACTGTTCAGACTATAGTGCAGAAAGAAAACTCTGTTATCTCTATCAGACCAACCAACATGCAGCTGAAGGCAAGTTAGAGGAGGTTACAGCATATTATATAAGGTATTACTTACAAAAAAAGTATGGATAAAAGGTACAGCATCAGCACTGATTTCATCTTCATTATATTGAATCTGGTCTCTGTCAGCAATTCTATAAAAAAATTAATTAAAAATAAAAATAAATTAAAAAATACAAAGATTTCTAGTTATTTAGAATAATTGAAAGAATTAACCAACTAAGAATACCAAACCTCTCAAGTAAGGGCACAGCTCTATCCTATTATCTGCATGCTGTAGCATACAGAAACCTGTACTTTTATTGGCTAGCTTTGAATTCATATCAGCTGACCAGTGGAGTTCAATAAAACCTATTTATTGTAGATGAGTAAAAGGTACCATTTTGGAACTTGCACAAGGCTAGAAAAATGTTTCCTTAAGTATGAAGAAAACAGTTATTGCTACTGAAAATTAAGTAGCAATAACTGAAAGTATTTTAAATCATAAGGAGATTAAATAGGATTAAGCATAAAATTGAATGAATGATGAAATTAATGGCAATCAGGAAAAGGAAAGAATCATGCAGGTGGTATAAAGTGGGAGGTAATAATTAGTAATAAGGGAAATCTACAGGTGACACAATTGAGGAAAGAAAGAAATACAGTATGAGCAACACTCAGGCAATCAGACTAGAAAATTCATATAGAACACCTTGAATGTGTGGTCAAGAGAAGAAAGAATGATTACTGCTGCAAATGACATGAATGAACTTTTGAGTGAGTAATTCAATAAGGCATTTCTTGCTGGTGTATGTAAAGATGAGATGGTGGAGATGAATTCAGAAGTCTCTCTAGAGCCCACAGTACCATGCATTCCATTCACTTGCCATCTGGCATGAAAAAAATATAATTCTCACCTTCTTTCACATCACAATTATACAGCTTTCAGTGATGACCAGTGAATGACTTCCAGTGACTCTCCCACTGTCTGTTACTTTATGTAATATTTCTCTAACATCTGTCTGATAGGCAATAGAATCCTCTCACCAATGTAGATGTCACAATCACAACATCCCTCCTCCTCCTATCTACCATGCTCTACAGAGAAGCAAATACCTTCAATTTGTCCTGGTATTTCAACATTCTGTAAACCTAAGACAGTCTTCACCACTTGCCACTGCCACTTACCTAGATGCAGATGTAGTCTAATTAGTGCTGTAAGATGTAGTCTAATTAGTAGCATTGTAACTTTCTTATCCCTGCTTGTCGGTATCCTTTTCATTATGGCAACAATTTTCTGAGTAACAGCTGCAACTTCTGCAATGATCCCCTTAACTTTAATTCACTATTTCATTTAGTCTTGTCTGGCCAAAGTGCATGACTTTACACTTGGCAACAGTGAACTGATATTTCTCTTCATATGATAAGCAAAAACTGAAACAGATCCTCTTGGAGCAACATCAACTCTCTATCATTACTGTCTCCAATTTATAATCATCTTAAAATAACGGGTGATTAATGGTCTAGTAACATACAATATATAGTCTCTACCAGCTACGTCAACTCTATCTTCCTGTGGTATGCCCTATTTCCACAAATAGGAATCTAGCAGGTGAGTATTTCTGCCTTAAAAGCATACCTTCCCTAGTTTGAGAAATGCCAACTGGAACTCTAGGTAACAGAGGACTTTCATTGGCCAGTGAAACACAACACTGCTTACAAGATGTGTAAATGGGCTATTGCCATGTTTTGTCTCTAAAGTAGGGCCACTGATTTTTGTAGGATGCCTCCCTTTCTTCTCACATGCAGTGTGGGAAGTAGTCTTCTCTGGGCATACTCTCTACACTGCAAGGTGAACTAGAGAGCCAGTATTTCTTCTGTTTAAGGGTAGCAGCTTCTGCAGACCAGCAACTAGATAGTATATGGGCAACCTCTTGGAAACTTCCTGATCATCCAGTGATGATTATTCCTGTTATTGCTTACTGTGCTTGGAGAGAGTTCAACTATAGAAACTTGTGGAGGTGGGGTAAGACAATGTCAAGTTCAGGCTTACATAGGAGTACAGGCACTCCTTTTGTGAAAGTTGTGTAGAAAAGTATTTAACTTCTACTTTAATTTATAGAGTAGTGTTTCTGTGGTGAGAAAAAAAAAAACTCAAATAAAAAACAACTGAAATTTTAAACAATATCAAAAATATCAATGAAAAATTTAAAAAACTGATAAAAATATACCAAAAAAAAAAACTTCCACGTGAACTTTATCAACATCTGGGAGTTAATACCAAAATCAATGATGCACACTACTGCTTACAGGCATCCAAACCTGATCTGTAATTTATCATTGAACTTTAACTTGTATCATCTATAACTACAGCTCACCAAAATTTTCACATTATGTTATGAATGATGCCCTCTGTAAGGAAAGTGTAACATGCATGTTTGTTAGGTCAGATATCCCAGGCCAAAGGTTATCAGACCTGGAATCACCTTTGTGTGATCTACTTTGGCTCAAGATTTCCTTGCTTCATTTTTTGCCTTCATTTGAAGGAGTGTGAAGTAATTCTGAAGGAGTGTGCCAGAGAGATGACACCTGCCTTGACATATTTTTTTAATACGAGTCTTGCACTTGGTCAAGTTCCTAAAGAGTGGAAGGAGGACAAGATTGTGCCACTTCATAAAGGAGGTGATCGAACTCAAGCATCAAACTATAGGCCTATCTGTGTGTCAGGTGTTGTGGTTAAGTTGTTGGAGAAGCTTGTGAGAACTAGGATCCAGAGTTGGGTTGACAACAATGGTATAATCTTTGATGGACAGCATGGGCTAAAGGGAGGTCGTGTTTTAGTAATCTGCTTACTTATTACAATAAAGTGACTGCTTTCTTGGACAGAGGAGAAGGATACACAGTAATATACTTGGATTTCGCAAAAGCTTTTGATAGAGTACCTCATGATAAGTTGACAGTCAAACTAGAGCAGATGGGGTTGGATATTAGATTAGTGCATTGGATTGGAGACTGGCTATCTGATAGGTATCAACAAGTTGTGTATGGGGGTGCAATATCCAGGAAAAGGAAAGTCACTAGTGGAGTGCCTCAGGGGTCTGTTTTAGGGCCATAACTATTTAACTTATATATTAATGATATTGGTGAAGATTTGGATGGAGATATTCAGTTGTTTGCAGATGATGCAAAGTTGGGATGAACCATAAAGAGTAGTGAAGATGTTGTGGCCTTGCAAGAAGACTTGAATAAATTGAGTGATTGGGCAAGCAAATGGGGATGTGAGTTCAATGTTGCAAAATGTAAGGTTTTAAAATTTGGAAAACAAAGATGGGATGCAGAATTTATGATTGGTGAGAATATATTGTTGGAAGTAGAGGAAATAAGAGATCTGGGGGTGATAGTGGATAAGGATCTAAAATTTAGGGGACACATTACCAAAATTGTGAAGACAACACAAAGACTTCTGGGAATGATGTGGAGGACACTGACATGTAGAAGTAGGGAGATACTTGTTCCAATGTATAAGGCTTTGATTAGGCCACACTTGGACTATTGTGCCCAGATTTGGTCACCGGGTTTTCAGAAGGATGAAGAGATGTTGGAAAGGGTCCAAATGCGACTGACTAAGGTAGTTTCTAACCTCTGGAATGTTGAGTATGAGGAAAGATTGAAAAGATGTAATTTGCAGAGTCTCGTGGAGAGAAGGAAGAGGGGAGATATGATAGAGACCTACAAGTTGGTAAGGGGTTGTTATAGGATCAATGGTGGAGAAGTTCTACAGAGAATAGTGGGAGATCAGGGGAGAACCAGAGGTCATCCCTGGAAACTGTATAAGGAGGGTGTGAGTAAGGGAGTGAGAGGCAGGTTTTTTTCGTGCAGAGTTGTGAGTGATTGGAATGCCTTGCCTGAGAGCGTGGTGTCTGCAAGTAGTTTGAATGTGTTTAAGACACGGTATGATGAGATGTGTGTGTAAGATAAAAGGACCTCCTAGATGAGTCTTTGACTCCATGAGGTCTTGTTTAATAATAATAATAATAATAATAATAATTTGCTACCTTTACCTCTCTCATAATTCTTATGATTATACCAATCTCTCTCTCTGTTTATCTCTCTCTCTCTCTCTCTGAAAGTTGATCATATTGGATCTAATCACTCAAACAGTGATATAATCTTCCTTGCAGATTTTAACATCTGCAATTCTGACTGGCTCCCCTTCTCTAACTTCACAAACCAAGCTGGAAGAGAAGCTGAATTGTTTGCTGTCAATAATGATTTAACACCAATTGTTAGCATACCTGCCAGAATTCCAGATAATCCCATTATTCTCCTAACATCCTGGCCCTTTTAACCAAACTCTGTCTCCACATATACAGGTGACATTAGCTCTCATTTTGATAACTCTGACCACAACATCTTCTGTTTCTTTTACAGCCCATCCATCTCTAAGCTAATTTCAGCATAGTATCACTACAGTTTCAAAGAATGAAAACAGAAAGATTACCAAAACAAGACTTAAAGTACAAGAAATTAGGAAAAAGAAAACCAGGACGGCCTCTTAAATGATTCAACGATGACTTCTAAGCCTGAAACAGGCCATGCTAGGCCTAAATCCTTGATACACAAGATGATGATCACTACAATAGCACTAACTTGGATGACTATCAGGGTTTCTGAACCTTATTTCCAATTCGTTTTCTCCCAATCCAAGTACATGGTCTGATCTAATAAGTGAAATTATTCTTGCTGGGATGGGGGGAGGGGTCTTTATTGTCTTTATTCCCCATTCTATTCAAAATCACCAACTCTAAAGTTAAGCCTTGGTTATCCAACAAATGTGCCAAAGCAGTCCAAGCTAAAAATGCAGCATACACTCAATGACTCAAGCTGAAGACTCTGGCCTCTCCTTTAGCTTACACAACAGCTAGTAACAACTGGGGAAAAAAAATTGATAGGTCTGAAGCTGATTTTGTAAGTGCTAAATGCACTATGCCTGCCTTGCACAAATGGCAGTTAGGTCTTCTGGTCCCTTGCCAAGGATGTAGGGCAAAACCTCTACCCTACTATGTTTCCACCCCTCTCTCATCCCAATGAAACAATGCAACATCTTCTAAAGATAAAGACTTCTTGGCATCAGTCATTGCCTGCAACTCTTATTTAGATGACAAAGGCAAATCTTTAACTAATATTCTGCAACTCACTCTCAGTATACCTTCTTTGACCTTTCAACAGAAGGCCATTAGAAAAATACTTACTAGCCTTGATACTAATCAGTAAACCAGCCGGTGGTCCCTCCAGCTGTAATAAGAATTTGTGTTCTTATCCATCCAACAACAGGAAATAAAGCTTTTATCTAGTCTGTTTCTAGTGGAGGTAAAAGTCAGCCATTAAACCATTCTTCCAAAAGTAATGGAAAAAATCTTCAACAACCAGCTTCTTCACTATCTACAGACCCATTAGTTAGTGATCACCAATATGGATTCCAACATCTCATTCTAGACAAACATATTCACTAATCTTACCCACCTGTGGATATAAACTATGGAAAGATTTGAAGAATCTTGTGGTTTCTCCTGATATTCAAGGCATATGACTGAGTCTGGCATTGTGGTCTTCTTTCCAAGTTACCATCCTATGGTCTCTCTCCCCCACTCTACCCCCTTGGGAGCAGAATGACAGCTTCCTCTCTTGTTATTCACTGTGTTTCATAGTGGATAGTTCCTTCTCATTTTAAATCGATGCTGGAGCACTCCAAGGTTCTGTGCTTTCACCTACACTCTTTCTCCTTACACCAATGACTTCTCTCACTAACATTATTTATAATCATATTTATATCTTTGATGACAACAGTGCACTTCATTCCTCTTCACTCTTCACAAAACATTGTAGCACAATGACTCAAGTTTCAAGATCTTTATAGCTGATGCCTTAAACTCTGATATTTTAATCATTCTTGAGTGAGGTAATAACTTAGTAAATTAAATTGTAATACTACCAAAACATAATTCAGAATCAAAATCAAAACATAATTTGCAGGGAAACGGGGAGGCTCAGGGTGGACAGGGATACACAGCGTGAGAAAGGTGGAAGCTCCAAGAGGAGGTGAGAGCATGTGTAGGCAGGAAAGTAATGGGATGATCAGGGATCAAAAGGAAACAGATGGAATTGCAAAGGGTTCTAAAATGAAGAAGCAGAAAGGGAAATGGCCCCAGTCCAGAATGGAGAGATCACATCGAGTGAGTGGTATCAGTGGAACTAGCTGTAGATCCAGAAATGAGTTGTTGTGTTTGTATACCAATGCTAGAAGTATAAGAAACAAGGCAGATGAAATGGTTGCACTAATTGCGTCTGTGCACGCAGAGATTGTCGGAATAAGTGAGACATGGTTAGATGAGGATGACATCCTGACAGGAATAGAGATGGAAAGGTATGATGTGTTTCGTGAGGATAGAAGGGGTAAAAAGGGAGGGGGAGTGCTATTGATGATAGAGAAAGAGTTATGTCCATACAAGGTAGAGATGCAAGAGGGAAATGGGGCCAGTGGTTTTGAGGCAGTATGGTGTGAGATAGAGGTGAATAGAATCAAGTACTTGGTGGGATGTTGTTATAGACCTGGTAATGTGGATGGTGGTGATAGTGAAATGTATAGTCAAATAAGCCAAGCAAATAAGAAAAGGGTGATCATTATGGGCGATTTTAATTATGGCAATATAGACTGGAATGAAGAGATAGCAACTGGAATTAAAGAAAATGAGTTTCTTGAGTTTTTGAGGGATAACTTCCTCAGACAGTATGTAACAGAGGGCACAAGAGGATTAAGGGTCTTGGATTTGGTCATCTCATCGGAGGATGTAATTATCAATGAGGTATCAAATCATCCACCAATTGGTGAAAGTGACCATGAGGTGATTACTTGGGTGGTTGCCAGCAGTGCAAGGACCCCTGTGAAAAAAGGGTATATGTGGAACTACAAGGGGGGTGATTATGAAGAGCTCAGGAGACAGCTTGCAGGTGTAGCATGGAATGAGGAATTAGCTGGAAAAGAGATCAATGCAGCTTGGGGGATTTTCAAAAAATATTTAGTGGATGCAATGTCTAAATGTATACCACGGGTGAGAAGGTTAAATAAGGTAGGTGTGAGATGGATGAATAAAGAGATTAAGCATGCAATACAGAGAAAAGGGGCATTGTGGAGGCAGCATAAGAGAAGTGGAAGTAACCAATTTCATGAGGTCTACAAAGACCAGGCAAGGAGGGTGACTTGGTTGGTGAGAGTAGCTAAAGAGAGGTATGAACAGCATTTAGCTAATGAAGCTAAAAAGAATCCTAGGGAGTTCTTTCGATATGTAGCCAGCAAAAGAAAGAATGATTATGGAAGGATGACATTGATTGGAGGAAATGGTATAAAGACAGCTGTTGCAGAATGTGTGGTGGAGATACTTAATGAGCAGTTCATAAAGATCTTTCAATCTTGTGAATGTGACTTCATGGAGAGATTAAGAGCAGTTGATGATGGGGAGGAGAGACTGACTGTAAGTGAGCAAGAGGTGTTTGGGGAGTTGAGTAAACTAGATGTAAATAAGGCTGTGGGACTTGATAATATATCACCGCGTATTCTGAAGGAATGTGCCAGAGAGTTGACACCTACCTTGACATATTTTTTTAATACGAGTCTTGCACTTGGTCAAGTCCCTAAAGAGTGGAAGGAGGGCAAGATTGTGCCACTTCATAAAGGAGGTGATCGAACTCAAGCATCAAACTATAGGCCTATCTGTGTGTCAGGTGTTGTGGTTAAGTTGTTGGAGAAGCTTGTGAGAACTAGTATCCAGAGTTGGGTTGACAACAATGGTATAATCTTTGATGGACAGCATGGATTTGCTAAAGGGAGGTCGTGTTTTAGTAATCTACTTACTTATTACAATAAAGTGACTGCTTCCTTGGACAGAGGAGAAGGATACACAGTAATATACTTGGATTTCGCAAAAGCTTTTGATAGAGTACCTCATGATAAGTTGACAGTCAAACTAGAGCAGATGGGGTTGGATATTAGATTAGTGCATTGGATTGGAGACTGGCTATCTAATAGGTATCAACAAGTTGTGTATGGGGGTGCAATATCCAGGAAAAGGAAAATCACTAGTGGAGTGCCTCAGGGATCTGTTTTAGGGCCATTACTATTTAACTTGTATATTAATGATATTGGCGAAGATTTGGATGGAGATATTCAGTTGTTTGCAGATGATGCAAAGTTGGGACGAACCATAAAGAGTAGTGAAGATGTTGTGGCCTTGCAAGAAGACTTGAATAAATTGAGTGATTGGGCAAGCAAATGTGGATACGAGTTCAATGTTGCAAAATGTAAGGTTTTAAAATTTGGAAAACAAAGATGGGATGCAGAATTTATGATTGGTGAGAATATATTGTTGGAAGTAGAGGAAATAAGAGATCTGGGAGTGATAGTGGATAAGGATCTAAAATTTAGGGGACACATCGCCAAAATCGTGAAGACAACACAAAGACTTCTGGGAATGATGAGGAGGACACTGACGTGTAGAAGTAGGGAGATTCTTGTTCCATTGTATAAGGCTTTGATTAGGCCACACATGGACTATTGTGCCCAGATTTGGTCACCTGGTTTTCAGAAGGATGAAGAGATGTTGGAAAGGGTCCAAAGGGGACTGACTAAGGTAGTTTCTGACCTCTGGAATGTTGAGTATGAGGAAAGATTGAAAAGATGTAATTTGCTGAGTCTAGTGGAGAGAAGGAAGAGGGGAGATATGATAGAGACCTACAAGTTGGTAAGGGGTTGTTATAGGATCAATGGTGGAGAAGTTCTACAGAGAATAGTGGGAGATCAGGGGAGAACCAGAGGTCATACCTGGAAACTGTATAAAGAGGGTGTGAGTAGGGGAGTGAGAGACAGGTTTTTTTCGTGCAGAGTTGTGAATGATTGGAATGCCTTGCCTGAGAGTGTGGTGTCTGCAGGGAGTTTGAATGTGTTTAAGACCCGGTATGATGAGATGTGTGGGAGATAAAAGGACCTCCTAGATGAGTCTTTGACTCCATGAGGTCTTGTTTAATAATAATAATAATAAATAATAATAATCGTATCTTATTTCTTGGAAGAAAAACCATGATTTACTCTCCCTCACTTTTTATAACATGCTGCTCACCAACCAACACCACTTTTCTCTTTGTGGGTTGCCTTTCAACATATAGCCCATCCTACCATAAATACAACATATCAATACTCCATTAAATCTCCAAAAAGCTTGATATATATATATATATATATATATATATATATATATATTTTGTTAAAGCATTACTTCTGTTCTGCCCAACTCCATTCTGCCCAACCTTGCTTCAAAAACCTCAGATGCAAGATTATATTCAAAAGAGAGCTATTCATTTAATAGATAGCCCTTCTTTCACTGATTCCCTCTAACTGCTTTCCCATAGAAGTTCTGTTTTTGCATTCAATCTTTGCTAAGTATTTAATGGATGCTGCTCCATTGAACTGGCTGCTACTATTATTTCACTTCTCTCTAATCATGTATGAAGATGGACAGGTGCTGCTCAATATCTAAATTCAATTCAGATCCAGACTCAATGAAACAATTTCTTATTCTCTTTCTTCATTCCATATACCTCTGTCCTTTGGATGCATCTTTCTCATACCATTTTCTCCAAAACATACAACCACCAACTCTTCAATAAACACTTTAATAGCTTCCTTTCTTCTCTCTGATCACTTGATCACAAATGGAACTTTGTGTTAACTCTTGTGTGAGGTTGATAAACATAAACTCTGTACAGCTGGTTATACTTCTCTTTGAAGCTTTAAAGTATTATTTTACCACTCAATTCAAAATCTAAACAAACAGAGGTATAGGGTGTTATTAAAAAAAAAAAAAATATCGGAGCAGAGATTTTTTTTCCTTAATGGGCTGATATAAAAATTTCTGTGACTTGAGTGCATAAGTCACTGAAAGAGTTCATTAAAAGCAAAACATCGGTGAAGCGTTTTCATACAAAAAAAAAAGTGATCTGTTTTCCTGAAAAAAAGTGTATAGGATGTTTTCACCCACAAAGTCTGTGATATGCTTCATCAGAAGTTTTGGAATAAACTTTTCATACATAAAAACTAATAAAAATGATAAGTGATTGTTCATTTGTGAATGAACAATCACTGTCTCAGCATTTATACACTGTAATTCTACTCAGTTTCAGAGAATAGGAATGAATTTCTTCTTCGGAGAAATGATTGTGGAAGAATGACATTGTGGGATAAAAATGGGAATAGTGATTGATGCAGAGGATATAGTGGAGTTGTTCAATGAACACTTTATTGGAGTATTTCATCCTGGAGAAATAGATTTTAACACAGTATACTAGAGGGATAGGGCAGGTTCAAGTTTTAGAGGTGCAAGAGGAGAGTGTGTTCCAAATACCGAGTACTCCGGATGTCAGTAAAGCTGTGAGACTGGATGGTATTTAAACACAGTTTTTGAGAGAATGTGCTAAAGAACTGACAGCTCTATTGACCTGGCTTTTCAATAAAAGTCTGGCAGCGGGAAAGGTACACATGGAATGGAAGGAAGGTAAGATAGTGCTGCTGCATAAGGGCAATAGCAGACTGGAAGGGTCTAATTATAGGCCTGTTTGTGTGTCATCAGTAGTTGTTAAGGTCTTGGAGAAATTAGTGAGGGACTATATACAGCATTGGACAGATGACGGTAATGTTATCTGTGAGAATCAACATGGATTTGTTAAGGGGTACTCTTGCTTTAGTAATATGATTGCCTTTTATAATAAAGTGACAAGAGCAGTTGATGAGGGAAAATAATATGCTGCCATTTTTTGGGATTTTGCAAAGGCGTTTGACAGGGTGCCACACGATAAGCTGATATTTAAGTTGCAGCACATGGGTTTAAATGTTGGGTTAGTCAAATGGATTTAGGATTGGTTGACTGATAGGTATCAGAGAGTTGTGTATGGTGGGGCAATATCAAGGAAGCAGAAGGTTGCAAGTGGGGTTTCACAGGGCTCAGTAATGAGACCTGTATTGTTCAACCTTTATATCAATGATATAGTCGATGGATTGCAAGGGGACACTCAGTTGTTTGCAGATGATGTGAAGCTGGGAAGGGTTATCAGTGGTAGTGCAGATGTGGCAGCCCTGCAGGAGAATTTGAATAAACTAGACAGATGGGCAAATGAATGGGGATTTCGGTTCAATGCAGCAAAATGTAAATTCTTGAGGTTTGGGATATATCGGTGGGAAGATGCATACTCGATTGGAGGAGCTGTACTGGAACAGGGAGGAGAGACAAGAGATCTGGGGGTGATGATTGATAGAAAACTGAAATTCCTGGAGCATATTGCAAAGGTGGTGAGGGTAACTCACAGGATTGCTGCAATACTGAGAAGGAAGCTGACCTTCAGAGATAAAAGAGTTATCATTCTGTTGTACAAGGCCCTGATCAGACCACACTCAGAGTATTGTTCTCAGATTTGGTCCCCCACGATTTGAAGGGGATAAATTGACTGTGGAAAAGGTACAGAGGCAGAAAACAAAGATGGTTTCAGGACTGTACAATATGAGTTATGAGGACTGACTGAGGGAATGTGGACTGCAGAGTTTGGTGGATAGGAGGAGGAGAGGTGATATGATTGAGACTTTTAAACTGTTGAGAGGCAGTTACAGGGTAGATATTGGAGAGTTCCTTCAATTGGTGGAACAGCGGGAAGGAGCGATGACAAAGGGCCATCCCTAGAAGTTATGAACGGAGGCTGTGCGCAAGAGGGTGAGGAGTGGTATCTTTGCGTGGAGGGTGGTTGAACCTTGGAATGCATTACCTAAGAAAGTTGTTGGAGCAGGAACAGTCAATGGGTTCAAGGAGTGGTATGATAAACTTCGTGTTTCCTAAAAACGACCTTGCAGGATGAGTCTTTTTTACTCCATGGAGGCCTGGATAATAATTATTATTTTCAAGGAAGTTGAACTAGAAGTTTTGGATCATATAGGATAATGTTTTCAGAATAATGTTTCATTTATATGAAACATTATTCTGGAAGAAAATAATTTTCAATTCTTGTATCAAGCAAATAGAATACAATAATAACACAGAAAATAATTAACAACCCTCCTATATGACAACCTAGACAAGAAGAAATCCAGAGGACTCCTATACCATGAAAGGGATCTCTGAATAAGAAAATCACAAAAAAAAAAAAACTCATTGCTACCTACCAACCCAACAACCACATTCAGAACCTGTTAGTTTCTCCAATACACAAACTCTCACCATTGATGCTACCTGGCATATACAAAGTATCATGTTAATGCCACTTGTCTTACTATGGATAAACAGGAAGGTCTATCAATAAATGTATCTCTGAACATCGAGACCACATTCAGCTCATCAAACCTCACAAATCCGACCTAGCACAACAAGTAACCAAAAACATCAGTCACGGGATCCAATGGAAAAACTCCAAACTATTACACAGATCCATGTATAAACATAAATGTTTATACAAGAAAAGCACTGAAGCCCAACTCAATCGACTTAGCCGCAATCATAACAACTGTTTTACCATTCCAAAAGTGTGGGAAATTAGTCCAGATTTGGATTTGTGGATTATTTTGTATTTGCTGTATGCTTCACTATGAGCTAAGAATGAGGATGGAGTTGTGTTAACCTGTAATAGGCTAAATTTTTCTCTTGGACAGTTTTCACAGACCTGTGGTTAAACCAAAGCTTGGATAGTGGTGGGAATTATGAAGAGAATGGGAAAAATGAAGCCCTTCATTCCAGTGAGATAAATTTTAGTAACTCACTTGGAGCAAGTGTAGTAGTCCTGTTATAGTGCTAAAGGAAATGAGGTTTAGAATGGTTAACTGAAGGGCAGTCTGGGGAGATAAAACTTGCACAAGACTATGGTTTGAATTAATGAAACTTCTATGATATGCTTTAAGACAACTGGTTCAGTAAACATTGAGGATGTTGGGAAAGTGGAGAGGGTTATCAGGTAATCTGGTTGGTAGTAGATGATTTGCATTACATCATGGCTTACAACAAATACTCCTGCATCTCTTCCATCTTCAGCAGAATTGGAAATGGGAAACCAGTTAGAGTTGAATTGCGGACACTGAACTCAAGGATATGATTTTATTGTTTGGGTAGTAAGATGCAGATAGTCAACCTCCAGTGATAGAAATTCAAAGAAATCAGAAAGACTTTCAGAATTTAGAGAGTGATAAAGTCAGCAGGTGAATGGGGCAAGGAAACCTTAAGCCTTTGGAGAATATCAAAAAAAAAAAAAGAGGATTCCAGGTTTTTCATTCTTTGGAGACATCAAATCACAGACATAAACACTACCCTTTTGGTGGAAGGAGTCATACAGAATGTAATTTAGACAGTTTATTAGGTAACTGAAGTTCATATTTGAGGTTCTGTTAGAAATAAAAGTTCAGGTGTGGATATCTGTAAACATTGATGTATGTTATTTATGTTATTATTATTATTAAACAAGACCTCATGGAGTCAAAGACTCATCTAGGAGGTCCTTTTATCTCACACACATCTCATCATACCGGGTCTTAAACACATTCAAACTCCTTGCGGACACCACACTCTCAGGCAAGGCATTCCAATCATTCACAACTCTGCACGAAAAAAACCTGTCTCTCACTCCCCTACTCACACCCTCTTTATACAGTTTCCAGGTATGACCTCTGGTTCTCCCCTGATCTCCCACTATTCTCTGTAGAACTTCTCCACCATTGATCCTATAACAACCCCTTACCAACTTGTAGGTCTCTATCATATCTCCCCTCTTCCTTCTCTCCACTAGACTCAGCAAATTACATCTTTTCAATCTTTCCTCATACTCAACATTCCAGAGGTCAGAAACTACCTTAGTCAGTCCCCTTTGGACCCTTTCCAACATCTCTTCATCCTTCTGAAAACCAGGTGACCAAATCTGGGCACAATAGTCCATGTGTGGCCTAATCAAAGCCTTATACAATGGAACAAGAATCTCCCTACTTCTACACGTCAGTGTCCTCCTCATCATTCCCAGAAGTCTTTGTGTTGTCTTCACGATTTTGGCGATGTGTCCCCTAAATTTTAGATCCTTATCCACTATCACTCCCAGATCTCTTATTTCCTCTACTTCCAACAATATATTCTCACCAATCATAAATTCTGCATCCCATCTTTGTTTTCCAAATTTTAAAACCTTACATTTTGCAACATTGAACTCGTATCCACATTTGCTTGCCCAATCACTCAATTTATTCAAGTCTTCTTGCAAGGCCACAACATCTTCACTACTCTTTATGGTTCGTCCCAACTTTGCATCATCTGCAAACAACTGAATATCTCCATCCAAATCTTCGCCAATATCATTAATATAGAAGTTAAATAGTAATGGCCCTAAAACAGATCCCTGAGGCACTCCACTAGTGACTTTCCTTTTACTGGATATTGCACCCCCATACACAACTTGTTGATACCTATCAGATAGCCAGTCTCCAATCCAATGCACTAATCTAATATCCAACCCCATCTGCTCAAGTTTGACTGTCAACTTATCATGAGGTACTCTATCAAAAGCTTTTGCGAAATCCAAGTATATTACTGTGTATCCTTCTCCTCTGTCCAAGGAAGCAGTCACTTTATTGTAATAAGTAAGTAGATTACTAAAACACGACCTCCCTTTAGCCCATGCTGTCCATCAAAGATTATACCATTGTTGTCAACCCAACTCTGGATCCTAGTTCTCACAAGCTTCTCCAACAACTTAACCACAACACCTGACACACAGATAGGCCTATAGTTTGATGCTTGAGTTCGATCACCTCCTTTATGAAGTGGCACAATCTTGCCCTCCTTCCACTCTTTAGGGACTTGACCAAGTGCAAGACTCGTATTAAAAAAATATGTCAAGGCAGGTGTCAACTCTCTGACACATTCCTTCAGAATACGCGGTGATATATTATCAAGTCCCACAGCCTTATTTACATCTAGTTTACTCAACTCCCCAAACACCTCTTGCTCACTTACAGTCAGTCTCTCCTCCCCATCATCAACTGCTCTTAATCTCTCCATGAAGTCACATTCACAAGATTGAAAGATCTTTATGAACTGCTCATTAAGTATCTCCACAACACATTCTGCAACAGCTGTCTTTATACCATTTCCTCCAATCAATGTCATCCTTCCATAATCATTCTTTCTTTTGCTGGCTACATATCGAAAGAACTCCCTAGGATTCTTTTTAGCTTCATTAGCTAACTGCTGTTCATACCTCTCTTTAGCTACTCTCACCAACCAAGTCACTCTCCTTGCCTGGTCTTTGTAGAACTCATGAAATTGGTTACTTCCACTTCTCTTATGCTGCCTCCACAATGCCCTTTTTCTCTGTATTGCATGCTTAATCTCTTTATTCATCCATCTCACACTTAACTTATTTAACCTTCTCACCCGTGGTATACATTTAGACATTGCATCTACTAAATATTTTTTGAAAATCCCCCAAGCTGCATTGATCTCTTTTCCAGCTAACTCCTCATTCCATGCTACACCTGCAAGCTGTCTCCTGAGCTCTTCATAATCACCCCCCTTGTAGTTCCACATATACTCTTTACTCACAGTGGTCTTTGCACTGCTGGCAACCACCCAGGTAATCACCTCATGATCACTCTCACCAATTGGTGCATGATTTGACACCTCATTTATAATTACATCCTCCGATGAGATGACCAAATCAAGGACCCTTAATCCTCATGTGCCCTCTGTTACATACTGTCTGAGGTAGTTATCCCTCAAAAACTTAAGAAACTCTTTTTCTTTACTTCCAATTGCTATCTCATCATTCCAGTCTATATTGCCATAATTAAAATCACCCATAATGATCACCCTTTTCTTATTTGCTTGGCTAATTTGACTATACTTTTAACTATCACCACCATCCACATTACCTGGTCTATAACAATATCCCACCAAGTATTTGATTCCATTCACCTCTATCTCACACCATTCTTCCTCTAAACCACTGGCACTATTTCCGTCTTGCATCTTTGTATGGACATAACTCTTTCTCTATCATCAATAGCACTCCCCCTCCCTTTTTACCCCTTCTATCCTCACGAAACACATCATACCTTTCCATCTCTATTCCTGTCAGGATGTCATCCTCATCTAACCATGTTTCACTTATTCCAACAATCTCTGGGTGCACAGACGAGACGCAATTAGTGCAACCATTTCATCCGCCTTGTTTCTTATACTTCTAGCATTGGTATACAAACACAACTCATTTCTGGATCTACAGCTAGTTCCACTGATACCACTCACTCGATGTGATCTCTCCATGCTGGACTGGGGCCATTTCCCTTTCTGCTTCTTCATTTTAGAACCCTTTGCAATTCCATCTGTTTCCTTTTGATCCCTGATCATCCCATTACTTTCCTGCCTACACATTCTCTCACCTCTTGGCGCATCCACCTTTCTCACGCTGTGTATTCCTGTCCACCCTGAGCTTCCCCGTTTCCCTGCTCCTCTTGCACACCCATTCTCTCATTTTCTATACTCATACCACTCACTTCCACATTCATTTCCACTCCTTCAATCTCTCCTGTCTTACTCTCCTGCTCTTCCACATCACTCCCCTCTCGATCTGATTCATTCTCTCTATTCACTTCTCTACTTTCCAGCAGCAGTCTCTCCAAGCGACTCACACCATAACCACTCAAATGCAGTCCATCGCTCCCATACAGCTCACTTCGTCCCTCAAACTCATTCCACACATTAACAAACTCTACTCCCATCTCCTCACACATTTCAGCCAGAATATCATTCATAATCCTTGCTCTCCGCCTCATTTCACCACAATCATACCCAGGCAACACACTGACCACCCTTCCTGTCACACTATTCTCTTTTATCTTTCCAAGCAGTCTCCTGACATTCATTTTGACATGCTCTTTGTTCTCTCTCAAATCATTCGTACCAATTAATACAATTAACTCTTTTGCTCGTTCCCGCCTCATATTCAATGCCTCAATCACTCTACTCATTTTACTGCCTTGAAAACATACCTTGTGCATTTTATCCTCTAGCACACCTTTAATAATGGAGTCACCATACAACGCCACTCGCTCATCTTTTGTTATCTCTTTCATGCCATCATGATTTATTTTAATAGTTTTGACCTGAATTCTCTTAATTTCATTCCGCATCCATTTCATTTCTTGCTTCATCCAATGCAATTCACCTTCTGAACCTCGCGACACATTCACTCTATCATTAAATCTTTCTAACTTTCTAACTCTCGACCCCCTCTTCTCACTTTCCCTATGTTTGGTGAAACAGATGTAGAAGTGAATTTTTTTAACCACAGTGACAATATGAACTGTTTTTCTGTTCATAGTTCATTTTGTTAATTGGTTGAAAAGAAAGCAGAAATATGCAATGAGAAGACATGGACTTTTGGACAACCTCCTCATCTTCTTGCTATATTGTGGTCTTATCATTGTTCCCCTCCCCCTTATCTCACTAACTGGACTACCCTCTAGGTACAATATTGCAGAGTATGTGGAGTAGGATTATATACCAGCTGATCCAGAATGCCTCCTGACATCACCATCAGGTGTGGCTCCACATACTATCTGGTACTGGTTCCTGTCAAACTGCTTTACTGCTGTACCTTGAATAGAGGATGCATTGGGTCTCCACATTGTGTTTGGCATGTCCTTGAAGGTACTGCTCGTAATGTGTGGAAAAAAGAGATTAAAACCAAAACCTCTGCTCAGGAGAAATGTCATCTACCACTTCATATTATAAGCAAACTGTGGTATTTAATGTCATGAAGATTGCCTAGTTAATTTAGTTTACATTTTATCCTAGTAGAATATATCCCTTTACGTATATAAGGAACTAAAAGGCATGTGTGATTATGGATAGCTCGGGATGTAGATGGTAACAAGAGAGTGGAATCAGGAATTAGGTAGATAGAAGATTAATACTATCTTTGGGGGCCAGCTGAAGAATATTTAAAAAAACAATGCCTAAATGAATTCCAAAAATCAGGAAGTTAAACAAAATGCATAAAAAACAGATGAATGTATCTGTGGGGATAGTTTAAGAAGGTAGACTCATGAAGAGTACAAAGAGAGGGTTAGGAATGTGCCATATTTGGTACCAAAAAAAAGCACAAAGAAAAATTTCAGGTAGTTCCAATCCGTAGCGCACTCAGGATTTAATCTTGGGGGGTGCCTGAGTTGAGTAGACAATTTGAGAATACACACTATGCATTGCATACGACCTATGACTGAGCATCTGCAATGATCGCTAATTCGTAAGTAGTATAGAAATAGAAGACACGACACAACATAAATTTAAAAAATGAATTTTAATTAGAAAAATATTTTTGGAAAATTTTTCAGTGTTTTTTTCCTATGGAGGGGGCCAGGACCCCCCCCCCCCCCAGGTGCGTGCCACTGGTACCAATATAAAAAAGAATGATTACTGGGGAAGGTTTGATGATTCATGGGAATGGTATGCAGTTAACTACTGCAGAAGATGTAGTGTTGAAGTATACTTAACAGCACTGAGGTACTTTTTTGCTGGTGAGTGAAATTTCATTACAAAGCTTGCATGCATAATCGTAGTTGTTTCCATTATGCATTATGGAAACAACTACTGTGTTATAGTAACTATATTTAACTTCAGTTTAATATAAAGCAAAATAATCACCCAACATTTTGACTTTCATATCAATGTCATCATCTGGAGTATACACATACATACAAAAAAAAAAAAGCTACATTACAATTATATAGTATGCTAAAGTCACGCTAATTTGGTCAACTGTTAACACTACTGACCTGACCTCTGGAAGAAAAAAAAAAGGCTTACTTCATTAACACTAGTGTCCTGTTATTTGATTACAAATCATTAAGTATATGTTAAGCTAGACAGTAATGTGCTCTCAGATAAATTAGAACAAAACAGTATAGATGATGGCAAATAGGGGCTGAAATTATTGCTTAGAGTCCTATAGCAAGGGTTTGCTGGAGAACACGAAAGAACTTAAGTGGTCTGAATGTGTACAATCCAAATTCTTGGGATTTTTATGCAACCATTATTGTTTATGATCAAAATTTCACAGACTTCCTTGAATTTGCATTCATACACATTTTTGTATGTATGATGTAAGAAACGGGCACCTTTCCAATCAATTTGGTGTACCTTCATTTTACTACACTTTGTTACTATAACTGTACCTTCTTTTTGTAGGTAAAAATTATTTTGCCACACGAAGTAACCAGAATGTAGTATATGCACAAAGCGAGCTATAATATCAAGCAGAAATTTGTTCTGTACGCGAAGAATTGTGTCATGTCACTGACACAATTCGGGGGGGGGGGGGTAAAATGAGCTACCAACTCCTTGAGTGTTGATGCTAATTTCTTGGTTAGGTTAATTAGGACTGTCTATATCTTCAACTATCGGCCAAAGTGGAACGTTATGTTTGTGAACTTTGGGAACATCCTCAGGAGTATGAAGTCTGAAATGCTAAATAGTAAATTTAATGTTAACAAATAGTTTCAGGATCCAAGGATATGAAAAGAGGGTCAAACTTTTCTGGTGTACAAGTGAAATATGAAGACTGAGATTTCAAATTAAAGCAATTCTTCAAATGATAATGGTACTGGAGAGGATGAGAGGAGTGGAATACCAAATTGTTATGATAACAGCAGAAATCTCTATGACAATCATTATGATTCTGGAGAAATCAATTTTTGGAAATTTACTTACATATTACAATAGATTAAGAGATGTATACAAGAAAGGATTAGTATGGATGAATATACAGTGCTATATCAATGTCATCTCTAACCACAAATGGTTATAAATGTGTACCACATTTTAGTACTATGGTTGGGTTAGAGTTACATATCTGTGCAATTATTTATTGTTACATAATCTACAAATAATCTCAGATCAAACTTGGAATTTTTTTGAGCCATTTCAGGTCTCCAATAAGCAGAATGATAGTCTCTTGTCTCCATGAAAATCTACCTAAAGACATTCACAAACTCATGCCGCAGTGTAAATCAAACCCACAGCCTATAGCAACAGTGCTGTTTTATCTGTGATTGATTGTATATATAGGAAAATCACTGCTCCACTAAAGTCTTGATTTTTCTGTTCACCTCATTATTTTGGAGGTTGATGTAGGATTTTTTAAATTAATATTTTATTGTAACCATTCTTTGGTAGGATTTAACTCAGGTTTTGTAACTCTTGGTTCTTGTTATCTATATTAGTGCAAATCCTATAAGCCTTATTACATAGGGAATGGATGATGCCTATTTTCTGCACCCAGTGGTGATGGGATGTGATGTGTAGGTAACTTCTGGTATTTGTTGGCTTCCTACAGACTAAGAAATGGTGTGTGTGTGTGTGTGTTCTGTTCAGATATCCCAATAAGTGTATCCAAAAATGTCAAAGACCTATTTGCCTCTAATTCAACAGTGAATTTAATTTGAGGGTGAGGGAAGTTGAGGTACATGATGAAAGCTTCTAATCGGTAAAAGAGCTAGGCCAGACTGTGAGAAAATCATTGACTTATCTCTGCCAAATTTTAGGTTGTGTTCCTTGATATGAAAGGCTTCAAACTTCTCCATGAATAAATTTGCTAACAAGGGGGGGGGGGAAGCCTATTGCTAGTCCTGCCTTCTGTTCACCACCCAGCACAGAAAATAGGCATCACTGTTCCCTATTATTTTGGGTATCTCTATGGAGTCAGTAGACCCATCATGGGAGACCCAAACTAGCAAAACAATATCTGTCATATCTCTTCTTGAATTCATTTACAGACGAAGAAATCACAACTAAGTCAGGCAATGAATTCCACTCATTCACCACCCTCCAGGTAAAAAACCTTATTCTGACACCCTTGTTAACCACACTCTTCTTTAATTTCCAGGGATGACCTCTTGTTCTTCCATCACTATCACACAGCTGAAACATTTCCCCTGCATCAATCCTATAAAAACCTTTCAGTAATTTAAATGTTTCTATCATATCTCCTCTTCTCCCTATCAACCAACCTCTGAAATCCACAAGCTCTCAATCTATCATGTAAGGAGCATTTTTTACATCACTCACCAACTTAGTTACGCTTCTCTGAACCCTCTAAACAGCCTCCTCATCTCCAAGGAATCCAGGTGACCAGACCTGAGCACAGTAATCCAAATGTGGAAGTATCAACGCTTCATAAAGGGGAATAATAACCTCTTTATCTCTGGATGTCAGTGTGTTCCTCAACAACCAAGTAATAATCCTATGTGCAATCTTGGACACCTTAGCAATTTATCCCCTGAACTTCATCTCCCTATCTGCCAACACCCCTAAGTTCCTAGCCTCATCAATCTCTTGGAGTTCTGTTCCATCAATGTAGTACACAGCTGGTAATCTTTTAATTCCAAAATTCATGACTTTACACTTTTCCACACTGAACTGACATCCATTACCTTTTTCCCATTCTACCAGCTTATTTAAATCATCCTATAAACTTTCAACATCAGCTTGATTTTTATTGCGCTACTCAACTTTGCATCATCAGCAAACAACTGAATATCTCCCTTTAAGGCATTTCCTATAACATTTATATACAAATTAAACAACAATGGCCCAAGCACAGAGCCCTAAGGCACACCACTGGTTACCTGCCTCATCCTGGACTCGGCTCCTCCATATCCCCACCTTCTGGTATCTCTCCCTGAGTCATTCTCCTATCCATATCATTATTTAGTATCCATTCCCATCTGCTCCAATTTGCATAACAGTGTTCCATGGGGTATCCTGTCAAAAGCCTTAGCAAAATCCAGAAATACCACTGTGTAGCCAGTTCCTTTGTCCAACTCAGATGTCATTCTATTATGAAAAGTTAATAGATTGCTAAGGTAGGATCTACCTTTAACAAAACCATGTTGGACTCTATAGAGTATGATATCCTGATCCACCCATTCTTGAATTTTGTCTTTAACCAACTTTTCCAATACTTTTACCACTACTCCTGAGATGGTGATTGGTCTGTAATTAACTACCACAGTTTTAGAGCCGCTTTATGCAAAGGAACCACTTTGCCTAACTTCCACTCCCTAGAGACCATACCAGAGTTCAAACTTAAGTTAAATATCCAAGTAAGAGGGATTGACAATTCATTTGCACATTCACGCAACACCCGAGCTGATATTCTATCTAAACCTACAGCAATGTTTGCATTTAAATTTTGCAATATATTAAATACCTCTGATTTCTTAGCTTCAATTCTCACATTAGTTATTGCTACAGGTACAGAGATATCCTCACTTGGGTGATAGACTTTTGAAAAGTGATCACTCAGTAACTCGACTATTACATCTGATTTTGTCACCTCAATACCATCAGCACCCACTAAAGTTATCCTTCCGAAGTCATTCTTCCGTTTACTTGCCACATAGCGAAAGAACTCTTTGGGATTATCCTTGATCTCTTTGGCTGAGGTCTTCTCATAATCTGATTTAGCTTTTCTTACTTATGCTGGTAACCTTCCTAGCTTGAGCCTTGTACCACTCATGGGTGTACTGATTGCCTTGCTCCTTGTAAATTCTCCATAACATTTTCTTTTTTTGCAGATCAAGCTTGATACTACTGCTCATCCATCTAATGCCTGCCTTGTTTGACTTCCTGACCATGGGGACACAATCTGATATTGATTTCCTCGGATACTGGCTGATTTTATCCCATGCACTGCTAACATCTTTCCCCTGCAATATGTTCTGCCATGGGATGGATGCAAGCTCACTTCGAAGCTTGTTATAATTGCCTAACCTGTAGTATATACCCCTTTTTAACCCCAGATTTTGCAACCTCCCAAGTCAATACCACATGATCATTTTCACCAATTGGAGCTAACGAGGACACCTTACTTATGCATATATCCTCTGAACCAATAACTAGATCCAACACTCTCACACCACGTGTCCCTTCAGTTATGTGCTGTTTCAAGTAATTATCTCGTAGAAGATGTATGAACTCCATGTTCTTTTTGCTACATGATATTTCCTCCTTCCAATTGATATCACCATAATTAAAATCCCCCATAATAATCACTAAACTTGCACTCATTGAACTAATTTGCTGATGCATGAGTTCAATATCTCCCCCTGTACTCCCTATGCAATAAAGCTTACAGAATTTCCACTAATATAGATAAAAGTAACCAAGAGTTACTAGACCTGAGTTCAATCCTACCAAAGTATGGTTACAATAGAATATTAATAAAAAAATCCTACATCTTCCAAAACAGTCATCAGATAAACAGTAAACCAAGACTTTAAAAGACAGTGATTCTCCCATATATATAATCAATCACTAAAATAGTAAAGTTGCTTTGATAACAAAATATAAAGATCGCCTTCTACCTAATCAACAAGATCTCTAATAATCTGAAAACTCCCTATCTGCCACTTGAAAAACCAGGTGTCTACAAGATCAGCTGTAGTTTAGTTGTGGTCTTCACTAAACAGGACAGACTTGAAGGCCAAGAGAGGTACACAGATCAGAACACATCAAGAACAAAAGAAAACACAAGTCAGGACTGGTAGCATATATAATTGAAACAAAACATCAAGTACTATGGCAACAAACAAAAATTCTCCACAGAGCATTTACAGATTTTTTTTCCAAAAAACCTTTAAAGAATCAGCTGAAATGATGAAACACCTTCTACAGTGTAACACAAAACAAGGTATGATTTTACGTGTGGTTTAGTCTTTACTAATTCATCAGTCTTTACTAACACAGGCAGTTATCAGTGGTATACATCGTCCATGAACCAGCAAATGCTTGCTTCCAATCATTATTCAGGTTCAAATATTTTTACTATGTAATACCAAAAGAACATTCCTAGTATATCGCCAATGCAACAATATGCCAAGACAATGTTATAAAGGAAGATTCTGCAATTTAGATAGAATGTTATGTATTATTCAGTAAGCATAAATTAAGGAAGATGAGGGAGATAATGGATATGATGGACAAAGCACTAATTATGACAATGGTAGGGACATCAGCATGTAGAAATCAAGTGAATTCTGCTTCATTGTATAAGTGTATATATGTTAGGCAGATTTGGTATCTGGCTTTTGAAGCGATGAAGAGGTTTCAGAAGGGAGAGAGAGAAAGTGACTAAATTAGCATGTCTGTGGAAAATTCCTGGAATATTCAGTATGAGAACAGATGGAAGATATGTGGATAAAATAAGAAGGGATGATATTATACAAATATTTCCAGTCAACTACACCCTGTAACTCTTCCAAAACAAATCAATAAACTTCTATATCATCATCTGGACCCCACACACGGCACTGATGTGCCTATAGGTCCCTCGACAGGGTATCAGCAGGTTGCGTATGGAGGAGTGGTACCCCCAAAAGAGTGAAGTGACACAGAGATCTGTTTTTGGACCATTATTGTGTCATTAACCCAGTATCATAAAAAAAAAAAAAAATCAGCTAACGCCTATTTGTTCCCGTATAGGGAGTAGGCAGGGCCGTTCACGTACTTTATTGTACGTTAATGACACTTACTATGAACTGGAACTGATTTAACTGGAGATATGTAGCCGTGCGCTGATGATGCAAAGTTCAGAAGAGCTATAAGAAGTAGAGTAGATGTTGTGGCCTTCCAGGAGGATCTGAATAGACTGTGTGAGTGAGCAAATGAGTGGGGCATTGGTTTAATGTTGCAAAATGCAAGGTCTTGAAATTTGGTAGGCAAGGTTGGGATGCAGAGTTTACAATTAATGGAGAAATTTTGAAGGTGGTGAAGGAGATGAGAGATCTTGGAGTGATGGTGGACACAGACTTGACATTTAGGGGTCACCTTGCTAAATTTGTTAGAACATCCCAACAGATTATGGCAATAATGAGGAGGACATTGACATGCAGAAGCAAAGAGGTTATGATTCCCCTGTAAGTTTTGATAGGGTCATGTATGGACTACTGTGCATAGATTTTTGGTTATCTGATTTGGAAGGGGGGGGTACATTGGAGAAAGTCCAGAGAAGGTTTACTAAGTTAGTGTTAGGTTTATGAAATGCCAGATATGAGAAAAGACTGAGGGAATGCAACTTACAGAGCCTTATGGATAGAAGAAGAAGAGGGGATATGATTTAGACATAAGTTGGTGAGTTGGTGAGGGGTAGTTACCAGATTAATGTGGAGAAGATATTTCTTAGAGTAGAGGGTGGAAGGGATAGAACTAAAGGCCATCCATGGAAGCTGTATAAGAAGGGTGTGCACAGGGGAGCAAGAAGAAGGTTCTTTGCATGAAGAATGATTGTAGTTTGTGCGAAAACTGTGAATGGGTTGTTATTATTATGCGACACCTCCAGAGAGTCTGAAGACTCATTGGGGAGGGTACCTACTCTACAACTCCGTCCCCACCACTCAATCCACCAACCACTATGAACTGAAATTATCATCATCATCTACACTACATCCAGCTGGCAAGTTCTGATCAGATGTTAATAATAATAATAATGACTTTTGAATAATAATAATAATAATGACTTTTTTTAACAATAATAATGGTAGTACATACCCTATAATGCTCACATCAGCTAAAACATCAAAGTGCACCTTAATAATTTGAGTATTATCTGCATAATTGATCTCTTGGCTGACTGTTGTTGCTGACAAATTAAGATGCAATTCTTCAACATCACTTGACAATTTAGATATATCCAGTTTTATGGAAAATTGATACTGTAAACAAAAAAGTATGTTAATTCATATAATTCTTAATACCTGACAAATTTATAGTAAGCCAAAAAATTATTTTTTAGTACATTACTTTATTACAATAAAAGTGAAGTAATAATAAAATATCAATTTTTTTGGTTTAAAATGAAATATTAAATATGGTAACTATCAAATTAAAAACAAAATTATACCACAATGTTTGAGAAAAAAAAAAGTATTTTAATATTATTTATCAGATAAAATGGATTCTAATAGGTAATTTTTAAAATTTTCCAATATGATAGTAATAGGCATAATAAACAATACTTTTTATTTCCCAATATTGTAAATTTTTAGACTTTAAATCAGATATCTTCAATTACTGCCTGATTATGATGAAGTGGATTTCCTACACCACACACTAGTCTAACATTATTTTGTAAATTTCCTGTGTTTCGAATGATGTCACACTGAGCTTCATTAATGATGATTAATTCTGTTGGCAATGAAATAAGAACCTGTGCCAAATATGCTGGTTCTCCTAAATTGGTTACTTCCACATCTAGAGTGAAACTCATATTCTGTCCAATCATCATAGATTCATTCTGCCTGAAAAGGAAAAATAAAAATGTTAACGGAGACACTGAAGTCAGTCATATAATAACTTTAATTTGCAATGTTTTACTATAATCAAACACCACGAGTTGAATTCACTATAATTAAAAGGAATTGTTGTTCTGGTTAGTAAAGTGAATGTCTGTTGTTATTTGGACTTTTAATGGTGTATGAGCAGTTATGCCTATTAATGCTGAGGGTCAAAGTTTAGGAGTGAAAATGTAACAAGTAAATAACATGAAAAATTCAATTTTTATATACATATTGACCATTATATCAATAAACCTTTTAAGCGTGGTAAGAGGGTGAATGTGACTTCATGGATACTGTAGAGGTCTCTTGTATAAAGAGACCTGTAGAGTATCCATAATTATAGAATCATATGTGTACCACAGTAAAAAATTAAATTTATTATGCAAATATTTTGTCTTACGTATCATAAGACATATTAGTGGAAACAGTGAACAACAATAAAAATGTTTATTGATATAATGGTCAATATTTATATAAAAATTTATTTTTACATGTTATTTACATGTTACATTCTGGGATTATAGCCATTTAGTAAGGCTGGTTGTTTGATAGTTTCCAGTTCTTGTTTTAAAGATTCTCTGGAAGAACAAATCTTGCAAGATCTTGATACTGTAAATTTCACGACATCAAATTTTCGAGATGGATGCTGGGCTGATGTATTGAGGATAGAGCAACCTGTAAAAGTGTTTTTGGTAGACAGAAGTGGAAATGGATCTATTTTGCTTATGTTAAATGTGTATATTTAGAAATATTCCTCAGAAAGAGACGATAGAATTTCTAGCCCAAAAATTTCTGTTGGATATAGTGGCCTTTTGCTGGTGGACATATAGTGGACATCAGCAGCAGCAAAAGAATATGAGCAGGACATCTTGCCAAAATGAGAGACAACAGATGGACAGTCAGAGTTACAAACTGAAACCTCGAAGACCAGCCTTAAGGTGGGAAGACCCAATGATTAAGAAAGTTGGAAGAAAATGAAGAAGAAAGGCCCAAGATAGGAATAGCTTGACTCTTTATGACCTGCAGTCATGGAGAAATCCTGACTGAAATCACAGGTCCATCAAGGTAATAGTGGACTTAGAATTACATCAGGTTTTTCACATGGAAAGGAAAACATATAAACAAAAGTAAGGAATTGCAATGGGCTTATCCTTATCTCCTAATCTAATCAACTTTTGTCTTGAACACATACGAGTAGAAAAAAGAATTTTCTCTCTTGACCCAAAACCAGCAATTTGGCTTTGGAACATTAATGGCATCTTTGCAGTCTGGTTTCACACAGAATCAGAATGCCACTCGTTTCTACAAAAAAATCAACATTCTACATCCTTTATTAAGTTCACACTAGAAAAAGAATCATCAACAGGTATTTTCTATCTAGGTGTGCACATCCAACATAAACACAATGGATCCATTTCCACTTTTGTCTACAAAAAAAACTACTTTTACAGGTAGTTTTACATATCCACAATACATCAGCCCAGCATGCATCCATCTCAAAAATTTGGTATTATGAAATCCCTAGTATCAAGAGCATGCAAGATTTGTTCATCCAGAGAATCTCTAAAAGGCACCTGTCCTCATTCAAATGCAGGCATCCCTCACATAAGTTCTCTTCCTGTCTTCAAATGCACTCCAGGCATCCCAATAATCTAAATCTCTCTTTCAACACATTATGGCTATTATACCATTCATTCTTGTCTCCTCAGCTCTGCATTTATCACACATAGGTAAGATACTATCTTTCCCCCTCTCTCTCTCTCTTCTACCGTACAACCTTAAGCATAAACTCCAGATCTCTTGCCACCCAATTTGCACTGCCTCTCAAGTAATTCATATGCAACAACACAATCATCTCATCCAATATTTCAGCACACCTGTTACCACCTTGTTCTATCCTTGATCACTTGCATCCTCTCTCTCTCTCTCCCTGTGTGATTCTGTCTCTCCTCTGATACTTTCTCTTCTTGTTTTTCCATTTACCTGCTTTTCTGTGATCTCTCCATGTGTAGCTGCTACTGTCTTGCCTTCCTCTCATTCCCTCTCTTTGTCTGTTTCTCCTATACTCTCCCATTCTATCATTCCAACACCTCTCTCACACTACAACTCTCATTCAATTCACTTCCATTCTTTCCAGTCTCCTAATCTCTTAACTTATTCCATATACATTCCACTTCTTCTCAGTACATCTTTCTCTCTCTCCAAGCAACCTATTCTTACTCGATGTTCACCGCTCCGCTCAACACTATCTCCTAAACCTGCTATACTCCATAAGTTTATGTTATTATTCATGATGCTTGTCTTCCTCACACTCAGTCATGCTACTTGTCTCTTTTAGTAGGTATTCACTCATTTCTGACATAATGCTGCCAGAGTTTGTTATGCTAATTTCCATATGACTGAGCCCTTCCAATTTCTTATGTTTTAAGCAGATATTCACTTCTCAGTCCCTCTCCTGCCTACCACATTTCTAATGGCCTGGATGCAAATATAATACAAATTCCACATACCACAAAATATTGTAATATGCTGTGTAAAATTTAGTCCTTAAATGGAATGGGCTAGGCAGTAATGTACTGCCAAACTGAACTGCATGAGTTGCCATTATTCAAACATATATAGCACAAAAAACACTGACAAAACATATTAAAATATATTACATATGTATCAACAGAAAATAGGTTCTATCAACATTAGACTTCCTGTATATTTAAAGAAAAAGATATATAAAAAAACATATCTTCATTTGCTGTCACTTTGTTAAAACATTTTACTGTATCATCACTATAGACCATACTAAATATATTAGTGAAAAGGAAAATAAAAACATGGGTGGTAAAGCTCATCAAAGAATTTATACAGATAGTGATTGTGTAATAAGGTAAAAACTGTTAATACATGTAAGTGAAATTAGAATTTAATATCAATTCCAATATTTCACTCATAGAAACATGATCATCATTCAGGGAGAATACAAAAATACTGGTTATGATATTCAAATTATAAAACACTAGAATAAGTCTTACAGCATAAGTATACTTCATCATGTCTCACTCACAGCTGACTGAACAGGAAACAGGAATCACCATAAACACTGGAACAGTTTATGGCAATTGCTTCCAAAAACTACAACATAGGCATGTAGTCTGGTGATAAAAATTAGGAAAATCACAAGAGCTTTCAAAGTTTAAAAGAATAGATGAATGAATTTAAATCTACATTAGCACAAAATCTAAGTTTGATTTCACTGAACTTCGTGTCTATTGTCTATGGCATGAAACAAGGCTGGAAACCTCGGAGCCTAAAAATCTTACATTGTTTTGGTATTCACTTCTTTCCTTTTGGTATTCTTATATTCTTTCCTTATCAATCTGTCCAAAGTTGGCAGGAACACGGCACTTTATAAATACCACATAAGGATAGAGGTCACAATTTATTCTTGATAGCTATTGAGAAAGAAGATAACTTTTAAGCTGGTTTGGAAGTAGTGTATAGATTGTATTTCTGAAGAATCTGTACTATTTGTTCAGAAGTCTTTTTTATGGTAAGGCATGGAAATCCTTTTAAAATCAGCTTGTAGTCTAGCTGAAGAATGTAATTCTTTGTTATTTTCTGAACAGTGACGTCATTATACCAGTTAGATGCCAATGTCATTCTTATTTTAATGAATTCTTCTAATGGATAAGAACAAACTCTGAGAACTCTGCAAACAAGACTTTTGATAATACCTCACTTTAATGATGAATGGTGATGTGAAGCAGGGTAGAATACCTGCCAGTGAAGGCAGGTTCCCTGTAAATGGAAAATTGAATATTGCCCATAGAGTAATGGAATATTAAGTATCCAAAAGGGGAGTCCTGTTGTTTAATTTTGGATTTTCTTTGCTTCTGTACATTCTGAATTCTACTGTGATTTGGGGAATAGCTGAAAGTGATTTGATTTTCAGTAATGCAATTCTGGAAGCTCATATTATATACTCTGTAACTTGATATGTTGCTATAGTGTTAAGGAAGGCTGATTCAAATTCCGCCAATGATCAGCAGATATTCCAGTCAAACTGATTTCGTTTTCATCATGATATCTGCTGGCCTGGTTGGCTGAGTGGTTAGTGTATCCGTTCTCCAGCCAAAAGGATGTGGGTTCGAATCCTGCTGTGGGCATGGATGTTTGTGATTGTCTGTGAAAATACCACTGTGGTGGGTGGTAGATGGCGTTGGTGTGATTGCGGTTTGTTGTAGAGCAGGTGCCCTCCCTTGATAAGTCTTTGGACTCCCTGGAGGTGCCATGTAATAATAATGATAATTATTTAATTTCTCTACTTCTAAGCATTTATTTTAATTCACCTATGTTTTCCACATACCACAAAATATTGTAATATGCTGTGTAAAATTTAGTCCTTAAATGGAATGGGCTAGGCAGTAATGTACTGTCAAACTGAACTGCATGAGTTGCCATTATTCAAACATATATAGCACAAAAAACACTGACAAAACATTAAAATATATTACATATGTATCAACAGAAAATAGGTTCTATCTACATTAGACTTCCTGTATATTTAAAGAAAAATATCTTTAAATAAAAGACAAATAAAAATAAATCTACATTTATTTTTATTTGTCTGTCTTAATCTTTTATATTCTTCATTTTCATTAGGGTTTCGGCTTCTTCAGATTACAAAAAGAACCAAATAAAAAAATAACATTTTGCAATAAATAGTTTTAATGAAGAGCAAGTGCCCTTCCTTGATGAGTCTATGGACTACCTGGAGGTGTCACGTAATGAATTAAAAAAAAAAAAAAAAAAAAAAAAATATATATATATATATATATATCTGTTAGATTACATGGTTGCCTAGATAAAAGAATGGATATCAATGCGTAAATGATTGTTCCTATAGATGTTATTCTCTACTTTCCACTTAAACAATGGGAAGCAGGATAGTGATGAAATTCAATAGCAATAAATGTTCAGGTAGGCATGCAGAAGAAAGTATATCTGGTCTTCATGAGGAAAATATTAATGTTGTTGGACATGTGCTCAACAACCCATTCTCTGATTTTGTGCACTAGCCCAAAGAGAACTATGGCCATTTAAATCTCCCATTAGAAGTATGAAGAATGACAGTAAGAGGTCCTACTGAGAGGCAAATGATAACTGCCTCCATGAGTGGAAATTGTTAGAGTGAAGCATGTCTTTATTATCCTTCTGTTACAATAGATGGCAAAGGAATTACAGTTATAATTAGTTACAATTACAGGTGGCAAAGGAATGGTACAGGAGGAGAGTAAAGAATGTTGGAAGAAAAAAACAGAATCAGACAGAAAATGAAAAGGGCTAGAAGTATCACTGGGAGATCCTCTCCACCAAAACCAGGTTCCCCACATGGATGGGCTAAGTTGAAAGCATATCTGATCTCTGAGGAACAGGATGTAAATTTATAGATCAGCATGGCATGAATAGTTATGATTATTTAAGTGGTGTATAATTTTGATCACCCAATGTGAGCCTACTGGAACTTTGGTGGAGGCTTGTAAAAGTTCTATATTTGGTCTCTTCGTTATTATCCAGAAATCTCCATGAAGTGTCAATGGACTTATTATAAGATTCCAACAATAACTATTATTCACTTGATGCACATAAAGTATCCTTCCTTAAATTCATTCACTAACAATGCACTTATTTTGCTTGTTATGAGTTTCAAACAAAAAATATAATCCTCATACCTTGGTAAACAATCTTATTTCATTGAAATGATAACTCTATGGGTTAGATTTCAGGGGTCACCTGTCTCTAGATCTTCTCTGGCTGCTTCCTCGTTCCAAAGATACTGAGATAATGAAAACTGTGCACAGTAGTCCAAATATGGTATGTCAATACTTATAGAAGAGAGAGAATAATTATTTATCCTTACTTGTCAGTATGCATGTCAACATCCAATTGATCCTTTGAACATTTTTTGTTGAGTTTCACAATATGTCTTCCTTAACTTCAACTCCCTCTCCACCATCTCAGCCAAATGCCTAGCTTTATCAAAATCTTGTATTCTAGGTCCATCTATGTACAGTTTCCAAATAGCTTGTTCATTGGGAGAGCACTATATAGTCGCCGAAGAATGTGGCAGTAGATTTCAAGCTGTGCCGAAAAAAATGCTTTTTTAATCAGTGAATAGCATGACTTCTGTTGAGATTTGTGCTACACTGTTTTTCTGTAATACAAGTGTTCTTCACTTGTATTACAGAAATATTCACTCGGTAACTATAAGTTACCGAGAAGGCGGGGTTGGTTGGAATCGAACGCATAGCAGTGAAGAAGATAACATAAGTTTTCATTATGGAGATATTTAGTATACTTAAATATGTTTTATACTTATAGTTAACTTATATATGTTTATATATTTAAGTTAACTTATAGCCTCAGGGGCTCACTTTAGTGAGTATGGGCTTGGCAAACCCAAGGCACCTGATGTTGGACCATGCCTTACTTCATGTAATATACATCTGTTATATTATCTGTAGACTAGTCCCTCCACTTCCTCCCTTGCTTCTTTCTTTCTTCTCTTCTTTCTCCTTCCCCCGAATGCTATTAGAGTATTCGAGGGGAATCTTTCCAATTTTGCTGTGTCATTTCGTCTTGTACTAACAAGACATTATCAAACACTGTAACATGATCAGGCCATCAAAAAATGTTTATACTGCATCGTCTGTCGCGCGGGTTACCAAGGGATGTGTTCGGGTTTTAGGCAGAGGGACCCATTCGAAAAATATGTTACGGTCTCCCTTAGACACCACTCCTCAGCACTCTGCTAGAGGAAACTCCATCAATGGGCCTGCTACCCATTTGGGGAGGTGTTTAGGGGCAGCACAAAGAAATGGTTCTGCAAAAGGACAGAAATGGCAATGACAACGGCACCAGACTATGGCTTTAGGCAACTGAACATCTTCTCTCTGACAGGGAAGGAGTTGGAACTGATCGAGGAAGCCAAGCACTACCGGCTAGACTTATTCGGGCTTTCTTCGACCAAGAGGAGAGGCTCTGGAACTGACGACCTGGATAAGGGCTGGAAGCTCTACTACTCTGGTGGTAGACACAGTCTGACAGCTGGAGGCTGAGTGGATCCCATTGAGGGGACGGGTATGTGTGTTAAGGCTTCAGATGAAAAACCATGGCTGTGGTGCAAGCCTATGCACCTAATCTGGAGTCAGAATACTCTGCCTTCCTAGAGGAAGTGGATGCTGCTTTTGCCAGGGTGGCAGACATGGGATCAGTCCTGCTAATGGGTGACTTCAATGCACATGTTGGAACAGATGACCAGACATAGAGGAGTGTGGTTGGGAGGAACGGCGCCCCTGACCTTAACGTGCATGGGTTGAAATTATTGGACTTCTGCTGTACTAACAGCTTGTCCATAATGAATACCTTCTTCCAGCACTGAAAAGTCCATAAGTATACCTGGTACAGGGATACACCAGAACAAAGGTCTCTGATTGACTTCTTTATAGTCTCAGCAGACCTATTTTCATCAGTGTTGGACGTTCATGTGAGAAGAGGGGCAGAACTGTCAACTGACCACCACCTTGTTGTGTGCACTCTACAGCTTCAGAAACCAGATGCTACCATCAACGCTGGTAGGACTAAGCAGCTATACCGTGTGAAATGGGAGGCATTGGAAAACGAGGCCGTGAGGAAGAATTTTGCAGATGACATTTCCTCCAGGTTCAAAGAGATTCCGAAGCATACTGCAGATGTTGAGAAGGAGTGGAAGCTGTTCAGAACAGCTGTCACTGCCTCTGCACTCTCATGCTGTGGGAGAAAGTGGCTCGGCATGGCAATGGGCAGTGAGAAAAGGACACCTTGGTGGAACCAAGAAGTCCAACAAACTGTCTGGGTAAAAAAGGAGTTCTACCTAACATGGCTTAAGGTCAGGTCACCTTAGATGCATTTGCAGTATGCTGAGGCATGAAAAGCTGCTGCTGAGGTAGTAAAGACAGCAAAGCAGAAGGCTCGGGAATCCTTTGGAGAAATATTAGACTCATCCTATGCAAATGCAAACAAAGTATTCTGGCAGACCATCTGCCACCTTCGAGGGAGAAAATAGAGCACAGCAAGGGCAATTAAGGCCTCTGATGGTGCACTTTTAACAACTGAGAAGGATATCCTCCACAGATGGAGGGAATACTTTGAGAGTCTTCTTAACCCAGGTGGCCCAGCAGTTGTGGACATCCAAGAGGTGCAGATCAGGGCAATGACTAGTCTCACAGCAGAAGATGTCCATTTAGCAATAAAATCACTAAAATTGGGCAAGGCTGCTGGCAATAATGAAATTTGGCCCAAAATGCTAAAAGCCTTAAATCGAGACGGTGTTCTCTGGCTGACTCGAGTGTGTCAGGCTGCTTGGATCTGGGCGAGCACCAAAGCAATGGCAGACAGGCATAATAATACCAGTCTTCAAGAAGGGAGACCAAAAGGATTGCAGTAATTATCGTGGCATCTCTCTGCTCAGCCTGCCCGGGAAAGTGTATGCTAGGTGCTTGGAAAAACAGTGCAAGAGCATAGTTGAGTCAAAGTTCCAGGAAAAACAATGTGGTTTTCATCCTGGTAGAAGCACAACTGACCAAATCTTCATTTTAAGGCAAGTCTTTGAGAAATCTTGGGAATATGCCAAGAATGTCTACACATGTTTTGTGGACTTGGAGAAGGCATATGACCGGGTTCCTTGGGATAAGCTTTGGCAAGTAGTCCAGGAGTATGGAGTGGGTGGCCAACTATTAGCTGCCATCAAGTCCCTGTATGAATGCCCAGAGTTTTATGTCAGGGTAAACAGCACAAAATCTGAACCTTTCACAGTCTCCGTTGGCCTCCGCTAAGGGTGTGTTCTGTCACCCCTCCATTTCATATTTATGGACTGGATTGATAGGCACAGCAATGGCAGTGAGTGTGTCGTAATTGGAAGATGTAGCATTGGACGTCTGCTTTTGCAGATGACCTAGTTCTGCTGAGCTCTTATACAGATGACCTCTAGCGGACCCTGGATAGGTTTGTAGCTGTTTCTGCAGACACCGGAATGAAGATCAGTGTGGCCAAAACTGAAACATTTGTGGTCTCAAGACAACCATCCCAGTGCACTCTACATGTAAGTGGAGTCCCAATGAGGCAGGTGGAGAAATTTAAATACCTTGGGTCCATATTCACGAATGATGGAAAATGGTTCGTAGAGCTAGATACTCGAATTGGCTTAGCAAGCTCAATATTGCTTGAGCTTGGCCGTTTGATAGTATTGAAGCGGGAGTTAAGCCAGAAGGCAAAGCTGGCTGTCTTCAATACAGTCGTCCCCATCCTCACCTATGAGAGTTGGGTAATGACCGAAAGAATGTGGACATGAATCCAAGCGGCTGAAATGAGGTTCCTTCGAGGGGTTGCGGGACTGACAAAACTGAACAGAGTCAGAAGCTCTGCAATTCGGGAAACCCTCTTATGCTTTATACTAATGCCAAGAGTATCCGGAATAAAGGAGAGAAATTAATGGTGCTGATTGCATCAACCTGGCCAAAGATTATTGGGATCACTGAGATGTCGTTGACAGAAGAGGATATAATAACAGGAATAGAAGTAGCATGGTACAGCATTTTTCAGCAGGATAGGAAGAGAAAGCATGGTGGAGGAGTACTGCTTATGAAAAGTGATGACTTATGTCCTCTAAGAGTAGAAGATTTAGAAGGCAGTGACACTAATGATTTTGAAAGCATATGGTGTGAGGTAGAGGTGGGCAACAGGATATTTAGTGGGGTGTTGCTACAAACCAAGGAGCACAGAGGGCGGAGACCAGGAGATGTTTAGACAGTTGAGCTTGGCAAGTTTAAGCAGAATGATTGTTATGAGAGATTTTAACAACAGAAATATAAATTGGGAGAGTAAGATGCATGTAGCAATAAGGGAATGGAATTTCTAGAATTCTTGAGGGACAAATGTCTTAGGTAACATGTAATAGAGGGAACAAGAGTTTTGGATTTGGTCATGACATCAGAAGAGTTGATAATAACTGAGATGGCATCTCTCCCACTAGTTGGAGAGAGCGACCATGTGGTTTTGACTTGGAAGATGAATAGACATGCAGGAGTATCAAAGAGAGGGAAACGTATGTGGAATTATAAAGCAGGTGATTATAACGGTCTTAGATATCAACTTGGGGAAGTTTCATGGAGGGAGGAATTGGAAGGCCCAAATATCATTAGTGCTGGGGAAATTGTGAAGGAATATTTGTTGGCAGCAATAGTAAGCTGTATTCCACAAGTGAAGAAGAGGACACAATTTGGTGTAAAGTGGATGATAAACAATATTAAACAGGAAGTGGATGTGAAAAAGAGGCTATATAAGAGATAAGTGAAGAGCAGATGCATAACGAATATAAGACACAGGCCAGGAGAGTGACTAGCATAGTAAGGAAGGCGAAACTAGCATATAAGAAGAGACTGGCCCTAAGACCCGAAGAAAATCCTAGGGAATTTTTTAGCTATGTGGCCAGCAGGAGAAGAAATGATTGTGGAAGAATGACATTGTGGAATAAAAATGGGAATAGAGTGACTGATGCAGAGGACATAAGGCAGTTGTTCAATGAACACTTTATTGGAGTATTTCATCATGGAGAAGTAGGTTTCAATACTAGAGGGATAGGGTAGGTTCGAGGTTTAGAGGTGCAGGAGGAGAGTGTGTTCCAAATACTGCGTACTCTGGATGTCAGTAAAGTTGTGGGACTGGGTGGTATTTCACCATGAGTTTTGAGGGAATGTGCTAAAGAACTCACAGCTCCTTTGACCTGGCTTTTCAATAAAAGTTTGGCTATGGGAAAGATGCCCAGGTAATGGAAGGAAGGTAAGATAGTGCCATTGCATAAGGGCAGTAGCAGACTGGAAGTGTCTAATTATAGGCCAGTTTGTGTGTCATTAGTAGTTGTCGAGATCTTGGAGAAATTAGTGAGGGACCATATACAGCATCTGGCAGATGAGGGTAATGTTATCTGTGAGAGTCAACATGGATTTGTTAAGGGATGCTCTTGTATTAGTAATATGGTAGCCTTTTATAATAAAGTTAAAAGAGCAGTTGATGAGGGAAAGGCATACACTGCCATTTTCTTGAATTTAGCGAAGGGATTTGACAGGGTGCCACATGATAAGTTGATATTTAAGTTGCAGCACATGGGTTTGAATGTGGTCAACTGGATTCAGGATTGGTTGTCCGATAGGTAACAGAGAGTTGTGTATGGTGGGGCAGTTTCAGGGAGGCAGAAGGTTACAAGTGGGGTCCTGCAGAGCTCAGTACTGGGACCTATATTGTCAGTGGATTGCAGGGAGATATTCAGTTGTTTGCATGTGATGTGAAGCTTGGAAAGGTTATTAGTAATAGTGCAGATATGGTAGCCCTGCAAGCGGATTTGAATAAATTAGACAGATAGGCAAATGAATGGGGATTTCGGTTTAATGCAGCAAAATGTAAGGTCTTGAGGTTTGGGACACATCAATACTGTATTGGAGGAAGAAAGGGAGACAAGATCTGTGGTTGGTGGTTGATAGAAACCTGAAATTCAGGGCACATATTGCAATGTCATTGAATTCCTTCACCACATATTGCAGGTGGTGAAGGAATCAAAGAGGACTGCTACAAAACTGAGAAGAACGCTGACCTAAAGAGATAAAAGAGTTATCATTCCATTGTATAAGACCATGATCAGACCACACTTAGACTACTGTTCTCAAATTTTGTCCCCAAGATTTGAAAGGGATAAGTTAACTGTGGAAAGGGTACAGAAGCAGATAACAAAGATGGTTTCAGCATGTACAATGTTATGAGGATCGGCTGAGGGAATGTGAACTGCAGAGTTTGGTGGATAGAAGAAGGAGAGGTGATATGATTGAGACTTTTAAACTGTTGAGAGGTTACAAGGTTGACTCAGATGAATTTTTTGGCTTGGATGAACTGTGGGAAGGAGTGATGACAAGGGGCCATCCCTGTAAGTTACGAAAGGAAGCTGTGAGCAAGAGGGTGAGGAGTAGCTTCTTTGCATGGAGGGTGGTTGAAACATGGAATGCATTGCCTGATAGAGTGGTGAGAGTGAGAACGGTCCATGAGTTCAAGAAGTGGTATGAATAGACTTCATGCTTCCTAGGAGGGAACCTCCCGCAATGAGTCTTGATAGACTTGTGTTTCCTAGGAAGGACCACCTGTGATGAGTCTTTTGACTCCATGAAGGCCTGAATAATAATAATAATATAAAAAAAACTGCTCTAGATACCAAAGGTGGTATTTTTAGAATGCACTGCACGACTTAATAAACAAGATAGTGATCTCATACCAGGAAATAAATCTGTCTACTACCTAAAGACATTCACAGAACATCCGTGTTCTCAGTGGGATTCAAATTCACAGCCTGTTGATGGGAAAGTGGATATAACAACCACTAAACTAATCAAAATGTTTCATCTAAGAACCAAGGCAAACACTGAAAAGTTGGCTCTCAAAAGTGAATATAATTTAACACAGGTATCATCAAGCCAAAAAGCATCATGTAAAAGATGCAGAGATTGCAAAAATACTATGATTATATTTCTACAGCTTTCACGGATGATTTTTCCATTCTCATCATCACATTCTGCTAATTCTGCATAATTCTCCTATATCTATTTGACAGGCTCATTCACAAACTTTATAATTCATCACATTATCTCCTCTCCTCCTATAAACCAAGTTCTGCAGACTCTATTCCCTTAATCTGCCTTCATATTCTACATTCCAAAATCATAAGACAGTGTTATTTGCCTCTGCTCTAATGCTTTCTTACTGCCCATAACCAGGTAACAAGTTCTGTTCAGAGAAATCCATAAGAAGCCTGAATAGTGCCTTATGCACTGCAACTATAATCTATTTATGCTTACTTTTCAGGGTTATTTATTCAGAATGCCCTTTCGAATAAACAAGGACAAAGGCAGAGGTAGCACTTTTGTATGTTCCCTTAATATACACAGTGATATCTCATCCAGACCTCTAACTGTATTTATGTTACTGTTACTTAAAATTCTACACACTTCCTAGTCTTGAACTTTCTTCAGTCTTCATTTATTCAACACTAATCCTAACCTCTGTATGAAATATACTAACAAAATAGTCACTGAACAATTTGATGTGACCTGTGTTCCATCTCCAGAAACTAAGTTAGTCTTCCATAATCATACTTTATTCTGCTAGCAACATAACTGAAACATAATATAGGGAGGTTTTGCTTTGCTGCTTCAGCCAATTAATCTCCTTTCATATATCTTTGGCTAGACATGGCTAACAGAAGATGATATAGTTAGTGGGATAGAATGTGAAGAGCATAGTGTTCAAGAAAGACAGAGAGAAAAGAATGGGGGAGGGGAGTGTTATTGATGATAGCTATTGAACTGCAGCCAAGCCAAAGAGAATAGAAGTTCAACTGCAGGATAGTGAAAATAGCACATTTGAGACAATCTGGTGTGAGATTGAGGCCAGCAGAACAAAATATACAGTTGAGTGCTGCTATAGACCAGGCGATGAAATAGATGACAGATAGTATGCATAGGCAAAGAGACTCAATGAGTGGATGACAGGTAATTATTATGAGGGATTTCAACTATGCTAACATTAATTGGAAGAAGAAGAGGACACATGGGAGAAAAGAAGTGGATTTTATGCAGTAACTAAGGGATAATTACCTGAGTAATGGAATAGACTAGGGATTCACGAGTGCTCGATCTAGTAACTGCATCTGAGAATTTGTCTATAATGAATATGGCCATGTTGCCACCAATTGGTGAGAGTAATTATATGGTCTTGACCTGGGAGATGGCTAAATGTGTGAAATTTTCAGTTAAGATGGAGTTCGTGTAGAATTACAGGAATGGTAAGTAAGACTAGCTTAGGAGATTGCTGAAATCAGTGCCATGGCATGCAAAACTGCAAGGGTGGGATGTTGATAGTGTAAGGGAAGTGGTAAAGAGGTGCTTGAGGGAGGTAATGGCAGACTGCATACCTAGAGTCAGGAGAGTAAATCAAGTGGGAGTTAAATGGATGAATTTCATCATCAAGCTGGAGCTGCAAAAAAGAAACAATTGTGGGGGGAATTTAAGGAGAATGGATAAATGGGGGTATTGGTTTAATGCAGCAAAATGTAAGGTCTTGAGGTTTGGGACACATCAATGGGATGCTGCATACTCTATTGGAGAAGATATACTGGAGGAAGTAGGGGAGACAAGAGGTTGATGATTGATGGAAACCTGAAATTCAAGGGACATATTGCAAAGGTGGTGAAGGTAACACAAAGGATTGCTGCAATAATGAGAAGAACACTGACCTGCAGAGATAAAACAGTTATCATTCCGTTGTATAAGACCCTGATCAGACCACACTTGGACTACTGTTCTCAGATTTGGTCTGCAGGATTTGAAGGAGATAAATTAACTATGGAAAGGGCACAGAAGCAGATAACAAAGACAGTTTCAGGACTGTACAATGTTAGTTATGAGGATCGGCTGAGGGAATATGGACTGCAGAGTTTGTTGGAGAGAAGGAGAGGTGATATGATTGAGACTTTTAAACTGTTGAGAGGTGATTACAGGGTTGACACTGGGGAGTTCTTTTGCTTGGTTGAACAGCAGGAAGGAGTGATGACAAATGGCCATTCCTGGAAGTTACGAAAGGAAACTCTGAGAAAGAGGGTGAGGAGTGGTTTAACCATGGAATGCATTGCCTGATAGGGTGGTGAGAGCGTAAGGGACTGAACCACTTGAGAATGAAGAACAGCACAAATGTTGATGCACTCTCTTCAACTGTTGTTCATCAGCTAAATCTTTTTGCTAAATCTTCAATGGTTATGCTTAAGTTATGCTGGAAGCTACTATTGCAAGAAATAGCAATAGTAACTTCCAGCATATCATTATTGAAAGAGAGATAGGGTGCCCAGAACAAGGGGAGTCTTTCAAGCTAAATTCCCCTGGTCAAAATTTTTTGGAACCATCGCTGGCACTTTCGCACATTCAAAACATTATCATCAGCACTTCTTGCACATTTTTTGCAGTGTTGCCGCTTTTCGAACTCATAAAGCATGATGTGTCTAATGTGCTCATCAGTGACCTGACCTCTATAGTAATAAAGGGTTATTTATGATGTATGATATTCCACCTTGGAAGACCATCATACATCATAAATAACCCTTTATTTATGATGGAAGCCACTAGAATGAGGCCGCTTCATCTTAGCGGTACTTATATAGCTTTAAAAATTCATGTTTAGACACATTTGAACAAGCACAGTATAAAAATACAACATTACTTTTGGGATGACCTGATAGAAAATAAATATCAAGTAGGTGGCAAACTGTTCTGGAAGCTATTGACGAAGAGTGCTGTAAAAGGAATCAAATATAACAAAGGTGACATGAAAACTGAAGATAAGGATATCCTAGATGTCTGGAATAATTACTTTGAAAGACTAATGAACCAAGCAGTGACAGAACCATATTAGAAAATTTTCAAGAGGAATGCAAAGAGGAGTACATATCAATACTTGATTAGAAAAAGCCATCAGAAACTTGAAATGTGGAAAGGCAGATGGAATAGATGATATTCGACCAGAAATGCTTAACTATGGAGGTATAAAGGTTTTGCAGTGGCTACACTGCATAATTCAGAACACCTGGTAAGAAAGGCGAATTCCCGATGATTGGAGTAGAGCTCTCATGAAATAAAAATATTGGAGTAGAGCTCTCACAATAAAACTGAATGTGAGAATTACAGAGGAATTTCTCTACCAAGTGTTCCAGGTAAGATTTATGCAAACATACTTGAAAAAAGGTTGAGAAAGATTGTGGAGGAGAAACTTGGAGAAGAACAAGCTGAGTTCAGGCCAAATAGAGGTTGTCAAGATCAGATTTTCACTTTAAGACAAATAGTTGAGAAATCATGGGAATATGACAAGGATCTGTACTTAAGTTTTGTAGATTTAAAAGATTTTCAAAACACTACAATTATATGGGGTGACTGGAATATTATTCAGAGCAATCCATATTCTATATTTACATTGTCAGTCAGCAGTTAGAATTGAAGGAAATAATGGAAGCTGGTTTTATGTAAAATCAGGGATAAGAGAAGGATGCACATTATCTCCACTCTTATTAACCATCTACATGGATCATATTGTGAAAAAAAGTGGCATTAGGTCTGATATTAATATTGGAGATGTCAAACTTAGCTCTTTGCTGTATGCAGATGATGTTGTACTCCTAAACACATCTAGTGCAAGTCTCTTGGATTCACTAACTAAATTGAATAACAGGTATAATGAATTTGTCATGAAAATCTGAAATAAAAAGCTCGAAACTATGCAGGAGCATAGAAAATTTCTGCTGCATTTTGAATGGGGATCCTATAGAACAAATAAAATATTTCAGCTATTTAGGCACAGTTTTTAGTGATGATGGAAGGTTAAATCTGGAAATAGACAACAGAATAAGCAAAGCTGGTATGATGGGTAGCCAGTTAAATAAATTTATATGGAATAAGAGAGAAATTATCCGAAACAAAACTAGCAATATACAAAACAGTGTTTAAACCAGTTTTATGTTATGATTCTGAGAGTTGAGTTGGAAATGAAGCACTTGATCAAAGATCAGAGACCACAGATATAAGGTTTCTGAGAAAAATTAGCAGAGTGAACTAATGCATCAATGGCAGAATCATATTAAAAATGAATATATTAGAAATGAACTTGACATTATAAGTATTAAAGAATGTGTCAGCAGAGCTAATCTAAGGTTGTATGGCTACTTAAATGGAATGGATGAAGAAAGGTTAGCAAAAACAGGTGTTTGATTCCAAGATGGCATGAAAGAGACTCAGACTAAGACCAAGGTCTAGGTGGATTGATTTAGTCAGAAGTGCCTTAGAAGCATAATATGTTAAACATGACAATATTGGAGTGCTCACATGTAATAGACTGATTTGCAGGAAAATTTGTGGACAGACTTATGTGTTCGTGGAACATGTTGTTTATTATTTTAACGGTATAATAGAACACAGAAACTAAGTAAATAATTAATTTATTAACTTGATGCTGATATTTCGCTGGTATTATAACCAGCATCTTCAGAGCACAAAAACACTGTTTGTCACAATACGCGAGACTAAAACAACATGGTGTACTTAAACAAAATTGTAGCAGCAACACAAAGACTAGAGTCCTGATTTTGGCGCCCTCTATCTGAAAAAAAAAAAAAAAAAAAAAAAAAAAAAAAAAAAAAAAAAAAAAAAACGCTATCATATATTACTAGAGTCCTAGAAAAGCGCTAGTTTTTTCTTAATATGACTGTCTCCAAGATCTTCGGCAAGTTAATACAGCCATATTTGTTGAGATTTGGAGTGTGTTTTAGGGCTTCTGTCATCTCTAAGAACAATCTCTCTGATTTATATGGGTTTCTGTGTAGTACTTTTGTGTTTTTCCAGTTGATCCTGTGTGCAGGGGTATCCAGAGCATGGTCTGCTAGGCCCGACTTCCCATAATGATATTTCCGGACGTATCGTTTATGTTCGCTGATGCGGATATTCACAGTTCTTCCTGTTTGACCTTAGTAGGCTTGATTGCATGAGCAGGGTACTTGGTAGACTCCTGGATGTGATAAAGGAGGAATGCTGTCCTTGGGTGAGCGGATGAGGGTGGCTCTTTTGCTACATGGTCTGAATGTAGTGCGTAGTTTATGTTTATTGAGAATTCTTGAGATCTTTTCGGATGTGCCTTTAATGTAAGGGATGGTGACTGTTTTGTTGTAGTTCTCTGTGGTGGATGGTGGGAGGGGTTTCTTAGGAGTGTTTAGTATTTTGTTTATTTTTTGTGGATTGTAGCTGTTGGCCAAGAAGGTGTGGTGTAAGTGCTGCTACAATTTTGTTTAAGTACACCATGTTGTTTTAGTCTCGCGTATTGTGACAAACAGTGTTTTTGTGCTCTGAAGATGCTGGTTATAATACCAGCGAAATATCAGCATCAAGTTAATAAATTAATTATTTACTTAGTTTCTGTGTTCTATTATACCGTTAAAATAATAAACAACTTGCAGGAAAATTGTTGATAGGAGATTATTAATAATGTAAACTGATCATGTAATGCTGTCATAGTAACCTGAATACCCTTTGGGATACATATAAGGAAATTGATGATTATATATATATATATATTAAATATTTCACTGAAAGTTTTAGATATACTTCTGTTCCAGAATTGTTGCTTTTATAATTAAATCTGAAAGGCACTCATTATCTTCACCACATCCAGTCAGAAACATCACCTACGACAAAATAAACAAAGAAAGATTTTAAATATATACTGCTTTCATAAGAACATAACTATGAATATAGGTATTATTTCTTGGAAATTCCCATGTTACTCCTCTTAAAAACTATTATTTTTACAGCTATTTTTGCCTGTTTTCGTTTAGGAGTATCCCTTATTTTAAATACATTGGCTTTTTACTCAAGAATTCATAGGGTATTATAAATGTATTTTAAGGATAAATATATGCAGACTAATAGAGGAAGAAATTTTGCACATACCTTGTTTAGATGTTAGGATGTCTTCGTTCTCCATACTTCTGCTGTTTAGGCTGTTGAGGGGGAGGGGGATTAATTAGAAAACCTGTTTTTTTCAAAATAATATATATATATATATATATTATATTTAAGGGCGCTACTTTGGGGAAGGGGAAGGGTCTTATGGGAAACAGGGGTGGGGGAGAGCATTAACGGAGTGCGAGTCGTTTCGATCATGTTTCGTCATCGGAACATTTCGGGATAAGTGTAGGGCTATGTCATGGTGGCTTGGTGTATCTGCTTTAGGGGAGCTTATGTTATCGCATATTGGTCGGGGTCTTGACCTAATTTTTATGTTGTGGCGCTTCCAACACTCGGAAATTAGGTAGGGTCGGTGGACGTTGATCGAGTTTTCGTCACATTTTATGGCAATAGTTTCTGATATTCGCATTGTTTCATTGTCTTGTTTGTCTATTATTATGGCCTTGTCAATTTGCGGGTAATGTTTCTGTTCAAGGGTGTGATCTGCTATTTCTGTCTTCCCTGTACACTGTATTCTATTTTTCTTTTTGATGATGCATTTTTTTGTGTTTAAATGTTCTGGAATAGGGATGTTATGGTCCCAGAAGTGTTCTTGTAGTCTGGCCCATAAAGACCTGATGGTAGAACCTGTGTAGGTGATATCACAGTCTTTTGGCAAGGAAATTTGTAGACAACATTGTGGTGTTCTAATATTTCTTTGTGCGCGAGAGATTTAGTGGATTTTAAGAGAGTTGCTAATTTTTGGTTCGTGGTGAATACTAGTTTATAAACCATGTGTTTGAAAATGTATTTGTAGGCTTTGTATGTGTTTTGGATGTAGGGCAGTTTGATGACCTTTCATGTTGAGAAGTCTGTTTTGGTTGTAGGGGTGTTTTGACGGGTTTTTGCTGTTCTGTTCACGTAATTTATTAGTTGTGTGGGATAGTTGCGGTTTTTAAAATAAAATTTTAAATAATTTATATTTAAATAAGGGACACTCCTAAACAAAAACAGGCAAAAATAGCTGTAAAAATAATAACAATGAATGACTATAATGAAATACAGGTAGGTACTGACTTTACAAGTTAATTCGTTCCTTGCATGAGCTCATAAAGCGAAAACTTCTTAAGTAGGAATTTATTTCTCACAGACTTATTGTTAAAAACAGAAGTTTACATTTCCAACTATGAAATTTCATAAAAGCATAGTAATGCTAAATAAAGGTTAACAAAACAGTATTCTTTGCTTAAACAATGATTTATTTATTCAAAGAAATTAAAACAAAGCTTTTAAATGCAAGCAAATCATAATTATTTATGCCATAGAAATGTTAAAGAATGTTTATTCTTCATTGTCATTCAATACAAATTTACAAATGGTTTGTCTACAGTTTCTTTTTTTATTAACATCATTCTTCATAGTATATAATACTATCATTGCTGTTGGAAAAAGATGTTGGAAAGGGTCCAGAGGCAACTGACTAAGATAGTTTCTGATCTCTGAAATACTGAATATGAGGAAAGGTTGAAAAGTTGCAATTTACAGATTCTAGTGATTAGGAGAATGAGCAGGGTGATATGATAGAGACATACAAGTTGGTAAAGGGTTGTTATAGAATCAATGTTGAAGAGGTTTTTGTAAAATGGGGAGATCAGGGGAGAAAAAGAGGCCATCCCTGGATGCTCTATGAGAAGCAGGTTTTTTGCATGAAGAGTTGTGAATGATTGGAATGCCTTGCTTCAGAGTGTAGTGTCTGCAGAGAATATGAATGTGTTTAAGGCATGGTATGATGAGCTGTGTGTATGACAAAGGGAACTCCTAGACGAGTCTTTGACTCCATGGGGTCTTTGGGTAATAATAATAATCTACATCACCTTTATCAACTATTACTCTCCCCAGTTTTGCATCATCAGCAAACAACTGAATATCCCTTCTTAAATCTTTCCCTGTGTGATTGATCAGTTACCAGCATGCTCCTAGATTTCACTCCACTGTATACTACTCCCTGGTGTCTGTCCATCAACCACAACCCCCATCCATGCTACTAGGTTCATAATCCACTCCCATTTGATCTAGTTTTTTTTTATTAGTTTTCCATGTTGTAAGTTGTTAATGCCTTGACAAAGTCAAGCAGTTCAAGGTATAGTCATTACCTTAATCTAATTCTGCTGTCCCGTTATTATAAAATGTGAATAAGTTACTAAGACAGGACCTACCATTTACAAAGCAATGCTGCCCACTATAGAGTATTGCATCCCTATCCACCCACTGTTGTATTTTACCTTTCACCAACTTTCCAAATACAACCACTCACAATATATTAATTGGTCTGTAGTCTGCTGTTTGCTACTTCTGTCTTGGAGACACCTCCAAGACAGAATTAGCATGGTGAGCACAGGTTGAGTAATCATTATGGGGGATTTCAACTATAGGGACATCTTACTCTCTTTCTACTTCCTTGCCAGTGCTGAGACTTAGACTGAACAACTTCGTCAGGGGCAATTCCAATTCTCTTGCACATTCACGTGGTGCACAGGCTGATATGCCATCCAGTCTCACTGCTATGTTCCCATTCATATTTTTTAATAATAGCAGAGGAATTAAAACCAGAAAGAGTAGAAGTATCACAGAAACAGAGATTCACAGGGTAGTTCATTTGAAGCTATCTGGTATGAGATAGAGGCCAACAGGACTAAATATGTAATGTTTGCTGCTACAATCCAGACAGTATATAGGAGAATGTAGATGATAGGCACTCTCAAATTAGCATGGTGAGCACAGGACGAGTAATCATTATGGGGGATTTCAACTTAGGGACATAAACTGGGAGGAGGAATGGTCTCAGGCAGGGAAGGAAATGGAATTTATACAGCTGCTGAGAGATAATTACCAAGGTAACACAGGGGACATGAAGTTCAAGAGTCTGAACTTCTGATCATTGCATCAGAGAACTTAAACACTAACCAATCTAGCTATGCTTCTTCCATGTGGAGAAAGTGATCATAGTTTTGACCTTGGAAATTACCAGGCATGCAAAATTTTTGCAACGAACAGCATGGCTTTACTAAGGGAAGGTCATGTTTTAGCAACTTGCTCACATTCTATTATAATGCTACCACTGATAGAAGAATAAAGGTTGCAGAAATGGAGGTGCTTAAAATATTGCAGAATTTCAATACAAACACCATGGGATTAGATGGCATATTAGCCTGTGTATTATGAGAATGTGAAAATGAATTATCAGCTCCTCTGACCAAGCTCTTTAATTTAAACCTCAGTTGAAGGTGCCAATGGAGTGGCAAGAGGGCAAAATAGTTTCTTTGCATAAAGGAGACAGAAGTAGTAAATTATAGGCCAATTTTCATCTCAGGAGTGATGGTTAAGGTATTGGAGAAATTGGTGAAAGACCAGAATTCAGGACTCGGTGGATTGGAATATATATATATATATATTTTTTTTTTATGTTGGGCCCATATATGAGAGGTTGGCCGGTCAACCTATAGTACTTTAGTACCGTATATGGGCAGCGGAATGAGAAAGGAGAAACTTGTTGACATTCGATTTAAAAGCCTACATATTGTATTCCTTTGGAAATACATCAGAGGGAAGGCTGTTTCACAGTACAGCAGTAGCAGGGATGAAGAAAGAGGAAAAGAAACTTGTTCTGTTGGCTTCAAGGTGTACTGTGAAAGGATGTTGGGTGGCAGCTGTACGTGTTACTATGGTCTTAGTACAGAGTGGGGGAATTTGATGCTGTTTTTTTTTATTTATTTTTTGCTGTTGTTTTTGATTACCACTGTAGCCTCTTTTATGTTGCGGGAGCTGTAGTCTTCTTCTATGTATGGCATGGAGCTCTTATCCCATTCAATGTTGTGGTTAGTGTTGAAGAAATGGAATACCCTTGAACTGTTCTCTCTGTTGTTGTTGACATCTCCAATATGTACCTTTTGTCTTATTTCTAAACTTCTCGAAGTTTGTCCTATATAATTAAGACCACAAGAACATGGGATGTTGTAAACTCTAGGATATTTGTAAAAGAGTTGTGATCCTTGGGTGAGCATAACAGATTTCATACTGTCATAATTGGTTTGAAGGCTACTCTAATGTCATGACATTTCAGGAGATTAGCAAGTTTTTGTGAGAGTTCAATAACAAAAGGGATGGAAACTGAAGTTCTGTAATGAATGCCATGGATTTGTTGTAGAGAGGGATTAGAGAGTGGTATTTTTTTTGCTATTTTTTAGGATATCCATTGCTGATATTCCTCCTAAAAAGAATATCAGTGCCTTAGAAAAAAGAGCACCATCTAATTTAAAGAAGAATAAATATATTATAGTACTTAAGGCTGACAAAGGCAATTCAACTGTGATCTTGAATACAACAGATTATATGACCAAAATTTCAATTTTACTTTCTGATACTTCTACTTCCTCAGTTAGATTCTAACCCTACTTGGATGAACCATGTAGGAACCAACAACCTTTTATGCAACATGATTACATGGCCTGCGGATCTTAAGAAAAAACTGAAATCCATGTATCCGTTAGTTTGACATTTATATGGATTACCAAAAGTATACAAAACTAATATTCGTCTTTGACTGATCGTAGATGGTATTAGCTTGACAACTTATTTGTTATCAAAACATCCTGCTCATCTTCTAAAGGAGCACATTACAACACACAGATGCATATATCAAAAATACACAACACTTTGTAGAAAAACTAGGAGAAATTCCTATCTCATGAACAAACATTCTGCCTAGTCTGGATGTTGTACTGTTATTTACAAATGTTTTTCCGATGGAATGAAAAAATCTACAAACAAGTTTCGGGCCTTGCAACGGGAAGCCCTTTATCTCCTTGTGTGGACTTATTCATGGAAAAGTTCGAAAATTAGGTCTTGTTATCTACAAATCCTAAACTGTCAATTTGGTGGAGATATGTAGATGACACATTGATAATTATGGAAACACAATGCAGCTGAGTTATATGATTTGTTGCACAGGCGAAGGCCATGGCATATCAAGATCTTTATGATCAATTAGAAACAAGGAAGGACAGAGAAAAATTCATCGATTAGTAAAATGTAGAAATAAGGCATCAAAGGACCTCTTACATGTGAGGCAGATGAAAGACTCTGGAGGAAGAGTATTAAGGAGGGATGTGGATATAAGAAATAGATGGAAAATATACTTTGAAGGACTATTGAATGAGGAAAATGCAAGGACTCATAGAGAAGATGGGCAGCCTTCTGAGGGGATGGTGCAGAACATCAGTAGAGTGGAAGTGAAGGAGGACATGAAGAGGATGAAGAATGGAAAATCGGTGGGCCCTGACAAGATCCCAGTGGAGGCATGGAAGGCATTGGGGAAGAGGGAATTGACCTGCTGTGGGACCTGTTCATGAAAGTTTGCCAACAGGAAAATATACCCGAGGAATAGAGGGAAAGTACTTTTGTCCCCATCTACAGGGGTAAAGGGGATGCACAAGACTGTAAGAATTATAGAGGAATAAAGTTGATGTCCCACACAATGAAAATCCTAGAAAGGTTTCTTGATGGAAGAATTAAGGAAGGAGGTGGAGATTGCAAAGGAGCAATTTGCCTTCATGCCTGGTCGATCAACGACAGATGCTATCTTTGGGTTACAGCAGATGATGGAAAAGTTTCAAGAGAAACAACGGGAGCTACATCTGGTGTTTATTGATCTGGAGAAAGTGTATAATAGAGTGCCATGGCAAGAAGTCTGGAGGCGTCTGAGGGAGAAGAAGGTACTGGAGAAATATGTCAGGTTGGTGCAGAAGATGTACAGAAATGTGAAGACAAGAGTTCGGACCTGCCTGGGACAGATAGAAAGTTTTCAAGTGACAGTTGGCTTACATCAAGGGTCAGCATTAAGTCCGTTCCTGTTTAATATTGTGATGGAGGTGGTGACGAAGGAGGTGAGAGAAGATGCACCTTGGACAATGTTGTATGGGATGACATCTTGCTCGGTGTAAAATCAAGAGAAGTGGCAGCTAAACTAGAAAGATGGAAAAAAGTACTGGAAGAGAGAGGTATGAGACTGAGCAGAAGTAAGACAGAGTATATGTGTTGCAAAGTGAATGGCAGCGAGGAGACAGATCTGGAGCTGGAAGGAAATGTCATCAGGAAGGTTAGGGGCTTTAGATACTTAGGTTCAACAGTGGAAGAGAATGGAGAGGCCAAGAAGGAAGTGGGATGGAGGAACTGGAGAGAGATGGCTGGAGTGCTATACGATAAGAGGGTGCCAATCAATCTAAAAGGTAAAATCTATCGGACAATAGTGAGACAAGCTATGTTATGGAAACTGTGGCCCTGAGAAAAAATAACATCAGCAGGATAGAGGTAGTGGAGACGAGAATGCTTAGGTGGATGTGCAGTGTGACCAGAAAGGATTGTCTGAGAAATGACTATGTGAGGGGAACAGTAAAAGTTACAAACTTAGGAGAGAAGATACAGGAGGCACGGTTGAGATGGTTTGGTCATGTGATGAGGAGGGAGGATGAGTATGTGAGAAGAAAGGTCATGCAGATGGATGTGCAGGGGAGGAGGAAGCACGAGCGGCCAAAGAAGAGATGGAGGGAGTGGGTCGAGGAGGACTTGAGGATGAAGAACTTGGATGTGGTTATAGCACATCCAAATAGGAGGATGTGGAGGAGACTCACCACAAACAGCGACCCTACTTAAGTGGGACAAGCTGCAGAAGAAGATTACTTCCATGCCTCCATGGAGTCCAAAGACTCATTACAGGAGGTCAAATACTGACAGACCACAATAACTATTATAATTTGCTTTGAACACATTCAATGCTGAACCCCTCAGAACTCATTCTAGCAACACATCCCACTTGTTCACCACCAGCCAAGCTTCTTTACTCTCATGACTCATGTACAGCCTTCAGGGATGACCTCTAGTTCTTTGAGTCACCCATTATCCTATGCAATAATTCCTCTACATCTATTTGGCAGACTCCTCTCACCTCAATCATATCTGTCTCAATCATATCATCCCCCCCTTCCTTCTCCTATCATTCAAGTTCCGAAGACCATATTCCCTCAATCTACCAATTTGTCCTCATACTCAATATTCCAGAATCCTGAGACAGTCTTAGTTATTTATCTCTGAACTCTCTCCAATGTTTCCCTATCACCAATATAGTCAGGTAACCAGATCTTTACACTAGCGTCATTGAAATGACATCCCCATTCTTCAGCATTAAGCACTAACCTATTCAAATCCTCTTGCAGCAACAACACATCAGAATTTCCTGACATTAATCTTTCCAATTTAGCATTATCAGCAAACAACTGAATATCTCCTTTCACACACTGTACTATAAATGGCAGTGCTCCCAGAAAAGAACCTTGTGGCACCCCACTCATCACCTTCCTTTTTTGGGATGCTGCATCTCCATACACAAATCTCTGGCTATAATAATCAACCAGCCTTGTAACCAAGCTACCAAATGAATATCTAACCCCTTCCTGCCCAAATTTCAACAGTAGTTTATTATGTGGTGTTCAAATCCAAATAAATCACTGTATAAGCATCTCTCCCATCAAATATGCAAGTCATCCAGTCATAAAATGTAACCAAGTTACTAAAGCATAACCTCCCTCAAACAAATCAATGCTGCTCTCTAGAAAATTTTCCATTCTCATCAATCCACATTTGTATTCTCTCTCTAACACTATACCACTATACTTGACATAAATTGTGGCACCAACTTATTTACACAGTTTGACACTACTGACTTGTATTCTCTGTTATGCAGTGGCACTATTTTTTCCTTCTTTCTACTCTTCTGGGACTATTTCTGTTGCCAGACTTCTGTCGAACAACCAGGTCAAGTGTACTGGCATCTCTTTTGCACATTCCCTTAATATATGTGGTGATATCCCATCCAATTCCACATCTTTATTAACATCAAGATTACTTAAAATTCTAAACACTTCCCATTCTTGAACTGTGAGTTGTCTGTCCTCCTTCCTTTGCTATTCAACACTACTCTAAGCCTCCTGCATGAAACACACTAACAAAATACTCATTAAACATTTCCTAGTTATCTTCAGCAGATGTGACTCTTTTTTCATCTGCAGCAACTAAAGTCAGTTCTCCATATTCACCCTTTCTTCTACTAGCAAAAAACACTTGTCACCACCTTCCTAGCTTGCATCGTATATTAATCATGCTGCTGATAGGTATCCTGTTCTTTATATCTCCTCCATAATTCCACAATTAATCCATTTCACTCCTATTTATCCTCCCAAAACCTTAAAAACATAATCTAACATTTCCCTAAGTAATTTTATTCCACACCAAATCTCAGGCACTATTGATTTCTCTCCCTTTCAACCGATCAAGCCACTGCACATGAGCAATCTGTTTTTTTTTTTTTTTAATTTATCATAGTTCCTTGATTTGTAATTACACACATATCTCTTGTTTGATTAACCTCATACGTGGCCTGCCACTCCCCATGTCAAGACCACATGATCACTCTCCCTCCAACTAGTGGCACCATGGTGACATCTTCTATCATTGCTGTATGAGATGATGTCACCTACTTCCAGTCAATACTTCCATAATTAAAGTCACCCATTATTATAACCCTACTGTTGCCCAAATAATAGTTTTAATAATTAAAATTTATTATGCATTAGAAAAATCACTAATTAGACATACCTGAATAGATCTGAAGGTAGAGATCACACAGTATTTAGTTACAGAGCTTGATAAATGAATTGAATATAGTATGAAATAGGAAATAAAAGTTTTGCTTAGGACACCTCTTGGCAATTCTCATAGAAGGGATGCAAGTTCTGTTCGCTACAAACTTGGTATTATAAACTAGGTCTACCTACTCACTGATGAGACCTCAATAAAAGTTGAAACCGGTCTGGGTAGTGACCTTCTCTCATAATGTAGAACAGTAATACAGCTCCTAGGAACTAAGTTCACATTATGAGTAAATATCAAGAATAGTGATCGGAACTTGCTCCACCTTTGCTACGAGTTGCCTCAGCTTGCACTACCTTAAGGGTCAGTTACTGCACTATCCAGGTATTTGGTTACGCTTGGAATCGCTGAACTTTATATAGTTTTCTATATTCGCATGAAACTCTTTGAGTTTCTTATTCGGCTAAGAAACAATATGGGATGTAATATCCCTTAACTTAAATAAATTCAGTTGATTAACTAAATTAGTTATATACAAGACAAGCTATGTACAAGACAGTGTTTAAATTAATTTTAACTCCCAGATCTCAGAAATGGGTCAGAAATAAAAAATAGTTGATCAAAAGATTAAATACCACAGATATGAGAGTTGTGAGAAAAGTTAGGGTTTTGAACAGATGGTATTGATTCAAAATCAGATTAAAAAGGAAGATATTCAGAAGGAACTTGACAGTATAAGGATTCAGGAATGTGTGAGCAGAGGTAATCTGCAGTGTTCTAATTTTTATTTTTAAATATCTGACTCATTATTCAAATGAAGCCTATTGGCTCTTTATATTTAAATATCTGACTCATTTTAACAAATGTCACAAAATCTGCACATATCAGAGCTTTTTGTGGACAAGAGAATATATGAACAAAAAAGGAATCTAATCAGTTTTTTTTTTGAATACCTGAAGATAATTGTAATATAGCAAATATTATAATATAGCAAATTTGTGTATATTCTTAAGAAGCACCTCTGTTATAGAAACACTGCTTATTCCTGTGATTAAATATAAAAATATAAATGATATATATTCAGCCATATATTAAAAATGTGATAACATGAAAGATGCCAGGATCGCTGATAAAAAGATACAGAGGTACCAAGATGTATGTGGACTGATGCAGTTAGAAGACTAAAATCTGAAATATATGATCTGATACCAGTATTATCAAATCATATATTTCAGATTTCAGTAAAAGACAAATGAGACACTAATTTGAAGAAAAACTATTAATACAGTTAGCAATAATCATATTATTTCTGATCTGATTCTCCCAAAATGAGATCTCAATAAAGTACAAAATAAGTCTGGGTAGTGGCCCTTTCCATAATGCAGAGATACAGAGGTGGCCCTTTCCATAATGCATTATTATTATATTACCACCCAAGACCCATGGATTCAAAGAATCATCTAGGAGGTCCTTTATTATACACACAGCTCATTATACATGCTTTAAACACACTCAAATTCTGTGCAGACACCACACTCTCAGGCAAGGCATTCCAATCTTTCACAACTCTGGATGCAAAAAAATTGCTCCTCACTCCCCTACTCACACCCTCTTTATACAGTTTCCAGGGATGACCTCTGGTTCTCCACTGATCTTTCACTGTTTTCTGTAGAACCTCTCCAACATTGATCCTATAACAACCCCTTACCAACTTGTCTCTATCATATCATCCCTCTTCCTCCTATCTACCAGACTCTGTAAAGTGCATCTTCCCAACCTTTCCTCATATTAGACATTTCAGAGGTCAGAAACTACCTTAGTCAGTCACCTGTGGACCCTTTCATACATCTCTTCGTCATTCTGAAAACAAGGTGACCAAATCTGGGCACAGTAGTCCATGTGTGGTCTAATCACAGCCTTATAGAATGGAACAAGAATCTCACTACTTCTACAAGTCAGTGTCCTCCGCATCATTCCCAGAAGTCTTTGTGTTGTCTTCACAATTTTGGCAATATGTCCCCTAAATTTCAGATCCTTATCCACTATCACCCCGAGATTTCTTATTTTCTCCACCTCCAACAGTATTATCCTCACCAAGCATAAATTCTGCATCCCAACTTTGTTTCCCAAATTTTAAAATCTTACATTTTGCAACATTGAACTCACATCCCCATTCCTGTGCCCAATAACTCAATTTATTCAAGTCTTCTTGTAAGGCCACAATATTTTCTCTACTCTTAATGGTTCGTCCTAACTTTGCATCATCTGTAAACAACTGAATATCTGCACCCAAATCTTCTCCACTATCATTAATATACTAGTTAAACAGTAATGGCCCTAAAATAGATCCCCAGGCACACCACTAGTGACTTTCCTTTTCTGGATATTGCTCCCCATACACAACGTGCTGATACCTATCAGATAGCCAGTCTCCAATCCAATGCACTAATCTAATATCCAACCCATCCACTCTAGTTTGACTATCAAGTTATGCAGTAACCTATCAAAAGCCTTTGCAAAATCTAAGTATATTACTGTGTATCCCTCTCCTATGTCCAAGGAAGCACTCACCTTATTGTAATAAGTAAGTAGATTAGTAAAACATGACCTCTCTTTAGCAAATCCATGCTGTCCATCAAAGATAATACCATTATTGTCAACCCAATTCTGAATTCTAGTTCTCACAAGCTTCTCCATCAACTTAACCACAACACCTAACACACAGATAAGCCTATAATTTGAGCCCTTGCTTCAGTTCTATCACCTCCCTTATGAAGCAGCACAATCTTGTCCTCCTTCCACTCCTTAGGAACTTGACCCAATGCAAGACTCATATTAAAAAAATATGTAAAGGCAGGTGTCAACTTCGTGGCACATTCCTTCAGAATATGTGGTGATGTATTATCAAGTCCTACAGCCTTATTATCATCTAGTTGGTTCACTTCCCATATACCTCTTGCCCACTTACAGTAAGTCTCTCCTCCACATCATCAACTGCTCTCAATCTCTCCATGAAGTAACATTCACAAGATTGAAAGACCTTTGCGAACTGCACATTAAGTATCTCCACTACATCTTCCACAACAGCTGTCTTCCATTTTCTCCAATCAATGTCATCCTTCCATAATCATTTTTTTTGCTGGCTACATATTGAAAGAACTCCTTAGGATTCTTTTTGGATTCATTAGCTAACTGCTGTTCATACCTCTCTTTAGCTACTCTCACCATCCAAGTCATCTTCCTTGCCTGGTCTTTGTAGACCTCATGAAATTGGTTATTTCCACTTCTCTTATGCTGCCTCCACAATGCCCTTTTTCTCTGTATCGCATGCTTAATCTCTTTATTCATCCATCTCCCACCTAGATTATTTAACCTTCTAACCCTTGGATACATTTAGACATTGCATCTACTAGATAGTTCTTGAAAATCGCCCAAGCTGCATTGATCTCTTTTCCAGCTAACTCCTCATTCCATGCTACACTCACAAGCTGTCTCCTAAGCTCTTCATAATCAACCCCCCCCCCCCCCGTAGTTCCGCATATAATCTCTTCCTCACCTCACAGAGGTGCTCACACTGCTGGCAACCATCCATATAAACCCCTCATGGTCATTCTCACCAATTGGTGGGTGATTGGAAATCTCATTTATAATTACATCCTCTGATGACATGATTAAATCCAAGACCCTTCAATCCTCCTGTGCCCTCTGTTACATATTGTCTGGGGTAATTGTCCCTCGAAAATGCAATCAATTCGTTTTCTTTACTTCCAATTGCTATCTGCTCATTCCAGTCTATATTGCCATTGTTAAAATCACCCATAATGATCACCCTTTCCTTATTTGCTTGGCTAATTTGATTATACATTTCATAGTCACTACCATCCATATTACCAAGTCTATAACAACATCCAACCAAGTATTTCATTCTATTCACCTCTATGTCACACCATACTGCTCCAAAACCACTGGCACTATTTCCCCTCTTGCATCTCTACTTCGTATGGATGTAACTCTTTCTCCATCATCAGTAGCACTCTCCCTCCCTTTTTACCCTTTCTATCCTCACAAAATACATCATACCCCCGCCATCTCTATTCCTGTCAGAATGTCATCCTCATCTAACTATGTCTCACTTACTTCAATAATTTTAGGTGAACAGACTCAATTAATGCAACCATTTCATCTGCCTTGTTTCTTAGATTTCTAGCATTTGTATACAAACACAACAGCTCATTTCTGGATCTACAGCTAGTTCCACTGATACCACTGACTTGATGTGATTTCTCCATGTTCAACTGGAGTCATTTCCCTTTCTGCTTATTCATTTTATAACCCTCTTCAAGTCCAACTGTTTCCTTTTGATCCCAAGTTATTATACACACTTCAAAGGATGTGTGCCTTGCATTATGGGATACTAAGTCAATTAATGTGAAGTCATTAGCCTCTATATACATGAAGATATTTCATGTAGAAACTTTGTTTGCTTATATTTGTATAAAGGAATAAACAAGAATATAATTTCTTGGCATTTTTAATTTATTAAAATTTAATTTATAACCAAGTGAAAAACTCTCTACAACTAAGTCGAATACAGAGTATTTTAATAATAAGGTGTTACACCATAATAAATTTAGTTTAATCCTTTATCCAAGTGTGAGCAAACAAAGTTTGTGCCTGAAAGTATCTTCAGGACTGGGGTAAGGTGGTACAACACCAGGAAACTCATTGCAAAGGTGGAGCAAGCTAATATCATTCCTATCTCAGTATCTCCCATAATGCAAAACACATCTCCTTGCAGATATGTATAATGTTATGCATTAAGGGAATGGCCACTACCCAGTCTAGTTTCAACCTTTATTGAGGTCTCTTCAGTGGGAGCCAGGCCGAAGTGGAGATACCAGGCAGAAGCAGAAGATACTTTCAGGCACCAACTTTGTTTGCTCACACTTGGATAAAGGATTAAACTAAATTTATTATAGTCTGACCAAGTGAAAAATAAACTTTCAAGGTGTTACACGTTTTCACTATTTGTATATGAGAAATATATCATTTCTGCATTACTTCAAGCTTAATGGTGCTTCAAGGTAATGGAGGTACTTGAACATCAGAGATCCAATCTGTGATCTGTTATCAATTGGAAACAGTAGAACATGCATTCTACAGCTACCCTCTTGCATTGCATATTTGGAACAGATTATGTAATGTGTTGTGCATTTCATTACTTGCACCAGAGCATGTTTTTATTTTGTTTTTTTGTTTTTGGCTGTATCCACCACCTGTGCACTATTGCATAATGGTGTAGACCACCATTATGCACAGGTGGTGGGAGAGTTTTTTTTTTTTTAAATGGTTCCATCCTCTTAGTTCAATTTTGTCTTATGGTTGACTGCAGGAATGACAGGAGAGCAATCCCAGGCAGAGAAGGACAACTCAAGGTGGTTAACTCCAATAAAGCTAACTACCTTGGTATCAGTCATCTTTGTGCTTTAGTTTCAGTTGGTCTTTTGTTCGTTCATCCACATGAGACTGGTGAAAAAGGAAAACTGACAGCCTTTGGCTATATGATGATATAAAAGAGCTGAGGTCTTTTCTCTCTCTCTCTCATACTATCAGGTTATCTTGCACTCCCTATACTAACTACCCTATGCCTATGATGAAAACACTTTTACTTTTTCACTTCAGTTATATTTCAGCTATTTGCCTTGCATTATTTGCCTTCACATCTAAGTAGCCTAGTTGTGAATCATGAGCAAACTTCATTTGCTTACACTTGGAGAAAGGATTGAACAACAATATCATTTCTTGGCATTTTTAATTTAGTAATAATAATGTTGATAAGCTTAGGTGTTGGATATTATTCATAACTTATTTTAATGGTATAACAGCACTAAATTATTAAAGGATGCTTTGCTTATATTTTGCTAGATTATGAAGCACCATCTTCCAAGTAAAACAACATTGCAGTTTACATATGACAACGAAACAATTCAAATTGTAATGGACACAAGATCTAATGTCCTAATTTGATGCCCTCTACTGCTTTATAAAAGAAGTTATTGTAGTTGCATAGGAATTGATCTTAAGATGACTGTCTTCCATATTTTTGGGAGATTAATATAGCCATACTTATTAAGGCAGGAGAATGCTTCATACCATTCATCATCAAGAACCATGGGCTCACTGCCCGTTGATGTCTGATGCCTACTTCACTATCTTCTTCCACCTTTCTTTGTCCAGTGCACAGTGTCACAGTTTTTATATACCCATTCCACAGCAGTCTTTTATATCATCTATCCATTCTCTGTATGGTCTACCTCTTCTGTTTAAACCATCCAAAACACCAAACATAAATGCCTTTATGTTTGGTGTTCCGGTCCTCACTCATTCTACAGATGTGTCCAAATAATTGCAGCTTCCGTTTTATAATCTTCTACATTAGATTCTGTTTTGGTTGTATCTTCTGATAGTGCTCTTCATTGGTGATTTTATGTACCCATCCTATTCTGAATCTTCCTGTAACAAGTTCTTTCAAATGCCAAAATTCTTTTTTTTGATTCCTTATTTATTACCCACGTTTCAGATCCATACAGTACACTGCTGAAGATGCATGTTTCCAGTACTCTTAGTTTTGTTTGCAGGCTGATCACTTTACTTTTCCAGATGTTATCCATGGCTTTTAGATTTATTCTTTGCTTTGCAATCCTGATCTTTATTTCTTTTTTACAGTCCAAGTCATATGTCAGTTTACTTCCCAAATATGTGAATTGTTCTACATATTCTATATCAGTTCCATGCACTTGTTTCTTTTGTTTCATTTTCTTCTCGCCAAATACCATTGTCTTTTTTTACTTAAATATAAAGAGCCAATAGGCTTCATTTCGGCGATATAAACATTATTTAAATTAAGGGGATATTAAATCCCACATTGTGTTAAAACAGAATAAGAAACTCAAAGATTGGAATCAGAGAGTTTCATGCCGAATATAGTAAACTATAAAAGTATTGACGATTATTAGCATGAGCTAATGCAAGTAGTCCTAGTACGTAGTACAAGGTATATCGCCGAAATGAAGCCTATTGGCTCTTTATATTTAAGTAACTTAATGTTGCGCCTTTTTGACAATTCGTATAGCAGAATATATAAGTTCTTTTCGCTATACCCTTTGGTATCTATTTGGTCTAGCTACTCACTGATGAAGCCTCAAAAAAGGCTGAAACCGGTCTGAGTAGTGACCTCCCACCATAATGTAATAACAGCATACATTTCCTAGGAAATGTGTTTTTACATTATGGAAAATACCAAGAATAGCGATCAGAACTTTACCACCTTTGCTGCAAGTTGCCTGAGATTGTACTACGTACTAGGACTACTTGTAAATTGTAGCTCACGCTAGTAATCACTGATACTTATTATATTCGGCATGAAACTCTCTGATTTCAATCTTTGAGTTTCTTATTCAGTTTTAAAACAACGTAAGATTTAATAAAATCCATTGTCTTTGTTTTTTTCAAGTTCATAACAAGTCCAAATTTCTTCCCTTCCTCATTTAACAGTTTCAGTGTTTTTTGTAGTTCTCCATTGCCGACTCTAAAAACAGTCTATCTGACTTCTTCCATCTAATCCTGTGTGAAGGGGTGTTCAAAGCTTATCTTGCTAGTCCCGACTTGCCATAATAATAATGGTAGTGAATGTATTTCTTATGTTCTTCATAATGGATATTAATGGGTCTTCCTGTCTGTCCATAGTTGGCCAAGTCACTGTCACAAGGAACTTCATACCCTTCAGGATGTGCTAGAGGATGAAGTTTCTCCTTAGGAACACAGATCAGAGTTGCTAATTTGTCACGTGGTTTGAATCTGGTGTGAAGGTTATGTTTCTATAGTACTTTGGCTATCTTTTCAGATGTGGTATGTGGAATAGGAATAGTGGTATTTTGTTCTTGTGCATTTGGAGAGACAGAGAGGTAAAGGGGGTCATGTAATATTTTATCTAAGAGGTGTTTTGCTCCTAGATAAAATTTTGTAGGAGCTGTAGCCATTGGCCAAGAAAGACTGGCTAAGACTGTTGAGTTCTATGGAAAGGGCTGCATCATTAGAACAAACAACTCTTTATTATTATTATTATTCAGGCCTCCATTGAGTCAATACTCATCGTGGGAGGTCCTTCCTAAGAAACACAAAGTCTATCAAGACTCATCGAAGGAAGCTCATCCCCCCCCCGAAGAAACACAAAGTCTATCATACCACTACTTGAATTCATTGACCATTCTCGCTCTCACCACTCCTTCAGGCCATGCCCATGGTTCAACCACCCTCCAAAGAAACCACTCCTCACCCTCTTGCTCACAGTTTCCTTTCGTAACTTCCAGGGATAGCCTCTTGTCATCACTCCTTCCCGCTGTTCAACCAAGTGAAAGAACTCCCCAGTGTCAACCCTGTAACCACCTCTCAACAGTTTAAAAGTCTCAATCATATCACCTCTCCTCCTTCTATCCACCAAACTCTGCAGTCCACATTCCCTTAGCCGATCCTCATAACTATCATTGTACAGTCCTGAAACCATCTTTGATATCAGCCTTTGTACCCTTTCCATAGTTAATTTATCCCCTACAAATCCTGGGGACCAAATCTGAGAACAATAGTCCAAGTGTCGTCTGATCAGGGTCTTTTACAATGGAATAATAACTGTTTTATCTCTGCAGGTCAGTGTCCTTCTCATTATTGCAGCAATCCTCTGTGTTACCTTCACCACCTTTGCAATATGTCCCCTAAATTTCAGGTTTCTATCAATCATCAACCCCAGATCTCTTGTCTCCCCTACTTCCTCCAGTATAGAGTATGCAGTGTCCCATCAATGTTTCCCAAACCTCAAGACCTTACATTTTGCTGCATTAAACTGAAAACCCCATTCATTTGCCCATCTATCTAGTTTATTCAAATCCTCTTGCAGGGTTGCTGCATCTGCACTATTACTAATAATCCTTCCCAGCTTCGCATCATCTGCAAACAACTGAATATCCCCTTGCAATCTACTGACAATGTCATTGATATAAAGGTTAAACAATATAGGTCCCACTTGTAACCCTCTGCTTCTTTGAAAATGCCCCACCATACACAACTCTCTGATACCTATCGGACAGCGAATCCTGAATTCAGTTGACCAATCTGACATCCAGACCCATGTGCTGCAACTTAAATATCAACTCTTGTTCTATAAGTTATAGTTTTGAGAATTTCATTGTTGAACCAGATGATGATGTGATTGTATGTGTAGATGTGTTACTGTGTGCTGATTTTTTTTTATAAATGGAAAAAAGATAGTAAACCATCTGAAAGGCAGGTGACTAATGTGTCAAGAAAAGGAAACAGTTATTAGATTCTTTTTATATTGTGAAGCAAATTTTGGAGTGTTGGCTGTTAAGGTAAGTTACAAAGGAATTCAAAATGACTTGCCCATGGGAGCAAATGGCAAACACATCATCAATGTGGTAAGTATTTTGTTCTCAATATGCTTCATGTAAAAATGTGCAAAGGGAACAAGCTCTCTGAAGAAGCTTGTTTGAAATCCAGCAAAATATAAGCTGGTTAATAAACATCATTTTCTAATTTAGTGTCAAAATTTGTTTTTGATATTGTAATATCATTAAAATGAGTCAGTAATAATATTTTTTAATTCATTTTATTTGTTAACATAATCCACAAACCCATCTAAAGACAACTGCAAACATTCATGCATATTCCAGCATGAGAGTTCAGCTAAATTAAAGAAATTTTATTTGCAACATGAGCCAACAATGTTTTTTATGAACTGAAAATAATGTTCATTTTGCATTTTCATTAACAGTTACTAAAATTTGATAGTAATTTAATCAAATTTTTAAATATTTTATTAAATGAAATCTAACTTACTTAATTTCAACATATTAAAAAAAATTCATACCTTTTTAGTAATATGGTTAGGAATGTTTGGATCAAGAATCGGACATGACTTGCAAAACTCTTGTTGTCGTGAAACACGTCCAGCTAACTCATAGGTCAAAGTAAAATATATAGGTCTTACAATATCATGTTTTTGAGCCTAAAATGAAAAAATAAAAAAATAAATAAAAATAAACTCATAATTTTCTTTTGGCAGCATTGCATACTTCCAAAAGAAAACTTTATATGTTAATTGCATAATTATACCAGTATATATTATATTATATATATATTATATTAAATTATTATTATTATTATTATTATAGAGATATCTCTGAGAAGTCAGAAGATACACTTTTCCACTTGTCAATTAAACTTTGTAACCCACACACTTTCAGTATATCCTCATAGGGATATTGAATGGATCTGTTCACATCTTGTGAACAGATCAGTGAAACACTGCCGACCAGTCCATACAAAGTAGTAAGATGTGGCAAACTTAAGCCTAATAAAGATGGGTAATATCTCCTTATCTCTACTTGTCAATTTGTTCAAAATCCAGGTGATCCTTACAGTTGTTTTTTCCACATTTGCAAGATTATCTCTAAATTTCAACTCCCTATCTACTATTATTCCCACCCCAAAACAAATCCCCCAACACCATCAATTTCCTGCAGTTCAGTTCTGTAGATGTAACACAGCTTATAATCTTTTCATGCCAGAGTGCACAATCTTACACATACTGCAAACACCATTATATTTACCCATGCTATAAATCTATTTGAATCATCCTGCAGGATCTCTACATCACTTTCATTTAACTATTGGCTTCCTCAGTTCTGTATCACTAGCAAATGATCGGATATTCTTCAAACCATTCCTTATGTCATTAACGTAAATATTAAGTGTTGGTGACTTAGGTGCAGTGTACTGCTGCACACCACTGGTTACCAGCTTACTTCTTAATTCCACTCTACCATACACGATCCTTGGATACTTGTCTGTCAGCCACTATCTTATCCATATCATATCCAGCACCATTTGCCCCAATTTACACAACATTCTAGCAGTATTACTGTGTAACCATTTTCTTTATCCAACTGTCAAATTAGTATTATTATTACGGGTATCCATGGAGTCAGTAGACTCATCGCGGGAGACCCAAACTAGCAAAACAATATCTATCATATCTCTTCTTGAATACATTTACAGACGAAGAACTCACAACTGAGTCAGGCAATGAATTCCACTCATTCACCACCCTCCAGGCAAAAAACCTTGTTCTCACACCCTTGTTAACCACACTTTTCTTTAATTTCCAGGGATGACCTCTTGTTCTTCCATCACTATCACACAGCTGAAACATTTCCCCTGCATCAATCTTATAAAAACCTTTTAGTGATTTAAATGTTTCTATCATATCCCCTCTTCTCCGCCTATCAGCCTATCAACCAACCTCTGCAATCCACACACTCTCAATCTATTAAAGTAAGGAGCATTTTTTACATCACTCACCAACCTAGTCACTCTCCTATGAACCCTCTCCACAGCCTCCTCATCTCCAAGGAATCCAGGCGACCAGACCTGAGTACAATAATTGAAATGTGGAAGTATCAACGCTTTATAAAAGGGAATAATAACCTCTTTATCTCTGGATGTCAGTGTGTTCCTCAATAACCACGTAATCTTATGTGTAATCTTGGACACCTTAGCAATCCCCTGAACTTCATCTCTCTAACCACCGACACCCCCCTAAGTCCCTAGCCTCGTCAATCTCTTGGAGTACCGTTCCATCAATGTAGTACACAGCTGGTAATCTTTTAATCACAAAATGCGTGACTTTACACTTTTCCACATTGAACTGACATCCGTTACCCTTTGCCCATTTTGCTAGCTTATTTAAATCATCCTGCAAATTCTCAACATCAGCTTGATTTTTTATTGTGCTACCCAACTTTGCATCATCAGCAAACAACTGAATATCTCTCCTCAAGCCATTTCCTATATCATTTATGTACAAATTAAACAATAATGGCCCAAGCACAGAGCCATGAGGCACACCATTGGTGACCTGCCTCATCCTGGACTCTGCTCCTCTATACACCACCTTCTGGTATCTCTCCCTGAGCCATTCTCCTATCCATATCATTATTTAGTATCCATTCCCATCTGCTCCAATTTGCGTAACAGTGTTCCATGGGGTATCCTATCAAAAGCCTTAGCAAAATCCAGAAGTACCACTATATTATACTATTATGCAAACTGCTAAGGTAGATCCTTTCCTTTGCAAAACTGTGCTGTCCTCCCCATTCATTATGCTATTCCTATCCATTCCTGAATTTTGTCTTTAACCAAGAGAAGAATTCATCAGTATACTAACATACTGATCAGTCTCTAATGACTATATCTGTCTTGGGGCCTTTTTCACATAAATCTTTCTTCCCTTACTCCCCCCCCCCCCTCAGGATCTTACGCATTGCTGATTCTCTGGCTCATTCTGATACACACACACAAAACAAACAGATATCCTCTCCAGTACCATGCTCAGCTAATCAATCTCTGCTCTCAGATTTTATCCTACATTGGCAACTGCAATATCTCCACCTGAAGTATCCTTGTAAATGACCACTTAGGAATTCAACTATTTCCTCTGTTTCTGCAATCTCCCACCATCAGCATCCACTAAAGTTATGTTTCTGTAGCCATTCTTCCTTTTACTTTTGTGTCCAAAAGGACGTGAAAGTAAAAGGAAAAACAACTACATTTTTACCTGTATATGAGAAACGTTTTCATAATTACAGCCAAATGTGGGCATAAATTTATTACCAGCATACTAGTAAATTACATTACACAAAATATGTTATAAATTTCATACAAATAAAATTGTAATGCATTTTTGGTAAAAGTTACAAATTTCCTAAGGATGTAGTAAAGGAATTAATGTACAGTGCTTACAGAAGACTATGTGATGAGTCATTTAGTATGGAATATATCTGCCCTGAGGTGTGATGATAGCTGTGCTTGAATGGAGCTAACTTGTAAGCTGACCTGCTGTGGTGCATCAATTACGTCTTGCTGTTATGTTGTACCAACTTAGCACCAAGTGATTTTGGAGTTCTCGAGACAAACTGGCCCACTCCTCCTTCAGAGCAATGATAAGCCTTTGTTTGTTTTCTGGAGGGGAATTTTGAGAAACATTTCCCTATTGTGTCCCAAAAGTGTTCTATTGGGGGTGAGATCTGGAGAGCATGCTGACCACCCAATTCAATTAATATCTGTGGTCTACAGAAGCATCTCCACTGCTCGTATATAATGTGGTGTGGCACTGTCATACCTAAAAATGAATTCTTTGCCTACAGCACCACAGAACAATCAAATATGAACATTGAAGAACCTCTTTACAATATCGTTCACCAGTCATAATCCCTTTTTCCAGCACATCCATTAAGTATAATGCCTCCCCACAGCATGACCCCAGTGCTACCGTGTCTATCCCTTTTAAAAACACTTTCGCGATGATAAGCAGTACCACTTTCACACCAGATCCAGTGTAGTCTAGAATCAGAGGAAAGACTAAAATGACTCTCATCTGTAAAGAGCACATTAGTCCATTTGTGTCTCCTCCAATATTTATGGATACAACACCACTGAAAATGCACTCTACCATGAGCTGTGGATAAAGGGACACAGACTACAGGCCTTTGGGTGTATAAGATTACTTGTTGGAGATGTCTTGTCAGAGTTTGTCAAGATATCTGCATACCTGTGCTTGAATGGAGCCGACTTGTAAGCTGACCTGCTGTGGTGCATCGATTACATTTGGTTGTTATAACCAAAAATCTGTCTTTATGCTCCATGGTAGAGTGAGGGTGAACTTTTAGCCAAGATCTAGAACACATTTCATTGGTTTGAAACACTGCCCAGAGCCTGGATACAATGCTATGTGCAATTCCAAATTATCTGGCAATATTGATAATTCTGTGACCATCTTCAAGCTTTCCAATAATTCTTCCACAAGTGAAATCATCTAGATTATGTCTATTAGACATTACAAGATATCCAAGTTTGCAACCTTCTTCCTTCATGAAAAGAGCTTCCTTCAAACACAATTTACTTAGTACAATCTTTTTTCTTTTATGCTGTTGAGTGCTACCACATGATCCCTTTGTGCACAATTTGAAAATATGAATGTGTAACTGCTTTCTACTTGAAATCGTCAGTTATGTAAATTGTCACATAAACTACATTAATAATTATAAAAACTTTAACTACCTATGGAGACCTTTGAAGAAAACGGCTTAAACTGCCCCACATAAACCCACTGTTTGGCTACACTATGTAGATGATGTGTTTGCAATTTGGCCTCATGGCCAGGATACATTCCAAATTCATTTTGGAAACATATCACTCCACATATCATTTTGGAAACCAGTGTACTTATTATTATTATCACCCCAAGACCTCATGGAGTCAAAGAATCATCTGGGAGGTCCTTTTATCACACAAACACACACACACACACAGCTCATCATACCGTGTTTTAACACGTTCGCTGCCAACTACGAGCATACTCGTAGTTGGTAAAGCAGCTACACAAGCCAGCTACGAGTATACTCGTATGATGCTTACCACTAGCAACGAGATTACTGTACTGACCTTGAAGAAGTGAAAATGCTTGGCTTGTGGAGCTAGCATCAAAACTGTGTATTCTCATAGATGGTATATGCTCTGCACAAGCCAACTATGAGTATACTCGTATGACACTTACCGCCGGCAACGAGATTACCGTACTGATCTTGAAGAAGTGAAATTGCTCGGCGAGGGGAACAGACTATGCCGAAGTGGCGTGGCAGCGAACGTGTTAAACACATTCAAACTCTTTGCAGACACCACATTCTCAGGCAAGGCATTCCAATCATTCACAACTCTGCACGAAAAAAACCTGCCTCTCACTCACCTACTCACACCCTCTTTATACACCTTTCAGGGATGACCTCTGGTTCTCTCCTGATCTCCCACTATTCTCTGTAAAACTTCTCCAGCATCGATCCTATAACAACCCCTTACCAACATGTAGGTCTCTATCATATCACCCCCTCTTCCTCCTGTTCACCAGACAGACTCTGCAAATTACATCTTCGCAATCTTTTCTCATACTCGACATTCCAAAGGTCAGAAACTACCTTAGTCATTCTCCTTTGGACCCTTTCCAACATCTCTTCATCCTTCTGAAAACCTGGTGACCAAAGAAAATATATACTTGTCACATAACAGAATTACCCTTCCGGATTTCCTTTTGCTGGGATAGTAAATTTTCTCAAATCATATGATTTTGTCATTCTTATCATGTTGGTTATCCTTTCTTTCTTGTGCTCTTTCCTGCACTTTAGCCTTCTGATCACTTTATTTTTTTTTATGCTTTTTTTTTTTTCATCTGCTTAAGGATGTTTATTCATGTGACTCCTACCCGATTTATCTTCTTAACCCTGAGCATACAGTCTGAAACTGCTTCCTTTAAAACATTCCTTAGCCATTTACTATGAGCTGATAACATCCATCCATTGCAGATTTTTATTATTATCATTATTATTCAGGCCTCCATGGAGTCAAAAGACTCGTCGTAGGAGGTCCTTCCTAGGAAACAAAGTCTATCATGCCACTACTTGAACTCATTGACCATTCTTACTCTCACCACTCTAACAGGCAATGCATTTCATGGTTCAACCACCCTCCACATAAAGAAACTACTCCTCACTTTCTTGTTCACAGCTTCCTTTTGCAACTTCCAGGGATGGCCCTTGTCATCTCTCCTGCCCGTTATTCCACCAAGTGAGAGAAATCCCCAGTGTCAGCCCTGTAACTACCTTTCAACAGTTTAAAAGTCTCGATCATATCACTTCTCCTGCTTCATCTACCAAACTCTGCAGTCCACATTCTCTCAGCCAATCCTCATAACTAACATTGTACAGTCCTGAAACCATCTTTGTTATCCACCTCTGTATCCTTTCCACAGTTAATTTATTCCTTTAAAATCTTGGGGACCAAATTTGAGAACAATAGTCTAAGTGTGGTCTGATCAGGGTCTTATACAATGGAACGATAACTCTTTTATCTCTGCACGTCCTTCTTATAATTGCAGCAATCCTCTAGGTTACCTTCACGACCTTTGCAACATCATCATCATGCGTATATCAAGGATTTAGGCCTAGCATGGCCTGTTCCAGCCTTAGAAGTCATCATTGAATCGATTAAGAGGACGTCCTGGTTTTCTTTGCAATATGCTCCCTGAATTTCAGTTTTCTATCAATCATCACCCACAGATCTCTCGTCTCCCCTACTTTCTCCAGTACAGCTCCTCCAATTGGTTATGCAGCCTCCCAACTATGTATCGCAAACTTCAAGACTTTACATTTTGGTGAATTAAATCAAACTCCTCATTTTTTTCGTGCAGAGTTGTAAATGATTGGAATGCCTTGCCTGAGAGTGTGGTGTCTGCAAGGAGTTTGAGTGTGTTTAAGACACGGTATGATGAGATGTGTGTGTGATAAAAGGACCTCCCAGATGAGTCTTGGACTCCATGAGGTCTTGGGAAATAATAATAATAATATCTAGTTTATTCAAATCCTCTTGCAGGGCTGCCACATCTGCACTATTACTAATAACCCTTCCCAGCTTCACATCATCTTCAAACAACTGAATATCATATCTTTTATGCTATGGAAGTTCTTCAAGTTGCTTAAGTTTGTTATAATCATATGTATTTCCACATGCTCTATTCCTTTTAACCCCAAATTCCACATTTGAAACCCTCATAGCTCAGATTGCATGATGATGCTCCCCAATCAGAGATGAAGTGCAAAATACAAACTTTGATTATGGATATATATGTTGATACTCTTACCAAATGCAACATTCGGAAAAATGTGAGTCCTCCTCTATCACATGCTGTTTCAAGTCATTATCTATTAGTAGTGTATAAATTTCACTTCTAATGTATCCTTTCTGTTTCCTCTTTATAATCATATACTTGAAGTTACTTATAATAAATACTTGGCACAAACTCCTGCTAATCTGCCAATGCATGGTATTTATATCTTTATACATACCCTATGCCTAAAGCAGCAACCATGTATTGATAGTCAAAAATATGCTGCCTCCCTCAGCAAGGCCAACTGCTAAGTTCAAGCCATCAATCACATATAAACTTATAAACTTATCAAATTCCTCCATATATCTACAAACTGCATACAATTCCCTCCAGGGCTGCAACATACAGGTGTGTTCAGGTTGTGCACAGCACAAAGATTCTACATCTAAAATAGCAACCATTTACACAGTAGGTGTGTTCACTGTTTTGAAATTTTTTTGCCTTTTTTCATTATAACTTTGATGCCATCAAATATATGCCATTTACATATCTATCACAAAAATGTCCTGAAAAATGGAAGTAAAGTGTCTTCTTCCAAGTTATTCACAGCATAGACTTACAAAAAAAATAAAATAAAAATTTGAAGTGAACCTTGACATGCAAAGATAAGGAAGTCATTTTGCCTCTTTATAAGGCTTTAATAAGATCACAGTGGATTATTGTGTGCAGATTTGGTCACCCAGATTCCAAATGGATAAAGAAGCTGTGGAAAAGGTGAAAAGAAGATTTACAAAGATTATATCCGAATTATGGGATTTTGATTACAAGGAGAGATTGCAATATGTGGAATGCAGACTGGTTAACAGGAGAAAGAGAGGTGATATGATAGAGGTCTATAAGCTTTTGAATGGGTATTATAGCATTTCAACTGAGGAAATTTCTCATTATATGGAAGGCAGGGAGAGAACACAGGGGCATCCATGGAAGTTAAGGTTGTTCACAGTCAAGAAATGGGTAAGAGCTAGGTTTTTCTCAGAGAGAGCAGTGAGTGAGTGCATCTAGTGTAAATGAATTTAAGGGAAGGTATGATAGCTGGTTTGCGTGATTTATAGCCTCCCTCGATGAGTCCTTGAAACCCTGGAGGTCTCAGATAATAATAATAATAATAATAATAATAATAAAATAAAAACATACTGATATTAGTGCACACCTAGATTCAACATTTCATATTGCAATTCACATCATCTTCCCTTTGTTTACTGTCCCAGAATGGTATGGCTAAGATCCCAATTTAAATCTACAAGTACTTTCATTATGACACAAATTGGTATGAAATAACTGATATTTATTTATAAATTAATACATAGACATAAATTAGATATTACTAAATAATTATCTGCAATTATATTTATATGCCAAAGCTAACTGCTGTTAAAATTTAACAGCTGGTTACATGCATACATATTACTTGTAGATACGTATATGTGTTGGTTAGACATACTTCTAATTTTTTAGGAAATGACAACATAAACTACCTTATTATTATGATTATTATTACCCCAAGACCTCATGAAGTCAAAGATTCATCTGGGATGTCCCATTATCACAGATACATCTCATCATACTGTGTCTTAAACACACTCAAACAACTTGCAGACACCACACTCTGAGGCAAGGCATTCCAATCATTCACAACTCTGCATGAAAAAAACCTGCCTCTCACTCCGCCTACTCACCTTCTTTATACAGTTTCCAGGGATGACCTCTGGTTCTCCCCTGATCTCCCACTATTCTCTGTAGAACTTCTCAACCATTGATCTTATAACAACCTCTTACCAACTTGTAGGTCTCTATCACATCTCCCCTCTTCTTCCTCTCCACCAGAATCTGCAAATTACATCTTCTCAATCTTTCCTCATACTCAACATTCCAGAGGTCAGAAACTACCATAGTCAGTCGCCTTTGGACACTTTCCAACATCTCTTCATCCTTCTAAAAACCAGGTGACCAAATCTGGGCACAATAGTCCACGTGTGGTCTAATCAAAGCCTTATACAATGGAAAAAGAATCTCCCTACTTCTACACTTCAGTGTCCTCTGCATCCTTCCCAGAAGCCTCTGTGTTGTCTTCACAATTTTTGCTATGTATCCATTAAATTTCAGATCCTTATCCACTATCACCTCCAAATCGCTTATTTCTTCCACCTCCAACAATATATATTCTCACCAAGCATAAATTCTGCATCCCATCTTTGTTTTCCAAATTTTAAAACCTTACATTGAACTCACATCCCCATTTCCGTGCTCAGTCACTCAATTTATTCAAGTCTTCTTGCAAGGCTACAACATCTTCACTATTCTTCATGGTTCTTCCCAACTTTGCATCATCTGCAAACAACTGAATATCTCCATCCAAATCTTCGACAATATCATTAATATACAAGTTAAACAGTAATTACCCTAAAACAGACCCCTGAGGCACTCCACTAGTGACTTTCCTTTTCCTGGATATCGCACCCCCACACACAACTTGCTGATACCTATCAGATAGCCAGTCTCCAATCCAATGCACTAATCTAATATCCAACTCCATCTGCTTTAGTTTGACTGTCAACTTGTCATGAGGTACTCCATTAAGAACCTTTGCGAAATCCAAGTATATTACTGTGTATCCTTCTCCTCTGTCTAAGGAAGCAGTCACTTTATTGTAATAAGTAAGTAGATTACTAAAACATGACCTCCCTTTAGCAAATCCATGCTGTCCATCAAAGATTATACCATTGTTGTCAACCCAACTCTGGATCCTAGTTCTCACAAGCTTCTCCAACAACTTAACCACAACACCTGACACAAAGATAGGCCTATAGTTTGATGCTTGAGTTCGATCGCCTCATTTATGAAGCTGCACAATCTTGCCCTCCTTCCACTTTTTAGGAACTTGACCAAGTGAAGATTCATATTAAAAAAATATGTCAAGGCAGGTGTCAACTCTCTGGCACATTTCTTCAGAATATGCGGTGATATATTATCAAGTCCCACAGCCTTATTTACATCTAGTTTACTCAACTCCCCAAACACCTCTGGCTCACTTACAGTCAGTCTCTCCTCCCCATCATCAACTGCTCTCAATCTCGCCATGAAGTCACATTCACAAGATTGAAAGATCTTTATGAACTGCTCATTAAGTATCTCCACCACACATTCTGCAACATCTGTCTTTATACCATTTCCTCCAATCAATGTCATCTTTCCATAATCATTCTTTCTTTTGCTGGCTACATATCGAAAGAACTCCCTAGGATTCTTTTTGGCTTCATTAGCTAACTGCTGTTCATACCTCTCTTTAGCTTCTCTCACCAACCAAGTCACTCTCCTTGCCTGGTCTTTGTAGACCTCATGAAATTGGTTACTTCCACTTCTCTTATGCTGTCTCCACAATGCCCTTTTTTTCTGTATTGCATGCTTAATCTCTTTATTCATCCATCTCACACCTACCTTATTTAACCTTCTAACCCTTGGATACATTTAGACATTGCATCTACTAGATAGTTTCTTGAAAATCGCCCAAGCTGCATTGATCTCTTTTCCAGCTAACTCCTCATTCCATGCTACACTCACAAGCTGTCTCCTGAGCTCCTCATAATCACCCCCCCCCTTGTAGTTTCTCATATACCCTTTTCTCACAGGGGTCCTCGCACTGCTGGCAACCATCCAAGTAATCACCTCATGGGCACTCTCACCAATTGGTGGATGATTTGATACCTCATTTATAATTATATCCTCTGATGAGATGACCAAATCCAAGACCCTTAATCCTCGCGTGCCCTCTGTTACATACTGTCTGAGGTAGTTATCCCTCAAAAACTCAAGAAACTCATTCTTTACTTCAAGTTGCTATCTCATCATTCCAGTCTATATTGCCATAATTAAAATCACCCATAATGATAACCCTTTTCTTATTTGCTTGGCTAATTTGACTATACTTTTCACTATCACCACCATCCACATTACCTGGTCTATAACAACATCCCACCAAGTATTTGATTCCATTCACCTCTATCTCACACCATACTGCCTCAAAACTACTGGCACTATTTCCATCTTGCATCTCTACTTTGTTCGGACATAACTCTTTCTCTATCATCAATAGCACTCGCTTGCTCCCTTTTTACCCCTTGTATCCTCACGAAACACATCATACCCTTCCATCTCTATTCCTGTCAGGATGTCATCCTCTTCCAACCATGTCTCACTTATTCCGACAATCTTTGGGTGAACAGACGCAATTAGTGCAAACATTTCATCTACCTTGTTTCTTATACTTCTAGCATTGGTATACAAACACAACAGCTCATTTCTGGATCTACAGCTAGTTCCACTGATACCACTCACTCGATGTGATCTCTCTATGCTCGACTGGGGCCATTTCCCTTTCCACTTCTTCATTTTAGAACCCTTTTCAATTCCAACTGTTTCCTCTTGATCCCTGTTCATCCCATTCCTTTCCTGCCTACACATGCTCTCACCTCCTCTTGGAACATCCACCTTTCTCACGCTGTGTACCCCTGTCCACCCTTGGCCTCCCCGTTTTCCTGCTCCTCTTGCACACCCATTCTCTCATTTTCTATACTCATACCACTCACTTCCCCCATTCATATCCACTTCTTCAATCTCTCCTGCTCTTCCACATCATTCCCCCCTTGATCTGATTCAATGTCTCTATTCATTTCTCTACCTTCCTGCAGCAGTCTCTCCAATCGACTCACACAGTGAGTCACTTGGAGCAACTCACACAATCTTATTACCTGAAAACGACTGACACAATCTTATTAATTATAAAAACTTTAATTAATAACTACCCATGGAGATCTTTGAAGAAAAAGCTTTAAACTCTGCCCCACAGAAACCCACTGTCTGACTACACTAAGTGGATGATGAGTTCGTCAATTGGCTGCACGGCCCGGATATACTCCACAATTTTTCAACGCACTTAAACAATCAACACCCCAGGATTCAGCTCTTTCCTAGACACTCTGATTACATGCCAGTCTGATGGATCCCTGCCTTTCTGTTTACAGAAAAGCTACACTCCCAACAATATGGGATTATAAAAACCCCATATATAACAGGGCAAAAATAATCAGTTCAGATAACAATGCCCAAATGATAACTGCTGAACTTAACCACATGCTTAACACTTTAGCAAATGGCTATAACCCTTGAAAAATCCAAAAAATATTAAAACAAGTTAACCACAACTCCCAACCCCCACTTTCCATTCATAAGAGAGATTACTCTGTTACCATTTCATTAATCTGTAACCATTTCATGCATCCAGGGTACATCTGAAAAACTAACAAAAAAATCCTAAGAAAATATGACCTCACAACTAGTTACAAACCACATAAGAAATTGGCATCTCTTATCCACTTCCCATAGACCTACCTAGAGTATACATGGGTTTTTATTAATCCCATGCGGTTGCAAATTGTCCTACTATGGCCAAACAAGCAGGACAGCCAATATCAGGATACCTGCACAGAAGGACTATATCTGGTTTCACCAATACAGTCACTCAGATCATACTGACCATGCATTTTGGACACCCACCACAATACGCTGGAAGAAAGCCACTTTATTACACCACAGCAAGTACAAGTGTTTCCTTTTAGCCAACTTGGGGGGGGGGGTTTGCATCTTTTAGGACTCTAGGATTGACTTAAGTTGCATTTCTTCAGCCTCATTTGCTTAGTGTGAGTACCTGTGTACACATATCATTGTTTTGTGATCCCTGAAGATGGTAATGTAACATTGCCGAATATAGGTAGTTATTAAAGATTTTATAATTAATAATTTAGTTTACATTGTCATTTCCTAAAAAAAATCAGAAGTATACATACATATTATTTAGATATATTACAAATTCTAGCATGTAATGCTAAGCTGCTCTATTATTATTATTACCCAGGCCTCCATGGAGTCAAAAGACTCATCGTGGGAGTCCATTCTAAGAAACACAAGTCTATCATACCATTCCTTAAATGCATTGACTGTTCTCACTCTCACCACTCCATCAGGCAATGCATTCCTTGGTTCAACCACCCTCCATGCAAAGAAACCGCTCCTCACCCTCTCTCTCACAGTTTCCTTTCGTAACTTCCAGGGATGGCCCCTTCTGATGACTCCTTCCTGCTGTTCAACCAAGCAAAAGAACTTCCCAGTGTCAACCCCGTAACCACCTCTCAATAGTTTAAAAGTCTCAATCATATCACCTCTCCTTCTATCTACAAAACTCTGCAGTCCACATTCCCTCAGCCGATCCTCATAACTAACATTGTACAGTCCTGAAACTGTCTTTGTTATCTGCCTCTGTACCCTTTCCATAGTTAATTTATCCCCTTGAAATTCTGGGGACCAAATCTGAGAACAATAGTCTAAGTGGGTGTCTGATCAGGGTCTTATACAAAGGAATGATAACTCTTTAATCTCTGCATTTCATCATCCTTCTCATTATTGCAGCAATCCTTTGTGTTACCTTCACCACCTTTGCAATATGTCCCTTGAATTTCAGGTTTCTATCAATCATCAACTCCAGATCTCTTGTCTCCACAACTTCCTCCAATAGTGTATGCAGCATCCCGTTGATGTGTCCCAAATCTCAAGACCTTACATTTTACTGCATTAAACCGACACCCCATTCATTTGCCCATCTGTCTTGCTTATTCAAATCCTCTTGCAGGGCTACCACATCTGCACTATTACTAATAACCCTTCCCAGCTTCGCATCATCTGCAAACAACAGAATATCCCCTTGCAATCCACGGAAAATGTCATTGATAAAAAAGGTTAAACAATATAGGTCTCAGTACTGAGTCCTGTGGAACCCACTTGTAACCTTCTGCCTCTTTGATATTGTTCCACCAAACACAACTCTCTGATACCTTTAGGACAGCCAATCCTGAATCCAGTTGACCAATCTGACATCCAGACCCATGTGCTGCAACTTGAATATCAGCTTATCATGTAGCACCCTGTCAAATGCCTTTGCTAAGTCTAGGAAAATGGCAGTATTTGCCTTTCCCTCATCTAATGCTCTTGTAACTTTATTATAAAAGGCTAGCATACTACTAAAACAAGAGCTCCCCCTTCACAAATCCATGTTGACTCTCACAGATAACATTACCCTCATCTGCCCAATGCTGTATATGGTCCCTCGCTACTTTCTCCAAGATCTTACTAACTACTGATGACACACAAACTGGCCTATAATTAGACACTTCCAGTCTGCTACCACCCTTATGGAATGGCACTATCTTATCTTCCTTCCATTCCATGGGCACCTTTCCTGCAGCCAAACTTTCATTGAAAAGCCAGGTCAAGGGCACTGTCAGTTCCTAGCACATTCTCTCAAAACTCGTGGTGAAATACCATCCAGTCCCATAGCTTTACTAATATCAAGAGTATTCCATATGTGGAACACACTCTCCTCCTGCACCTCTAAACCTCGAACCTGCTCTATCCATCTAGTATTCAAATTGATTCCTCCAAGATGAAACACTCCAATAAAGTGTTCATTGAACAATTCCACTATGTCCTCTGCATCAATCACTCTATTCCCATTTTTATCCCACAATGTCATTCTTCCACAGTATTTCTCCCAGATTTTGAAAAGAGAAATAATATATATATATATATATCAGCATAAGAAAATATAAAATTTCAAGCCATTAGAGAAGAAAATAAAAGAAAATAATCTAAAGATTATTCAATAAATTTTTGAAGAAAATAGACTGAAAAAAAAAAGAAGTGATATGGTTTCAACACAATCTAATACAGATATGCCACTAATGGAAGAACAGGATGCAAATTATATTCTACCTTCATGTAAAAAAATAACTGATGAATTCAAGAAACACTGGATGATAAGAAAAGAAAAAGAAAATCAATTGAACAATGTGCTTTCTGTTGATTCAAGGGTATGGCCAAGTAATTTGATGATGCTTAATGGTCTTGTTAAACATCATCCAAGTAAGAAATTTTAACTTACTGATATACAGTAGAAGTAAGAAATTTTCAGAAAAAATATATAACACCTGCACATTCTTCTGAATAGTGAAAAAAAAAAAAAAAATTACTAGATCCTGGTTAATTTATTTGACCATCAAAGATTCTGCATTTTGTCAATACTGGAAACTCTTTGTGGGTGGAAATAAAAAGCAAATAGTGAATTGGTGCAGAAATAGGCAGCACTTATCACATATTCTTAGTAATCCATAAAGAAAGTGAAGTTCACATTAATTATTCAAAACTGAAATCTATGAAAAAATAATCAAATAAATAAATAAAAATAATACACACACATACACACAATGCATGGGAAGAGAAGAAAAAATATATTACCTGCTGTTATTGAATGAATAATATACATGAGTCAGTTTTTTGGCAAAGCAATGTCTAGCGTTCACAGGAATGTCCAAGAAACTTTATGAATGGGATAATGGGAATTTTCTTCATTTGACAGAAACCATTACAAAATTTGATAACATTAATAATGACAGAGATTTATGCAGAATATAAATATGAACACCAATTAATATCACACATTACTTAAAGGCATGAAATATAAACCCAAATAGTGAAAATTACTAAAGCAGATATGATGAATGAAATAATTTTGAAAAAGGTAAGAAATGCTAAATATTAATATATACTCAACTATTTTAGATACGGCCTCTAATGATAAGCCATATAGAACAGATAACAATTACGGTTAGATTCGTACATTTCCAAAATGCAAATATTTGTTTGTTGTTATTATTATTGATTCAGGCTTCCATGGACCCACAAAAGGCTCATTGTGAGAGGCCCTTTCTAGAAAACACACATATCATACTACTCCTTGAACTCATTGACCATTCATGGTCTCACCACTCTATCAGGCAATGCATTCCACAGTTCAATCACCTCTATGCAAAGAAACCACTCTTCACCCTTTTGCTCACAGCTTCCTTTTGTAACTTCCATGGATGGCCCCTTGTTCTTGCTCCTTCCTCTTGCTCCACCAAGCGAAAGATCTTCCCAGTAACTACCTCTCAACAGTTTAAAAGTCTCAATCATATCACCTCTCCTTCTATCTACCAAACTCTGCAGTCCACATTCCCTCAGCCTATCCTCAGAACTAATATTGTACAGCCCTGATATCATCTTAGTTATATGCATCTGCATTCTTTCCACAGTTAATTTATCCCCTTCAAATCCTGAGGACCAGATTTGAGAACAATAGTATAAGTGTGGTCTGATCATGGTTTTATACAAAGTAATGACAATTCTTTTATCTCTGCAGGTCAGCGTCCTTCTCATTATTGCAGCAATTCTGTAGGTTACCTTCAAAAAATTTGCAATGTTCCCTGAATTTCAGGTTTCTATCAATCATCAGTCCCAGATCTCTTGTCTCCCTTACTTCCTCCAGTACAGCTACTCCAACAGAGTATGCAGCCTCCCATTGATGTATCCCAAACTTCAAGACTTTACAATTTGCTGCATTAAAATGAGACCCCCATGCATGTGCCCATCTGTCCAGTTTATTCAAATCATCTTGATGACATCACCTTAATATCCTCCTGCAATCCACTGACAACGTCATTGATATAAACATTAAACAATACAGGTCCAGTACTGAGTTCTGTGGGACCCCACTTGTAACCTTCTGCCTCCTTGATATTGCCCCACCACACACAACTTTATGATACCTATCAGATAGCCAATCCTGAATCCAGTTGATTAACCTGACATCTAAACCCATGTGTTGCAACTTAAATATCAGCTTATCATGTGGCACCCAGTCAAATACCTTTGCAAAATTCATAAAAATGCAGAACTACTGATGAAATCCAAACTGGTCTATAATTTGACACTTCCAGTCTGCTACTGCCCTTATGCAATGACACTATCTTACCCTCCTTCCACTCAAAATCAGCCATTCATTAAGGAGGAACTAAAAAGCTCTTGACTCTCTCATGGCAGTGCAGTAAGCCTTGATGATATCGATTATGAGATGAGAAAACACATCTGTAGATGCTTCTGGTATTGAGAAGACATGTTTTAAGATCAATAAGGAGTTTAATAAAATATAATCCTACAATATATAAAAATCAAGTGGATATTGGAGCCAGCATTATTTCAAAGCCGAATGTAGAAACCATGAAAGTTTTGTAAAAATAAGTTGACCAGAGAGTTTATGGAAATATGCCCACCAGCATTTATGAGTCACCCTAGCACAGACCACTTTAGAAAACATGCATGCTGCCCAGGCATCTATATATTCGCAATTTGGTCCATTTTTTAAGGTTTCACTGGCCTGACAGCTGTTTCAAACTGGTTGGTTCTCTTCAGAGACCATGCAAAAACCTTAAGACAGCAAAAACTCTCTTTCAACACTAAGGAACCTGAAACATTGGAGAGGTTTATTTTTCATAAGCAAATTCTCAGATGGGTTGTAAAATTATTTACTAAAGTAAAGAGCCAAAAGGCTTCAGTTCGGCAATGCAAAATTTATAAAAATCGAGTAAATATTAGATCCAGCATTATTTCAAAGCTGAATGTAGAAACTATGCATGCTTTTTTTAAGGTTTCTGCCTGGTCTCTGAAGAAACACAAACAGATCTTCAACATCTCCAACTTACTTTTATGAAACTTTCATAGTTTCTACATTTGGCTTTAAAATAATGCTGGATCTGATATCCACTTGATTTTTATAAATTCTGCATTGCCGAACTGAAGCCTTTTGGCTCTTTATTTTAATATAATCCCTCAAGTTTTGAGGAAATATGTTCAGACTTACATTGTCAGGGGGGTATTAGCAAACGTTTTACAGAAAAGAGACTAGAAACAATTAATTACACATATTAGATATTATCAGAACTTCACAATTCATACATATAAATAAATAACCAGAATAAAAACATTAAATTAATTACTGTATGTGTTGGAACAATGCTAGTTGCTGCTGTCACATTCTGTAGCATCAAGCATATTGCATCCTAGGTCCATGGCAGTTAGATTTTTAGTGAAACCAGACCAAACTTGATGTAGAATTAAGTCTCAAGTCTTGCTACATTGTCTGGGGATCCACAGCATTTCAGGGGCTTTCTTAAACTTTCTTGTAAAAGAATTATGATCAGTATAAGCTATTTTTGTTTATTGCCAAACTACTTGATAGCCTGTGTTAGTTGTATGGGATGCCAAAAATGATTTATGTCATCTTTTTTCAATGTCTCTTAAGTGTTCAGGCATGCGGATCTTCCCCAACCTTCCCATTTGGCCTACATAGCAAATGTTATAATGAATTTCATAAACACCTGGTTTTTTCATTGGATGATGTGGAGGTTTTGGTGCATGTAAGAATCTGAAGATTTTATGCAATGGTCATAAAGCCACTTTAATTTGTACTCACAGAGCAACTTTGCCTGTAACATTCTTGATGTAAAGTAGCATGACTGCATTCTTAAAATCTTGTTTAAGTACAGGAGTTGTAGAAGATGTATTAAGAATTGTGTTGATCATCTTGAGCATAACCTCACCCTCAATGGTTAATACCATTGAAGGTGAGGTTATGCCTCAGGTAGTGTAGTTCTTCATTCCTATTAATTAATGTAATGGACATCTTGTATGATCTAGCTCATAATGTTTTAATCATGCAGTGGTGTAGCCTAGAGCTTTTGTGTGCCATCCGGGGCAGTCTCTTAGTTTGCCGCCCCTCTCAATATACAGCAAAAATACTACAAAAAGTCAAAACGACGTATAGGGAAATAAATTAAAACACTATGTTTATTTTTGAAGTAAAACTTTAATTTCAACATTCTAAAATGTTATTTGTCTTGCTTTTCTGTTAGTGAAATTGTCAATGACATTGGCAAAGTCTATTTCATAGTAATGTAGGTAATTCTTAATCAATTTTATTTCGAAAAACTCTTCTCACAACTAGCAACACTTACAGCAATTGTGAGGAAAATTCACAGTAGTATTACAATATTTGGAAATGAGTTCTTGAGATTGCATTTTAGAATTAACTGCAAAAGTCCCAAAAGGTTCCAAGTGTCACCTGGGGCAGACCGGTTCTCCCCCCCCCACCCCCAGCTATGCCTCTGTAATCATGCCTATCTTTTGTAATGGATGATAGTGTGAAGCTGCATGTAAATAATTCTTCTCTTATTTTGACAAGTATATCACAAGGAATGGTAATTTTTTGTGATCTTCCAGTTCAAGAATGAATTTTATATTGAGATGCCAAGCTGTTTAGATAGTCTTTGAAAGGAATTAAGTCATCCATCATTCGTCAAATAATGAAAATATCATCAATGTAACATAACCAGGTTCTGGTTTCCTGTAATGGTTTTTAACAGTATTCATTTCAAAATTTTCCATAAAGAGGTTGGCCAAGGCTGGAGATAGGGGAAGTATACCCATGTCATGTTTGCTCCCAATATTTGTCCTCAAATATGAAAAAAAGTGTTGTCCGTACAGTGTTTGAATAGTCTTGCTGGTGAAAAAAGGTTTATTTCATAAGAAAGCACATCTCCTTGTGGATATGTATAATGTTATGCATTAAGGGAAGGGCCACTACCCAGACTAGTTCTGACCTTTATTAGCCGCAAGGAGATGTGTTTTGCATTATGGGTGATACTGAGATAGGAGTGATATTAACTTGCTCCACCTTTGCAACGAGTTGCCCAGTGTTGTACTACCTTACCCCAGTCCTGAAGATACTTTCAGGCACAAACTTTGTTTGCTCACACTTGGATAAAGGATTAAACTAAATTTATTACATGTACTGATGGGCTTATAGGTTGTTTGACCTCTAGTGTATGGGATCAATATATATACAGGGTGTTCGGGATAAATTTGACAGTTTCGTAAGGAAAAAGAAAATCTTCTTTGTATCTATTAAATTTAATGAATTGACAAAAAAACATTACAGGCAGAGTTAATTACAATACTATCAACAAGATTTACTCAAAATAACCACCATTAGCATCGATCACAGCTTCAATTCTGCTTCGGAACCTCGAACAAGCTGATGCTACAGTCTCCCTGGGAAGGGCCGCAAAAACTGTTTTAATTTTATCCATTAACTGGGCTTTTGTATTACTGGAAGTGCGATTGGTGTCTTTTTCAACTGCGCCCCATACAAAATAATCCATGGGGTTAAGGTCTGGGGAGTTTGGAGGCCAAACATTTGGACTGGTGAAGTCATAGAAATTTTCAGACAACCATTTTTGACTTTTCCCAGAGGTGTGGCAAGGGGCCGAATCCTGCTGCCATACATACGGCCTACCATTGGCTACCCTTGTTATCCAGGGCTTGACTACAGTTAGCAACTCCACGAACAAAGCCCGAATTCCAATGCCAGGGTTCTTCAACACCTGTTCCTGCAGATTTGCGAGGAATTCTGCTGTACGAACGCAATCAGATCGTCTGCTAGGGATCTTTCTTCTTGCTACATCCTCGTAGTCACCATTGCAAGTCTCTAGTTCATGCCTGATTGTTTTTACTGTATTCAGGGAGCATTGGGCAGCAGTCGTAATATCCTTATTTTGATGGCGGGCACGAATCATCATGATACAAGTTATTCTCTTCCATGATTCAGGTGGGTTCCAGCTATCCATCCTTTCTGACATCTTGTATATGAATGAAGAAGGGTCCAAACTTTTAAATGAAGAGAAGTGTGTGTTAATACATGTAACTTACGGAAAAATATAATTAATTATAAATATTTCAAATTTATCCCGAACACCCTGTATATATATATATATATATATTTAAAAAAAAAAAAAAAAAGAAACAAAGTCCTGTACATTGCAGAACATGTGTTATGGATGTCTTATAATGATGATGTTCCTGGCAGCAGCAGCAGCTATTAAAGGTTCTGTTCAGGGCCAGTTCTAATAGGTGTGCAGGGAGTGCGTGCACGTAGGTGGCAAAATCTCTAGGGAGGCCGATGGTATAAATTCGATATAGCCTATAGTTAATTTTAAAATACTGGCGATGAAATAGGAACATAACATTGTTAAAACTTATAGTGGTACTAAATTCGAAATATCTTCTTTGGGTTTCATTCTCTATCTCTTTAAAAACCTCACTCAACTAGGAATGTTCATTCAAGCGAACCATAGTTTTGGCCTAGTTTTTTGCTACTAAAAATACATAATTGGGAAAAAAATGGAATTACAATTTTTTTTTTTTTTTTTCTAGTACCTGTTATAAAATATACCACTGTCTTTCTGACAGACTGACGGACAGATAGTAGTTTTTTCGGAATCTGTACAGAAAGGCTTAAGTCAGTTTGGGTCATTACAACATTTATTTATTCATTCAAAAAGAGAAAAAATAATTTGTGCTTATTATTATTATTACCATTAGTATTAATGTTTTTTATTTTATCTTTAGATATGTTGGATAGGAAAACTAAACATCTGTCTGGTGCTTTTTATCGCAAAAGAAAGAATGAAAGTGATAAGGAAAGTTTCTGACCTCTGGAATGTCGAGTATGAGGAAAGATTGAAAAGATGCAATTTGCAGAGTCTAGTGGAGAGAAGGAAGAGGGGAGATATGATAGAGACCTACAAGTTGGTAAGGGGTTGTTATAGGATCAATGGTGGAGAAGTTCTACAGAGAATAGTGGGAGATCAGGGTAGAACCAGAGGTCATCCCTGGAAACTGTATAAAGAGGGTGTGAGTAAGGGAGTGAGAGGCAGGTTTTTTTCGTGCAGAGTTGTGAATGATTGGAATGCCTTGCCTGAGAGTGTGGTGTCTGCAAGGAGTTTGAATGTGTTTAAGACGCGGTATGATGAGATGTGTGTGAGATAAAAGGACCTCCTAAATGAGTCTTTGACTCCATGAGGTCTTGCTTAATAATAATAATAATAATAATAATAATAATAATAAGGAAAAGGAAAAATTACATGGATCCATACTGAAATATGTAAAGTTAGACGAAGATAACTCAACAACATCAATCACTTCAGAACCTTTTCCAGGCAGTAAGGGTGAAATCAAAGTAGAATGTGAAAAATCAAATGAAAAGTTTGAATTTCGTTCAGAACTGTGCCAGGAGGAAGAGTCAATGCCAAAATCAAGCAGGGGGATAATTTACAAAGTAAATTATCCCCACAGCTTGATTTCCCCACAGGCCTTCTGGTAATTGTGCTGCATTCACAACAGAATGTGATTCAGGGGATCCTTGTACCTGACCATCTATTGTTAATAATTGGTTATTAGAACTCATAATTCATAAGGTACCTGTAACACCTCAAAATATAAACTTTATTAAAGATAACAATGGAAGATCATTTTTCACGTCACAATTTGTAAGACTCTTACCTAATGGTGGAAAAGTTCAAAGAACTTGGTTAATCTATTCTGAAAAATCCAATAGTGTATTTTGCTTTTGTTGTAAGCTGTTTGCTTTAAAGAAAAAACAAATTAACAGATAGTCAGGGGTTTTCAGATTGGCGATATTTGACCACTAATTTATCATGACATGAAACAAGTGTAGAACATATGCAAAATTGTAAAAAGTGGTATGAATTAAAAACACGCCTTGACAACAATTGCACAATTGATAAAGAACAGCAACGGTATTTTGAATCTGAAAAAAAGACAATGGTGAGCAATCATCAAAAGAATCGTTGCAATTGTACAATTTTTAGCAGGGCAGTGTTTGGCTTTCAGAGGTACAAATAATAAATTATATGAAGCAAATAATGGAAATTTTTTAAAGGCTGTAGAAATGTTGGCAAAATTTGACCCTATTATTTCACAGCATGTAAACAATATAACAGAATCTCAAATTCTAGAAATCATATACTCCATTACTTAGGCCATTCTTTTCAAAATGAAATTATATCTGTTTTAGCAACAGCATTAAATCAAAAATTAAGGAATTTGTAAAAAAGGCAAAATATTTTTCTATAATTCTCGACTGCACTCCAGATGCCAGTCACATTAAACAGATATCATTTGTAGTAAGAATTGTAAATGTTGACACTTCTGATATTGCAATTTAAGAATTCTTGAATTGCATGGACAAGGGTATGATAATGGAGCCAATATGCGTGGCAAGAATAATGGTTTGCAGAACAAAATTAGGAATATAAATCCTAGAGCCTTTTTTGTACCTTGTGCATCTCATTCTTTCATCTTATTGTAAACGATGCTGCCAAAAACATTTGAAACAGTTAATTTTTTTAACATTATCCAAGAATTGTATCCATTTTTCTCTGCATCCCCTTATAGAATATTACTAAAAAACAATATTCCTAAATTGACACTAAAGCCTGTAAGTGATACAAGGCGGGAGAGCAGAATAAAAGCCATGCAACCTCTCAGATTGCAATTAAGTGAAGTTTTAAAAAGTTTAAATGATATATTAGATGATAATTCCAGAGACATGAAAACAAAACATACAGTTCAGTGTTTGTTCGATCAGATTGCTTCTTTCAAGTTCATTTGCTCAATTGTTATATGGAACGATATTCTGTCAAAAATTGCTGTCGTAAGCAAAATGTTGCAGTCTCCTGAATCTAATATAAATGAATCTCTTAATGTTTTGGATGAGCTTGTTAAATTTTTAAGGTCAGCTAGATGCGATGAAGCATTTAATATTTATATTAAAGATGCAGACGTTTTAGCTAAAGAAGTAAATGTAGTATCCGAATTTCCAGTTGTAAGGAACAGAACTAAAGTTCACCACTTAGATTATGAAAGTCCAATTGAACTTGATGAAGAAATAAAAAATTCAAAAGAATTGTTCAGAATACAATTTTATCTAATAATTGTTGATACTGCATTAAATTCCATTAAGGAAAGATTTGAAATTCTGAATGAATGTAATAAAGTATTTAAATTCCTTTGTGAATTCAGAGAAATGACCAAAAAAAAAAAAATTAAAAAATCATGTGTTGATTTAGATGTATCCCTTCAAATTAATAAAAATTATTATTATTATTATTATTCGTGACACCTCCAAGGAGTCCGAAGACTCATCGCGGGAGGACACCTACAACTGTCTCAACTACTAGTCTCAACTACCGAACTTCTACTACGAATCATCTCCATCAGTGCCATCTACTGCCCACCTCCACCACAACTAGTATTTTTTGTCTGTAAATTGTTGCATGTGTTCTGAAGGGCCGATTTGTCTGTATGTGGGATGAAACACCCGAGTTTCCGGGAGAAAAAACCCTGCTACCTCCGTATGAGATCGGCTAACTCACCTTCGATTGAAATCATCCAGATAAAGATTCCTCCCATCGCGACGAGAATTGAACTTAGGCCTATTCCAATCGAAGGGCGCAATATGTACAGAACTTTTAGCGGTGGCAGTGGCATTACAGAAACTGACCCATTAAAAAATTTGACATATATTGCAAAAAATAACTTGATGTCATCATTTCAAAATCTATTTATAGCTTTGAGAATTTTCCTCACATTACTCGTTAGTGTAGCAGCATGTAAAAGGAGCTTTTTGAAACTCAAACTTATAAAAACATATTTAAGAACATCAATGACTCTAGACAGGTTTAGTGATTTAGGATTGCTAGCAATAGAAAAGGATTTGTCTGAAAAATTAGAATTATCATATGTTTTGATAAATTGGCAAATAAAGCAAGAAGAGCAATGTTCTGACGTAATGATTGCACCTGTTTGGGAAGTTGTACATTTTGCATCTGTTTCATATAATTTATACATTCATTGTACTTTTTTTATTTTTATAAAATTAAAATAAATAGCCTACACAGTATATAAAATATTTTATGAATTTTCCTTTGACAATTAGGCTACATTATACTGTCATAAAAACGTACTAATAGTAATATTCTGAGTTATGCTGTAAATTTATTTGCAATCTGCATTGTTAGGGTAAGGCTACACTAGTTTTTTTTTTCTCTAATATGTACAGCAGTGAATAGAACATATGCACAAGAATGGTGATGTTCTGTACAAATTTTTTCCATCAACGTGGCCATCACCATTCTTGCATATATTCTATTCACTGCTGTACATGTTCGAAAAAGAATACTAGTGTAGCCTTACCCTCAAAGGTGGCCAATCATCTCTAGCACGCAGGCATCTAAGTCTAAAACCGGCCCTGGTTCTGCTATTCCAGGCTGTGTGCTTAGCATTCAGGTCTCATGCTACTAGCATTGCTTGGCTTGTGTCTTGAATTTCAGTTAAATCTGCCTTCAGAAACTGATTGCAAGGTTCTGCTACGCATATATAATAAAAAGATTCTGACAGATTTATTTTCACTTTGGAACAACATTTTTCATCCATAAATCACTAGCAGTTCACACTTTCTTTGAACCTTTTAGTGTCACATTTCTTCCATTTATTTTGAAATGATGATGATGATGATACTTCAACAGCATTTTTAGAGATCTAATGAGTGGTCCTTCCCTTTCCCTTTGAAATATTTATATATATATCCAAGCAATCTAAATCTAAATTCTGAATAGGAGTATACTGAGTTGGAATTTCCAACTGTCTAAATTCCAGATGAATGAAAAAATGTAACACATTTCTTGTGAAATAAATGAAGTGCTATTGGCACTTCATTTATTTCGCAAGTGCCTTGCTAATATATTTTTCATTTACAAGTTATTATTATTATTACCCCAAGACCTCATGGAGTCAAAGACTCATTTGGAAGGTCCTTTTATCACACACACAGCTCATCATACCGTGCCTTGAACACATTCAAACGCCTTGCAGACACCATACTCTCAGAGAAGGCATTCCATCATTAACAACTCTGCAAGAAAAAAACCTGCCCTTCACTCCCATACTCACACCCTCTTTATACAGTTTCCATGGATGACCTCTGGTTCTCCCCTGATCTCCCACTATTTTCTGTAGAACTTCTCTACCATTGATCCTATAACAACCCCTTATTAACTTATAGGTCTCTATCATATCTCCCCTCTTCCTTCTCTCCACGAGACTCTACAAATTACATCTTTTCAATCTTTCCTCATACTCGAAACTACCTTATAGGTCAGAAACTACCTTAGTCAGTCGCCTTTCGACCCTTTCCAACATCTCTTCATCCTTCAGAAAACCCGATGACCAAATCTGGGCACAATAGTCCATGTGTGGCCTAATCAAAGGCTTATACAATGGAACAAGAATCTCCCTACTTCTACACGTCAGTGTCCTTCGAAACATTCCCAGAAGCCTTTGTGTTGTCTTCACAATTTTGGTGATGTGTCCCCCTAAATTTTAGATCCTTATCCACTATCACCCCCAGATCTCTTATTTCCTCTACTTCCAACACTATATTCTCACTAAGAATAAATTCTGCATCCCATCTTTGTTTTCCAAATTTTAAAACCTTACATTTCGCAACATTGAACTCACATCCCCTTTTGCTTGCCCAATCACTCAATTTATTCAAGCCTTCTTGCAAGGCCACAACATCTTCACTACTCTATATGATTCGTCCCAACTTTGCATCATCTGCAAACAACTGAATATCTCCATCCAAATCTTTGCCAATATCATTAATATACAAGTTAAATAGTAATGGCCCTAAAACAGACCCCTGAGGCACTCCACTAGTGACTTTCCTTTTCCTGAATATCGCACCCCCATTCACAACTTGTTGATACCTATCAGATAGCCAGTCTCCAATCTAATGCACTAATCTAATATCCAACCCTATCTGCTCTAGTTTGACTGTCCACTTATCATGAGGTACTCTATCAAAAGCCTTTGGGAAATCCAAGTATATTACTGTGTATCCTTCTCCTCTGTATAAGGAAGCAGTCACTTTATTGTAATAAGTAAGTAGATTACTAAAACATGATCTCCCTTTAGCAAATCAATGCTGTCCATCAAAGATAATACCATTGTTGTGAACCCAACTCTGGATCCTAGTTCTCACAAGCTTCTCCAACAACTTAACCACAACACCTGACACAGAAATAGGCCTATAGTTTGATACTTGAGTTCGATCACCTCCTTTATGAAGTGACACAATCTTGCCCTCCTGCCACTCTTTAGGAACTTGACCAAGTGCAAGACTCGTATTAAAAAAATATGTCAAGGCAGGTGTCAACTTCCTGGGACATTCCTTCAGAATATGTGGTGATATATCATCAAGTCCCATAGCCTTATTTTCAAGTTAAACAGTAATTACATGTAGTTTACTCAACTCCCCAAACACCTATTGCTCACTTACAGTCAGTCTCTCCTCCCCATCATCAACTGCTCTTAATCTCTCCATGAAGTCACATTCACAAGATTGAAAGATCTTTATGAAAAGTATCTTCACCACACATTCTGCAACAGCTGTCTTTATACCATTTCCTCCAATCAATGTCATCCTTCCATAATCATTCTTTCTTTTGCTGGCTACATATCGAAAGAACTCATTAGGATTCTTTTTGGCTTCATTAAGTAACTGCTGTTCATACCTCTCTTTAGCTACTCTCACCAACCAAGTCACTCTCCTTGCCTGGTCTTTGTAGACCTCATGAAATTGGTTATTTCCACTTCTCTTATGCAGCCTCCACAATGCCCTTTTTCTCTGTATCGCATGCTCATATTCATTCATCCATTTCACACTTACCTTTTTTAACCTTCTCACCCTTGGAATACATTTGGACATTGCATCTACTAGATAGTTTTTGAAAATTTCCGAAGATGCATTGATCTCTTTTCCAGGTAACTCCTCATTCCACGCTACATCCGCAAGCTGTCTCCTGAGCTCCTCATAATCACCCCCCCCCCTTTGTAGTTCCACATATACTCTTTACTCACAGTGGTCTTTGCACTGCTGGCAACCACCCAGGTAATCACCTCATGATCACTCTCACCAATTGGTGCATGATTTGACACCTCATTTATAATTACATCCTCCGATGAGATGACCAAATCAAGGACCCTTAATCCTCATGTGCCCTCTGTTACATACTGTCTGAGGTAGTTATCCCTCAAAAACTTAAGAAACTCTTTTTCTTTACTTCCAATTGCTATCTCATCATTCCAGTCTATATTGCCATAATTAAAATCACCCATAATGATCACCCTTTTCTTATTTGCTTGGCTAATTTGACTATACTTTTAACTATCACCACCATCCACATTACCTGGTCTATAACAATATCCCACCAAGTATTTGATTCCATTCACCTCTATCTCACATCATTCTTCCTCTAAACCACTGGCACTATTTCCGTCTTGCATCTTTGTATGGACATAACTCTTTCTCTATCATCAATAGCACTCCCTCTCCCCTTTTACCCTTTCTAGCCTCACGAAACACATCATACCCTTCCATCTCTATTCCTGTCAGGATGTCATCCTCTTCCAACCATGTCTCACTTATTCCGATAATCTTTGGGTGAACAGATGCAATTAGTGCAACCATTTCATCTGCCTTGTTTCTTATACTTCTAGCATTGATATATAAACACAACAGCTCATTTCTGGATCTACAGCTAGTTCCACTGATACCACTCATTCGATGTGATCTCTCCATGCTCGACTGGGGCCATTTCCCTTTCTGCTTCTTCATTTTAGAACCCTTTGCAATTCCATCTGTTTCCTCTTGATCCCTGGTCATCCCCTTCCTTTCCTGCCTACATATGCTCTCACCTCCTCTTGGAGCATCCACCTTTCTCACGCTGTGTACCCCTGTCCACCCTTGGCCTCCCCGTTTCCTTGCTCCTCTTGCACACCCATTCTCTCATTTTCTATACTCATACCACTCTCTTCCCCATTCATAACCACTTTTTCAATCTCTCCAGTCTTACTCTCTTGCTCTTCCACATCACTCCCCCCCACCTCTTGATCATATTCATTCTCTCTATTCACTTCTCTACCTTCCAGCAGCAGTCTCTTCAAGCGACTCACACCATAACCACTCAAATGCAGTCCATCGCTCCCATACAGCTATTTAATTATGTTAATTTTACATAATAAAAATTGTCATTGTCATGTATAAATGACTATTTTAATAAGTCAATCTCACCCATGATAGGTTGTCAAAGATCACAGTACATTAGTATTGGAGCTAGATGATAGAAACAGTGCTGAATAAATCTAGAAACCTATAATCTAGAAACTCTGCTGAATAAATCAAATATAGAATTTTTTCAAGCTATTGCAAGCTTTCATTTTGCATCTTCCTGTGAAATTTGCCTATCACTTCAACTCTATTTATTTCTGTGAACAATTTAAACTGCAAAGTGAACAAAGTTTTAAATTGGGGAAAAAAACTGGTTTTAGTATACATTAACTAATAATAATAAAAAAGTACTTGTTTACTAATAATTTAAAATATCATTTCTGAATAAGAACATTCCATCCAGCAACAGAGAACTATATAGCTAGTTTAAAATAAAGTAATACTGTACAACAATTAGCTAACTGTTCGAGGAAAGTGGTACATTCCAGAGATGATGCATTTCACTGTTGGAATTTATTCTCATGTGGACTCGAATGACAAATTTACATGTAAAATACATATCACTTATGAACTTACTTAATTCACATTTAAGATAAGAATTTTCCAAATCACTGGCATAGATAATCCATCATTTCAATTCAAGTTAGAGCAAGGCAACAACAAGGGAAGTTCTGTAACTGCTTCTGTAAATAAGCTTAGTATTTTCCCAAAGGATCATATTTTCAGTATCAACAGCATATTGAGCTAGAATGACTGATGCAATTCACCATATGATAATCAGTGTTGGTGTGCTCACTATGACAAATAAGAGGTTACATTCGTACAGCTGATATACACCAAGTAAAGAAAGGAACTTGTTTGCCTTTAGCAGAGAGGGAAAAAAAAGTGAAATTCTGTTGTGTGAAACAAATGCAGTGGCAAATTTGTACTTTCTTGATATTCTATTGATATACAAGTATTTCCAATAAGGAACTAGAACCCTTCTATCAACAGCAGTAATGGTTGGAGAAAAAGTGTGTAATTGTCTGTGATAACCATTTTGCTGCATTGAGGATAGTAAGGTCTTGTTGTAAAGCTGCATTAACAGAATGATGGCAGTGAGCTTTGCTGACTAGTATTTTTATGATGCTATATTCTCGTAAAGGATAAAGAGTCAACTTTATTTCTGTATCTCCATGTGAAGAATAGATTAACAGCATAGAGCAGGCAAATGTGCCTTCAGAAGTTTCAGTAAGTATATCTAAGAACAATTTTTTTTATTTCTTTTGCCACATTAAATTGAATCTGGGGGTGAAGATTATTATTTTAAAGGAAGATAATCAATTTGGAATCTAAATGAGGCCAAATGTAATAGTCATTATGGTAGACCTGAAGTGATAGCAGAGGTTGTATAATTGAACACAGTTGGTCTTCCAGATTTACTAAATAACCGTTCGCCAGGGAGGAAGAATAAGAAGAAGGTGTTCTTCCCTTTGCAGTAATTTTGATCTGTTTGTAGATCTTGTTTTTCCAGCTAAAATAATTAGAGCATGTTAAGAGTCAAAAATGTTAACTATATCAGGATAAAACTCTTGATATAAAAGATAAAATATATCAGGTAAGGGATGTTAGTCAACAAGACATAATATAGAAGTTGATATCATACTTGCAAATTTGACAAGAAAATCAGCCAAATTTTTGATGAAATTAGAATGCTTTGCACTTAGAAGCCATGATAAGAATTTTTTTTAGGTAGCTGCACTAGTACAATTTATAACTGGTCACACTGGGCAGCCATCTTTGTGGAACAGATAGAATTCTAAAACCAAGGTGTCCATAACTTTTAAGCCTGTTCCTACTCCAAGCTTGTGACTTTATCAAGTTTTTTCCTAGTTTTATCTGGTTTTAGTTATATTGCAACTATCACTTAATAGGTAATCCTATCTTAAAAAAATAATTATACTCTTTCTAGCATAGCAGAGGAAATTTACAGACAAAAAAAATGCTTCTGGTGGTGGTGGTGGTGTACATTAAATGGAACTGCGTATTGTTAATAGCAGTGTTGTTGTGTGTAGTAGGAGGGTTAAGTCAAGGAAATAATGAGTTGTGTGTAATAGAATAGTGTATCCTCCCATGATGAGTCCTTGTAGATGTCATGTAATAATAATAATAATGAAGATCTATCCTATCCATTAATGATGGGTTTCCTTTAATTGCTTTTCAAGATGATAAAGTTAATATTATATTATATTTCATAGAACTCGTGAGATGTTTGGGTTCAGAAATGTTAGGAGGTGGCAGTTTCACTTTAACCAAAACAGCAGCCACTTTAAGTGTTATAAATCTGAGAATAAATCTATCATTTTAATAAACTTGAAAGCATTCAATAGTGAAGCACATGATTTCTGGTAGTGTGCAGCACTTGGCTCGAAGGTAGTCAATTGCTATATATTCTTACCTTGTTTAAAACTAGCTATGTAGTTTTTGTATCACTGATAATAGAATGAATTCTTTATTATGAATACTGAATGATTTCAGTAACAGGTTAGCAAAAGAGGCCAGCCTGGTTAGCTGAGTGGCTAGCACATCAGCCTTCCAGCCAAGAGGCTGCAAGTTCAAATCCCGACATGGGCATGGATGTTTGTAATTGTCCGACTAACTCCATGTTGAAAGGGTGTCTGTGAAACTACCACTTCTTCTGGCAGACAGCTTCTCTCAAAACACTATAAAGTAAAGGAGTGGCCATATGGCATCCAGTGGTGTCAAGTGTGAATAACGTACCAAACAAACAATATTTTTTTATTTATTGTGAACACATTTTTAACCACATCTCTGAACTAGAGCTATCTATTAATAATGCAAGGCAAAAAAATTTAAATGACAAATGCATTTTTTGAGTACTTACTTGAACATAGGTCAGAAGTGAAAAGCAGCTTTCAGTGTCTTCTCGTAATGTCATTTTTTTCTGAACCAAAAAGACAACACCATTTTTAAGAAAAAAATATCCTCTTGGTACATTTATCTCTCTCCATTTAATAGAATCAACCTCAAGGTTTACCAACACATCTATAAAAGATGGAGGAGGGGTGGGGAAACTATTTCATTCTTTTTTATATATACAAAGGAAAGTTTTTAGAAAAAGTAAAGTAAATTTGGATATATATTTTACATGTTTTACAGATCAGATAACTAAAAAATGAGTGGCTAAGCAAGATTCATCTAACTTATGAAACTTACACAGCAGCTGACATTTAGTGTAACCAACTTAAAAAGACTACAGAATAGTCTGTCATGGTGAATTTTCTCTAGAATAGCGCTGTATTAGAAATTTGGTCAGGATTTTTCAATAAGTTATTATATGGGTTTTTTATAACAATGCTTCCTATTTGTAATTTAAGGGATGAAATATTTTCAGATTCTGCATATTTAATGTGGTTGATATTTATGCCATTTATTGTTGTGAATTGGTGTGAATTTCAAGCTACAACAAATGGGGCAAGATAGCAAGTTAATGGATTGGATTAGCAGCTGTCTGTCTGAAAGACATTAGAATGTGTACAGGGGAGAAGCATAGTAGAGAAGAGTAATTTCACAAGGCATGGCATGGAGTACTGTAACTATTCATCTTTTATACCAATGATATTTTCACTGGAATACAAGGAGATATTCAGTTATGTGTGTGCATTGGTGCACCCAGGGAGGGGTCCAAGGGGCCTGCCCCCCCCCCCCCCCAAAAAAAAGAAATCTTCTGTTCCTATGCTACTTATGAATTAGCGGTCACATAAGGTGGGAATACCCTATAGCTCTCGTGAATCCTGGCCGCTGCGAACGCAAAGTGAATGAAGTAGTGCTCGGGGCTACTTCGTTTGCCCGAGCCGGGTCAGAGGAGATCACGGGTATCATGTATTGGCGATCAATGCACATGCTCAGTCATAGCTCGTATGCGATGCGTAGTGTGTATTCTCAAATCGTCTACTCAAACCCCCCCCCAAGATTAAATCTTGAGTGCTCTGCCCCATCCAAGATTAAATCCTAAGTGCTCCACTGTGTGTGTGTGTGTGTGTGTGTGTGTGTGTGTGTGTGTGTGTGTGTGTGTGTGTGTGTGTGTGTGTGTGTGTGTGTGATGCATGAAGGTGAACAGAGTTATTAGCAATGGTAATGAATATTATGTCTCTTCAAGAATATCGGAATAAGCTGGAAAGGCTGAAAAGTGGTGGGATCAAATTTAATGATAACTATGGTTTGGACTTGGGATCAATATATGGAAAGCTGCAAACTCCAATGGAATTATACATCTGTCTTAGGGCAATGACAGATGGAAAATCAAAAAGTCAGGAAATGCATTGCAAAGATGGTTGAAACAACCAAGAGGATTTCTGCAAAAGTGAGAAAGATGTTAATCAACAGAAATAAAAGTATGGTGCTTCCAATATATAAAACTCTGATCAGATCATATATGGACTACTATACTGTCAGTTCTGGTGGCTGGGATAAGGAGGAGGACACTTTAGTGCCTGTGTAGGCTTGTGGTAATAGTGTTTGCTCCCATAGTGCTAGACAACCTGGAAGATAATTATAGGTTTGATTCTAGTCACTGATAAAAGTAACATTTCCTAGGTCTTTCTTTGGCTGTTTACCTGAGTTAATTGATCTTCGGTGCAGTCAATTAGGGTTTTACCTCCTGGAAACTCAGGTGGTTTATAACATTGCAGCTCAAAAACATCAATCATAGAACTATCACTATTTCAGACATAATATATATCTGTTATGCTTTAGTCTGAAGCTCACTATCAATGATGGCTGAAGGGCAGAAAGTGACTACTCATCAATCTTAAGTTTAGTTAGGGCTAAAGGAGCTCCTGTACTCATTTTGGGAATTAAAAAAAAAAAACATTAGAGGAAATAGGAGAGAAGAAACTGTAGAAAATGCACGAAGGAGAGTAACAAAATGCTTATTGGGTCTTTGGAACATTGATTATGCAGAAAGACAGAGTATTTAACCTGCAGATTTTGGAAGATGGAATTCTCTATGGAATGCTTGTAAAAAGTCAGCTCAGAGGGCTGACCTTGATTGAGACATTTAAGCTGTTGAGAAATGTTTACTGGATGGTTAGGAGATTTTTCAGAGGATGGTCCATTCCTGAAATTATGCGAGAGAATAGTGAGTAAGACAGTGGAAGATGGATGGAATGCACTATCCAAAAAAGGTGGCAAAAATGTAGATGATAAATTTGTTTAAGTATTAAAGTTTTTATAATATGAAGTAGACATCCCACAATGAATCTCCTGACTCCATGGAATTCTTGTGAAAATAACAATGATTTTTTTTTGTCATTTCTCCATGACAACAAGCTTTTGATAGGCCCTTTCAGAACATAAATTTTTATCAGCCTCTCTCATAATAGGAGGCTTGTGTGAGCTAGTCAGGCTCATCAGGCTTTCTTGAAGCTCTCAGCATTAGGATTTCTGATTACATTCCTTCAATTAATTCTCAGTGAATATTTCGGATTTCTGATCTTACCTTAGTTGACAACTTTTGATTCTTTCTAGTTTTAATTTTTTTTATCACTACAAAAACTAGATTACTAGTGTAGCCTGATGATTAATGCAGTCTAATCAAAGCCTAAAACAGTAGCATCATCTCAGTTACTGTCTGCTGATTGTCACATTACAGAAATGTCCTCTGCAGGCTTTCATGTTGCCTGTAACATGATTTTCATTTTCTTATCTACCTGTGAATTTGCCACCCAATACAGCTTTACTGATAAAGTAACATTATAACATCATTCCATTTCAGCATTTCAGTGCTGCAAAGCAAAAATGACCTGTTTATACAATCAACAGTGTGTGTGTGTGTGTGTGTGTATTTCTTTTGTAGCATTGCAGACTATCTATATATGCATACAGTATCAGTATATGTGCATACAGATGTTCTACAGTTTTAATGGATGGACACTACAGTTAGATTTTTTAGAGGGTAGAATTTCACTTCTTGATAACATGTATAATGTGTATATATATATATATATATATATATATATATTTATTGCTTTTTGTAGCATTGCAGACTATCTATATATATATACAGCTGTTCTACAATTTTAGTGGGTTGGGTATAGAAGCAATGGCATTTTTATGCTTTATATTAATGCTAGGAGCATCCGAAATAAAGGAGAGGAATTGGTGGCACTGATAGCATCAGCCTGGCCAAAGATTGTTGGGGTCACTGAGACGTGGTTGACAGAAGAGGATATAACAACAGGAATAGAAATAGCAGGGTACAGCATTTTTCAGCAGGATAGGAAGGGAAAGCATAGTGGTGGAATACTGCTTATGATAAGTGACGACTTATGCCCTCTAAGAGTAGAGGCTTTAGAAGGCGGTGACACTAATGATTTTGAAAGCATATGGTGTGAGGTAGAGGTGGGAAAGACAGGATATTTAGTGTGGTGTTGCTACAGACGATGGGGACCAGGAGATGTTTAGACAGTAGAGTTTGGCAAGTGCAAGAAGAATGATTGCTATGGGAGATTTTAACTACAGCAGTATAAATTAGGGAGAGGAAGATGCATGTAGCAATAAGGGAATGGAATTTCTAGGATTCTTGAGGGACAAATGTCTTAGGCAACATGTAATAGAGGGAACAAGAGGTTCAAGAGTTTTGGATTTGGTCATAGCATCAGAAAAGTTGATAATAACTGAGATGACATCTCTCCCACCATAGAGTGACCATATGGTTTTGACTTGGAAGATGAATAGACATGCAAGAATATCAAGGGACGTATGTGGAATTAAATAGATTCACAACTTTCTTTAAAAAGGCATTCATATTTGAATCTTCATCTATGGAGGAGAATAGCTTTATCCCACTGGATATTATGACTAATATTAATACTGTGTTGTGCTAGACCAGACTTCTGAGGTTTGTTGTATTCAATATAATATTGATGTTCTTTAATTCTTTTTTCCACGGAACTAACAGTCTAAAGTCTGTTAGTCCAAAACATTTCTTGTTTTGGACTAACAGTCAGTTAGTCCAAAACAAGAAACATCACATTGACATAGTATTTGGAAAATGCCAGCCGAAAATAGAGATGACAATTTATCCTTTGTAGAAGGCAATAAAGAGGAAATTTTGTTGATAGGAACATACGTGGGAATCAATTGGTACTTTTAAAAAATTCTACTTTTTCAAAATTCTACCTATAGGTTCTGAGATTCCTGGAATGTAAGGGATTGGATAAAGCTATTCTCCTCCATAGATGCAGGTTCAATTATGAATGCCTTTTTAAAGAAAGTTGTGAAGCTATTTTACACCAACCGAATTTAAATCGAAATGATTCTCTCTCTCTCTCTCAAAAATCTGGGAGACTTTTATTTTATGTAATAAATAAAAAAAACAATTATCTTAAAGATAAATTATTATTTTCTATAATTTCCTAGCATGCGGCAACAATTGTATTTTAATAGGTGATCTAGTGAATGTTCGTTACTTGTATTCCATTCCTATGATATAACTGTTCGTATGACACTGAAGATGTACTATTAGTTTTAGTATGAAATACCTGTACCTTTATTAATTAAAAGTTATTACTGTGGTCTTAAGTGTTCTTTTAATAATAGGTGATTATAATAGTCTTAGACGTCAACTTGGGGAAGTTTCATGGAGGGAGGAATTGGAAAGACGGGATATCATTAGTGCTGGGGAAATTGTGAAGGAATATTTGTTAGCAGCAATAGTAAACTGTATTCCACAAGTGAAGAAGAGGACACATTTTGAAGTAAAGTGGATGACAAACAATATTAAACTGCATATGAAAAAGAGACTATGGAAGAAATATAAGGAGACAGGTGAAGAGAAGATGCATGAAGAATATAAGACACAGGCCAGGAGAGTGACTAGTATGGTAAGAAGGCGAAACTGGAATATGAAGAGATTGGCCCTAAGATCCAAATAAAATCCTAGGTAATTTTTTAGTTATGTGGCCAGTAGGAGGAGAAATGACTGTAGAAGAATAACATAGTGGGATAAAAATGGGAATAGAGTGACTGATGCAGAGGACATAGTGGAATTGTTCAATGAACACTTTATTGGAGTATTTCATCCTGGAGGAGTAAATTTTAATACTAGAGGGATAGGGCAGGGTCGAGGTTTAGAGGTACAGTAAGAGAGTGTGTTCCAAATACTGAGTACTCTGGATGTCAGTAAAGCTGTGGGACTGAATGGTATTTCACCATGAGTTTTGAGAGAATGTGCTAAAGAACTGACAGCTCCTTTCACCTGGCTTTTCAATGAAAGTCTAGATACAGGAAAGGTGCCCATGGAATGGAAGGAAGGTAAGATAGTGCCATTCCATAAGGGCAGTAGCAGACTGGAAGTGTGTAATTATAGGCCAGTTTGTGTGTCATCAGTAGTTGTTAAGATCTTGGAGAAATTAGTTAGGGACCATATATAGCATTGGGCAGATGAGGGTAATGTTTTCTGTGAGAGTCAACATGGATTTGTGAAGGGGATGCTCTTGTTTTAGTAACATGCTAGCCTTTTATAATAAAGTTACAAGAGTAGTAGATGAGGGAAAGGCATACACTGCCATTTTCTTGGATTTAGCAAAGGCATTTGACAGGGTGCCACATGATAAGCTGATATTTAAGTTGCAGCACATGGGTCTGGATATCAGGTTTGGTCAACTGGATTCAGGATTGGCTGTCCGATAGGTATCAAGAGAGTTGTGTATGGTGGGGCAGTTTCAAGGAGGCAGAGGGTTACAAGTGGGGTCCCACAGGGCTCAATACTGGAACCTATATTGTTTAACCTTTATATCAATGACATTGTCAGTGGATTGCAGGGGGATATTCAGTTGTTTGCAGATGATTAGAAGCTGGGAAGGGTTATTAGTAATAGTGCATATGTGGTAGCTCTGCAAGAGGATTTGAATAAGCTAGACAGATGTGCAAATGAATGGGGTGTCAATTTAATGCAGTAAAATGTAAGGTCATGAAGTTTGGGAAACATCAATGAGACTCTGCATACTCTATGGGAGGTGTTAAGTCCCTTGTTACTTTCCTTCGTTGTTTGTTATCTTTATATAATCAGTTATCCTTTATCTTATTTTATGTAAATATCAGTTATTTCGTTTGCCGACAAATTTATAGTTATTTTATGACTGTGCCAGCCGGCAAATGAATTCTAATATATTATCCTAGATTACTAAGAAAAAGAATGCAGGGATCAGGAAGTTTGCAGTCGTGGTCCCGTTTCTTTAGTTACTAATTGATTTTCCTCTAATGCACGGTTTGTGATTTTTCAAGCGGTAATTCAATCCACAGAAAACATGACAGACTCATTTGGTTTACACATAAGAAATACATTTATTCTGGCAAAACATAGAGTTACACTTTAGTTAAACCTTCAATTCTAAAAGAGTCTGAGTGCCCTCCCTTTTCTTAAGTTAACACATCCAAAAAAAGGTTCTACAGTATAATTTCTTATACTATCAAAATCTTACTCTTCCTTATATATCTATTCTCAGACTCTGTTAATTGATACTGAATTACTCATTACTATCACACATAGAAAATACACATATGTACAGGCTTATTCTTCAATCCTGGCATGGATTTCATGAGATAACGTTCCTTCTTGTATTTAAACTTTGTTCCCCCCCCCAGAATTTTAGCTAGCATTCAAATTAAATTTTAACATAATAACATTAATTTCCTTCTTTCGATACAAACAGTCCGAAGCCTCGGTTTCCTATTCGGCTCAAGCCTAAGATGCCTCTTATTCCTCAGGTGTAGACAAAATGTCCAAAGGAAGATAGTTCCTTAAGCAACACATGGAAAATTGGCTATTTTCTCAACGTTCTGTTTCTCATTCCTCTCTGGTTACTCTATTTTAATACAAAAGGTTTCAGTTTACCGTTCTTGCTTTATCTGGTAGATTTAGGACTTCTTAATTAGATTCTCGGATCTCCTCACCGTATTTTCTTCAATGGCGTCTCTGCTGTTCTTTTATTCTACTCAAAGAGAACACTCTTTCACTGACTTGTACGCTGGCGTTGATTCACCAGCGGCCCTTTCTTCCAGAACTCAGGTTGCATTTTAGCTGCAGCTGTGATCCACATGGCACGTACAGCAAGGGGAAATTCTTGCTGCACACAGCGACAAGCTTTCCGCAGCTACTCAGCCCTCCGCTCAGGAAACCAGGAACTGACAAAAAAGAGAGCGATTAAATTCCCCACCAAAACCTATATACCACAAAACAGCGCCCTCACTTCGTGGTGTCGTCATGCATACGGCAGCAGCCAATTGGTTACCGCGGCTCCAAACTGCCTTTGACATGGCCTAATGCTTGTATTAACTTATATATACATGTTCTTAGCAATTTTACATGGATTTCTTATCTTAAATAATTTACAAACATTCTCTGTTCAAGTTATGGGCTTCTCTTACATTACTTAATACTTACAAAACTGAATATATACATGTTCTAGGTCATTAACAGGCACATTTTCCATCTGGAGGTATAAGTATGTCCTTATCCGTCCTTTCTGACGTTACCTTATGTTGGGTCAGAGAAAGGATGACTCATCAAAATGAATCAGCACTTTTTCTGACACAACAGAGGAGTTATACTGGAGGAAGTAGGGGAGACGAGATCTGGGGTTGAAGATTGATGGAAACCTGAAATTTAGGGGACATATTGCAAAGGTGGTGAAGGTAACACAGAGGATTGCTGCAATAATGAGAAGGACACTGACCTGCAGAGATAAAACAGTTATCATTTTGTTGTTTAAGACCCCGATCAGACCACACTTGGACTATTGTTCTCAGATTAGGTCCCCAGGATTTGAAGGGGATAAATTAACTGTGGAAAGGGGGATAACAAAGATGGTTTCAGGACTGTACAATGTTAGTTATGAGGATCGGCTGAGGGAATGTGGACTGCAGAGTTTGGTGGATATTTGAAGGAGAGGTGATATGATTGAGACTTTTAAACTGTTGAGAGGTGGTTACAGGGTTGACATTGGGGAGTTCTTTCGCTTGGTTGAACAGCGGGAAAGAGTGATGACAAGAGGCCATCCCTGGAAGTTACGAAAGAAAACTGTGAGCAAGAGGATGAGGAGTGGTTTCTTCGCATGGAGGATGGTTGAACCATGTAATGCATTGCCTGATATAGTGGTGAGAGCAAGAATGGTCAATGAGTTTAAGGAGTGGTATGATAGACTTTGTGTTTCCTAGGAGGGACCTCCCATGATGAGTCTTGATAGACTTTGTATTTCTTATGAAGGACCTAATGCGATGAGTCTTTTGACTCCATGGAGGCCTGTATAATAATAATGATATGAGATCAATTAATGAAATTTCTAATTCATAAGTAGTACAATTTTGATAAAAATACAATGCCTTAGTTACTTTAAGAAGAAACTGCTAAATACCACATTATTAGGGAGTACCAGGGAGTACCAAGACTCATCAAGGGAGGGGTATCTACACTACAACTCTCTATCTCCACCACCCATAATCCACCAACTACAATGAACCACAACTTCACCAATGCCATCTACCACCCACCACTATCACTGATATTTTCACAGACAATCACAAACATCCAAGCCCATGGCGGGATTTGAACCCACAGCCTTTTGGCTGGAGAGCGGATATGCTAACTACTCTGCCAACCTTTCTGGCTAGTATAGTATTCATAGTATAGTATTTTTCATAGTAGTGGCCTTTTCTAAAACTGTAAGAAGGATTTGAACAAAGAGATGAGGAGTATATTCTCTGCATTGAGAGTGACTACTAAATGGAATGCATTGCATGAGAGTGTGGTGAGTGCAGAATGGTGAATTAATTTGAGGAATGGTGTGTAATCCTTATGTATGGGAGTGATAGTGGCCACCTCCCATTGTCAGTCTTCAGACATCTATGGAGGTCTAATGTCTAATTTAAGCTTGAAAAGTTTTACACTTTGAAAATGCTAGATCATATTATGAGAGTTCTGAGTGCAGACTAAAGAAATAGAAATTAGAACTCAATATACATAAGAAAGAGGGGATTATGATATAAATTAGTGAGAATAACTTATTGGCAAAGGGCTAGATAGTTTGGATCACCAATTTCTGGTGGGTGAATAACTGCATGGGATCATCCTTAAATGATATTACACTTGACAACAAGGGTGTTGGGAGAAACAGTCTCAAACATGGAACATTTGTAATGGAAAAGCAAGTAAGTATAGCTGTCTCTTCAAAAACATCTCTATTTAACATGTTTAAAAGTTTTAAAAATCATGAAAGACTTTTGAATAATTGCAGAACATGAAGAGAGGCAAAATACCATATATATATTATAATACTTTATTGGAAAATTTGTGCTGCAGGGGGGGGGGTTAATTGTTGTGGCGATATAGGCAATATAAGCAGACACAGAACTGAAATTTAGGGGATGCGTTACTGCTGACACACCATAATATATATATCTTCTCCTAGTCAGCTGTCAATCCTAATTTCAAGTGATGGAACCTTTTTTTAACAGAAAGAGATCCAAATATCAATATTAATGATAACATCATTGAGATGCCATTCCAAATTCTGCATAGAGATGGGCAAGTTAGTGTATTTATAGCTAGTTACAAGCTAAAAGATAGAGGAGGAAGGTAGGTTGATGATATAAAGCCCATCTGGTCATAAAACATTTGCTGCAATGTCTATGTGATGCAGATCCAGGGAATAAAATGAAAGCTAGAGCACTCCCAGTTAGAGTAGACACATCACTTGATCTCTACAGTTACAGTATAAATAAGTTATGCACACATCATGATAGGTAGGCAAGTTTGAAGAGACACGAACAATATATATTAAGAGACTAAAAGAAGGAAGATTTAGGACAACACTGAACATTAGAATTTGACACTAAGAGAATGAGCACTGGGTTGGATGAATTGAAAAGAAAGAAGATATAAATTCTCTACATTCCAGAAGAAGATGAAAAGGAATAAGGTTTAGTAGCTTAGTATTGGTTACATACTTTCTATAATGCAGTCAATACAAAAGTAAAGGAGGGAGCAAAATATCTTATTATCAAAGGGCCTCAAATGCAATGTCCTGGAAGTGAAGAGAATCATGGGTATACAACCTGAAATAAATAAAACAGTAATGTGTACATCCTCAGTTATGGGTCATTCCATGTCAAATCACCAAATTAAATTGAATCTAAATAATTTTGATATGATTATGATTAAAAGAAGATGGATAACATCAGTACAGCAATGTCAAATTTTCAAGGAGCGGATATAGCCTCGGACCATAGTTTAGTGATTGCAAACATCAAGATGAAGTTGAAAAAGAAATATAAACCCCAACATCAGAATAGAAGAGATACAGCATGAATAAGTGAAGCAGAAATAGGAAGAAGGTACAGAACAGTGTTAGCAGAGAAACTTAAAAGTGTGGAGAAAGAAAAAAACTCGAATTTAAGAGTGAAAAGAGTAATGAAGGCAATAGAAGATGCAGTTGAAGAAACAATACCAGAAGAAGAGAAGATCAAGAAGAAATGGATTACACAAGAAACACTGAAGTTAGTACAGGAGAAAAGAATGTTGAAGATAAGAAGGGATACATCAGAACAAATAGAAGAGCAATATAGAAGAAAGTGTAATGAGGTGAAAAAAGCAGTCAGAATGGATAAAATGAAATGGTTAGAAGCCCAATGCAACAATATAGAACAGTACTATGGAGAGCATAAAACAAGGGAGGTATACAGAATGATCAGAACTATTAATAGAAAGTGGCAACCAAAACAGACCACAATTAAAGATGAAAAGGGCAAAGCATTGATGAATAAAGAAAAAATTGTACAGCGGTGGACAAGATACTGTAGTGAGTTATATGAAGAAAAACTAGATTCAGATAGCATTGGGTAACTCACTGAAGAATTGAAGCAGATATCACCACCAGGTAATGAGCATGATATGGACATTTTAAGAGGAGAGGTAGAAAAAGCAATAGGATGGCTAAAACACAACAAGAGTCCTGGTAACGATAACATTACTGGAGAAATGATTAAATACGGTGGTGAAAGTATGGTTACAGAAATGCACCAACTATGCAATATGGTATGGAAAGAAGGGAAAATGCCAGAGGAATGGGTGAAATCAATATTAGTAACATTATACAAGAAAGGAAATAAGCTAGAATGTAAAAATTATAGAACAATTGCCTTGATAAGTCACCTTGGTAAAGTGATGATGATCATATTGACAGAAAGATTGAGAACACAATTGGAAGATGAGCAGGCAGACGAGCAAGCAGGATTTAGGAAGGATAGAACTACAATTCAACAGATTTTTACAATGAGGTTAATAGCAGAGAAAGCTAGGAGAAAAAACAAAAACATATATACTTGCTTTGTTGACTTTCAGAAAGCATTTGACAGTATTGACCAGAAAGTGACATTAGCAGTTCTGGAATCCTATGGAATTGATAAAAAACTAATAGCTATATTAAAAGATGTTTACCAGAATGCAGTTGCAGCAGTTAGAATTGGTGATGATTTTGGGAAATGGTTTAAAACAAGCAGAGGTACTAGACAGGGAGATTCAATATCACCAAGCATTTTCATCGCACATCTAGAAAGAGCAATGGATAAAATGAAAGAAGATGCCAAAGGAATACCTGTGCACGAAATGAGAATTAACAATCTGAGATTTGCAGATGACATTGTTATTACTGAAGAAGATGAAAGAGAACTACAAAAAACACTGAAACTGTTAAATGAGGAAGGGAAGAGATTTGGACTTGTTATGAACTTTGAAAAAACAAAGAGAATGGTATTTGGTGAGAAGAATATGAAAAAAAAAGATACAAGTGGATGGAACTGATATAGAAAATGTAGAACAATTCACATATTTGGGAAGTAAACTGACATATGACTTGGACTATAAAACAGAAATAAAGATCAGGATTGCAAAGGGAAGAACAAATCTGAAGGCCATGGATAACATCTGGAAAAGTAAAGTGATCAGTCTGCAAACAAAACTAAGAGTATTGGAAACATGCATCTTCAGCGGTGTACTGTACGGATCTGAAACGTGGGTAATAAATAAGGAATCAAGAAAAAGAATTTTGGCATTTGAAAGAACTTGTTACAGGAAGATTCTAAGAATAGGATGGGTACAGAAAATCACCAATGAAGAGCTCTATCAGAAGATACAATCTAATGCAGAAGATTATAAAACGGAAGCTGCAATTATTTGGACACATCTGTAGAATGAGTGAGGACCGGAAGATAAAGACATTTATGTTTGGTATTTTGGATGGTTCCAACAGAAGACCATACAGAGAATGGATAGACGATATAAAAGACTCGTGTGGAATGGGTGTACAAAAACTGCGACACTGTGCACTGGACAAAGAAAGGTGGAAGAAGATAGTGAAACAGGTATCAGACATCAACGGGCAGTAAGCCCATGATTCATGATGAAATAATTTTGCATTTTGATGAAAGTGAATTATTTGGTTAACCTATCCTTTAACTCACTTTCATCATCAAATTGTAAAATGATTCAATTTAATTTAATTATTTATCTTCTTCCTATCGTGGATTTTAGCCAAGAATTCTGTTCTGATCTCATGCCATCACTTTCTTTGTCTTCCAATTCTTCTTTTTCCATTCATTTTATATTCATATAGTATTTTTGGCAGTCTGCTATTGTCCATTCGCCTTAGATCTAACAGATAAGTTTAGGTGTTGACGGTTATTCATGACTTAATTTTTTAACACTATTAACAACACCAAACAATTTAATCAAAAGATGTTTTATTAACTGCTTACATTTTGCTGAATTTCAAATCAGCATCATCAGAGCACAACACACTTGTACACACAACAGTGAGTAAGTAAAACAATAAAATTGCATTGCACAAAAGATCTAAATGTAAAGTAATCTCTTCGTGTAAAGGTAACCTGCATACAGATCTAAAGTATGCAGGTTACTTTACATGGGGAGGAAAAATCTACAAACAGATTAATGGTGTTTCTATGGGTTCCATCCTCTCTCCCCCCTTTAGCAAACATTTACATGGAACACTTTGAAAATAAAGTACTTACCACAGCTACATACAAGCCACTAGTTTGGTTACGTCATGTATATGATGTGTTTGCCATTTGGCCCCACGGACAAGACACTTTGGATGCATTTGTCACCTACCTAAACAGTCAACACCCCAAAATCCACTTCACAGTAGAAAAAGAATCTAATAACTGTTTACTATTTCTTGATACATTAGTCACCTGCATTTCAGATGGATCACCATCTTTTTCCATTTACAGAAAGCCAACACACACAGGAAGATACCTACATAAACAATCACATCATCATCCAGTCCAACAGTATGGCATTTTAAAAACACTCACACACAGAGCCAGAGTCATTTGCTCTAACGATACAGCTCTGACCACAGAACTCAAATATCTGTGCCATATGTTCTTAGTCAATGGCTACAATCTCTACAAAATAGATAAAATACTACACAGCCCCATTACTCCTCCCTTCCCTAATACACAGGAGCACAACATGACCATCTCTATTCCCTATGTCAGAGGTACATCAGAAAAGATAGCCAAAGTACTAATGAAACTTGGCCTTCGCACTATTTTCAAACCACATGTAAAACTAGCAACTCTGATCTGCTCACCTAAGGATGAACTTCACTCTTTAGCATACCCAGGAGTGTACAAACAGGAAGGTCAGTTAACATCTGCCTGGAAGAACATAAAAAATACATTTGCTACTATTACTATGGCAAGTCAGGAGTGGCAGACCATGCTTTGGACACTCCTTCACACATGGAAGAAAACGAATGTGCTATTTAGGAGTTGTTACAGATCTGAAACATTATTTTTTGAGTCAGCAATGGCTTTGAAGAACTCTCCTAACCTGAACAAGTATGGTTGCATTAATTTGACAAAAATTTCGGAAACTGTCATCCTAAGGGCAACTCCCACATAGCTGTAATTATTTTTTTCCCAAACATTAGAGAGTGCCATAAATAGGACTTTAGATCTTTTGTACATTGCAATTTTATTGTTTTACTTACTCACTGTCACATGTACAAGTGTGCTGTGCTCTGATGATGCTGATTTGAAATTCAGTGAAATATAAGCAGTTAATAAAACATCTTTTGATTAAATTGTCTGGTATTTTAAATACCATTAAAAAATTAAGTCATAAATTCACCTTAGACATTCTAACCATTTTTGTTTATATTTACTTCTATAGTAGTTCATTGGTATTATATTCAGAGACTGCAAAATTTCTTCATTTGTTTTATGGTCCCACTTGGTATATCAAGCTGATTTTCTGAGAAATTTCAACTCTGCTGTTTGAATGTTTTTCATCTTCTTTTTTATGGTACAAGTTTCACTTCTATATAATAAATTTGTTTAGGCAGGACAATATATAGTCTGATTCTTGAGTCTTTTTGTACCAGGGATGGCTTAAATATATTATTCATTACACCGTTTACTTCAACAAAATTCGATATTTTAATGTCTATATGTTTTTCATCTTTATATGATAAGTCACATCCCAGGTAGTTGAAAGTATTTACTTGTTCTAATATGTTATTATCTACCACTATTTTTCTTATTGGGTTTGCTCCTTTGAAAGCCATTATTTTTGTCTTTGTTTTTGTTATACGAATATAGAGCCTCTATAGCTCAATCAGTACAGATGAAGCCCTATGGTCAGAAAGACCTGGGTTTGATTCCCGTCCATGATGTGAGGAACTTTTATCTGACTACATGTTGCCTTGCGCTCTCCTCAAGAATTTCAGAAATCTCATGCCCTTTCTACTGTGTTGTTTCTTGTGCCCGTTTTATACTGCTATATTTAAAATCTTTCATAATGATTACTATATGATCAACAGCCAAAACATGCCGGCTTGGAAAGGTCCATGATACCAATCGAGCGATCGGGGTTGGATCGAAAAGTGGGATACCAAAAGAAAACAGAAACTGAAACTAACAGAACTACTATCAGTAGGAACATGGAATGTATGGACACTTTGGATGTCAGGAAAGCTAGAACTACTTCGCGAGGAAATGAAGAGATATCGGTGTGATATATTAGGACATGCAGAGATGCGATGGACATCATCAGGAGAGAAATGGATGTGAAGTCATATGTTGAGGGCATGACATCAAGCATGAAGCAGGAGTTAGCTTCCTTCTTAACCAGTGAAATGAACGAATCATAGCAGCAAGATTTCAAGCAAAACCATTATCAATAGTACAGATATATGCACCCACATCTGACAGCACAGATTAGGATATTGACTTATTTTACAAAGATCTCACAGAGACAATAGAAACAATACCAAAGCAAGATGTACTAATTATTGAAGGAGATTGGAATGCCAAAGTCAGAATAGATAATGATGGTTGGGAAAGTGTCATGGGAAAATATGGTTTTGGTTTCAGAGAAAGAAATGAACGAGGGGTGAAAAAATGTTAGAATTTGCTGTGGACCTGAGATGATGATCTGTAACACAAGATTCCAACAAAAGGACTGTAGAAAATGGACGTGCCGATCAAATGATGGGAAAACCAAGAACATGATTGATATGATTATGATTAAAAGAAGATGAATAACATCAGTACAGCAGTGTCAAACTTTTCAAGGAGCAGATATAGACTTGGATCATAGTTTAGTGATTGTGAACATCAAGTTGAAATTAAAAAGAAAATATAAACCCCATCATCAGAAATGAAGAGATATAGCAAGAATAAGTGAAGCAGAAATAGGAAGGAGGTACAGAACAGTGTTAAAAGAGAAAAGTGTAGACAAAGAAAAAAAAATTGAATCTAAGAGTGAAAGGAGCAATGAAGGCGATAGAAGATGCTGCTGAAGAAACAGTACCAGAAGAAGAGAAGATCAAGAAGAAGTGGATTAGACAAGAAACACTGAAATTAGTACAGGAGAAAAGAATGTTGAAGATTATTATTATTATGGGCGACTCCAAGAAGTACTTAGACTCATCTAGGGAGGCCCTAAACATCATGTCATTCACAACTGTTCGACATTCACATAGTATCTATCATACTTTGCCTTGAACTCATTCACTGTCATAGTACCCACAACAGACTCTGGCAGCTTATTCCACTCATTCACCACTCTAAAAGTAAAAAACCTAGCTCTAACACACCCTTACTAACCACACACTTGCCCAGCTTCCATGGATGTCCCCTAGTTCTCCCACCACCAGTCTTGTTCTCAAAAATATCCTCTGAATTAATCCTATAGAAATCCTTCAGCAATTTGAATGTATCAATCATATCTCCCACTTTTCCGCCTATCAACCAATTTTTGCAACCCACAAATCTTCAATCTGTTCTCATACGGTTCATGCCATAGTACTGCTATCATCATGCTCACTTGCCTCTGGATCCTCTCCGCCTCCTCCCCATCAAGAAAAAACCTAGGTGACCAAATCTGGGCACAGTAGTCGAGATGAGGTCTTATCAAGGCTCAGTACAGAGGTACAATAACTTCCTTGTCTCTGCTCGTCAAAGTATTTTTCACCAACCAAGTGAGTCGATGAGCTGATTTAGCCACTTTTGCAATGTGTCCCCTAAACTTCAACTTCCTATCCACCAACACTCCCAAGTCCCTGGCCTCATCAATAACCTCGAGTACAGTTCCACCAATGTGATATACTGCTGTTAATCTTTTCACCCCAAAATGCATAACCTTACATTTTGCCACATTAAATTGACATCCATTCTCCTTAGCCCAGACCTCCAATCTATCCAAATTATCCTGCAAAATTTTGACGTCTTCTGCATTCACTATTGCCCTACCCAACTTTGCACCATAAGCGAACAAATGAACCGTTCTTCTCATATCCTTCCCTATATTGTTAATGAACAAATTAAATAGCAGTCATCCAAGAACAGAACCCTGAGGTACACCACTAGTCACAGGCCATCTTTTGGACTCTACTCCTGAGTAAACTACTCTCTGATATCTCTCCATCAACCACCCTCATATCCATCTCACAAACCCTATATCTATTCCCATATGTTGCAGTTTACGGATTAGAATTCCATGTCGTATCCTGTCAAAGGCCTTAGCCAAGTCCAGCAGTATCACTGTAAACCCATTACCCTTATCCAGTTCAGCCATCACTGTGTTATAAAACCTGAGCAAGTTACTGAGGCATGATCTACCCTTCCCAAAACCATGTTGTCCCCCATACAGTATCTCATTTTCATCAGTCCATTCCTGTATTTTTCCCTTGACTACTTTCTCCAAGACCTTGACAATGACCCCTGATATGCTAGAAGATAAGAAGGGATACATCAGAACAAATAGAGGAACAATATAGAAGAAAGTGTAATGAGGTGAAAAAAGCAGTCAGAATGGATAAGATGAAATGGTTAGAAGCCCAATGCAATAATATAGAACAGCACTATGGAGAGCATAAAACTAGGGTGGTGTTCAAAATGATTAGAACCATTAATAGAAGATAAAATTGTACAGCAGTGGACAAGATACTGTAGTGAGTTATATGAAGAAAAACTAAGTTTAGATAGGGTTGGGAATCTGACTGAAGAATTGAAGCAGATATCACCACCATGAAATGGGTATGATATGGACATTTTAAGAGGAGAGGTAGAAAATGCAATAGGACAGCTATCACACAACAAGAGTCCTGGTAATGATAACATCACTGGATAAATGATTAAATATGGTGGCGAAAGTATGGTTACAGAAGTATGGTAAGGTGGTGATGATGATGATTTTGACAGAAAGATTGAGAACACAATTGGAAGCATACCTTGCAGACGAGCAAGCAGGATTTAAGAAATATAGAACTACAATTCAACAAATTTTGACGATGTGGTTAATAGCAGAGAAAGCTAGGAGAAAAAAACATAAACATATATACTTGTTTTGTTGATTTTCAGAAGGCATTTGACAGTATCGACCAGAAAGTGACATCAGCAGTGCTAGAATCCTATGGAATTGACAGAAAACTAACAGATATACTAAAAGATGTTTATAAGAATGCAGTTGCAGTAGTTAGAATACGTGATAATTTGGGGAAATGGTTTAAAACAAGCAGATGTACTAGACATGGGGGAGGGGAACAAATATCACCAAGCATTTTCATCACACATTTACAAAGAGCAATGGATAAAATGAAGATGCAGAAGGAATATCAGTGCATGGAATGAGAATTAACAATCTGAGATTTGCATGTGACATTGTTATTATGGAAGAAGACGAAAGAGAACTCCAAAAAAACACTGAAGTTGTTAAATGAGGAAGGAAAGAGATTTGGACTTCTTATGAACTTGGGAAAAAACAAAGACAATGGTATTTGGTGAGAAGAACATGAAACAAAGATACAAGTGGATGGAATTGATATAGAAAATGCAGAACAATTCATTTATTTGGGAAGCAAAATGATATATGATTTGGACTGTTAAAAAGAAATAAAGATCTGGAATGCAAAGGGAAGAACAAATCTGAAGGGCATGGATAACATCTGGAAAAGTAAAGTGATCAGTCTGCAAATAAAACTAAGAGTACTGGAAACATGCATCTTTAGCAGTGTACTTTATGGATCTGAAACGTGGGTAATTTGACAGAAGAGGATATAATAACAGGAATAGAAGTCGCTGGGTACAGCATTTTTTGGCAGGATAGGAGGGGAAAGCGTGGTGGTGGAGTACTGTTTATGATAAGTGACGACTTATGTCCTCTAAGAGTGGAGACTTTGGAAGGCAGTGAGACAAATGATTTTGAGAGCATATGGTGTGATGTAGAGGTGGGCAAGAAAGGATATTTATTGGGGTGTTGCTACAGACACAGGAGCACAGAGGATGGTGACCAGGAGATGTTCACACAGTTAAGTTTGGCAAGTGCAAGAAGAATGATTGTTATGGGAGATTTTAACTACAGTAGTATAAATTTGAGAGAGGAAGATGCATGTAGCAATAGGGGAATGGAATTTCTAGAATTATTGATGGACAAATATCTTAGGCAACATGTAACAGAGGGAACAAGAGGTTCAAGAGTTTTGGATTTGGTTTTAGCATCAGAAGAGTTGATAATAACTGAGATGACATCTCTCCCACCAGTTGGAGAGAGTGACCATATGGTTTTGACTTGGAAAATGAATAGACATGCAGGAGAATCAAAGAGACAGGAACTTATGTTCAATATAAAGCAGGTGATTATAATAGTCTTAGACGTCAACTTCGGGAAGTTTCATGGAGGGAGGAATTGGAAGGCCGGGATATCATTAGTGCATGGAAAATTGTGAAAGAATATTTGTTAGCAGCAATGGTAAGTAGTATACCAAGAGTGAAGAAGAGGACACAATTTGGAGTAAAGTGGATGACAAACAATATTAAACAGGCACTGCATATGAAAAAGAGACTATGGAAGAGATATAAGGAGACAGGTGAAGAGAAGATGCATGAAGAATATAAGACACAGGCCAGAAGAGTGACTAGTGTGGCAAGGAAAGCAAAACTGGAATACGAGAGAAGACTGGCCCTAAGATTCAAAGACAATCCAAGGGAATTTTTTTAGCTATGTGGCCAGTAAGAGGAGAAATGACTGTGGAAGAATGATATTGTGGGATAAAAATGAGAATAAAGTAACTGATGCAGAGGACATAGTAGAATTGTTCAATGAACACTTTATTGGAGAATTTCATCCAAGAGGAGTCAGTTTTAATGCTAGAGGGATAGAGCAGGTTCAAGGTTTAGAGGTACAGGAGGAGAGTGTGTTTCAGATACTGAGTACTCGGAATGTCAGTAAAGCTTTGGGACTGGATGGTATTTCACCATGAGTTTTAAGAGAATGTGCCAGGGAACTGACAGTGCCTTTAACCTGGCTTTTCAATGAAAGTCTGGCTGTGGGAAAGGTGCCCAGGGAATGGAAGGAAGGTAAGATAGTGCCATTGCATAAGGGTGGTAACAGGCTGGAAGTGTCTAATTATAGGCCAGTTTGTGTGTCATCAGTAGTTGTTAAGATCTTGGAGAAAGTAGTGAGGGACCGTATACAGGATTGGGCAGATGAGGATAATGTTATCTGTGAGAGTCAACAATTTGTGAAGGGGGTTCTCTTGTTTTAGTAACATGCTAGCCTTTTATAATAAAGTTACAAGAACATTAGATGAGGGAAAGGCATATACTGCAATTTTCTTAGACTTAGCAAAGGCATTTGACAGGGTGCCACATGATAAGCTGATATTTAGGTTGCAGCACATGGGTCGGGATGTCAGATTGGTCAACTGGATTCAGGATTGGCTGTCTGATAGGTATCAGAGAGTTGTGTATGGTGGAGCAGTTTCAAGGAGGCAAAGGGTTACAAGTGCAGTCCCACAGGGCTCAGTACTGGGACCTATATTGTTTAACCTTTATATCAATGATTGCCAGTGGATTTCAAGGGGATATTCAGTTTTGCAGATGATGCGAAGCTGGGAAGGATTATTAGTAATAGTGTAGATGTGGTAGCCCTGCAAGAGGATTTGAATAAACTAGATAGATGGGCAAATGAATTGGGGTTTCAGTTTCATGCAGCAAAATGTAAGGTCTTGAGGTTTGGGAAACATCAATGGGATGCTGCATACTCATCCAAGTGTTTGAAGAAAGAGTTATACTGGAGGAAGTAGTGGAGACAAGAGATCTGGGGTTAATGATTGATAGAAACCTGAAATTTAGGGGACATATTGCAAAGGTGGTGAAGGTAACACAGAGGATTGCTGCAATTATGAGAAGAACACTGACCTGCAGAGATAAAAGGGTTATCATTCCGTTGTATAAGTCTCTGATCAGACCACACTTAGACTATTGTTCTCAGATTTGGTCCCCAGGATTTGAAGGGGATAAATTAACTGCACAAAAGGTACAGAGACGGATGACAAAGATGGTTTCAGGACTGTACAATTTTGGTTATGAGGATGGCTGAGGGAATGTGGACTGTAGAGTTTGGTGGATAGAAGAAGGAGAGGTGATATGATTGAGACTTTTAAACTGTTGAGAGGTGGTTACAGGGTTGACAGTGGGGGGTTCTTTCGCTTGGAACAGCAGGAGGGAGTGATGACAAGAGGCCATCCCTGGAAGTTACGAAAGGAAACTGTGAGCAAGAGGGTGAGGAGTGGTTTCTTTGCATGGAGGGTGGCTGAACAGTGGAATACATTGCCTGATGGAGTGGTGAGTGTGAGAACGGTCAATGAAAGGAGTGATATGATAAACTTTGTGTTTCTAGGGGGGGACCTCCCCTCAATGAGTCTTGACAGACTTTATGTTCTTAGGAAGGACCTCCCATGATGAGTCTTTTGACTCCATGCAGGCCTGAATAATAATAATAATAATAAATAAGGAATCAAGAAAAAATTTTGGCATTTGAAAGAACTTGTCACAGGAAGATTCTAAGAATAGGATGGATTCAGAAAGTCACAAATGAAGAGCTCTATCAGAAGATACAACCAAAGGAGAATCTAATGCAGAAGATTATAAAATGGAAGCTGCAATTATTTGGACATATCTGCAGAATGAGTGAGGATCAGATGATAAAGATATTCATGTTTGGTATTATCGATGCCGTAAACACAAGTAGTAGACCATACAGAGAATGGATAGACAACATAAAGGACTGGTGTGGAATGGGTGTACAGAAAGGTGGAAGAAGATAGTGAAGGAGGCATCGGACACCAACAGGCAGTGAGCCTTTAGTTCGTGATGATGATCACTCACTTTGCACTTCCCAAATTTATCTGCCTAAATATTTCTTCTCATCACTCTGTGTTTCCTGACTAATAGCAACATTTCACTAAATATCCTGTCCTGTATACCACCATCTCACACCACATTCTCTCAAAACTGTTACTACCCTCCAATTTTTCTCCATACCAAGAGAACACAACTTATCATGTACCATAAGTAACACTCCACTAACCAATTTGTATTTCCATACAGAAGATGATGAATTCTTCTACTTCTTTCCTGTCTGGAATAGAAGAAAACATGATCTTCTGTCAACCATGTTTCACAGTGATTCCAATAATCTCTGGAGAGAGATTGAGGCTAATTGTGCCACCAATTCATTTCTTTTATTCCTAATATTCATGGCATTTCTCATAAAGAAAAACCAATGCATTATCAGTACAGGTATTTATATTCTCCAAAAGTTATGTACATAGAAGGCAGAGATGCAAGAGGAAAATAGTGGCAGTGGTTTCGAGGTAGTATGGAATGAGATAGGGGTGAACAGAATGAAATACTCAGTCAGATGTTATTATAGACCTGGTAATGTGGATGTTATTATAGACCATGAAATGTATAATCAAATTAGCAAGCAAATAAGAAAATGGTAATCATAATCGGGTGATTTTAATTATGGCAGTATAGATTGGGATGATAAGATAGCAACTGGAAGTAAAGAAAATGTGTTTCTTGAGTTTTTGAGAGACAACTACTTCAGGCAGTACAGAGGGCACATGAGGACTGAGGGTCTTGAATTTGATATCTCATCGAGGATGTCATTATAAATGAGATGTCAAATCACTCTCCAGTTTTGATGAAAGTGACCATGAAGTGATCACTTGGGTGGTTGCTAACAGTATGAGGACCTCTGTGAGGAAAGAATCTATGTAAAACTATGAGGCTGGTGATTATGAGATGCTCTGGAGACAGCTTGCAGGTGCAGCATGGAATGAGGAATTGGCTGGAAAGGAGATCAATGCTGCTTGGGTGATATTCAAGAACTAACTAGTAGAAGCAATGTTTTGTTTTTTTTTGTTAAATGAAGGTTAAATAAAGTAGAAAAAGGCATTATGGATGTGACATAAGAGGAGTGGTAATAATCAATTCCATGAAGATTACAAAGAATAGGCAAGGAGGGTGACTTGGTTGGTAAGAGTAGCAAAATTAAAGTATGAGCACCACTTAGCAAAAAATAATCCTAGAGAGTTCTTTCGATATGTAGCTAGCAAAAAAAAAAAAAAAAAAAAAAAAAAAAAAAAAAAAAAAAAAGAATGATTATAGAAGGATGACACTGATTGGAAAAAATTGCATAAGAAGAACAACTGCTGCAGAGGATATAACTGAGATATTTAATGAGCAGTTCATAAAGGTCTTTCATTTTTGTGAATGTGACATGAGAGTTTGAGAGCAGTTTGATGAGGAGGAGAGACTGACTGTAAGTGAGCAAGAGGTGTATGGGGAATTGAGCAAACTTCTTGTTAATAAGGCTGTGGGACTTGATAATATAACACCACATATTTTGAAGGAATGTGCCAGGGAGCTGGTAATTGCTTGACATATTTGTTTAATATGAGTCTTGCGTCTTGCACTGGGTTGAGTTCCAAAGGAGTGGAAGGAAGGCAAGATTGTACTGCTTCATAAGGGAGGTAACAGAACTTATGCATCAAGTTATAGGCCTATCTGTGTGTCAAATGTTGATTAAGGTGTTTCAGAAGCTGTTAACAACTAGGATTCAGAATAAGGTTGACAAAAGTGATATTATCCTTGATGGACAGGATGGATTTGTTAAAGATAGGTCATGTTTTAGTAAATTACTTACTTATTACAATAAGGTGATGGCTTCATCAAACAAAGGAGATGGATACACAGTAGGATACTCAGATTTTGCAAAGGCTTTTGATATATTACCACATGATAAGTTGATACTTAAACTAAAGAAGATGGGCTTGGATATTAGACTAGTGCACTGGATTGGAGATTGGCTATTTGATAGATATCAGTAAGTTGTGTATGGGGGAGCAATATCCCAGAAGAGGAAAGTCATTAGTGGCATGCTTCAGGGGTCTGTTTTAGGGCCATTGCTGTTTAACCTGCATGATAATGGGGAAGATTTGGATGGGATATCCTATAACAACCTCTTACTAAATATATACATCTCTATCTTATCCTCTCTCTTCCTCCTATCCAAGAGGTGTATGGAGAATTGTTCGCAGGTGATGCAAAGTTGGGACAAACTATGAGGAGTAGAGCAGATGTTCTGGCCTTACAAGGAGACTTGAATTGATTGAGTGAATGAGCATAGGAATGGGAATACCAGTTCAATGTTGCAAAATGTAAGGTTTTAAAATTTAGGAAACAAAGATGGGATGTAGAATTTACACTTGATGGGATATAATTTTGGAGGCAGAGGAAATAAGAGATCTTGGGTGATGGCAGATAAGGATCTAAAATTTAGAGGATACATTGCCAAAATTATGAGGTCGACACAACGAATTCTGGGAACGATACAGAGTTAGAAGTAAGGAGATTCCATAGTATAATTCCTTGATTAGGTCACATGAACCACTGTGCACACATTTGATCACATGGTTTTCAAAAGGACGAAAATATGTTTAAAAGGGTGCAGAGGCAAACGACTAAGGTAGTTTCTTATGCTTGGAATGTTGCATATGAGGAAAGGTTGAGATGATGCAATTTGCAGAGTTTAGTGGATAGGAGGAAGCGGAAGGACAAGATAAAGATGTATAGTTTAGCAAGAGGTTGTTATAGGATAAATGATAAAAAGGTTTTTCATAAAATGGTGGAAGATTGGGGGAGAACAAGAGGTCTGGAAGTAGTATAGTCTGGAAGTAGTATAAGGGGGTGTGTGGGCAAGGGAGCAACAAACAGGTTTTTTGCATGGAGAATTGGGGGGGAGGGGACCCAAAAATTACCAGAATTTTTTTTTTTTTTTAATTTTATTAAAGTTTATACCATATTCTAGTCTTCTTCAGAGTACTTGCCATGTGAGTCAATGCACTAGTCCCAACATTTTTTCCATACATTTCATTTGCAATGAAATGTGTCTCAGAGGACACACATTTTATTTGCAAATCTTCTGTTAAAATACGCTTACAAAAACTCCAAGACAAATTCATCTCTTCATAAACTTGCTCAATGGTCTTTCAACAATCTTCATTGATTTCCTGGCAAACCTTTTCAATGATTTCATCATTTCTGCTTGTCAAAGATCATGCTTTAGGTAAAACACAGGTGTACGAATGAATTTCCTAAAGCATCATCTTTAAAGGCTTGCTGAAGCATAACAGTAGTTTCAGCTGCAGTTTTATCCAAAAGAAAACAAAAAATCACATAACATTCTCTGTTCCTTGTGGTCAGCAGTAACAAAATTGCCAAACCTGCTTATAAGTGCCAACAAAAAGCATCCAGAACAATGAACCAGTATGCAGAGATGCTACTTGCCAGACTGGTGCGGAAAACTGCACACTCATGATGCCTAGTGGCATCATCTGTAACTAGAAAATGCGCATGCTTCAATTTCAGATTCCAATTAATTTTGGGTATCCACTTTTACAAAATTTAGTGGATATTAGGAAGAGTGGTGATATGATAGACAAGTTCAAGTTGATAAGGGATTTTATAGGATCAATGTTGAAGAAGTTTTTCATAAAATAGTGGGAGATCAGAGAGAACAAGAGGTCATCCCTGGAAGCTGTATAAGGAAGGCGTGAACAAGGGAATGAAAAGCAGGCTTTTTTGTATATAGAGTTGTGAATGATTGGAATGCCTTGCCTGAGAGTGTGGTGTCTGCAGAGAATTTGAATATGTTTAAGCAAGGTATGATGAGCAGTGTGTATGACAAAGGGACCTATTAGATGGGTCTTTGATTCTATGGGGTCTAGATAATAATAATATTCCCTCTTGACTCTATTTGAAACATTATACCATACATTTTGACTATTCCCACAAAACTGTAACCATTTCACACTTTAAAGGGATATCAGATAAACAGAATACTACAGAAATACAACCTTAATGCCACCTTTAAACCTCCTGCAAAGTTAAAGAACTTATTCAACTCATCCAAGGATCCACTCCATCTTCTGGTCCACCCTGGAGTATACCGTATTCGTTGCACCTGTGATTTGTCCTATATAGGTGAAACAGGACACACACAGTTCCTATCGGAAAAAAGGAACATAAAGGCACATTAAACTTAATAACTATGGTGAATCCGAACTTTCTGATCATGCCCTGAATACTGTACATAGAACTGAATAGAAAGGCACCTGTTGTTTACATCACACTAAAACATGGTATGAACATTGCTTGTAATTGTTTATACTTTTCTTATTTATTTGTACTCCCTAATACTTATTTATTGTTTATTTTTGAAACTAATTTGAATAATTAACGATTACGCTAGTAGTCCCTCAGCAGTAACGAATGATGGGGGATTCAGCTGCAGTTGCAAATGGCGTGTCGCCAAGTCCTCCGCCATTTAGGCACTCTATTATAAGCAATATAATAAGAGAGTTTGTGGCATGCAGTATTTGCGGCATGCATGCATCTCAGGGATTGGATGTCTTACTTGTGAGAGAGGATGCGCGTGTGTGTTTAAAGTGCAGGCAGTGGGAGGATATAAATGCAATAGATATCTCAATAACCGACCTTGTTGCTCCAGGAACAGGAAACGAATACAGGAAGACGAGTAGTGTGATAGGAGAGAAGAAAAAAATGTGAATGAGAAAATAATAGTTGATAGTGTGGAAGGCATGAGTGACTGAAAGTTTAGATGGTTTTGTTTGGGAGAGTGAATTTCGATTTAGAGTGACTGACCTGCAGAGGGAGATGAGGGAGATAGAGGAGCTGAAAGAGGAGGTGGAATGTCTTGGGAGAAGTATGATAAGTATAAAAGATGAGATTAGCAGAATGGAAGAGATAAATGCAAGGCAAATCAGAGTAGGGGAGAGAGAGAGTTTTGGGAATAATAGGAGAGGAGAGAAATTTGTGAATGATAAAAGAGGAGAGAATGGAATTGGCTATGGAAATGGAGAGAATGGAAACAGGAGAGAGAGAGGTATGGAAGTGCTACAAGAGGAGAAAATGGAAACAGTAGCAAAGAGGGAATGAGAGAGAGGTATGGGAATGCTAGAAGAGGAGAGAATAGAAACACTAGGAGAGATGGAATGAGAGAGAGGCATGGCAGTGCTAGAAGAGGAGAAAATGGAAACAGTAGGAAAGAGGGAATGAGAGAGAGGTATGGGAATGAAAGAAGAGGAGAAAAATGGAAACAATAGGAGAGAGAGAGAGGGAATGGTAAGAGGTATAATGTATGGGGATTCAATGATCCGTGCTGTTCAAGATAGGATGTGTGAGAAGTGTTTGCCAGGAAGAACGATAGAAAGGGTGGCTATGGCAGTTAACAGAGGTGAAAAGGTGGATGAGATGATTGTGATGGTGGGAACAAATGACTTGAGTGGTGGTGTAAATAGGGCAGCGAGAGATATGAGATTCTTGCTTGAGGTGGTACGAAAGAAGACAGAGAGGAAAAATGGTGTCTGTGTTACCTAGGTATGATAATGACGAACTGAGCAGCAGAAGAGCAGTAATATTGAATGACATAATAGCTAGAATATGTGACAAGATAGGACTGGAATATGCAGATGCTTGGAGTCAGTTTGAGGACAGAGAGGAATTGTATGCTAGAGACCACTTACATATGAATGAGGAAGGACTTAGCCATCTGGAGAGATTGCTGTTCTGAAAAAGTCAGTGTGCCCTAGGAAGAAAGGTAGCAGGGGTGGCATCTTGTGGGAATGGATATTTGGGAGAAGGGGGACGACATCAGGTAACACTGAGCCCAGTGGAGTCTAGAGGGGATCATGCTGGGTATAGAAACAACGGCATTTATATGCTATATACTAATGCCAGGAGTATCCAGAATAAGGGAGAGGAATTGGTGGTGCAGATAGCATCAGCCTGACCAAAAATTATTGGGATCGCTGAGACATGGTTGACAGAAGGGGATATAATAACAGGAATAGAAGTTGCTGGGTACAGCATTTTTCGGCAGGATAGGAAGGGAAAGTGTGGCGGTGCAATACTGCTTACAATAAGTGATGACCTATGTCCTCTAAGAGTGGAGAATTTGGAAGGCAGTGACACTAACAATTTTGAAAGCATATGGTGTGAGGTAGAGGTGGGCAAGGCAGGATATTTAGTGGGTTGTTGCTACAGACCCAGGAGTACAGAGGGTGGGGGACCAGGAGATGTTTAGACAGTTAAGTTTGGCAAGTGCAAGAAGAATGATTGTTATGGGAGATTTTAACTACAGTAGTATAAATTTCAGAGAGGAAGATGCATGTAGCAATAGGGGGAATGGAATTTCTAGAATTATTGATGGACAAATATCTTAGGCAACATGTAATAAAGGGAACAAGAAGTTCAAGAGTTTTGGATTTGGTTATAGCATCAGAAGAGTTGATAATAACTGAGATGACATCTCTCCCACCAGTTGGAGAGAGTGACCATATGGTTTTCACTTGGAAAATGAATAGACATGCAGGAGTATCAAAGAGATGGGAAAGTATGTGGAATTATAAGGCAGGTGATTATAATAGTCTTAAACGTCAACTTGGGGAAGTTTCATGGAGAGAGGAATTGGAAGGCCATGATATCATTAGTGCGTTGGAAATTATGAAAGAATATTTGTTAGCAGCAATGGTAAGTTGTATACCACGAGTGAACAAGAGGACACAATGTAGAGTAAAGTGGATGTCAAACAATATTAAACAGGAATTGCATGCGAAAAAGAGGCTGTGGAAGAGATGTAAGGAGACAGGAGAAGAGAAGATGCATGAAGAGTATAAGACACAGGTCAGAAGAGTGACTAGTATGGTAAGGAAGACGAAACTGTAATATGAGAGGAGATTAGCCCTAAGATCCAAAGACAATCCTAGGAACTTTTTAGATATGTGGCTGATATTGTGGGATAAAAATGGGAATAGAGTGATTGATGCAGAGGATATAGTGGAGTTGTTCAATGAACACTTCATTGGAGTATTTCATCCTGGAGGAGTCAGTTTTAATGCTAGAGGGATAGGGCAGGTTGAAGGTTTAGAGGTACAGGAAGAGTGTGTTTCAAATACTGTGCTCTGGATGTCAGTAAAGCTGTGGGACTGGATGGTATTTCACCACGAGTTTTGAGAGAATGTGCTAGGGAACTGACAGTGCTGTTGACCTTGCTTTTCAATGAAAGTTTGGCTATGGGAAAGGTACCCATGGAATGGAAGGAAGGTAAGATAGTGCCATTACATAAGGGCAGTAGCAGACTGGAAGTCTCTAATTATAGCCCAGTTTGTGTGTCATCAGTAGTTAGTAAGATCTTGGAGAAAGTAGTGAAGGACCGTATACAGCATTGGGCAGATGAGGGTAACGTTATCTGTGAGAGTCAACATGGATTTGTGAAGGGGCGCTCTTGTTTTAGCAATATGCTAGCCTTTTATAATAAAGTTACAAGAGCATTAGATGAGGGAAAGGCATATAGTGCTATTTTCTTAGACTCGGCGAAGGCATTTGACAGGGTGCCACATGATAAGCTGATATTTAAGTTGCAGCACACACATAGGTCTGGATGTCATATTAGTCAATCAGATTCAGGATTGGCTGTCTGATAGGTATCAGAGAGTTGTGTATGGTGGGGCAGTTTCAAGGAAGCAGAGGCCTACAAGTGGTGTCCCACAGGGCTCAGTACTAGGACCTATATTGTTTAACCTTTATATAAATAACATTGTCAGTGGATTGCAAGGGGATATTCAGTTGTTTGCAGATGATGCAAAGCTGGGAAGTTATTAGTAATAGTGCAGATGCGGCAGTTCTGCAAGAGGATTTGAATAAGCTATATAGATGGGCAAATGAATGGGGATGTCGGTTTAATGCAGCAAAATGTACGGTTTTGAGGTTTGGGAAACATCGATGGGACACTGCATATTCTATGGGAGGAGTTATACTGGAGAAAGTAGGGGAGACAAGATATCTGGGATTGATGATTGATAGAAACCTGAAATTTAGGGGACATATTGCAAAGGTGGTGAAGGTAACACAGAGGATTGCTGCAATAATGAGAAGGACACTGACCTGCAGAGATAAAACAGTTATCATTCCGTTGTATAAGACCCTGATCAGACCACACTTGGACTATTGTTCTCAGATTTTGTCCTCAGGATTTGAAGGGGATAAATTAAGTGTGGAAAGGGTACAAAGGTGGATAACAAAGATGGTTTTATGAATGTACAATGATAGTTATGAGGATCAGCTGAGGGAATGTGGACCGTAGAGTTTGGTGGATAGAAGAAGGAGAGATGATATGATTGAGACTTTTAAACTGTTGAGAGGTGGTTACAGGGTTGACACTGGGGAGCTCTTTCGCTTGGTTGAACAGCGGGAAGGAGTGATGACAAGAGGCCATTCCTAGAAGTTACGAAAGGAAAATGTGAGCAAGAAGGTGAGGAGTGGTTTCTTTGCATTGAGGGTGGTTGAACCATGGAATGCATTGCCTGATGGAGTGGTGAGAGCGAGAACGGTCAATTAGTTCAAGGAGTGGTATGACTTTGTGTTTCTTAGGAAGGACCTCCTATGATGAGTCTTTTGACTCCATGGAGACCTGAATAATAATAATAACATGAATTTAAGTAGGCTTGTGAAATTCTTATCAACTACCCTAATTTTAACAATAATGATGGTCTAAAAATCCCAAGAATATGGAAGGCATATATTCTACCCACATAACCTTTTCGTCTAAGTTAATTATAAATATGTCTGTAAATAATCCAGAATCTTAATTCTAATATAACGACTCTCATATTAAATTAGGACATGATTTTTCCTGTAATAAAATTATCTATATGAATTTGTTCTCTGATAATGTTATAAATAGAATATAGCTTTGAAGTAAGTTTTTTTTTTTACCTCACTAGAGATATAGCCAGTAGAATAATGGTTGATCAAATCATTGTTTCTTTGGCATACTGTCTGAAATGTAATATAATTTGTCTCAGTATATATATATATGTGTGTGTGTGTGTGTGTGTGTGTGTGTGTGTGTGTGTACTAAAGATGATGACCTTAATACAAAAGTCAAAATGTCGAGATATTAAAGTAATTAATTAAAAAAATAATTGAAAAAAAATTGAAAATTAATCCTTAATTTGTCTGAAATGAACAGTTAGCTATGCCCTTGAGTTGGGTTGTTTGATGAAAGTCTTACAGTGGGTAGGGTTCCTAAGCAGTGGAAAGAAGCCAAAATAGTACCCCTCCACACAACTTAGCACATAAGTTGTAGTACAAGCTTGAAATGATGAGAATAGATAGTATATTGGTTAGATGGATCAAATATTGGCTCTTTCAATTTGGATCAGAACAATACCAGAAAGTTGTGTATGATGGAATAGTGTCATCTCACAAAAGGAGGGTAACCAGTAGCATGCTCCAGGGTTCTGTTCTTGGGTCCTTGCTCTTTAACTTGTTTGCAAATGATATGTCACGTGGACTGATTGGGGATCTTCAGTTGTTTGCTGATGATGCAGAGTTGAGGAGAATTATAAGTAGCACTGCTGATGTTAATTTCCTCCAGGAAGATTTGAATACACTTTTGTCTCAGACAAAAGGAGTGGGGGTTTTAGTTTTAATATTAATAAGTGGAAGGTATTGCATTTTGGAGAGTAGAAATATAAGGCAGTGTACTATATTGACAGTGTCGTACTGCAGGAAGTAGATGAAATTCAAGATTTGTGAGTGATGGTTGACAGTATACTGAAGTTTACAGTGCATATGGTAAGTGTTGCACACTGCACATTGTAGTACCGCTATAATAAGAAGTACTCTAATATGTAGAGTACTTCTTATTATAGTCTTATTATATCACTGTGCTCAGATTGGGTCAACTGGTTTTCAGTGTGATGTGGAAACATTGGAGATGTTCCACAGACAAGTGACTAAGACAATATCAGGACTTTGGAATGCTGGCTATGGAAAGAGTTTGAAGAAATGTGGTTTGCAGAGTTTGGTGGAAAGGAGGAAAAGAGGTGATATGATAGACACATTTAAGTTAGTGAGAGGATTTTATTGGATTAATCCAGGTGGTTTTATTAAACAAATATAAGACAATAAAAATAAAAGCAGAGGCCATGCCTGGAAGTGATGAAGAGTAGATTTTTTATAAGGAGAATTGTCAGTGAATGAAATGCATTACCAGAATGTGTTGTTAATGCAAGATGTGTTAAGGATTTTAAGATTTGGTATGATAAATATGTTGTCAGTTGAATGATTCTCCCATGATATGTCTGCCGACTCCATGGAATGTGCAATAATAATACTATCAGATAATAATAATAATATATTAAATGTTACTGAAGAGAATTAACATCAGCAGTGCTGATGTTTTTTCCAAAGGAGTAAAATCATGTCTCTAATTCAATGAGTGATGTGCATTTTATTACACTTAAAAAATCATATAATAGTGAAACTTACCTATACTACTAGGAACATGCTTGCCTGAATATTGAAGACAGCTAGTTACATTAACACAAGACATCCTTTTACCGTTAAAGTTGCAGTTGGTGGTATTCATATTTATTTGGGAAGGATTAAATACCAAATTTGATCTCAGCTGAACAACAGGATTGGACCTAGCAAGAAAGGAAGGCAGGGGATAGAAATAGACAGCAATATAGAAAATAAATTTAATGACTTATTTCTTCATTATGGAGACCACTATTACTAACAGGCTGGAGTAATACAGTTAAAGATAATATAAAGTTAATTATTCAAGTTTCGCAATCTGATATTTGTGGTAAGGTCATCAAATATATAGTACATACAGTCACCATGTATGCATACAACACACACAAAAAGGAACAAAGAAAATTACAACTAATGCTCTTGAGCCTGACTGCCAATGAGGGGAAGCGCGTGCGTGCGCGCGCACACACACACACACACACACACACACACACACACACACACACACACACACAGAGCCTTGGCAAGAAGTCAATGGACAACCTCATCAGCAAGGTGCATCGTGCCATTTAACAAGGCATGCATTTCTAGCTGATATAAATTGGAGGAATATGATGATCCCAAGTCAGTGCAACTGTGTCCAGGTGAAATGGCTATGAGAAGGGAACTGACAGAGTTTGAAAGAGGTGTGTTGTGATAGGATACTATGTTGCAGGTCTCTCTCTGTTCAGCAAATTATCGACAAATTAGTCATTCCAGGTTGACAAGACTGAAACACAAGAATGAACAGCAAGTGCTATCTGCTGTGGATGACCCACCACACTCACTGAATGTGAATATAGGATATGCTACTAAAGATAATATGTAAAAACTGCCATTCATTGTCTATTCATTAACTGACAGTTTGAATGTGGAGTTCAGGGCATCGACTGGAACACCAATCTGCACAAAAATATTCAGAACGAAGGCTCACAACATGGGTTTCCACAGTAGGATTGCAATATGCAAGCCCTGCATTACTTGAACCAGCATGCATCATTGTCTTCCGTGGTGGAATGTGGAAGTTTCGACAGCTGTGTTATGGACTGAACTATCACGCTACACCTCTACTGATCAGATGGACATGTGTTGGTGTGGCAGATGCCTGGTGAATGTCTCTTACCAGAGTGCATAACCCTAACTATAAAGTTTGGAGGCGGTGGTGCAATGATATGGTTCTGTTTTTCCTGGTTTGGCCTTAGACCTCTGTTTGTGGTACCACAAATATTGCCACAGGTATCTGAACATTCTAGACAATGCAATGCTTCCTACTTTGTGGCATTTCTATGGAACTGACCATTCTCTTTCAGCAAGACAATGCACCCTAACATAAGGCTGCTGCTGTAACTGAGTGGTTTGTGGATATGAATGTCACCACACTTGACTGGTCCCCACAGAGACCTTATCTCAACCTTATTGCATATCTGGGATGAATTGAAGTATCAGAATTGAAGTAATCATACTCTTGTGGAAAGTATACCACATAGGCTTGCTGCATTCATTGCAGCGAAAGAAGTTCATACATCTTATTAAGGTGGAGGTAGGATGGCTGTTTGTTTCTTACACTGTGGTGTCCATTGACTTTGTTCCAAGCAGTGAATATATATACAGTCATACCCCGACTTACGCTACCCCCACTTACGCAGTTTCTTATATGTACGTATTCCCATCCCGCTTCACCACTAGTCGCATCTTTTCAGCGCTGGCCGCTTTCGCCAGTGTCGCACATGCTGTGAACAAGCACTGACGTGTTTCGCCAGTCTCCATTCATACACGATTTTTATAGTCTACAAATCTTGTGATTGTTTAATGTTATGTTCTTGATAAAAATTTTATCACATAAAAAATAATAATGTCGTCCAAAAGAAGCAAGTCCGATTCTTTTGGATGACATTATTCTTTTACAGCTAGCAAGAAAAGAAAAACACTGACTTCGGAAACAAAACTCAACATTATTAAGGATTTTGAAGGTGGAATGAAAATTTGTGAGATAGCAAAGAAGTTCGATCTACAGGAATCCACAGTAAGAACAATCATAAAAGAAAGGTTTACAGATTTTGGAGGACATAGATTCTAATGAGGAACGAATTGTAGCCACAAGGCAAGGAATAAAAAAATCATTAGCTCGTTATGAAGAAATTTTGTATGACAAGAAAAAGACATTATGCCGTCAGACGAATCTATTAGATTTTATGAAACCATCGACATAGAAATAACTGTCTTTTTTTTATGTACGAAAAACTACAATGATGATTATATTTCTTAAAAAATATAGGTGTTTTTGTAAACCTTTGGTCCCAATTAACTAATATTTTGTATGTTTGTATATATAAATTACATGCAAAATTTACCCCGAGTTATGCGAATTCGAATTACGCGCCCTTTGTTGGTACCACCTACTGCGTAACTTCGGGGTATGACTGTGTATATATATATATATATATATATATATATATATATATATATATATATATATATATATATATAACATCAATTCTATCCTCAGGGTTTCTATAGGCTACTAATGATAGCATTATATAATTAAGTCCATATGTAGTAATTATATTTCTACTTGTTTATATTACAGGATTACCTGTTTATATTACACATAGTAATGTAAACTAAATTATCTGCGTTCTGTCGACAGTTTTCTTCCAAGATAATCAATTATTTGTCAGGTCTTCAATACTGTTTCTTAGAATGGTCCAACACACTATTAGGTGAATAGCTTTAATAAACTGGCCACTCAGTGTATACTGAAGCATAATACTTGAATCTTGTTCAATAACAGAATGGAAATGAAAATAACTATGTGAAATTTGAAAATTATCAAATTATAAAGAATAGCGGCTGCAAAACAACTATTCCAAAAACTACCATTTTGGAATAGAAAACTTACCCCAATCAACAGATTATAGAATTGCTGACATATGAACGGAGCCATTTTGTATAACAAATGCCAAGTTATAGAAGCTGGACTTCAAAGTGCACATAATTTACAATAAGTATGATTGTGAAAAATATATCAGTTACTGAGAAATTTTTCAGTTATCCAATGTCAGAAATTTTACTTCACTACAAAAAGCTATTTGAGAAGTTATATTAGTAGAGAGAGAGAACACCTGCTAGAATGCAGACTTTGAAGAATTAGATTATCAAGGCAATAAATGAGATTAAGGATATGCAAACTGGGATTAGACATTGAATAGGTGTGAAGGAAAAGAATGAAAGATAGCAGAGAGAGAGAGAGAGAGGTAACAAATGACACGAGCAAAGCTGCAGAAAGGTTCAATTACTAAAGGTGTGGTAGAGGAGAGGATGCACAAGTGAACTTTGTGCACCCTCCTATTGTCCAGTCAGTGAGCTTTGGATATGAAAAGTAAACAAGCAAGATCATAGAGATAGTAATGGAAATATGTGATTTAATTGGACAGAGAGAGAGAGAAAACAGATTGTTAGGATGGATAGCAGGAGATTATTGAAGAGAATGTCAAACAATAGTATAGCAAGAAAGGTAGTTAGTGTACTGCCCAGGTATGATGATGATGAGCTTAAGCAAACAAAGTTTGAGTGTGAGGTGACTTCACAACTGGACAACTCGTATAAAGAGGCTAAGGACTTCTGACTTCACATCGCTTGCCTTAGTAATCCATAATGCGAAGCACATATCCTTATGGACATGTATAATGCTATGCATTATGGGAAAAGTCACTACCCAAACTGGTTTCAACCTTTATTGAGGTCTCATCAGTTGGAGCCAGACCCAAAAGTAATACCAAGGTTGAAGTAATGCAGACTTTACACCTGGATAAAGGAATAAACCTGAAATACAATTTCACCACGAGTTTTGAGAGAATGTGCCAGGGAACTGACAGTGCCTTTAACCTGGCTTTCCAATGAAAGTCTGGCTTTGGCAAAGGTGCCCAGGGAATGGAAGGAAGGTAAGATAGTGCCATTGCATAAGGGTGGTAACAGACTGGAAGTGTCTAATTATAGGCTACTCTGTGTGTCATCAGTAGTTGTTACGATCTTGGAGAAAGTAGTGAGGGACCGTATACAACATTGGGCAGGTGAGGGTAATGTTATCTGTGAGAGTCAACATGGATTTGTGAAAGGGCGCTCTTGTTTTAGCAATATGCTAGAACGGGAAGGAATGATGACAAGAGGCCATCCCTGGAAGTTACGAAAGGAAACTGTGAGCAAGAGGGTGAGGAGTGGTTTCTTTACATGAAGGGTGGTTGAACCGTGGAATGCATTGCCTGATGGAGTGGTGAGAGCAAGAACGGTCAATGAGTTTAAGGAGTGGTATGATAGACTTTGTGTTTCTTAGGGGAGGGAGATCTCCCCTTGATGAGTCTTGACAGACTTTATGTTCTTAGGAGGGACCTCCCACGATGAGTCTTTCGACTCCATGGAGGCCTGAATAATAATAATAATCTTTCCTGCTGAGTTGTGCATAATAAATATTACAGACATCACAGAAGCTGAAGAAAAGCAATTATATAGTAAATCTCTGCAATTTTTTTGGTCCAGTCAATACCAAAAAGTTAAAAAGGAATTTCTTCAACTATTCAAAAAAGCATGGAGGATTTGGACTTCCAGTCTTAAAATTCTGCTATTTAAGCAATACAGCTTCAAAAATTCATAAAATATTGCAAACTAATCACACGTGTGCAGACCTTCTCCGGTACTACTGGTGGTTTTATCTTCCCCAGTTTGGAGTTAACGATTATAAAAGTCAAAAGCCATCCTGGTTGGCTGAGTGGTCAGCGTATCCACTCTCCAACCAAAATGCTGTGGGTTCGAATCCAGTAGTGGGCATGGATGTTTGTGATTTTCTGTGAAAATACTAGTGGTGGTGATAAGCAGTAGATGTCATTGGTGTAATTGCAGTTTGTTGTACTTGGTGGAGACAGAGAGCTGTAGAGTAGGTGCCCTCCCTCGATGAGTCATTGGATTCCCTGGAGCTGTCATATAAAAAAAAAAGCTGAGATTGTTTCCAAACACTACAACACTCTGTGCTAAAACACTCCGGAATTGACATTCTTTCCATTAAAAAAAAAGTAAAAGTTGGTATAAAGAAATCTTTAATCTCTTTCGCTGCGAAGTTCCACAGTTGGGTACTGACAACAATATTTTGTTTCATAACTTGATGAAGTTCCAAGGGTACCCTAACAGGAAGGATCTTGCTTGGAGAATTGCATATGGCTGCCTTCCAGTCAATCCCATCAAGTGGATGCACTTTAACATCGGAGATCCAATCTGTGACACCTGTTACCAATTGGAAACAGTAGAACATGCATTCTACAGCTGCCCTCTTGCTCTGCTATTTGGAACAGAGTATGTAATATGTTGGGCATTCCACTATTTACAACAGAACAAGTTATTTTTTTACAATAGCCACCACCCGTCAGCAATGGGAAGAGAATTTTGATTTTTATAATTAATGAATGAAAATACCATTTATGGAAGGTTAAAAAAAAACATGGATTTGAAAACCAGCAATATGACATCCAAATGCTTCATAATATTGTATTGTGGAAATTTTATTGTTCGGTCAGATGATTTTTGTATTTAGAAAGAAGCATTCTAGGAGATATCAAATTTATTACTAGATGGTGTAGCCCACCTACATATGCAATATTCACCAGGGAGAGATAAAATTCTGTCTATTCTTGCTATAAGAGATGTTTTAAATAGTTCCATCCTCTTAATTCAATGTAATCTTATAGTCAATTGCAGGGATGACTGGAGAGCAATCCCAGCAGAGATGGCCAACTCAAGGCAGTTAACCCAGATGGGGCTAACAACCTGGGTATTAGTCATCTTTTTGCTTTAGTTTTAATTGGTCTTTTGGTTGTTCATCTATATGAGCTTGGTGAAAAAGAAAAACTGATAGCCTTTGGCTATATGATGATATAAAAGAGCTGAGGCCTTTTCTCTATCTCTCATGCTTTCTATCCGTCTTTCTTCCTCCTAATACTATCAGGCTCTCTTGCACCCCTATCCTAACTACTCTAGGCATATGATGATCAACCCTTTAATTTTTCACCTCAATAAAGGTCAAAAATTGTCCGGGTAGTGACCCTTCCCATAATGTATAGCAATATGCATTACATACCCAAAAGGATATGTGCTTTGTATTATGGGGATACTAAGGCAAGTGATGAGAAGTCATTAGCCTCTATATATGAATTGCCCAGTCGTGAAGTCACTTCAAACTTTACATTTGGATAAAGGATTAAACCAATAATATAATTTCTTCGCATCTTTAATTTATAGATCTGTGAGGAGAAAGGAAGTAATATATTAATGTATTAGATGTATTTAATGGACAGATGGAATTGCATAAAATTCCACCCCAATTAACTGAATTTGATAGGAATCTGAAGTGGCTTCTGCTAGAAGGAAATCTAATGAATGATGTGAACAAGAGAATGTAGGAAAAGGACATGAAATGAAAAAGCTGGAAGGTAGAATAGGTAAGAATCAAGTGCTTGTGAATGAATGATGAGTGAGAGGGAGTAGTGTGAGATCACAGCATAAGGAAAGTGGAATGGTTATCATAAGAATGGAACAGCCTCAAATACAAGGAGAGAGTTAGGAGATATACAATAAGAGATAATAAAAGTGATATCCAGCACTTACAGAATGATTTGAATAGCCTGGAAATTTGGCAAAATGAAAATAGCTATCAGTTCAATGTTAATAAGAGTAAAGTATGCACAGGTAAAGTGGATATTAGATTCAACATTATTTCAAAGTGAAATGTTTAATGTTTGTAAAAACTATGAAAGTTTCATTAAATTGACCTGAGAGTTTATGAGAATACAATCCACAGCATCAGAGTTTCCTTATCTTGCACTACTTAAAAGACATGAGTGACGCCCAAGCATCCATCCATATATTCGCCTTTTACGTCTTTTAAGTAGTACAAGCTAAGGCAACTCCGATGCCAAGGATTGAATTCTCATAAGCTCGGAGGTCAATTCTACAGAACTTTCATAGTTTCTACAAACAATCAGTTTTAAAGTAATGTTGGATCTAATATCCACTTTGTCTATGTAATTTTACATCACAGAAATGAAGCCGTATGTCTCTTTCTTTCTTTAGTAAAGGTATGCATTTTGGTATGATGAGATATCTAACAGCATAGTATATTAGTAGAATTATGCTATAAGAAACTAATGAGGTAATGATCCTAGGAACTTGATGTAATGGTGGACAGGTATTTGAAGTTCAAAAGTCACATAGCAAAAATTGCAAACACAATGTAGAGGATAGGACTTGAAAGTATTGTTAAAGGTAGCGAAAGAAAAGAGTGACAGAGTTAGAATGGTGAGTCTGTTGCCGCGGTATGACAGAGAGGAGTTTAGAAGGAGGGCCATAATCGCAAATGACATTATGCGCAGGTTATGCAGACGGAGTGGTGTAGAATTCGTGGACGTGTGGAATGAGTTTGATGGGTGAAAGGACTTATACAAGATGGATGGCCTGCATTTGAATGGACTTGGTGTGCAGAGACTGGAAAAAGTGTTGCTGAATGAAGTTGAAATGGATGTTCAGAACCAGGGAAACTAGAACTACCAAGGAGGGGGGGAGTGGATATGCAGACATCGGCGAGACAGTTGAGTGTAAAAATGTATATAATGTACCTGAGCCAGCACTAAGGACAAAAAATGGGAATGGGACATTTAGAATAATGCATCAAAATAGGGGTGGGACAAAGGGATCACTGCATTTCATGTATACTAATGCCAGGAGTATTAGGAACAAGAAGGAAGAATTTTTGGCCTTGATTGGCTCTTCCTGGCCACAGGTTATTGGCATTAGTGAAACATGGCTAACTGTAGATTATATAGTTAGTGGGATAGAATGTGTAGGTTATAGTGTGTTTAGGAGGGACAGAGAGAATAAAATGGGGGGAGGGGTGTTATTGATGATAGCTGATGAACTGCAGCCAAGGAGAATTGAAGTTGTATTGCAGGATAGTGAAAGGAGCTCATTTGAGGCTATTTGGTGTGAGATTGAGACTGGCAGAATAAAATATACAGTTGGGTGCTGCTATAGACCAGGTGATGGAATAGATGGTAGAGATAGTATGCATAAACAAATTGATGAAATGAGGGGAAGGAGGGTAATTATTATGGGGGATTTCAACTATGGTAACATTGATTGGAAAGAGGAGAGGAAACATGTGAGGAAGGAAATGGATTTTATTCAATTATTAAGGGATAACTATCTGAGACAGCATGTAATTGAAAATACTAGGGGTGTGAGAGTGCTTGACCTGGTAATAGCATCTCACAATCTGACTGTAATAAATATGACCATGTTGCCACCTATTGGTGAGAGTGATCATAAGGTCTTGACCTGGGAGGTGGCTAAAGGTGTGGAATTTTTGATCAAGACAGGGTATATGTGGAATTACTGTGCTGGTAAGTATGACAAGCTTAGGAGATTGCTTGGATCAGTGCCATGGCATGTACAACTGCAAGGGCTGGATGTTGATAGAGCATGGGAAGTGGTCAAGGAGGTTATGGCTGATTGTATACCTAGGGTCCGAATAGTAAAACAAGTAGGGGTTAAATGGATGAATAACACCATTAAGCTTGAGCTGCAAAAAAAGAAACAACTGTGGAGAGAATTTAAAGAAAGGGGTGACCTGCAGGCACACGAACGGTATAAAGTGCAGGCCAGAAGGGTAACGAGTGTGGTAAAAACAGCAAAAACCGATTATGAAAGGAAACTAGCTATGCAAGCAAAAGAGAATCCCAAACAGTTCTTTCAATATGCTGCCAGCAAGAAAAAACTGTACATGGCAAAATGATTTTAAGGAATGACGATGGTAAGGAGGTCACCGAATCAGTCGATATAGTGGAGTTACTGAGCGCGCACTTTGCAAAAGTATATCATCCAGGTGGTGACATTGAAAAAATGAATGAACCATTAGTTTATACAGGAATTGTAATGAATGAAGTGGAGGTGAATAGTCTATTACAGAACCTTAATGTGAATACCTCTGTGGGATTGGATGGTATACAGGCACGGGTCTTGCGTGAAGCAGCTAAGGAATTATCAGTGCCCTTGACCATGTTGTTTAATCTGAGTCTCGGATCTGGTTTAGTCCCAAAGGCATGGAAGAAGGGGAAAATAGTTTCACTGCATAAAGGAGGATCCAAGACTATGGTTGCAAATTACCGACTGATCAGCATATCAGGAGTCGTTGTCAAGGTCTTGGAGAAAGTAGTCAAGGGAAAAATACAGGAATGGATTGATGAAAATGAGATACTGTATGGGGGACAGCATGGCTTCATGAAGGGTAGATCATGCCTCAGTAACTTGCTCAAGTTTTATAACAAGGTGATGGCTGAACTGGATAAGGGAAATGGGTTACAGTGATACTGCTGGACCTGGCAAAGGCGTTTGACAGGATACCACATGGAATTCTAATCCGTATAAACTACAACATACGGGAATGGATATAGGGTTGGTGAGATGGATAGGTGGGTGGTTGATGGAGAGATATTAAAGAGTAGTTTATTCAGGAGTAGAGTCCAAAAGACGGCCTGTGACTAGTGGTGTGCCGCAGGGTTCTGTTCTTGGACCACTGCTCTTTAATCTGTTCATTAACGATATAGGGAAGGATCTAAGTGGAACAGCTCATTTGTTCGCTGATGATGCAAAGTTGGGTAGGGCAATAGTGAATGCAGAAGATGTCAAAGTCTTGCAGGATGACTTAGACAGATTGGAGTTCTGGGCAAAGGAGAATGGATGTCAATTTAATGTGACAAAATGTAAGGTTATGAATTTTGGGGTGAAAAGATTAGCAGCAGTATACCACATTGGTGGAACTGTACTCCAAGAGATTGATGAGGCCAGGGATTTGGGAGTGTTGGTGAATAGGGAGATGAAGTTTAGGGGGCACATTGCGAAAGTAGCTAAATCAGGTCATCAACTCACTTGGTTGTTGAAAAATACCTTAACGAGACGAGCAAGTTATTGTACCTCTGTGCCGAGCCTTAATAAGACCTCATCTTGACTACTGTGCCCAGATTTGGTCACCTCGGTTCCTTCTTGATGGGGAGGAGGTGGAGAGGATCCAGAGGCGAGTGACTAAGATGATAACAGGTCTATGGAATGAACCATATGAGAACAGGTTGAAGATTTGTGGGTTGCAGAAACTAGTTGATAGGCAGAGGAGGGGAGATATGATTGAGACATTCAAATTGCTAAAGGGATTCTATAGGATTAAATCAGAGGATATTTTTGAGATCAGGACTGGCGGTGGGAGAACTAGGGGACACCTATGGAAGCTGGGCAAGAGTGTGGTTAGCAGGGGTGTTAGAGCTGGGTTCTTTACTTTTAGAGTGGTAAATGAGTGGAATAAGCTGCCAGAGTCTGTTGTGGGTGCTATGACAGTGAGAGAGTTCAAGGCAAGGTATGATAGATACTGTGAGAATGTTGTATAGTTGTGTGGACATGATGTTTAATGCCTCCCTCGATGAGTCTAAGGACTCCCTGGAGTAGCCCGAAATAATAATAATAATTGCGATGTTGAAGCAAACCTTGACATGCATGGATAAAAAAGTCATTTTGCTACTTCACGAGTCATCAATAAGACCACACCTAGACTACTGTGAGTAGATTTGGTCTCCTTGGTTCCAAGGAGATAAAAAAAAGCTGTGAAAATGGTGCAAAGAAGAGATACCAAGATTATATTGAGATTATGGAATTTAGATTATGAGGACAATCTAAAAGTATGTTGAGTAAGGACTCTGGTTAACAAGAGAAAGATGGATGATATGACAGAAGTCTGTAAACTTCAGAATGGGCGTTATAGGATATCATTGGATGAAATTTTTGATTATATGGAAGGTGAGGAGAGACAGGGTCATCCATGGAAGTTATTATTATTACATCCTTCATCATCTAACACCAATGCCATCTACCGCTGACTACCACCACTAGTACCTTCATAGACAATCACAAACGTCAATGTCCATGGCGGGATTCGAACCTGCAGCCTTTTGGCTGGAGAGTGGATACACTAACCACTCGGCCATCCAGGCCGGCAAGTTAAGTTTGTTTGTGATTGAGAAAGGGGTTAGAGCCAGAATTTGCTCTCATAAAGCAGTGACAGAGTAGAATAGTTTGCCTGTTGAAGTAGTGAGAACATCTAATGTGATTGAGTTTAAGGGAAGGTATGACAGCTGGTTTGGATGATGTATAACTTCCCTCGATGAGTCCTTGACTCCCTGGAGGTCTCAGATAATAATAATAAGTCAGTGGGTAGGGGAGGGGGTGAGTGTCACATCACCAAAATGGTGACTTGACACTTGGAGTATCATAAATAAGAGAAATGAAATTATCACACTGACTGAATTTATCTCATCATCCTTTCATGTTGAGCTCATTTGCAAGTGAAATATCCTGATAAAGGTCCTTTACATCATTGACGGGATTCAATCAGGTTATTCCAAACAAGAGCATCATCGAAATCAACTAAGCCATGGTGCATTATGAACGAATTTATTCACTCAAAAATTATTAGAATAAGTGAAACACAGCTGGATGATGACGATATCCTGAAACAGAAATAGAAATGGAAGGATATGATGTTTTTTGTGGGGAGAGGAAGGCAAGAAGGAAAGAGAAGTGATGTTGATGATAGTGGACAAATTATGTCTGAAAAAAAGGTGGAAATGCAGAGAAGTAACAGTGTTTTTTGAGGCAAAAAATGACAGCATAAGATACTCAATTGAATGTTGGTGGTGACAAGGAAATGTGGAGGCAAACAAGAGAAGGATGATTCTTATCATTAATGCAGATCTTCATGGAGTCAAAAGACTCACTGCACCATCACAAACACAAAGCTCATCACATTCTGCTTTAAAGTCATTCAATGTGTCTGCATTCACCACACTGTCAAAAGCAATTCATTCCACTTTCAAACCACACTAGGAAGGACCTCCTGTTCTACCCATTCTTCCATTCTATGAAAAATTTCTTCCACATTAATCCAGTAACAACCACTCCAAAATTTATATATGTCTCAATCATATCTCTGCTGCTCTTCAGTTGGTTGGTTGGTTGTTTGTTGGCGTACTTGTGCAAGAAGAGCAATAGCACTAGTACTATGCCAATACAAGATTTACAGATGAATACAAGGTATTAATAAATTGATAATTAAAAAAAAATAGCTAAATATGTTATTAAAATATTACGTAGATGAACATATTAAAAAAAATAATCAAGGCCATATACCAAGGACACCATAGTGTGAGAAACATACAACCATGACTCCCACCTTAACAAGATGTAGGACCTCCTTTTACTGTGATGACAGCAGCAATCCTACAGGGCACACTTTCCACAAGTGTGCAATCAATGGTGGCTTGGCTTGAAATCGTGGGGGTGCTGCAACTTTCGAAATATACATACACACTGTAAGTACAGTGTATAAGTGTTTGGATAAAATATCAAAATTATGGTAAAAATTTTTAAAAAAAATTAAACATGAAAAAATATTGTTTATTATCGATAAAATTATACAGTTTGGTATAATCTTCTTCCTTGATGTTTGTGCGACTGTTGAAGAATTTTTTCTCCGTTGAAATCATCGCAAGTGCATTTAACCTTTTTTTTTATACCACTCTGTATTAAACTTCTAATGTACCTCTTATCATTGTTTATTCCTGGCTGAGATATTTGAATATCGAAGGACGACCTCTTATTTTAATAGAAACTTTCTCAGCGAGAGTCAACTATGAAAATTTAAGTTTTTGTAGTTCACTTACAGTCACCACTGTCACAAAACCTATTTCTTGAGGTTGCATTTTTGGGGTCATAATTGTCAATAACCCCAATAATGTTCTAAAATAAAAACTATAAAAAATTTTATGTCTTTAATTGTAATGTCCAAATATTTAAAGAGATGGAGTAAATACGATAAGCACTATGAACACTCTATTACTGGTGCAAACTGCATATAAACAACAGTGGAACTGTGCGAGGACAGTTACGTTATGCTAATAGCTCGCATCTCACCATGACGTGCATATGCTTGCGCACATAGCAATATGACACTGTGGTAAACACAGTGCTGCTACCTTCCTTCGCCCTCCTAAGTGCTACAAGATGTATTTTTATTATTTTTTATACAATAATAAATTTAGTTTAATCTTTTATCCAAGTGTGTGCAAACAAAGTTTGCGCCTGAAAGTATCTTCAGGACTGGGGTAAAGTGGTACAACACCGGGCAACTCCTTGCAAAGGTGGAGCAAGCTACCAACACTCCTATCTCAGTATCTCCCATAATGCAAAACACATCTCCTTGCAGATATGTATAATGTTATGTATTAAAGGAAGGGCCACTACCCAGACTAGTTTCGACCTTTATTAATTTTGTGAGTTCAACGTATCTCATCATTGGCCTGTGGAGTAAGATAGGCTGAGATTCAGCAGATAGTAGTAGAGGAGATAAAGATAGAGTGCATAGTAGTAGAGTAGATGAATGAGGCCTCAGCTGACCTGTTTTAGCTGTTGACCCCCCAGGGGTGCTTCTAAAACGGTCGTTGATTTTTCACTTTAAAAAAGGAAAAATCCTGAAAAGGAAAAAAAAGGAGAGACTAAGCAAATTTAACAAGTGTAAATAAATCTAAAGACTATGTGGAAGACAATTCTATAGAAGAATGAGTTTGCCGAGCAAACCCAGAACAGTATAACCAGGAAAAGAAGGGAGATGACCTGGCCCAGAAGACCCCGCCCTGAAAAGGGCTTGGGACCACCTCGATGTTGGCCTTCGCAGTCCGGGTTTGTTCAGGTCAACCCCAACCTGGGGGACAGAAAAACTTTCAACTGCGAAAGGACTAGACATACCTGTGGGTTAAACGCTGATCGGGAAGGAAGATCGAGATAGCGTCAACACCTACAACTTGAAGGTGTTATAGGAGCAGACACAACCGGATTCCCCCCTGTATGATCTGGCAGATGGTTGGTGGGTCGCATCATCTCCTCAGGAACCGCTCCTCACCACGTAAGCACCTTTCCTGCTCCAGGAAGCGGTGGAGGTAGGCTGAGAGACAGTTCCTAACACGGAGATAGATGCGATCCTCCTCGTTAAGAAGGTGTTTTTTCCTGATTTTCCAAATGTGGTGTTTGATCACATTTATTAGGAAAATCAGGTGTTTCTTGTTTTTGGTTACTGGGGGAGGAAACTGTAGCAAAACTACTTCGGCGAATGTGAGTGCTGGGATCGCAAGCACCTCAGCCAGTCTGTGCCAAACACGTTGTACTGGCGGGCAGTGAAAGAAAAAGTGCCCTACAGTTTCTATCGCGCCGCAGACGTCGCAGAAGGGGTTGCACGGTCATGAGCTGTAGGCTGATTTTACCAGTTTCACCGAGAGTCTCCCGTAGGCGATTCTCCAGGCTAAGTCCCGGTGAAATGGTTGCTCCCAGCTGTTTTTTATGTTCGTGAACAGCACCTCTTCGTTTGTGCCCAGATCGGGCTTTTCCCAGTCAAAGTGGTCAAAATTTTCCAGTACAGCTTGTTTGGGTTGAGCTGAAGCACTTGAGGTCTCTTCAGTGGGAGCCAGACCCAAGTGGAGATAGCAGGCAGAAGCATTAGCAAGGTCATCTCCTCCTATAGGAGCTGCCAAATGGTGTGCCACCTTTTTTATTAAATTACTCTGGATTTAGAGAAAGATGTTGAAAGTTTATTTTTCACTTGGTCAGACTATAATAAATTTAGTTTAATCCTTTACCCATAATATATATACAATATATATGTATAATGCATAACATTATACATATCTGCAAGGAGATGTGTTTTGCATTATGGGAGATACTGAGATAGGAGTGTTTGTAGCTTGCTCCACCTTTGCAAGGAGTGGCCTGATGTTGTACCACTTTATCCCAGTCCTGAAGATACTTTCAGGCGCAAACTTTGTTTGCACACACTTGGATAAAGGATTAAATTAAATTTCTTATAGTCTGACCAAGTGAAAAATAAACTTTCAATTTTTTATACAAAATAAAGAGAATTGTATAGGATTGTTGATGATAAAATTAAATATTACAAGCAAATATAAATAAATTAATAAATATATTTATATATCGAGAAAAATTGGGAGTGCTGCAGTTCCACAGTGCCTATGCTTGAGTAGCCTCCGTGTATAATAGCAATTGATGGGAATTTTGAACTATTCTTCCTGTAGACATGTAATAAGGTGCTGGACTGTTGTGGGTGGACATCCCTTGACCTCATGTAATGCTCCAATTCATCACACAGATGTTCGATAGGATTGAGATCTGGGCTATGTGGAGGCCAGTCAAGTGTGGTGACGTTCATGTCCACAAACTACACATGTTGACTGGATTTTAACGATATAAATGCGAACACAGATTGATAAGAAAATAACTATTTATTGACTTAATTGCTAATATTTTGCTGGTATTCTATCTAGCATCTTCAGAGCACTCTAACAACCAAAATCCCATGTAACAGTGGGACTAGTAGCATGCAACATAAAGACCAAAGTTCTAATTAGGTGCCATCTAAATTGGAAAAAAAAAAAAATGAGAGAGAAAGCAGGTATTAATTTGGTCTTAGGATGACTGTCTCCAAAATCTTTGGTAGATTTATACCATACTTGTTGAGGTTTGCAGTATGTTTTAACTTCTGTTGATTTCAGGAACAATCTCTCTGACTTGTAAAACCTTTATGCAGCACTTTTGTTTTTTTTCAATTGATCCTGTGTGCAGGGGTATCCAAAGCATGGTCTGCTAGACCCGACTTGTCATAGCAAAAGTGCCAAATATATTTTTTGTGTTCAATGAGACAGACGTCCACAGTTCTTCCTGTCTGTCCATAGTAGGCTTGATCACATGAACAGGGCACTTCATAGACTCCTGGATGTGATAAAGGAGAGAATCTGTCCTTAGGTGAATGGATGAGAGTTGCCAATTTCACATAAGGTTTAAAATATGGTGAGTAGTTGATGTTTGTTAAGCACTCCAGATATCTTTTCAGATGTGCCTTTAATGTACGGAATGGTGACAGTTTTTTTTTGTAGTTTTTGGTGGTAGACAGCACGGGGGGGGGATTTCTGGGGAGCATTTAGTATTTTATCTGTCTTATGGGGATTATAGCCATTGGTCAGGAAGGTGTGGCGCAGGTGAGAAAGTTCAGCAGTGAGAACAATGTCATTGGAACAGATTGCTCTAGCTTTATGGGTTAGTGTTTTTAAGATACCATATTGTTGAGAAGGGTGATGGTGTGATTGTGTAAATATCTCCCTGTATGTGTGGGTTTTCTATAAACCGAGAATGATAAGGAAACTTCTGGAAGAGGTGTGATTAGTGTGTACAGGAAGGGCAGACAGTCATTGGCTTCTAGTTCCATTGTAAAGTGGATTTTCGGGTGCTGGCTATTTAAATGCACTAAATATGTATTCAATGTGTCTGGGCATGTGGCCAAATAGCAAGCACATCATCAATAGTGTAGCCAGAGACTAGGTTTGAGAGTGGCTGTATTGATAGCTAGCTTTTCCAGATGTTCTGTGTAGAAGTTGGCTAAGGGGGGGGGGATTTCATCTAATTGTTTGTATATTTTCCCTTCCCATATAAAATAACCTGCCTGTATTGTGAATTTAAATAGCTGAAATATATCAGGGGGAAATTGTGAATTTGGTAAATTAAGGGTTTCAGTTAATGGTACATTCGTGAATAGTGAGATGATTTCAAAGCTCACCATTAAGTCTGAACTTTTTAAGGTGTGGTTTTCTAAAATACTTTTTTAGATGGGAAGAATTGTTTGTGACAATTGTTTAAAAAGTTAAGACTTAATGGCGAGTTTTGATAAAATCCAATCAACATTACGACGAACACATAAGCCTTTCCACACAGTTCACAAACTATACGGTTATAGCAGCGGCCTTATGACATAGTGCACTGTCTTGCTGAAAGAGACAATGGTCAGAAATACCACAAGTAGGAAGCAAAGCATTTTTGAAATGTTAAGATACCTCTTGAACATCAATGTTCATGGCACCACAAACAGAGGTCCAAGATCAAACCAGAAAAACAGGACCATAACCATCACATGATACCTCCAAATTTCATAGATGAGTTCATGCTCTCTGGTAAGAGAAGTTCACCAGGCATTCATCTCACCCACACTGTACCAAGCTTCCACGTCCCACTGTGCTATCTGCATCACTGAAGATAACACTGCATGTAGATCCAGATAATGTGAGGCTTGTATGTTGCAGTCCTACCATGGAAACCCATGTTATGAGCCTTTGTTGAATGTTTTTGTGTTCCAGTTGATGCCTGAAACTCCACCATTCAATGCCTGATGAATGGTGATTTTTGCATATTATGCTTTGTTGCACCCTATGGTAACATTTGGTGAGTCTGGTGGGTCGTTCACTAAGGGTAGCACTTGCAGTTTACTCCCCATGCCTCCATCTCAGTATGATTGTAGACCTCGGATGGTCAAATCTGTCTAGAATTTGCCAAACAGATAGGCCTGCAACATGACATCCTATTATAATGCCTCTTTTAAACTCCATCAGTTCCCTACTCACTTCACCCAGACATGCTTGCATGGACTTGGGAGCATCACATTCCTCCAATTTATATTGGCTATAAATGCATGCTTCATTACATGCCATGATGCACCTTGCCCATGGGGGCGTCCATTGATTTCTTTCCAAGCAGTGTATTTTGTTCTGTTTTTATCTTGCATATTTTTTTTTTTTTGTCCTTCCAATTTTCTCAGGTGGTATGGTCACTTAAATAGAATGGGAGAGGAAAGATTAGCAAAACAAGTGTTCTCTGCCAGGTTGGCAGGAAAACGACCCAGAGGAAGACCAAGATATAGGTGGATTGATACGGTACAAAGTGCCTTAGACGATAGAAATATAAGATCCGATAATGTTGGAGTCTTGACAAGTAACAGACTGATTTGGAGGAAAATTGTAGATAGGAAGTTAGTAATGATGTAATTTTTTCATGTAGTACTGTCATATCCTGTACACCCCTTGAGGGTACATGGCAGGAATTTGATGATGATGATGATGGTGAGTAGGCTGGATGTTCTTGACAGTTCACACATTTAGGTTTTTTTGTGGAATGAGATTTATTGTTAAGCTACTTACTACCACACTGGGAATAGGTTCTAGAGCCACCATACAAGTTTGTGCATGCCCTTATTACTGTCATTTATACATTTATAGCATCTCATCAGAGTAGGGATGTTGAGCCTAAGGACAATTCAGATGTTGTTTTACTGATTTTGAAAATTTGGGAATAACAAAAGTAAGGGCGATATTCCTGGTTGGTACTAGGAATTGGTTTTAGATCTATTAATCTGAAAGATCGAGGAAATCCCATTCTGATATCAAACCTCTAGAATAGTTTGTATAATAGAAGAGCATTTTTTTTTTTTATAGGTGTGACCAAAATTGGTATTCTACCATTGTTGTTGCCCTCACCAAAACACGCTTGGCCTTATTTCCCACAGAAAAGGATGCAATGTCAGCACTGTCTCTATTCTACAGGTACTTCCATGGTTACAGTGAATTGGCAACTATCATTCCTCCACTTTCTGTTGCATCTGTTAATACAAGAGCATCAACTGCTCAGCATCCCTTTGTTGGGCAACTGCAAATACACTGAACCTACTTCTTCCGTTCCTCTTTTATTCCATCCATCTCTATTCTTTGGAAAAGCCTTTCTCATGAAGTGTTCCCAAACAACTACAACCTGCAGTTCTTCAAAAAAAAAAAAAAAGAAAAGAAAAAACATCAATAAACTATCTCGGTCCTCATCTGCAATTCACATATGGCACTGATGTGCATATAAATCTCTCAAACTCACATTGTAGAGGATCAATATATCAGGACCATCTTTCCTTCTCACTGAAGATCTACCACTTCCCTTTTTCCAGAAATTTATCCTATATTACTGTTTTGAGAAGAGAAGTCCCCTTCCATTCTTTCTATATGTCCACAGTATTTCAGCTTTTTTCTATCAATACTTTTAAGGAGACTTAAAAGTACTGATCTTTTCAAGTACCATTTGTCATGAGGTCCTCAACAATCTTCTACAACACCACATTCTACATGTGCCAAGATTCACATCCATAAGTATATACTAAAAAAAAAAAAAAAAAAAACAGTTGCATCCAGAATACTCAGTTTTGTTCCTATTATGATAGATCTTTTTTGATCTTACCTTTTTCTGATGTCATCTGAACAGCGATTCTTCAAACTGATAATGGATATCTTGATAATGTACTGTTCCAAGCACAACTACCCCTTGACAATACCTTACAGATTTTTAGGTCATTGCTTTGCTTCAAGCTGTCCCCTATGCTTGTCAAACTTACCTCTCTTGTAGTTCCTCATATACCCTTCTTAACTGAAAACTCCACATTTACAACTCTACCGAGTCAAGACTATATGATCACTCTCCCAGTCGGAGGCAATGTAGGTACTTGGTTATGGACAGATCCTCTGATCCTATAACCAGATCCAACACCATTATACCCTGAGTCCTCTCCATGACATGATGCTTCAAGTAATTATCTCTCAGTAGGTGTATAGTATAGATTTTATATCTTTCTTGCCATGTGATCTTTCCTCTCCCCAATGTGTCTCCATAGTTGAAGCCACCTACTCAACCTGCACCTCATTATACTAATTTTTAAACATAAATACTGAGAGAAACATATCAACATCTAAGCACTATTTGCAAAATACATCATCATCATCATCATCAAATTCCTGCCATGTACCCTCAAGGGGTGTACAGGATATGACAGTACTACATGAAAAAATTACATCATTACTAACTTCCTATCTACAATTTTCCTCCAAATCAGTCTGTTACTTGTCAAGACTCCAACATTATCAGATCTTATATTTCTATCGTCTAAGGCACTTTGTACCGTATCAATCCACCTATATCTTGGTCATCCTCTGGGTCGTTTTCCTGCCAACCTGGCAGAGAACACTTGTTTTGCTAATCTTTCCTCTCCCATTCTATTTAAGTGACCATACCATCTGAGATTAGCTCTGCTAACGCATTCCTGGATGCTGACAATGTCAAGTTCTTTCCTAATATCCTCATTTTTAATATGATATTGTCATTGATGCCATCTGTTCACGCCTCTAATCTTTCTCAGGACTCTCATATCTGCGGTCTCTAGTCTTTGGTCAAGTGTTTTACTTCTGACACAGCTCTCAGATCCATAAGTTAAAATTGGTTTGAACACAGTCTTGTATACAGCTAATTTAGTATTCCGACTAATTTCTTTTTTATTCCATATGAATTTATTCAATTGACTTCCCACGATACCAGCTTTGCTGATTCTGTTGTCTATTTCTATATTTAGTTTACCATCTTCAGTAAAAATTGTGCCTAAGTAGCTGAAATGTTTTACTTGTTCCACAGGTTCTCCATTCACAACACAGTTGACATTTTCAATGATTCTGCCTATTTTCATCGTCTTTGTCCTTTTATTGCTGACCTTCATACCATATCTATTACAACAGCTATTCAATTTAGTCAGAGAATCTTGCAGACTTGTAGCGGATTTATTTAGAAGTATAACATCATCCGCATAAAGCAAAGAGCTGACATTAACATCTCCAATTTTGATATCAGGTTTAATACCACATTCCTTCATAATGTGATCCATATAGATAATGAATAACAGAGGGGATAATGTACATCCTTGTCTCACACCAGATTTAACATTAAACCATTTTCCTGTACTTCCTTCAATTCTAACTGCTGACTCACAACTCAAATAAAGACTAAGTATTGCTTGATATAATGCCCCATTGACACCATATAACTGCAGCATATTGAATAGCTTCTCTCTTGGCACCTTGTCATATGCCTTTTCCAAATCGACAAAACTTGAATACAGATCTTTGTTATATTCCCATGCTTTCTCGACTATTTGTCGTAAAGTGAAGATCTGATCCTGACAGCCTCTATTTGGCCTGAATCCAGCTTGTTCTTCACCAAGCTTTTCTTCCACAATTCTTCTCAACCGTTTCTCAAGTATACTTGCATAGATCTTGCCAGGAACACTCAGTAGGGAAATACCTCTGTAATTCTCACATTCAGTTTTATTTCCCTTTTTATATATGGGTACTATGAGAGCTCTACTCCAATCATCGGGAATTCGTCCCTCTGTCCAGGCTTTCTGAACTATGCCTGGACAGAGGGACGAATTCCCGATGATTGGAAAATAAAAAATGATGGTACAACATGACAAAAAAAAAAAATGCAAAATACATAAATCTCATAATTCATAAAATATTAATTACCTCAACAGGACAGCCTGATCAGAAGAATAACATCCAATTAAAATATCTAAAGTTATAAAAAGACATAAGTAGGATGATTAATATATTTTCATTTTTTAATCTTGAATATAAAACAAAATTAAATGAACATAAACGATATATTTAAATCTTGATTATTGAGTAATATTGAAGAAATATTGAGTAATTAATTATTGAAGCTATTACTCAATTATTGAGTAATAGCTTCATAGAATTACTGTTACGATTGAGATATCCACAGTACCAATGGTTGTAGAGAGTGATTATGAAGCCTTGGTATAGAAAAAGCCAAGTATCAGAAAATTTCTAATGGACAGGAATATCTCTTAGCAGTATTTCTAGTGGACAGGAATGTCTCTCAGTATAGTTCCATGTGTATCTCTCAATACACATGGAATTATAATATACTATAATGTTGATGATCATGGAAATTTTTGCAATTACAACTCCACTGCAGTCAAATTAACTGCAATGGAGATATGATTGCAGTAAGAATGAAATCACTGCATCGTCAGTGAATAAGCATGTAGAAAGCTTATGTGTTCATCATACATGTTGTTTAATTTTGATGGTATATATCAAAGCACAGAATTATAGGTAAATAATTATTTATTGACTTATTGTTGATATTTCGCTGGTGTTATAACCAGCATCTTCAGAGCACAAAAACACAGTTTGTCGCAGTACGCGAGACTACAACAACATGGTGTAACAAAGGGACTAGTTTAACAAAATTGTAGCAACAACACAGACTAAAGTCCTAATTAGGCACCCTCTATCTAAAAAAGAAAAAGAGAGAAAGCAGGTACTAGTTATGTCTTAAGATGATTATCTCCCAAATCTTAGGCAAATTTATACAGCCATATTTGTTGAGATTCAGAGTATGTTTCAGGGTTTTTGTTGCTTCTAAGAACAATATTTCTGACTTGTAAAAGCTTCTGTGCAGTACTTTTGTTTTCTTCCTGTTGATCCTGTGTGCAGGGGTATCCAAAGCACGGTCTGCTAGGCCTGACTTGCCATAGTGCCGGATATATCTTTTATGTTCACTGATGCAGATGTCCACAGTTCTTTCTGTTTGACCGTAGTATGCTTGTCATTAGTATGCATCACATGAGCAAGGTACTTCGTAGACTCCTGGTGATAAAGTAGGGATGCTGTCCTTGAGTGAATGGACACTATAATCCCAATAAGATTACCTATAAGATTACTTATAATTCTGTGTTCTGCTATATACCATCAAAAAACAACATGTCAGTGAATAACGTAAACAACATGAATGTTGTGATTTTCTAAGATGGTACATTCCTGAGAGCATAATAGATATGCATGGAGGAATGAGGAGAACATGTATTGTGGAAAGAATGAACATGAGAAGTAAACAAGTGTGGAGTGGTGTGCAAGAAGTGTGACTAAGATTTCTTGAAAGTATAAGTGGAGGAAATAATGTCTGATAAAAGACTGAAAGGCAGTGAGCAGAAATGTGAGTGGTAGTATGCAAAAACAGGTGAATGAGAGATTGTGACAACTGATATGAAAACAAATGTAAATGATGATAAGAAATCTTGTTGATAACATAACAGCAAGAGTAAATGAGAAAGTGATTAAAGACTTGATCCGACTTCACTTGTGACTTGGTGAAGATGAAGCAAGGAATGAATATTGTTTGCAAGAGAAATCAGAAGATTGGCAGATATGTATAGAAGAGTCGAGTGAGAGATGACCAAGTGAAATAGGTAATGAAAAATTTAAGGGTAGCAATGTATGAGAATTATGTTATTATTAGTAAACAAACAAGACATAGTGGCTGTAGGAACAAATGATTTAGTTGAACAGAAAGAGAATATGAGAATAAATATCAAAAAATTATTGAAAAGAGTAAAAGATAACAATGTGGTAGAAAATGTAGTTAAATGTGTTGTCCAGGTATGACAAAAAGTTAAGATGACAAGCAAAGATCATAGTGGTATTTTGCAGAGCTGTGTGAGGAGAAAAGAGTGCAGTTTGTGAACAAGTTGAGTGAATTTGAGGGAAGTGATGAACTGTATTTAAATGGATTTCATATGAGTCAAATGGAGATGCTACTGCTAGAAGGGAGAGTAATGACAAAGGTAAATAAAAGATCTAAGGAGAGTAGGAGATCATGTGAAAGAAAAGGAGAGTATAGAATGAGAGAATAACAAGTGCTTGTGAAAATCAGAGGTGGGTAGTGGGGGGAGAGAAAGAGAGAGAAAAAAGAGAAGAATGCAAGATGGATAAAGGATTGGAAGAGCTCAGATGGACAAGGAGACATGGAGTGAGAAGTTAGGATACTAGTAGAAGCAGGGGATGTGTGTGTGTGTGTGGAGACAGTCTGTATAGGAATGAAGTGGTTTGGAATGAAAGGGGAAACACTTAAATGTGAGAAAAATCATAGGATAGGATGAAAGAGAGGAAGAGCATACTGCAGATTCAAAGAAGTCATATTTGAGAGATGACATAAGTAGAACTAGTTGTAAATCCTAAAATGATGACTATACTTGTTTAAATAAAAAGAGAATCAGATATAAAAGTGATGAAGTTGTTCCACTGATTGAGTTCATTCATTCATCTAAAAACTGTATGATGCTTTGGAAGAGCAAGAAGGAGACAGAATTGCTGTCGATAACAGCAGTTGTCGATAGCAATAGAGGAGTTATAGCTGCAGAAAGCAGAAATAGAAGGGACAAATAGTGGCCATTTGAGGTGGTATAGCATATCACAGTGGTCAGCAAGATAGAATATTTAGTTGAGTGTTATTATATATAGGCCTGGGAATGTGGAAGATAATAACAATGAAATGAATACTCAAATTGAGAAAAGAAAAGAAAAGAACGGTTTTTATGGTAATACTGACTGAACTGAAGAGATTAAATTTGTGAACAAAGAGAACAGATTTTGAGCATTTAAGAAACAACAACCTTATGCACCCATAATGGAGGGAACATAAGAACTGAATTTAAGTGAACCAGTTTAATGTTGCAAAGTGTAATGTTTTAAAATTCAGAAAGCAAAAATTGAATGCAAAATACACAATTTGTGAGGATATTAATATTAGTAGTAGTAGTATCTCCAAGGTGTCAGTAGACTCATTGCAGGAGATCCAAACTATCAAAACAATATCTATCATATCTCTTCTTGAATTCATACAGATGAAGAACTCACACTTGTTAACCACACTTTTCCTTAATTTCCAGGGATGACCTCTTGTTCTTCCATCACTATCATAGAGCTGAAACGTTCCCCCTGCATCAATATTATAAAAATCTTTTAGTAATTTAAATGTTTCTATCATATCGCATCTTCTCTGCCTATTAACCAACCACTGCAATCCACAAGCTCTCAATCTATCAATGTAGGGAGCATTTTTTACATCACTCACCAACTTAGTCACTCTCCTCTAAACCCTCTCCACAACCTCCTCGTCTCCAAGGAATCCAGGTCACCAGACCTGAGTACAGTAATCCAAATGTGAAAGTATCAATGCATTATAAATGGGAATAATAACCTCTTTATCTCTGGATGTTAGTGTATTTCTCAATAACCAAGTAATCCTATGTGCAATCTTGGACACCTTAGCAATGTGTCCCCCTGAACTTCATCTCCCTATCTACCAATACCCCTAAGTCCATAGCCTCATCAATCTCTTGGAATACTGTTCCAATGTAGTACACAGCTGGTAATCTTTTAATCCCAAAATGCATAACTTTACACTTTTCCACAATGAACTGATGACCATTACCTTTTTTACATTTTGCCAGCTTATTTAAATCATCCTGCAAACTTTCAACATTAGCTTGATTTTTTATTGCGCTACCCAACTTTGCATCATCAGCAAGCAACTGAATATCTCCCTTTAAGCCATTTCCTATATCATTTATGTACAAATTAAACAACAATGGCCCAAGCACAGAGCTCTGAGGCACACCACTGGTCACCTGCCTCATCCTGGACCCAGCTTCTCCATACACTACTTTCTGGTATCTCTCCCTGAGTCATTCTCCTATCCATATCATTATTTAGTATCCATTCCCATCTGCTCCAATTTGCACAACAGTATTCCATGGGGGTATCCTGTCAAAAGCCTTAGCAGAATCCAGAAGTACAACTGTGTAGCCATTTCCTTTGTCCAACTTAGATGTCATTCTATTATAAAAAGTTAATAAATTGCTAAGACAGGATCTACCTTTAACAAAACCATGTTGGCCTCTATAGTGTATGATAACCTGATCCACCCATTCTTGAATGGGTGGATCAGATTATCATACACTATATTACCAACATGGAAAAGTTATTGGAAAAGTTACCAACTTTTCCAATACTTTTCCCACCACTTCTGAGACGGTGATTGGTCTGTAATTTACTACTGCAGTTTGAGAGCCACCTTTATACAAAGGAACTACTTTGCCTTCCTTCCACTCCCTAGGGACCATACCAGAGTTCAAACTTAATTTAAATAACCAAGTAAGATAACCAATATCTTACAAGAGGTGGAAGTGACAAGGGATGTCAGGAAAATGGTGGAAAATTACTTAAAATTAAGGGGACACATGGCTCAAATTTCAAGGAAATCACAATAGATTATTACATCATGCAACAGCACTGGTCGTTCATAAGGATTTGTAGTGGTGGGGCTGCAATGCTACCAGCCCAAACTGTGTAAATCACGTGTTACCCCCACTAGGTAGCGGTTTGGTGAGGTCTGTATTGAATAGCTCCAGCACTGAGTATACTAGCAAGTACTGATATCAGCCCTAGCCTGCACAGAACTTTGACTATTGCAACAAAATGAATTATATAAAATACTATCGAGCAGCATTGTATTACAAACAAGAAAATAATGGTTTCTAGATCCATTTTAATGACAACGGCGTTAATTTGTGTTGTTTGTGTAGTAGCAACATATCTTGGGCTGCAATGCTACCAGCCCAAACTGCATGTAAATCATGAATTGCTCCCACTGCATAATCCCCACTAGGTAGCAGTTTGGTGCGGTCTGCATTGAATGCAGCTCCAGCATTGAGTATACTTGTCAGTAATGATACCGGCCCTAGCCCGCACAGCACATTGACTATTGCAAAAGACAACTATTGCTTCAAAATGAATTATATAAAATACTACAAGAGGTAGTGTATTACAAACAAGAAAATAATAGTTTTTAGATAAATATATAAAAATTTAAGAATGGCAATAATAAAACAGGAACTTCATTTTATACTGGAGGGGTTGTAGCTAGCCCTGCAGTCCTTATGGACGGGCTGCCACTGTGCAACAACATTGATATATTCACCAAAGGAGGTTATGGTTCCCTTATAAGCCCTTGATCAGGGTGTGGATTATTGTGATTACTAACTATGTATATTTAATCACCTGATTTTCATGAGATAAAGACGTATTGATCAAGAGACACTGAATAAGCCATTTTCTAATCTCTCACATGTTGGGTAGAAATCAAGATTAAAGAAATGCAATTTGCAGAGCCCAATGGACAAGAGGAGAGAGAGAGAGGGAGGGATATAACTGAGACATAAGTTGTTATGGAGCTGTTCCTGAATTAATGTTGAAGCAACTTTTCACAGAATGGTGACAGGAATAGAACAGAACATCACTTTCAGCTATATATGAAAGTTATGAGCAGGGCAATGGGGAGCAGGTTGTTTGGTGTGGAGAGTGGTTGCTCAGTGGAAATGCATTGTTTGAGAGTGAAACTTATCCACTGCAATAGTAGTGGATAAGTTTAAGGCATCATATAACAACTAAGTGTGTGACCTCCCATAATGGGTTTTTTAATTCCATAGACGTCTGATATTAATGATGATAATAATATAATTATATTAATACCATGGGATAATTATCTACAATGAAAAGAATCTGGCAGCATATAGAAACCACTTAAAATAAATCTGACGGAGGCAATGTACAACTGCATACCAAGAATCAGATGAATAATAAAGAGTGGAGTGAAATTAATCAACAGCAAATTTAGGCAGTGTGGAAAAAGTATTTAGAGAAGAAATATAAATTGGCAAGTAAACAGGGACTAGAAGCATGGCAACTATAAAAAAGTGACTACAAAAGGAAGAATAATTATGGAAGTGTGACACTGGATAACGATAATGTCAATAAAGTGACCATGGCAGAAAATATAGCGGAATTATTTAGTGAAAATTTGTCAGAATATTTCATACTAGTTTGAGTGATGCCATGAAAATACCTAAAGGGAGGCATATGTTTTAGAGCAGGGGTTCTCAACCTTTTCCAGTGGTGTACCACTATATTTAATTCAAGATATTAAATGTACCAATAAGGCTCACATACCACCAGTGGTACACGTACCATAGGGTTGAGAATCCCTGTTTTAGAGACTAAAAATTGAATGTACTAGGTAGATGAGATGTTATGTAGACTAGATTACTAGTAAAAGGCTTAAGCAGAGATGTATGTCGCTAACATTGTTTAACACGTTTGCTGCCAACTATGAGTATACTCGTAGTTGGTATGTGAGTCTCACAAGCCAACTACGAATATACTCATATGTCGACTCGTACTGACCTCGAAGAAGTGAAAGTGCTTGGCGTGCTTTAACAAGCTATGCCCAAGGAGCATGGCAGCGAACTATGAGCCTCACAAGCCAACTATGAATATACTCTTATGTCGACTCATACTGACCATGAAGAAGTGAAAGCGCTTGGTGTGCAGTAACAAACTATGCCCGAGGAACATGGCAGCAAACTATGAGCCTCACAAGCCAACTACGAATATACTTGTATGTCGACTCGCACTGACCTTGAAGAAGTGAAAGTGCTTGGTGTGTGGTAACAAACTATGCCCGAGGAGCGTAGCACCGAACATGTTAAGATTTGCTTCAATGTAGCTTTGGGGAGATTGGAACAGGTAATGCCATGAAATGGGTGTATCCAAAGGAGAACAAGTTCTACATTCTCTTCATTTTGCTAATGATCAGGTAATTCTCACACAGGATAAGTAGAAAACCAGATGAGAAAACTGTTGTATATTTATAAATATTGAGGCGTAAAAGTTAAATCTCTTAAAAACCAAGTACCTTGTAGTTTGAGGTGATAGTCCAACAAACCTTTAGTTAGAGACAGGAACCACAGTATAAGTAAATATGATACTTTTGGATTTTGCTAAGGCTTTTGACAGAATACAGCGTGGCAGACTGCTGCATAAATTGGAGAAAATGGGTTTGGGTTATACAATATTAGCATGGATAAGAGAATGGCTGACTGACAGATATCAAAAAGTAGTACACGGGGGATCTGAGGCTGCAAAGTTTAAGGCAACAAGTGGTGTACCACAAGGATCAGTGCTTGGTCCACTGTTATTCAATCTGTACATTAATGATATTAAGAAGGATTTGACAAGTGACATACAGTTATTTACTGATGATGCAAAGATAGGTAGGGTAATCAGGAATGCTGCTGATACGTAGTCTTTGCAGAATGATTTGAATAGGCTGGAATTGTGGGCAAGGGAAAATGGGTGTCAGTTCAATGTCAGAAAATGTAAAGTCATTCACTTCGGCATGATTAGATACAGTGGCGCACTCAGGATTTAATCTTGGAGGGTGCCGAGTGCTCAGGATTTAACCTTTGGGGGGCCGAGTTGAGTAGACGTTTTGCGAATACACACTACATCGCATATGACCTATAACTGAGCATCTGCAGTGATCACTAATTCATAAGTAGCACACAACATAAATAAAAAAATGAATTTTAATTAGGAAAAGCTTTTTGGAAATTTTTCTAGTGTTTTTTCCTTTTCTTTTGGGGGTGCCTGGGCCCCTTGCCCCCCCCCCCCCTCTGGGTGCACCACTGATTAGATATCCAATGTTGTATTATATTGGTGGGATTAGGCTGGAAGAAACTGATGAGGCTAGGGATCTTGGGGTGTTAATAGACAGGAAGTTGAAGTTCAGGGGTCAGGTAGCAAAGATTGCAAATACAACTCAAAAGATAATTGCAATGCTGAAATGAACGTTCACATGTAAAGATAAGGATGCTATTTTGCCTCTTTACAAGGCTTTGATAAGACCTCACTTGGACTATTGTGCGCAGGTCTGGTCTCCTGGTTTCCATTGTGATTCTGATATATTGGAGAGAATACAAAGAAGTGTTAAAAATGATATCAGGATTATGGAATACTGATTATGAAGACAGATTGAGAATTTGTAGACTACAGACACTAGCAAACAGGAGAAAGAGGGGTGATATGATTGAGACTTACAAACTTCTGATAGGGTCATACAGGATTACAATTGATGAAATTTTTCAATTTATGGAGGGTGTGGAAAGAACGAGAGGGCATCCTTGGAAGCTGAGAATGAAGGCCGGCAAGAAGGGTGTGAGGGCTAGATTTTTCTCTCATAGGGTGGTGCGTGATTGGAATGGATTGCCATTGGATGTTTTGAGTGGAAGCAGTGTAAATGAATTCAAGAATAAGTATGATAGCTGGTGTGTGTAGTATTTGGCCTCCCTTGATGAGTCTCTGACTCCCTGGAGGTCTCACTTAATAATAATATCTTGGCTCAGTGATGGATAAGTAAAGCCATTGGGAAATGGACATGGCAATTTGAACAAGACAAGCATAAGTAGCTATTAGAACCATGAATGATGTTTTATAGTGTCATAAGGTTTCAAGGAAACTAATGAGACATTATATTATTATTATTATTATTATTATTATTATTATTATTATTAAACAAGACCTCATGGAGTCAAAGACTCATCTAGGAGGTCCTTTTATCTCACACACATCTCATCATACCGGGTCTTAAACACATTCAAACTCCTTGCAGACACCACACTCTCAGGCAAGGCATTCCAATCATTCACAACTCTGCACGAAAAAAACCTGCCTCTCACTCCCCTACTCACACCCTCTTTATACAGTTTCCAGGCATGACCTCTGGTTCTCCCCTGATCTCCCACTATTCTCTGTAGAACTTCTCCACCATTGATCCTATAACAACCCCTTACCAACTTGTAGGTCTCTATCATATCTCCCCTCTTCCTTCTCTCCACTAGACTCTGCAAATTACATCTTTTCAATCTTTCCTCATACTCGACATTCCAGAGGTCAGAAACTACCTTAGTCAGTCGCCTTTGGACCCTTTCCAACATCTCTTCATCCTTATGAAAACCTGGTGACCAAATCTGGGCACAATAGTCCATGTGTGGCCTAATCAAAGCCTTATACAATGGAACAAGAATCTCCCTACTTCTACACGTCAGTGTCCTCCTCATCATTCCCAGAAGTCTTTGTGTTGTCTTCACAATTTTGGCAATGTGTCCCCTAAATTTTAGATCCTTATCCACTATCACTCCCAGATCTCTTATTTCCTCTACTTCCAACAATATATTCTCACCAAGCATAAATTCTGCATCCCATCTTTGTTTTCCAAATTTTAAAACCTTACATTTTGCAACATGGAACTCACATCCCCATTTGCTTGCCCAATCACTCAATTTATTCAAGTCTTCTTGCAAGGCCACAACATCTTCACTACTCTTTATGGTTCGTCCCAACTTTGCATCATCTGCAAACAACTGAATAATATCCAGCAATGCATAGTCTCTATTTAAGCTGTAAACCAGTAGTTAGAATTGCTGACTTACAAGACATCTCATGTTAAATCAGGTGTGCAACAAGAGAGTACATTATTTCCACTGTAAAAATGTTATTCATTATCTAAATGGATCACATTATTAAGGAAAGTTTTATTAAATCTGATACCAGAATTGTCAATGTTAATCTTAGCTCTTTACTTTATGTAGATGATGTTATACTTGTGAATAAATCCATTACAAGTCCAACATTCCACAACTAAATGGAATAATTGTTGTAATAAATTTGGTATGAAAATTATTATTATTATTTGTCACCTCCAGGGAGTCCAAAGACTCATCGAGGGAGGGCATCTACTCTACAGCTCTGCTTCCGCCACTCACAATCCACCAACGCCATCTACTGCTAACCACCACTACTGGTATTTCCACAGACAATCACAAACATCCATGCCCATGGCGGGATTCGAACCGGCAGCCTCTTGACTGGAGAGCGGACATGCTAACCACCCGGCAAGGCAAAGACAATGAAAATAGGCAGAAGCATTGAAAGACTGGAATTAACATCATCAAACAACTGAAAATCTGTTGTCAGTTCACATGACACATCATTTTCAAATAAGTTAAATAGCAGGGTCCCAAGAACAGAACCCTGCGGCACGGCACTGGTTACCCTCTTTTTTTCATTATTATACATACGTATTCACAAGAATATAGTAATTTTACTGCTGCAAATATTTCACCCAGAAACTAACTGGTCATTATCAGTGCATTAGCATGATCACAATGTGAAGCTACAACAAAGAAAGTTAATCCTATTTACAGAGCTAAGTCACATGCCAGATGCCATCCAGTGGGTAATCACAATAAATAAGATTACAATTAAGATCTAAATTTAAAATTAATTGATTTGAAATAAAATTATATTTAATTACATAATGAAATGATACAGCAATATATTAAAAAAAAATAATAAAAAAATTAAAAATTAAAAGGGGGGGAACATTATTATTATTATTACCCAAGACCCCATGGAGTCAAAGACTATGTAGGCAGTCCTTTTATCACACACACACACAGCTCATCATACCATGCTTTAAACTCAAATTCTCTACAGACACTGCACTCTCAAGCCATGAAAAAAACCTGCTTCTCACTCCCCTACTCACACCCTCTTTATATAGTTTCTAGGGATGACCTCTGGTTCTCCCCTGATCTCCCACTATTTTCTGTAGAACCCTCCAGCATTGATCCTACTGCTTGCCATTAATGTGGATTGGACTCTCTCAAATCTTGGGAATAGAGAGAGAGAGAGAGGGTCATTATATCTGAAAAGATATAATTTAGTTCCTACTTTTTTTCCCCATCAACCAAATCTCCTCTTGGTTACCATCCAAGAGGAGATTAACATATAAGCATCTCCTCTCTCTCTCTAAATAAAGTAAATTACTAAAACAAAACCTATCCTTTACAAATCCATGCTGACCATCATAAAGAATACTATGTCCGTCACCACAATCCTGTATTCTATTCCTAACCAATCACTCCAATAACTTGACTACAACTGCAGTTATAAATATTGGTGTATAATTGGAAACTGTTGAAAGTTTATTTTTCACTTGGTTAGACTATAATAAATTTAGTTTAATCCTTTATCTAAGTGTGAGCAAACAAAGTTTGTGCCTGAAACAGTAAGGTTTGTACCTTACCCCAGCCCTTCAGGACTGGGGTAAGGTAGTACAACACCGGGCAACTCCTTGCAAAGGTGGAGCAAGCTACCAACACTCCTATCTCAGTATCTCCCATAATGCAAAGCACATCTCCTTGCGGATATGTATAATGTTATGCATTAAGGGAAGTATCGCTATCCAGACTAGTTTCGAGCTTTATTGATGTCTCTTCAGTGGGAGCCAGGCCCAAGTGGAGATACCAGGCAGAAGCATTAGCAAGGTCATCTCCTCCTATAGGAGCTGCCAAACGGTGTGCCACCTTATTATTAAATTACTCTGGATTTAGAGAAAGATGTTGAAAGATTATTTTTCACTTGGTCAGACTATAATAAATTTAGTTTAATCCTTTATCCAAGTGAGCAAACAAAGTTTGTGCCTGAAAGTATCTTCAGGACTGGGATAAGGTAGTACAACACCGGGAAACTCGTTACAAAGGTGGCGCAAGCTAACATCACTCCTATCTCAGTATCTCCCTTAATGCAAAACACATCTCCTTGTGGGTAGAAACTAGTCTGGGTAGTGGCCCTTCCCTTAATGCATAACATTATACATATCCACAAGGAGATGTGTTTTGCATTAAGGGAGATACTGAGATAGGAGTGATGTTAGCTTGCTCCACCTTTGCAACGAGTTGTCCGGTGTTGTACTACTTTACCCCAGTCCTGAAGATACTTTCAGGCACAAACTTTGTTTGCTCACACTTGGATAAAGGATTAAACTAAATTTATTATAATTGGAAACCTCTCTCTTAGGAACCATGCTTGTGGAGTGGTAACATTTTTTCTTCTTTCCGCTCCTTAGGAACCTTACCCATTGCAAGAGTTTTATTAAATAACTAGGTCAGGGGTATAGCTTGCTGTTGTGCACATTCCTTAAAAATATGCTGTGATATGTCATCCATTCCACAACCTTATCAACATCTAACTTAATTAACACCTACTAAACAATTACCATATGTACTGATGTGACTTGCGTCCTGGTACAGCATGACCTTTGATGTCTTTGCACCATAAAAATCAAATTTTAAAAAAAAATATGTCTACTTGCCATAATTATTCTTTCTCCTGCTTGCCATATGGTGGAGGAATTCCCTTGAATTAATCTTGTCCTGACCAGCCAATTCTCTCTCATACTGCACTTTTCTTTCTTTACCATGCTTATCACCTTCCTAGCCTGCACTTTATGCTCTTCATGGATCCAATCACCACCAACTGACTTGTACTTCCTCCATAGCGTTTTCTTTTCTAATGTGGCTTGCTTGATTTCACTGTTCATCCATTTCACACCTACTCTATTCATCTAAATACAAAATTAATGACGGAAAATCTCACGTAAAAAGATTTTTTTTAATAGTATAATTTTCGCCTATGTATCACAGGCGAAAATTCTATTCATCTACCTATCCCTTAGTATGTAGTTATACATTGCTCGCATCAGATACTGCCTTATGAATTTCCATGCAGTGCCAAATTCTTTTCTACACAGCTTATCTACACAATGTACTTATGCTAGTGGACTACAGAGCTTCCTATAATCTCACACGTTATAATTCCACATATATCACTATTTGACAGTATTCTATTCTTGTTTTACATTTCCCAAACAAGTAAATTCATCACTCTCATTAAATGGTGGCAGTGTTAATACCTTATTAACAACCACATCTTTTGAAGATGGCACCAAATCCAACACTCTAAAACCTCTTGTTACTTTCTGTCACATGCTGCTTAAGATATTTATTCCTCAAAAATTCAACGAACTCACTCCTTGTTTCCATACACTATCTCTTCCTTCCATTCTATATTCCTGTAATTAAAGTCTCTCATCAGGATCAGGATCTTTATCTGTGCTCAAGCAATTTGCCTAAACATTTCACAATCAATTAGAAGAAACACACGTATAAACCACAGTGAAAATTATTTAATTGTAAATATTTCATCCTAAGTATCTTAGGACATCATCAGTACAGTATTTAAACAAAAATTAGGAATAACATACAGTTAGGGCACATGATTACAATAGAATCTCATGAAAATGTGCATAACATGCTAAAGTAGTACAAAAAAAAAAAAAAAAAAAAAAAAAAAACGTTAATTATTTAACACAATTTTTTTGGTACTACTTTTGCACATTTTCATGAGATTCTATTGTAATCATGCGCCCTAACTGTATGTTATTCCTAATTTTTGTTTAAATACTGTACTGATGATGTCCTAAGATACTTAGGATGAAATATTTACAATTAAATAATCATTAGTAAATTAAATTCTTGATTATGTGCCTTCTAAGCAAACAATAGTCTTTCTAAATGTCCAGCACCAAACCACCCATTCAAATGCAATCCATCAATTTTAACCCATCCCAACTTTCCTTCAAATTCACTCCACATATTCACAAACTGAACCTTCTTTGCCTCACACAGCCATTTTGTTATTCATGTTCTCTGCTCTCCTCAAATTGCTATTGTCATATCTGAGCAACATGCTGACTTTTCCAACAAAACTATTATTCTTTACCTTGCATAATTTTCTCATGTTTCTATTAACATTCCTTTTTTCGCCAACTAAATCATTTGTGCCCACAACTGCCACTAATTCTGATACCTGCTCTTTCCTTCTGTACAGAACATTGGTTATCTGTTTCATTGTTCCACCATGAAAGCATTTTTTGTGTACTTTATTATTCATCATTGAGTCCCCATGCAATGATTTATGATTATCCTTTAACTTGTTCTTTGTAATACCAACTTCTTCCTAATTTGCATCAGCCAATCTCTTCGTTAGGTGTTTAATCTTATTATTCAGATACTTCATTTCACTTTTCATTTTTTTTTTTCCAAAAAGCAAAAGTGGCAGAAACAAACAAATAGCAAAACACAAATAAAAAAACAAAATTCCAACAACAAACAAATAGCAAAACACAAATAAAAAAACAAAATTCCAACAACAAACACTACTGAAATACATCTGTATCCAGCATCATCATCTTCTGCAGCTTCTCCCACTTAAGTGGGGTCATTGTTGATAATGAGTCTCCTCCACACCTTCCTGTCTTGGGCTGTCATCACATCCAAGTTCTTCATCCTCAAGTCCTCTTCTCCCAGCTCCCTCCATCTCTTCTTTGGCCGCCCACACTTCTGGCTTCCTTGCACATCCATCTGCATGACCCGTCTTCCCACATATTCGTCCTCCCTCCTCATCACATGACCAAACCATCTCAACCTTGCCTCCTATATTTTCGCTCCTAAGTTCGTAACTTTCACTGTTCCCCTGACATAGTCATTTCTCAGATGATCCTTTCTGGTCACACCGCACATCCACCTAAGCATTCTCATCTCTGCTACTTCCATCCTGCTGATGTTATTTTTCCTCAGGGCCACAGTTTCTATAGCATATGTCATAGCTGGTCTCACTACTGTCCTATAGATTTTGCCTTTCAGATTGATCAGCACCCTCTTATCGCATAACACTCCAGCCATCTCCCTCCAGTTCCTCCAACCCGCTTGTATCCTGCATTCCACTTCCTTCTCAGCTCCTCCATCTTCTTCCAATGTTGAACCTAAGTATCTAAAGTCTCTCACCTTCCTGATGACATTTCCTTCCAACTCCAGATCTGTTTCCTGTCTGCCGCCCACTGTGCAACACATATACTCTGTCTTACTTCTGCTCAGTCTCATACCTCTCTCTTTCTTCCAGTACTTTTCTTCATCTTTCCAGTTTAGTTCCTATTTAAAAACTATTAAAAACAATTTTCTTAGCGCAGCTCAATATGATCAATGGTTCAAGAGTGCTGGATCTGGTAATAGTATCAGAAGATATATTCATAAATTCTGCCTCCAATCAGGCAGAGTGACCATGCAGTTCTGTTCTGGGAATTTGCTAAATATGTGGAATTTTCTGTCAAGAAAACGTTTATATTGAACTATAAAGCTATTAATTATGACAGACTTGAGAGGTATCTTGGAATGGTGCAGTGGCTTGAGAAGCTACAAAGAAAGAATGTCAACAGTGTATAGTAAGAATTGTCAGGGATTGTTTGACAAAAGAAATATCAGAGTGCATACCCAAGGTCAGGAGGATAACCTAAGTAGGTATTAAGTGGATAAGAAGAGATATAAAGCAAGAGCTGCAAAAAAAAGAAAACACTCTGGAGGAAAAATAAAGAAAAGATGATCAGCATACTTGTGAGCAGTAGAAAGGTGAAGCAAGGGCAACTAATATGGCAAGGAAAGCCTAATCAAATTATGACAAAATTAGCTAAGCAAACGAAAAAATAAAATAAAAAATTTTAAAAAATCCAAAAGAGTTGTTTTGATATGTATCAAGTAAGAGAAAGAAGAACTCTGGAAGGATGACTTTAATCTATGCTGATAGTAGGAACATGATAAAAGAGGAAAAAATAGTTGCATTGCTGAATGATCACATTGCAAAGATGTATCCTCCAGGTGGAGATTATGCAGTTGCTGTGACAGAGATTGATGTCTGAATTGAGGTAAATGAACAGGAGGTGCTCACTTTATGGAAAAATATCAACATGAATACAGCAGTGTCAGCCTATGTATTGCATGGACATGCAAAAAAAATGGCATTGCCTCTGATGATGTTCAATCAAAGTCAGCTCTGGGAAGGTTCAAAGTGGGAAAAGGATAAGATAGTTCCTTTACATAAAAGTAGTGGTTAAAGTACTGAAAAAGTTGGTTACATGTAAAATCCAACATTAGTGGATAGGGATCCGATACTCTATGGTGGGAAGCAGAGTTTTTTTGAAGGATAGGTCTTACCTACTTTACTTATTTTATAATAATGACAGTAAAGTCAGATAAAGAAAATGGCTACAACATGATACTGCTTGACTTTGCAAAAGGTTTTGATAGAAAAGTACATGGAAAACTATTACAAAAGTTACAGCAAATGGAAAAGGAAGTGGGTGCAGGCAGCCACAAAAGAGTAGTATATGCTGCAGTGGAATCTAGGAGAATGACTAGCAGAGTACTTCAGGATTCTGTGCTAAGACTTCTACTCTTTAATCTGAATATCAATGATATAAGGAAAGATTTAAAGGGGGATATTCAGTTGATTGCTGAGGATGCAAAACAGGATGGCAATAGTTGATAAAGGTAATGTAGATATCTGCAGTATGATATAAATAAACTGGTACTGTGGGCAAAGGATATGTCAATTTAGCATTGCAAAATGTAAGGTTAATCACTTCAGGTTGAAAAGGTTGCATACTGTGTATTACATTGATGGTACTGTATTGCAGGAAATTAATGAGGCTGAGACTTGGGGATAATAGTGGGTAGAGAGTTGAAGTTTAAGCAGCATATTGAAAAAGTTGGCAAAATAGTTCAAAAAAATACTTGGATGTTGAAAAAACACACTAACATGTAAAGACAGGGATGTTATTATCCCTCTGATTTGGCCACATGCACAGATTTGGTCACATGGGTTCCTTGGAGATCAGGAGGTGGTAGAGAGGATTCAGAGACAAGTGACCAAGCTGGTGACAGGTCGGTGGAACTAGCTATGAGGATATGAAGGTGTGGGGGTTAAAAAGTTTATTATTATCATCATTATTATTACCCCTGACCCCATGGAGTCAAAGACTCATCTAGGAGGTCCTTTTATCAAACACCCAGCTCATCATATCATGCTTTAAACACACTCAAATTGTCTGCAGACACCAGATTCTCAGACAAGGCATTACAATGCCTTGCCTGAGAATTTTGTATTTTTCATTCACAACTCTGCATGAAAAAAACCTGGTTCTCACTCCCCTACCCACATCCTCTTTATATAGTTTCCAGGGGATGACCTCTAATTCTTCCCTGATCTCCCACAATTTTCTGTATAACCTCTCCAGCATTGATCCTATAACAACCCCTTAATAACTTGTAGGTCTCTATCATATCTCCCTCTTCCTCCTATCCACCAGACTCTGCAAGTTGCATCGTCTCAATCTTTCCTCATTTCAGAGGTTAGAAACTACCTTAGTCAGTCGCCTCTGGACCCTTTCCAACATCTCTTCATCCTTCTGAAAACCAGGTGATGACCAAATCTGGGCACAACAGTCTATGTGTGGCCTAATCAAAGCCTTATACAATGGAACAAGAATCTCCCTACTTCTACAAGTCAGTGTCCTCTGCATCATTCCCAGAAGGCTTTGTGTTGTCTTCACAATTTTGGCTATGTGTCCCCTAAATTTCCGATCCTTATCCACTATCACCCCCAGATCTCTTATTTCTTCTACCTCTAACAGTATATTCTCACAAGCATAAATTCTGCATCCCATCTTTGTTTTCCAAATTTTAAAACCTTACATTTTGCAACATTGAAATTGCATCCCTGTTCCCGTGCCCAATCACTCAATTTATTCAAGTCTTCTTGTAAGGCCACAACATCTTCTCTACTCTTCATGGTTCATCCCAACTTTGCATCATCTGCAAACAACTGAATATCACCATCCAAATCTTCACCAATATCGTTAATATACAAGTTAAACAGCAGTGGCCCTAAAACAGATCCCTGAAGCACACCACTAGTACTTTCCTTTTCCTGGATATCACACCCCCCATACACAACCTGTTGATACCTATCAGATAGCCAGTCTCCAATCCAATGCACTAATCTAATATCCAACCTCATTTGCTCTAGTTTGACTGTCAACTTATTGTGAGGTACTCTATCAAAATCCTTTGCAAAATCTAAGTATATTACTGTGTATCCTTCTCCTCTGTCCATGGAAGCAGTCACCTTATTGTAATAAGTAAGTAGATTACTAAAACATGACCTCCCTTTAGCAAATCCATGCTGTCCATCAAAGTTAATACCATTGTTGCCAACCCAATTCTGGATCCTAGTTCTCACAAGCTTCTCCAACAACTTAACTACAACACCTGACACAGAGATAGGCCTATAGTTTGATGCTTGAGTTTTATCACCTCCTTTATGAAGTGGCACAATCTTGCCCTCCTTCCACTCCTTAGGAACTTGACCCAGTGCAAGATTCGTATTAAAACAATATGTCAAGGCTGGTGTCAACTCCCTGGCACATTCCCTCAGAATACGTGGTGATATACACTGATGAGCAGTTGAATTAGAGATAACTGCCGTGTTGGCGAAATGGTGCTGTGGTCTCCATGGCGAAATGGAATAGTGCCATGTGGCACGTGACGGGGATGTCATCAAACCTTGTACTGACCATCTGAATAATAGTCGAGCACAGAATTGGGAAGACTCGAGATCTCAGTGAATTCGATCGCACCCAGATAGTCAGAGCCAGATGTATGAGGCACTCCATCTCTGAAGTTGTGCAGGTACTGGGCTTTTCACAGGCCACTGTGTCAAGAGTGTACTGCGAGTATATGGAATTGGGTAAAACCACAGACACCAGGGAAAACTGCTGTGGTTTCAACTGCAAGGGACTCCGTCGGCTAGCTCAGATGGTAACAGTAGATAGACGGGCCACAGTGTCGCAGATCACTCACCAATTCAATGCTGGACAAAAACGACGTGTGAGCAGCCACACCATCTCTTCGCTATGGGGTACAGAAGCCATTACTGCCCTACTAGGGTACCTCTGCTCAGAGCATGTCACAAGGCACAACAATTAGCATGAGAGCAGGAACACCGCCATTGGACACTCAATGCATGGAAAAAGGTACCCTGGACTGATAAGTCGAGGTACACATTGGTACACACCAATGGCAGGGTACGAGTGGGTTGCCAAGCACATGAAGCGATGGATCCCTTGTGCCAGCAGGGTACAGTTCAGGCCGGTGGTAGTACAGTGGTGGTATCCTCGTATGGGGACTGTTTACATGGGATAAAATGGGTCCCCTGGTACATCTACCATCGTCCCTCACCGTCCCTCAAAAGATACAGGAACCTGCTGTCAGATCATGTGCACCCATTTCTGCGCCTGCAGAAGACCTGTACCTACAGCAAGACAATGCACTGGCCCACCGCTCCCAAATTGTGGCCGAGTGGGTGGATGAACACTCCACGGACATGATGCTTGGTTGGCCCCCCCGAGGTCCCCTGACCTCAATCTCGTCGAACACATCTGGGATACTGTCGAGAGAGATATATGCACCCTGGACCCTGCTCTGACCAATCTCCGTGCACTGTGGGAGGCTGTGCAGTGGTCATGGATCAGTTTGGCTCCCCAACACGTCTGGTGCCACGCTGCATTGCTGCCGTCATCAAGGCGAAAGGGGGTGCTACCCACTACTAGGCAGTTATCTCTAATTCAGCTGCTCATGAGTGTATTATCAAGTCCCACAGCATTATTTACATCTAGTTTGCTCAACTCCCCATGCACCTCTTGCTCACTTACAGTCAGTCTCTCCTCCCCATCATCTACTGCTCTCAATCTCTCCATGTAGTCACATTCACAAGATTGAAAGATCTTTATGAACTGCTCATTAAGTATCTCCATCACACCTTCTGCAACAGCTGTCTTTATAACATTTTCTCCAGTCAATGTCATCCTTCCATAATCATTCTTTCTTTTTCTTTTGCTGGATACATATCGAAAGAACTCCTTAGGATTCTTTTTTTTTTTTGGCTTCATTAGCTAACTGCTGTTCATACCTCTCTTTAGCTACCCTCATCAACCAAGTCACCTGCTTGCCTGGTCTTTGTAGTCTTCATGGAATTGGTTATTTCCACTTCTCTTATGCTGCCTTCATAATACCCTTTTTCTCTGTATCGCATGCTTAATCTCTTTATTCATCCATTCCACATCTACCTTATTTAACCTTCTCACCATTGGAACATTGCATCTACTAGATAGTTTTTGAAAATCCCCCAAGCTGCATTCATCTCTTTTCCCGCTAACTCCTCATTCCATGCTACACCTGCAAGCTGTCTCCTGAGCTCTTCATAATTACCCCCTTATAGTTCCACATATACCCTTTTCTTATAGAGGTCCTCACACTGCTGGCACCCACCCAGGTTAAGTTTAGTTGATAAGCAGAAAAGAGATGACATGATAGAAACATATGGCATTAAAGGGGTTTTATAAAATTGATGCTAAGGAAATTTTTCAATATATGAAAAATAATCAGAGAACCAGGGTCATCTGTGGATGTTGTGTAAGAGTATGGTTGATAAGGATGTATAGACTAGATTTTTTGCATGGAGAATGGTGAACGAGTGGAATTGATTGCAAGAATTAGTTTGAGTGAATTGACAGTAAATGAGTTTAGGGTGAGGTATGATAGCTTTTGTGTGTGTGTGTGCGTGTAAAAGTTTATGAGGGTATCCCACACTGAATCTTTGGACTCAATGGAGATACCGTATAATAATAATAATAACCTGCTCCAGGAGGTGGCTGACATTTAGGATCAGGGATTGATAGCAGACTCACAGATTGAAGTTCAAAGATAACTCTGCAGCAGTTGTAATGTGCCCTTTGAATTTTAAACTTAGGCACTATCAGGACTGGAACTGGTTATTGGATAAGCTGAGGAAGAGAAGAACAAGAAGCCATCTCTGGTTGTTGGATAAACAAGGGGGTGAGGAAAAGACTTACACGGAAAGGGGTAGATGACAGGAATGTGCTGACAGAAGATGTTATAAATGCTAAGAGTGTGAAGGAGTTTTTATCAAAGTTCAGCATGAGAGATGATGAGTCTACTGTTTCCCATTGAGATTTGTTTTAATTTTGATTGTAAGTTCTCTTAATCTGTGCAAGTTTGCTATAATTAAGCACACAAAAAGTAAAATGGCTAAATCATTTACATTACCTGTACAATAAACAAAATATTTCATTTACAGATTTTTATTCTGGTACATGAGACATTCATGGTTATCTAATTTTTGTAGTTTGGGTACACCAACTAGAAATGGCTTGTCATTGCTGGTATAAAAGTGAGTCTTGGGGGAAAAAACATTTATGTTCCCCTAACTTAAAACAAATGTGGCATTATATTACCACATTTAAATCTCTTAACAGACTTTGACATACTTCTAAATAAATCCGCTACAAGTCTGCAAGATTCTCTGACTAAATTGAATAGCTGTTGTAATAGATATGGTATGAAGGTCAGCAATAAAAAGACAAAGACAATGAAAATAGGCAGAATCATTGAAAATGTCAACTGTGTTGTGAATGGAGAACCTGTGGAACAAGTAAAACATTTCAGCTACTTAGGCACAATTTTTACTGAAGATGGTAAACTAAATATAGAAATAGACAACAGAATCAGCAAAGCTGGTATCGTGGGAAGTCAATTGAATAAATTCATATGGAATAAGAAAGAAATTAGTCGGAACACTAAATTAGCTGTATACAAGACTGTGTTCAAACCAATTTTAACTTATGGATCTGAGAGCTGGGTCAGAAGTAAAACACTTGACCAAAGACTAGAAACCGCAGATATGAGAGTCCTGAGAAAGATTAGAGGCATGAACAGATGGCATCGATGGCAATATCATATTAAAAATGAGGATATTAGGAAAGAACTTGACATTGTCAGCATCCAGGAATGCATTAGCAGAGCTAATCTCAGATGGTATGGTCACTTAAATAGAATGGGAGAGGAAAGATTAGCAAAACAAGTGTTCTCTGCCAGGTTGGCAGGAAAACGACCCAGAGGAAGACCAAGATATAGGTGGATTGATACGGTACAAAGTGCCTTAGACGATAGAAATATAAGATCTGATAATGTTGGAGTCTTGACAAGTAACAGACTGATTTGGAGGAAAATTGTAGATAGGAAGTTAGTAATGATGTAATTTTTTCATGTAGTACTGTCATATCCTGTACACCCCTTGAGGGTACATGGCAGGAATTTGATGATGATGATGAACAGACTTTGACATGTTTACACCTAAGTAATTACATGGATGTGAAGTGTCCATTAAAATTGAAATAACATTTGTACACTATAATAACATAGATACAAAGATTTAAATTAACCGATATATTTCATTCCTATGGTGGCTATTTGGGTGGTTAAAATAGAATTTCAGCAAATATATCAAAATAATAAATGACTGAAAATAATTTTTTATATATATAAATTCTGAAATGCATGTTTCAATATAGTCCCTTAATTGTTTGAACAAATAAAAGAACCAATGTTTTTGTAAGGAAAAACTGGTGGTAAAATGTAAACCAAGTATGATTTTTTAAAAATATCTATTAATTAAGAACTAATTAAGAACTTCTTACCAGGATAAAAATTTGCATCAATGTCAGTACCACGAGAAATACTAATGCCACAACCATTCAAATCCAGGATCTATTTCTGTAGAAACTATCCTCTATAAGGGAGGAAAAAAATAAGTCAATTTCTACAGAACTTCAGATATACATAATAATTAAGATCAAAAAAGTCATAATCACAAATGTGCAATTATTTTAATATTCATCAGTATGTATAGAAGTCTAATGAAAACTAACCAAGAGAATTTTACAGATTTATCAGATTTTGACGAACTGCATTAATTTGAACTAATAAATGCTAAAATGGATCTATTAAAATAAACTTCATTATTATTATAAATTCCACATGTAACTACCAAAATATCTATCAAAAAACACATTAAAGTCCTTCTCAATCCGTACATTCACAACTCTCATTGACAATATATTATTATTATACAGGTATCTCCATGGAGTCAGAAGACTCATCACAGGCAAGCCATTATTCACACAGCAGGCATTACTTACACAATACCTATCATACCTCTCCTTAAACTCATTCAAGCACCTCTGGAAATCCATTCCACCCATTCACCTCCCTCTACACAAAAAAATCCCCCGTTTTTCCACTTGGTTAAATCATAAATTAAAGGTACCAATAAACTATATTCTTGGTTTCATCCTTTATCAAAGTGTAAGAAAGCCAAGTTTGCACATGAAGTAACTTCATGACTGGACAACTCATATATAGAGGCTATTGACTTCACATCAATTGCGTTGACATCCCATGATGCAATGCACATATCCTTAAAAATACAGTAATACCTTGATTAATGCTCAGGATGCATTCCTAGAAGAAAAAGGGCTAAATGAAACAGCATTAAACAGGGTCATTTTAAGGGGAACATGCAACCAAGAATAAACAAGTTTTACTTTAAGTTATTTTTATATTAGCTTACTTTTCATGGCTCTTGGTGTTCTGGAATGATACACAAGCAATGGTTTTAATTTGAAATCTGCAATGTTGTTACCTTCCAGAAGAAGGGTTAAACGGCCTTTTGCAGCTTGAATCCTGGTACTCACTTGTGCAGAAAAAGTGAGCAACGTTTCTGGAAACTTTTTTCCAGAAAAGTTCCATTTCATCAGCATTAAAAACTAGTTCAGAAGGATAACTTCCTCTTTCAATTATGGCTCTTAAAGTTTGAAAAGCCTCTAAATGATTTTAGAGGCTTTTCAAATAAATTTAAGTTTATTAAATCTCATTCTGAGAAGTTCAGTGATTCCGACCTACCATATTTAGATGCATAGCGAGAAGATCCTGAAGAATATGGAGAAATTTTAATCACTGACAAGTGCAAAGAGATTTCACAGAAATAATTTGAAAATATTTTTCAAACAATCGAAGTTTTTAAGCAGCAATGCTTAGAGGCTGACCCTTGTGAAGAGAGAATCAGTAAAATTTGCAGAAGCAGTAGAAGAGGCAATAGGATCATACCGTCAGTTGTATGAAAAAAAAGAAAAAAGAAAAACAGAATGCCTGCCAAACTACGTTAGCTCAATTCTTTGTTAAGTAGAATAATAAATTTACATTCTGAATATGTTTCTATTGTCTTTCAGCTTCATGGTTTTACTTTAACTAGACCCTGAGATATACCTTAATTCTTTTATAAAAAAATAAAAATAAAAATAAAAAATTAAGGGTCAAAAAATAAATTTGGGGAATTTATTATTATTATTATTATTAAACAAGACCTCATGGAGTCAAAGACTCATCTAGGAGGTCCTTTTATCTCACACACATCTCATCATACCGGGTCTTAAACACATTCAAACTCCTTGCAGACACCACACTCTCAGGCAAGGCATTCCAATCATTCACAACTCTGCACGAAAAAAACCTGCCTCTCACACCCCTACTCACACCCTCTTTATACAGTTTCCAGGCATGATCTCTGGTTCTCCCCTGATCTCCCACTAATCTCTGTAGAACTTCTCCACCATTGATCCTATAACAACCCCTAACCAACTTGTAGGTCTCTATCATATCTCCCTTCTTCCTTCTCTCCACTAGACTCTGCAAATTACATCTTTTCAATCTTTCCTCATACTCGACATTCCAGAGGTCAGAAACTACCTTAGTCAGTCGCCTTTGGACCCTATCCAACATCTCTTCATCCTTCTGAAAACCAGGTGACCAAATCTGAGCACAATAGTCCATGTGTGGCCTAATCAAAGCCTTATACAATGGAACAAGAATCTCCCTACTTCTACACGACAGTGTCCTCCTCATCATTCCCAGAAGCCTTTGTGTTGTCTTCACAATTTTGGCGATGTGTCCCCTAAATTTTAGATCCTTATCCACTATCACTCCCAGATCTCTTATTTCCTCTACTTCCAACAATATATTCTCACCAAGCATAAATTCTGCATCCCATCTTTGTTTTCCAAATTTTAAAACCTTACATTTTGCAACATTGAACTCACATCCCCATTTGCTTGCCCAATCACTCAATTTATTCAAGTCTTCTTGCAAGGCCACAACATCTTCACTACTCTTTATGGTTCGTCCCAACTTTGCATCATCTGCAAACAACTGAATATCTCCATCCAAATCTTTGCCAATATCATTAATATACAAGTTAAATAGTAATGGCCCTAAAACAGATCCCTGAAGCACTCCACTAGTGACTTTCCTTTTCCTGGATATTGCACCCACATACACAACTTGTTGATACCTATCAGATAGCCAGTCTCCAATCCAATGCACTAATCTAATATCCAACCCCATCTGCTCTAGTTTGACTGTCAACTTATCATGAGGTACTCTATCAAAAGCTTTTGCAAAATCCAAATATATTACTGTGTAACCTTCTCCTCTGTCCAAGGAAGCAGTCACTTTATTGTAATAAGTAAGTAGATTACTAAAACACGACCTCCCTTTAGCAAATCCATGCTGTCCATCAAAGATTATACCATTGTTGTCAACCCAACTCTGGATCCTAGTTCTCACAAGCTTCTCCAACAACTTAACCACAACACCTGACACACAGATAGGCCTATAGTTTGATGCTTGAGTTCGATCACCTCCTTTATGAAGTGGCACAATCTTGCCCTCCTTCCACTCTTTAGGGACTTGACCAAGTGCAAGACTCGTATTAAAAAAATATGTCAAGGCAGGTGTCAACTCTCTGGCACATTCCTTCAGAATACGCGGTGATATATTATCAAGTCCCACAGCCTTATTTACATCTAGTTTACTCAACTCCCCAAACACCTCTTCCTCACTTACAGTCAGTCTCTCCTCCCCATCATCAACTGCTCTTAATCTCTCCATGAATTCACATTCACAAGATTGAAAGATCTTTATGAACTGCTCATTAAGTATCTCCACCACACATTCTGCAACAGCTGTCTTTATACCATTTCCTCCAATCAATGTCATCCTTCCATAATCATTCTTTCTTTTGCTGGCTACATATCGAAAGAACTCCCTAGGATTCTTTTTAGCTTCATTAGCTAACTGCTGTTCATACCTCTCTTTAGCTACTCTCACCAACCAAGTCGCTCTCCTTGCCTGGTTTTTGTAGAACTCATGAAATTGGTTACTTCCACTTCTCTTATGCTGCCTCCACAATGCCCTTTTTCTCTGTATTGCATGCTTAATCTCTTTATTCATCCATCTCACACCTAACTTATTTAACCTTCTCACCCGTGGTATACATTTAGACATTGCATCCACTAAATATTTTTTGAAAATCCCCCAAGCTGCATTGATCTCTTTTCCAGCTAACTCCTCATTCCATGCTACACCTGCAAGTTGTCTCCTGAGCTCTTCATAATCACCCCCCTTGTAGTTCCACATATACCCTTTTTTCACTGGGGTCCTTGCACTGCTGGCAACCACCCAAGTAATCACCTCATGGTCACTTTCACCAATTGGTGGATGATTTGATACCTCATTGATAATTACATCCTCCGATGAGATGACCAAATCCAAGACCCTTAATCCTCTTGTGCCGTCTGTTACATACTGTCTGAGGTAGTTATTCATCAAAAACTCAAGAAACTCATTTTCTTTACTTCCAGTTGCTATCTCTTCATTCCAGTCTATATTGCCATAATTAAAATCACCCATAATGATCACCCTTTTCTTATTTGCTTGGCTTATTTGACTATACATTTCACTATCACCACCATCCACATTACCAGGTCTATAACAACATCCCACCAAGTATTTGATTCTATTCACCTCTATCTCACACCATACTGCCTCAAAACCCCTGGCCCCATTTCCCTCTTGCATCTCTACTTTGTATGGACATAACTCTTTCTCTATCATCAATAGCACTCCCCCTCCCTTTTTACCCCTTCTATCCTCACGAAACACATCATACCTTTCCATCTCTATTCCTGTCAGGATGTCATCCTCATCTAACCATGTCTCACTTATTCCGACAATCTCTGGGTGCACAGATGCAATTAGTGCAACCATTTCATCCGCCTTGTTTCTTATACTTCTAGCATTGGTATACAAACACAACAACTCATTTCTGGATCTACAGCTAGTTCCACTGATGCCACTCACTCGATGTGATCTCTCCATGCTGGACTGGGGCCATTTCCCTTTCTGCTTCTTCATTTTAGAACCCTTTGCAATTCCATCTGTTTCCTTTTGATCCCTGATCATCCCATTACTTTCCCGCCTACACATTCTCTCACCTCCTCTTGGAGCATCCACCTTTCTCACGCTGTGTATCCCTGTCCACCCTGAGCCTCGCCGTTTCCCTGCTCCTCTTGCACACCCATTCTCTCATTTTCTATACTCATACCACTCACTTCCACATTCATTTCCACTCCTTCAATCTCTCCTGTCTTACTCTCCTGCTCTTCCACATCACTCCCCTCTCGATCTGATTCATTCTCTCTATTCACTTCTCTACCTTCCAGCAGCAGTCTCTCCAAGCGACTCACACCATAACCACTCAAATGCAGTCCATCGCTCCCATACAGCTCACTTCGTCCCTCAAACTCATTCCACACATTAACAAACTCTACTCCCATCTCCTCACACATTTCAGCCAGAATATCATTCATAATCCTTGCTCTCTGCCTCATTTCACCACAATCATACCTAGGCAACACACTGACCACCCTTCCTGTCACACTATTCTCCTTTATCTTTCAAAGCAGTCTCCTGACATTCATTTTGACATGCTCTTTGTTCTCTCTCAAATCATTCGTACCAATTAATACAATTAACTCTTTTGCTCGTTCCCGCCTCATATTCAATGCCTCAATCACTCTACTCACTTTACCGCCTGGAAAACATACCTTGTGCATTTTATCCTCTAGCACACCTTTAATAATGGAGTCGCCATACAACGCCACTCACTCATCTTTTGTTATCTCTTTCATGCCATCATGATTTATTTTAATAGTTTTGACCTGAACTCTTAATTTCATTCCGCATCCATTTCATTTCTTGCTTCATCCAATCCAATTCACCCTCTGAACCTCGCGACACATTCACTCTATCATAAAATCTTTCTAACTTTCTAACTCTCGACCCCCTCTTCTCACTTTCCCTCTCATTCATCCTTCTTTGTTTCCGTACTTTCGGTCCAACATACGTCCAACTTTCACTATCATTCTTCTCACTCTCACATATCTTTCTTTGTTTCCGTACTTTCGGACTAACATGCGTCCAACTTTCGCTATCATTCTTCTCACTTTTACTGTCATTCATCTTTCTTTGGTTCAGTACTTTCGTTCCAACATGTGTCCAACTTTCGCCATCAGTCATTCTTTTTTCGCTATCATTCATTCTTTCGATTTTTTTTACTTGCGATTTCTGCACCACGCCATTTCTACTTTCATTCGTTTTCTCAATTTCGTTTCTTTCCGCCTCACTTTCGTCCCTTTTAACATCCATTACGGTTGTCAAATCGCTCTTTTTCTTTTTTTCTGATTTTTTAACATTTTTTCGCCTGTCTTCCCGCCATCCTTCTCTTTCAAACGTGCACTCGCGACACAGGAATGAATTACACTTTTTTCTATAGGTTATTATATTCAATTAGTGCATTTTTGATTAATGCACCTGTTTTAAAGAATGCATTAGGCACATTTATCGAGGATTGCTGTATCCTCATAAGGACCATTTTATAAACTTGTCGCAATCTTAGCCATTCACTTCTAGATCCTTTCCACCCAGGTACCTGGTGGAAAGGATCTAGAAATTTTAATTGCAGGGATGTTATACCTGAGTTTACCACAATATTACTCTTTCAGGATGAAGAGAAAAGCATAGAGGAGCATGCAGTAGGAGAAGAGAGACCCTTAAACATGCTGCCCATGCAAAGAGCATGTCATCAACTTTTTACCATCTAATGTATATTTTCAAAACACAGAGAAATTAAGGCAACAAACATTTTTTTCAGTTTTTAAGAAACTGTGTATGATATTGCCACTGATGCCATCTATTCACTAATCTTTCTCAGAACTCAATTATGTGGCCTCCAGGCTTTGATCAAGTGTTTCCTTTCTAAGCCAGATCTCAGATCAATAAATTAAAATTGTTAGTCATCATCAATTGTAAAATAATCAGACTTTTTTAAATTGGTTGTACTGACTGTGATCAGAGGTTTAAAAGGATAAACAGAGTAGATGAAGTGAACAAAGAAATTAGGTAGATACTATAGAATACATGAAATAATCACCAGTCAGCTGTATGAGAAGTAGAAAAGAGATATAAACAATGTGTGATAAAGAAATAAGATAAAAGAAGCTGGAGGAACAGGCAAAGCATACTGCTATTTTAGTGAATTTTATGCCAATTATTACAGGTTAAAGAAGATACATACACACACACACACACACACATATATATATATATATTCATATATACTGACTATAACCGAGACTAGAATAACAATTAAATTTATTCAAAACGCAACATGTTTCATCGGATTGTCCGACTTCTTCAGGTGTGGGAACATAGAAAGCAAGTAAACACTATAAGAAACATCGTATCACTATAAAACGACTATTATAAAATCAGTTAGCTTTGAACTGTAGCTACAGTCCGTGTTGAAGTTCTATTGTTAAGTAGCTGCGTGCGTCTGATTTCATGCATGTGCCAATATCGGATAGCAGAGCTGAAAGAGTCTGGTAGATTATAGCTGAGGTTATTATTTATGTGATGAGGGTCCATAACAATTTCCTTAGACTCGACTATGCAGCGCTCCACCTCATCACGGCATATATGAAGGTTTGAGGTTGTTGTCCAGTTTATCTCATGTTGACGGCCTTCATCATTTGTGTTTACTGAAAACAGTACATGGCTTGACAGGGCACTTGCTCTAGTTCTTTTGTAAGCAATGTCTCTCTGATGTTCTTCTAGACATAGGAGGATGGATTTTTCAGTTTGGCGATAGTATTGCTTCCCGCAGTCACACCTGATTTTGTACACTCCTGGGAATTGTAGATGGTTGTGAGCTTGTTGGTATTTGCTGAAAATCGATCTTAGGTTAGGAAGAGTAGAGAAACAGGTTTTTATGTTGAACTTTCTTAAAATTCTTCTTAGTTTCATGGAGAGCGAGCTAATATATGGTAAGGAGATATAACCTTCTGGATTGTCTTGTGTTTCTGAGTTGTTTTGAAGGCGGTGGTATAGATGCTTATTATTAGTTTTCGACGAGTAGCCATTACTTGTGAAGGTTCTTTGTAGATGTTGTAGTTCCTTTTTTAGATCTTCATCATCTGACAGTATAGATCTAGCATGATGTGCTAGGGTTGAGATGATACCCACTTTCTGTGCAGGATAGTGATGTGAGGATGCATGCAGGTATCGATCTGTGTGTGTAGATTTTCTAAAGATTGATATTTTAATAGAATCAGATGACTTGGTAAGTCTTACGTCCAGGAAGGGAAGAGATCCATTTTCTTCAACCTCCATTGTTAATTTGATATCTTGGTGGAAGTTGTTTAAATGATTTAAAAAAGACTGAAGGTTATCGGTGCCATGGTCCCAGATAAGAAATATGTCATCTACAAATTTTAGCCAAATTTTTGGTTTAAGAATACAAACAAGCTCACAACCATCTACAATTCCCAGGAGTGTACAAAATCAGGTTTGACTGCGGGAAGCAATACTATCGCCAAACTGAAAAATCCATCCTCCTACGTCTAGAAGAACATCAGAGAGACATTGCCTACAAAAGAACTAGAGCAAGTGCCCTGTCAAGCCATTTCAGTAAACTCAAATGATGAAGGCCGTCAACATGAGATAAACAGGATAACAACCTCAAACCTTCATATATGCCGTGATGAGGTGGAGCGACGCATAGTCGAGTCTAAGGAAATTGTTATGGACCCTCATCACATAAATAATAACCTCAGCTATAATCTACCGGACTCTTTCAGCTCTGCTATCCGATATTGGCACACGCATGAAATCAGACACACGCAGCTACTTAACAATAGAACTTCAACACGGACTGTAGCTACAGTTCAAAGCTAACTGATTTTATAATAGTCGTTTTATAGTGATACAATGTTTCTTATAGTGTTTACTTGCTTTCTATGTTCCCACGCCTGAAGAAGTCGGACAATCCGATGAAACATGTTGCGTTTTGAATGAATTTAATTGTTATTCTAGTCTTGGTTATAGTCAGTATATATAAATATGAACATATCCGAGTACCAAGTTAATACTACAAATTGCTATATACATATATATACTATTGATTATAATATTGGATTTTAATTATTTATTATTATTACAAGACCCCATGAAGTCAAAAACTCATCTAGGAGGTCCTTTTGTCATACACACAGCTCATCATCCTGTGCCTTAAACACACTTAAATTCTCTGCAGACACCACACTCTCAGGTAAGGCATTCCAATCATTCACGACTCTGCATGCAAAAAACCTGCTTCTCACTCCACTCAATCTGGACTGGCAGACCATATTTTGGAAACAACCAACACGATCTCCTGGAAAAAAACAACCATGCCCCACTATAGTAAATTCAAAAAAGAAAGACTATTTTTACAATTTGCGGTGGCCCTCAGAAATCAATTGAATTTCAATAAATACATTTGCATAAAACTTCCCAAAATTTGGGAAACATTAATTATCAGAGATCCCACTTTATATCCTAGACTACCCACAAATTCCCATAGAGGGCGCACCACCTTGACAGGACTTTAGAGTCACCCACATATTTCACTTAGTATTGTATTTTTATATTTGAGTGTGTGTAACATTTTTTTTTTTAATAATCCCTGTAGATGTCTCAGTGATTGAGACAAAATATTGGAAGTATTAAAAATCAATTTTAATCCTATCTGAGTGCTGTATATATTCCATTAAGACTCCAACATGAACATATAGCTTCTCACTCCCCTGATCACACCCTCCTTATACAGCTTCCACAGATGTCATATGGTTCTCCCCTGATCTACCACTGTTTTCTGTAAAACCTCTCCAACACTGATTCTATAACAACCCCTCATGATAGAGACCTACTAACTTGTAGGTCTCTATCATATCACCCCACTTCCTCCTATCCACTAGACTCTGTAAATTGCATCTTCTCATCCTTAGCTCATATTCGACATTCCAGAGATCAGAAACTACATTATAAGTTGTCTCTGGACCCTTTCCAACATCTCTTCTTCCTTCTGAAAACCAGGTGACCAAATCTGTGCACATTATTCCATGTATGGCCTAATCAAAGCCTTATACAATGGAACAAGAATCTCCCTCCACATCATTCCTAGAATTCTTCGTGTTGTCCTCACAATTTTGACAATGTGTCCTCTAAATTTCATATCCTTATCTACTATCATCCCAAGATCTCTTATTTCCTCAACTTTCAACAATATATCCCCACCAAACATAAATTCTACATCCCATCTTTGTTTTCCAAATTTTAAACCTTGCATTTTGCAACTTTGAACTTGCATCCCTATTTCTGTGCCAATTCAATCAATTTATTCAAGTCATCTTTTAAGGCACAGCATGTTCTCTATTCTTCATAGCATCCCAACTTTGCATCATCTGCAATCCACTGACTATCCCCATCCAAATCTTCGTCAATATCATTAACATACAGGTTAAACAGCAATGGTCCTAAAACAGATCCCTGAGGCACACCTCTAGTAACTTTCCTCTTCCTGGATATTGCTCCCCAATACATAACTTGCTGATACCTATCAGATATCCAGTCTCTGATCCAATACACTCATCTAATATCCAACTCCACTTGCTATAGTTTAATTATCAACTTATCATGCAAAAATCTATCAAAAGCCTTTGCGAAATATAAGTATACTATTGTGTATCCCTCTCCTCTGTCTAAGGAAGCAGTCACTTTATTGTAATAAGTATGTAGATTACTAAAACATGACCACCCTTTAGCAAATCCATACTGTCTATTAAAGGTAATATTATTGTCAACCCACTTCTTGATTCTAGTTATCACCAGCTTCTCCCAACAACTTAACTACAACATCTGACAAAGAGATAGGCCTGAGTTCTATCACCTCCCTTATGAAGTGGCACAATCTTGTGCTCCTTCCACTCCTTTGGAACTCAATCCAGTGCAAGACTCATATTAAAAAAATATGTCAAGGCAGATGTCAACTCCATGGAACAATCCTTCAGAATACTTGGTGGTATGTTATCAAATCCACAGCCTTATTAACATCATGTTTGCTAAATTCCCCATACACCTCCTGCTCACTTATAGTCAGTTTCTCCTCCCCCATGATCAACTGCTCTCAATCTCTCTATTATGTCACATTCACAAGAAAAAGACCTTTATGAACTGCTCATTAAGTATCTCAACTATATCTTACGCAGTAATTGTCATTTTCTCCAATCAATGTCATCTTTCTTAATCATTCTTTTTTTTTTTTTGCTGGCTACATATCGAAAGAACTTCCTAGGATTCTTTTTGATTCCATTAACTACCTGCTGCTCATACTTTACTTTTGCTACTCTTAACAGCGAAGTCACCCTCTTTGCTTGGTCTTTGTAATCCTCATGGAATTGGTTATTACTACTTCTCTTATGCGGCCTCCATAATGCCTTTTTTTCTCTGTATCAAATGCTTCATCTATTCATTCATCCATTTCACACCTACCTTATTTAACCTTCCAACTCTTGGAATACATTTAGACGTTGCTTCTACTAGATAGTTCTTGAATAATCCCCAAGCTGTATTGATCTCTTTTCCAGCTAACTCCTCATTCCATGCTACACCTGCAAGCTGTCTCCTGAGCTTTTCATAATTACCAGCCTTGTAGTTCCACATATATCCTTTTCTCACAGAGGTCCTCACACTGCTGGAAATTACCCAGGTAATCACTTCATTGTTACTCTCACCAACTGGAGGGTGATTTGACACCTCACTTATAATTACATGCTTTGATGAGATGATTAAATCCAAGACCCTCAAATCCTCGTGTGCCCTCTGTTACATACTGTCTGTGGTAGTTGTCGCTGAAAAAAAAGAAACTCATTTTCTTTACTTCCAGTTGTTATCTCATCATCCTATTCTATATTGCCATAGTTAAAATCACCCATAATAATCACCCTTTCCTTATTTGCTTGGCTAATTTGATTATACATTTCATAGTCACTACCATCCACATTACCAGGTCTATAACAACATCCAACCAAGTATTTCATTCTATCCACCTCTATCTCACACCATACTGCCTCAAACCACTGGCACTATTTCCCTCATGCAACTAATAGCACTCCCTCCTCCCTCTTTACCCTTTTTATCCTCACGAAACACATCACCCTTGCATCTCTATTCCTGTCAGGATGTCATCCTTATCCAACCATGTCTCACTTATTCCAACAATTTTGGGGTGAACAGACTCAATTAATGCAACCATTTAATTTGCCTCGTTTCTTTCACTTCTGGCATTTGTATACAATCATATCAGCTCATTCCTGGATCTATAGCTAGTTCCACTGATACTACTTATTTGATGTGACTTCTGCATGCTTAACTCATGTCATTTCTTTTTCTCCTTATTCATCTTAGAACCTTCTTCAGATTCAACTGTTTTCTCTTGATCCCAGGCCATTCCCTTCCCTTTTTGTCTACACATGCATTCACATCCTCTTGGAGCATCTACCTTTCTCACGCTGTGTTCCTCTGTCCACCCTAAGCCTCCCGTTTCCCTGAATGTCTTGCACACCTGTTTTCTCATTCTCTATATTCATGCCGCTCACTTCTTCATTCACAGCCACCTCTTCAAATTCTCCTCTCTTACTCTCTCATTCTCCCACATTGTTTACCACTTGATAAGATTCATTCTCTGCACTCAATTCTCTACCTTCAAGCAGCAGTCTCTCTAAGCGACTCACACCAAAACCACTCAAATGCAGTCCATCCCTCCTATACAGTTCACTTCATCTTTCAAACTCATTCCACACATTAACAAACTGCACTCCTTTTTCCTCACACATTTCTGCTAACAGATCATTCATAACCTTTGCTCTTCACCTCATCTCACAACTGTCATACCAAGGCAACACACTATTCTCTTTTACCAATCTCAACAACTTCCTGATATGCAATCTGATGTGTTGTTTATTTGCAGTCAAGTCTGTACCCAACTACCAGTTATTATTATTAAGAGAGACCTTCAGGGAGTCAGAGACTCATTGAGGGAGGCCACACACACACACACACACACACACACACACACACACACACACCAGCTATCATACTTATTCTTGAATTCATTCACATACTTGCACTCACAACATCTAATGGCAAACCATTCCAATCGCGCACCACCCTCTGAGAGAAACATCTAGCCCTCACATCTTCTTGGCAGCATTCATTCTCAGCTTCCAAGGATTCCCTCTTGTCCTTTCCCCACCCTCCATAAATTGAAAACTTCCATCAATTGAAATCCTTATGACCCTTTCAGAAGTTTATAAGTCTCAATCATATCACCCCTCTTTCTCCTGTTTGCTAGTGTCTGCAGTCTACAAATTCTCAATTGTCTTCATAATCAGTATGCCACAATCCTGATATCATTTTTAACACTCCCTTTCTACTCTCTTTAATATATCAGAATCACAACAGAAACCACGAGACCAGACCTGCACACAATAGTCCAAGTGAGGTCTTATCAAGGACTTGTAAAGAGGCAAAATAACATCCTTATCTTTACATGTGAACGTTGATTTCAGCATTGCAATTATCTTTTGAGTTGTATTTGCAATCTTTGCCAAATGGTCAATAAACTTCAACTTCCTATCTACTAACACTCCAAGATCCCTAGCCTCATCAGTTTCTTCTAGCCTAATCCCACCAATATAATACGACATTGGATATCTGATCATGCCGAAGTGAATGACTTTACATTTACTGACATTGAACTGACACCCATTTTTCCATGGCCACAATTCCAGCCTATTCAAATCATTCTGCAAGTACTGCATATCAGCAGCATTCCTGATTACCCCACCTATCTTTGCATCATCAGCAAATAATTGCATGTCGCTTGTCAAATCCTTCCCAATATCATTAACGTACAGATTGAATAACAGTGGACCAAGCACTGATCTTTGTGGTACACCACTGGTTACCTTAGATCTTGCAGACTCACATCCCCCATATACAATTTTTTGATATCTGTCAGTCAGCCGTCGTCTTATTTATGCTAATGTTCTATAATCCAAACCCATATTTTCCAATTTATGCAACAGTCTCCCATGCTGTATTCTGGCAAAAGTCTTAGCAAAATCCAAAAGTATCATGATGTATCCATTTCCCCCTGTCTAATTCAATGGTTACATTATTATAGAATGTGAGCAAGTTGCTAAAACATGACCTTCCCTTAGTAAACCATGTTGCTCATTGCAAAGTAGAGATTCAATGTCAACCCATTCCTGAATGGAAGCCCTAACTAATTTTTCCAAAATTTTCACCACCACTCCTGAGATACTAACTGGTCGATAGTTGGATACATCGGTCTTTGCACTGCCCTTGTGCGATGGAACAATATACATTCTTTCCATGAGAGAATTTCCATTCAGGAATGGAAATTCTCTCAGAATCTTCTGAGAAACTCATATACAGAATGGTCAAAGGAATAGCCACTTCAGCTGAACACTCTTTTAGCATATGTGCTGATATCCAGTTAGTCCCTATTGCTGAATTCTTATTCAGCTTTTGCAACAGTTCTAATAACTCATCCTCATTCACCTGAGTTTCTTCATCCAGTGAAGACTAGGTTGATAGCTTTTGGTCAGTCATTAGTTGAACAACCTCTTCTGCATCTGTTACCCTCATGACTTCTGCATTTAGAAGAGTTATTCTATTTTACTTGCAGCATATCGATAGAATTCTTGTAAACTGTCTTTAGTGCAGAGCCAGTTACTTTTCATACTCAGACTTTGCTTTCCATACAACAGTATTGACTATTCTAGCTTACTGCTTATAATGTTCATAACGGATGTCATCCTTATGCAAACGGTATTCCTTCCACATCTTTCTTTTCTTATGAATCTCTTGCTTAATAAGATTACACATCCATTTGACTCCTACCCTATTTACTCTTCGGATTCTCAGGACACATGCTGATATTGCATCATTTAAGTATTGTTTAAATGTTTCCCATGCACTGTTGATATTCTTCCCATCCATCAGCTGACCCCATTCCACTGTATTCAGTATATGCCTCAGTTGGTCATAATTTCTGCTTTGTAGTTCAGCATGTAACCCTTTTGAATGGAAGATTCATTAACTTAGTCACTTCCCAAGTGAGTACCGCATGATCACTGTCACCAACTGGGGGCAGAATAGTTAGGTATTTAACTGAAACGCCCTCTGACTATAATCAAATCTAACACTCTTTGACCTCGAGTTCCTTCTGTCACATGCTGCTTGAGGAAGTTGTCCCGCAACAGTTCAATAAATGCATTTTCATTCTTCTCATGAGATTCTACTGTTACCCAATCAATATTTGGATAATTAAAGTCTCCCATTATTATTACTCTTTTTGCACTCATCTTTTCTATTTGGTAATGTATTTCTTCATCACCAGCAAATGATCCATCAGATCTGTAATAACACCTCACTTGTAATTTGTCTTGTGAGTTTGAAGCCACCAGATGGCTTCAAACTCACTGCCACATAAAATATTGTTAATAAAGTATTACTACATTCATAGGGCTCAACTCTAACTGGACTAATTAGACAGTTTAAACTTAAGAACAGTTTAATACATGTGAATTTGGGAACAAGTTTGTTTCAAAACTTCACTAAATGTTTTAGCAAGGTTTTTTTTTGAACCCCTGTGTTCATGTTACTCCAACAGCAAGCTTCAAATTTTTGGAGCTATCCCTTAATTTAATAGTAAATCCTCAAAGTAGCTTAAATACAAATGAATTTTACTAAAAGCAATTACATGCCTTTAACTTCTCTACCGGCCATGGTGAATGAAATAATGAGATCAAATTGCACTTCTTATCCATGTTATTCAATAGGTGTTACAGAATCGTATCCAGATTTTGCTGGATATCTATAGACGTCATGGCCGGTTAGGGTGTTAAACTGTGGTTTTATTATGTTGTCATATCTAAATATAGAAGCCATTATACAGGCCTGTTGTTTAATAAGTAATTAAACTGTAAATTTTAAAACCTGATAGGACAACTTTAAGCTAAACAAAAGAAAGAATCAACATACTAACAATGAGAAAAACTGAGTTAAAACATTCAAAATTGTTATCCATGTTCACAGATGACACATTATCTAAAAATCTTGTAAAAAGATAAAAGACTAAACATAAGAGACCTCAATACCATGTACCCATTTTGTAAGTCAGTTAGTTGTCATCAGATGTTGAAAGAATAAAGTGAGAAAGCAATATATTCTTGAATGAGTTTTGCATGTTAATATGAAATGGTATCAGATGATATCACCAGGATTGAATGCTAGGTTGTGGGCAGAATGATATTTTTCTTAACTGATTTATACGAAATAAAATCCTGCATGTAAATTTTTATCACTGTTGGATTAGTTCTAATTGTCTGATAGCTCTTTTTCTCATTTTTTTTCATTTTTCAGGAAATTAAATCATCATTGAATTCCAGAAGTATCATCATGGGTATACAGGATATAATTATGATAGTACTACTTAAAGATGTTAAATCATAATTAACTTGTAATAGGCAGTTTTCCTTCAAATTAATTCTGTTATCTGTCAAGATTCTAATATTATTAATCTTATATTTATATAATCTAGAGTAGGGGTTCTCAACCTGTGGTATGTGTACCCCTTGGGGATGTGGTAAGACTTTTGGGGTGTATGTATGCCGTACGAGCTCAAAAGTCGCTAGATCTAGTAACAAAGTCACTAAGTTGGCAACACTGATACTGCACAACCACCTCACTGATTAATCCCCAGTGAAATGTTTATAATTTTATAAGATTTGTTAAATTGTTTATGTCACTCTCTGTGTTTATTGATATATGTAATTTATGAATACAAAATTTAATGTATGTGTGTTTGTGTGTGTATATATACATATGTTTTATTTTATTCCCATTGTTATACAATAAATATAGTTTTATCTATCTATACAAGGGGTATACTAGTTACATACACATTTCTAGGGGATATGTGAAATATAAAAGGTTGAGAACCACTGATCTAGGGCATCTTTTACTGTATTGATCCACCTATATCTTGGTCTTCTTGTGCCTTTTTTTTTTTCCTACCATCCTGGAAAGGAAATATACTTTGCATTATGGAAGATACTAAGGCAAGTGATGAGAACTTATACTACCATTACCATGAGTTGCCCCAGTCCTGAAAATGCTTCAGGCACAAACTTTGTTTGCTTACACTGGGATAAAGGATTAACTTCCCTACCAGCCAATGTGGATGAAATAGTGACACCAAATTGCACTTCTTATCCATGTTATTCAAAGAGTTTTAGACCTTCATATCCAGATTTATCTGGACGTCTATAGATGTCATGGGCAGTTGGGGGTTAAACCAAATATATAATTGAAAAGAACACTTATTTTACTAACCATTCCTCGGTCATACTATTTAAGTGCCATTCCACCTGAGATTACCACTGTTAACACATTCCTGAATGTTTTGCAATATCAAGTACTTTCCTAATATTCTCATTTTTAAAAGGAGAGGTGATAGGATCAAGACTTTTAAACTGTTGAGAGGCAGTTACAGGGTAGACATTGGAGAGTTCTTTTTTTTTTTGGTGTAATGGCAGGAAGGAGCGATAACAAGGGGCCATCCCTGGAAGTTATGAAAGGAGGCTGTGCGCAAGAAGGTGAGGAGTGGTTTCTTTGCATGGAAGGTGGTTGAACCTTGGAATGCATTGCCTGAGAGAGTGGTTGGAGCGGGAACGGTCAATGGGTTCAAGGAGTGGTATGATAAACTTTGTGTTTCCTAAAAACGACCTCCCACGATGAGTCTTTTGACTCCATGGAGGCCTGGATAATGATAATAACAATAACGTGATACTGCCATTGATGCCATCTGTTCACTCTCCTCATCTTTCTCAAACTCTCATATCTGTAGTCCCCTGTCTTTGATTAAGTGTTTCCTTTCTAAGCCAGATATCAGATCAATAAATTAAAATTGGTTTGATCACTCTTGTATGCAGCTAGTTTAATGTTTTGATTAATTGCTCTCTTTCAGTTGACTTCCTATTATACCAGCTTTGCTAACTCTGCTGTCTATTTCCATATTTAAGTTGCTATCTGCACTAAAAATTATGCCTAAATAGCTGAAATGTTTTGCTTGTTCTATAGGTTATCCATTCAGGATACAATTGATGTTTTCAACGTTTCTGCCTATTTTTACTGGATTTCTCTTTTTATTGCTAATTTCTTACCAAATTTATTACAAGTTCAGTTTAGGCTGGGAATCCTGCAGATTTGTACTGAATTTATTTAGAAGAATAAAATCATCAGCATAAAGTAAAGAGCTGAGATTAGTCCAGTTTTGATATCAGGTTTAATACACTTTTCTTCATAATGTGATTCTTGTAGATGATGAATAAGAGTGGAAATGTATACCTTTGTCTCAACACCTGATTTAACATCAAACCTATACTTCATTCAATTCTATTCTAATTGCTGACTTACAAATCAAATTTAGACTAAGTATTACTCGATATAATATCCCATTTATTATTATTATATGGGTGACTCCATGCAGTCGGAGACTCATCATCGAAGGCCCTATATTGACATAATAGCCATTATTCACACAATACCTATCATACCCCTCCTTGAATTAATTCACAGATGAAGCATTCACAACTACCTCTAGTAATACATTTCACCCATTCACCATCCTCCAAGCAAAAAATCTAGTGCTAACAACCTTGTTAACCATACTCTTACACAATTTCCAGGGTGACCGCTCGTTCTCTTTCCTCCTGCACTGTACAAAAAATTTTTACCATTTAACTGCAGCATTTTGAATTGTTTTTCTCTTAGGACCTTCTCATATGTCTTTTTCAAATCAACAAATCCTTATTACATTCCCAATATTTCTCAACTATTTGTCTTAAAGTGAAAATCTGATTGTGAGAACATCTATTTGGTCTGAATCCATTATGTTCTTTTTCCAAGCTTCCCTTCCATGCCACAATTTCTCTTATCCATTTCTCAAGTACACGCACATAAATCATACCATGAACAATCAGTAGGGAAATTCCTCTATAATTCTCATATTTAGTTTTATTTCCCTTTTTTTTTTTATAGATTGTTACTATGAGAGCTCTTCCTCCAATCATCTGAAATTCGATCCTGTGAACAAGTCTTCTTAATTATGCAGTATAGCCACTGTGAAATTTTTATACCTCCATATTTGGTCATTTCTAGTGAAATATCATCTACTCCAGCTGCCTTTCCACATTTCAAGTTCTCAATGGCCTTTTTTTTCCTACTTTAAGTATTTATATGTATTTCTGACTGCATTCCAAAAAGTATTTTCTGCCATCATGCTGTGACTGCTTTTTTCATTTAGCAATCATTTGAAGTCATTACTCCAAACATCTAGAATATTTTCAGTTTTCATGTCATGTTTATCATCTCTGATTCCTTTCACAATACTCTTTCCTCCATTTGTATGCTTTTTCAATAGCCTACAGAATGCACCTTACTGATATTTATTTTCCATGTTCTTTTGATTAGCTAGTGCTTCACTGTCGTATATTTTTCTCTGTATTCTCTCAGAGTACAAGTCGAGTTATTTGCTAGTAACTTTTCACATGATTTCTTCTTTTCCTTGATGCCTCTTTAACTTCCTGAGTATATCATACAGTTTTGATATTTCTATCTTGCAGGTAAACTTCACAACATGACTCTCTGGTTAAATCAATCAATGTTTTCATCAGAGTTTGCCAATGAATCTCCAATGTTTGGTTCTTGTTTTCAAACTCTTTCATTATTTCTTGATTAAATATTATGTATTTAGTCTACAGTTCACCTGTGGAAGCTGCTCAATTCTGATTCATTTTAAGTCTTTCTTAAACACTCTTCCTTCCAATCTAATATTCAATTTTATCCTGTTCAATACTCAATGGTGATCACTTGCTATTTCAAATCCTCTGTACACTGTGTCCTGAACCAGTGGGAAAACACTGCTATCAACCACAACATAGTCACTGAAACTCTTCTTATTTCTTACATCTTCTCTCCATGTGAATATGTGCAGATTTTTATGTTGAAAATGATGTTAGTAATAACTAGTCCATGTCCCGAATACCTGTTGTTATTTGCTTTGTTCTTTTTTCATAATTTTTCCAAAACATTTCTATGTCTGGTAATTGTTTCCTACTTTGCTGTTAAGATTCACAAAAAGATCCAACTTTTCCTTTTTCTTTATGTCAGCTGCCTTCTGTAATGCCTTGAAAAATTCCTCTGCTTCTTTCATAGGAGAATCTTCCATAATATCATAGACAAAAATAAGGCTCATTGTCTAGTTTCTGATTTTGATATTTTCCACATCACTCTCCTTGATATTGCCTGCCATTCAAGAAAATTATTTTCATTATTTAGTGTTAAATACATTAGCTACTCCTTTCCCTGATAGTTATTGCCTGAATATAGCATCTTGTATTTTTTGCTTAGAAAAATCTTACCTGCTTTGGTCTTCTTTGTTTTGGTTACACCATTATATCAATCTGGCACTTATCCAATCTTCTGCTAGTTCCATTCATTTTTCATTGATGCTTCTTATGTCGATTGTGTTGGTTTTCAGCTCTGCCAATGTTGAATTGGGATTTGGTCCAGCAGCTGACTTTTCATTGTTTGCCTTGATTCTCTGACAAAAACAATGGGTCCTTGTTTAACTAAGTAATGCTTGAGCATGGCAAGAAGCTCTGACATTATGGTTTAATCCAATAAGAAAAACAATTTGGTCAGCTAAATCACAAATTTACAGGACATCCTTATTTGTTCAGTATCCAGGTAGATACCTAACAGGGTGCACCACAAGAAGGTGAGGAATGGACCTTAGGTCAGAAGCCTTGGTTGATTCTCTGTATTCCTTAAAAGACTACATGGAGTTTCCTCTTAGTGATCCAGCTTTGAACCTTAAGCACCCCAAAATGACAACACAGAAATTTTTAAAAGTTATTTAATTATTAATTCCAATATTTCTCCAAAATTGGCATCATCTGGGGAACCAAGAAACCATACAATAGTACAGACATGTGCATACAGGCACTACACCAGTAAGTAAGGATTACAAAGAAAAACACAAGGAGGCTTTTTTTTTATTATTATTTTTATTATTACGGGTATCTCCATGGAGTCAGTAGACTCATCGCGGGAGACCCAAACTAGCAAAACAATATCTGTCATATCTCTTCTTGAATTCATTTACAGACAAAGAGCTCACAACTAAGTCAGGCAATGAATTCCACTCATTCACCACCCTCCAGGCAAAAAACCTTGTTCTGACACCTTTGTTAACCACACTCTTCTTTAATTTCCAGAGATGGCCTCTAGTTCTTCCATCACTATCACACAGCTGAAACATTTCCCCTGCATCAATCCTATAAAAACCTTTTAGTAATTTGAATGTTTCTATCATATCCCCTCTTCTTCGCCTATCAACCAATCTCTGCAATCCACAAGCTCTCAATCTATCAATGTAGGGAGCATTTTTTATATCACTCACCAACTTGGTCACTCTTCTCTGAACCCTCTCCACAGCCTCCTCATCTCCAAGGAATCCAGGTGACCAGACCTGAGCACAGTAATCCAAATGTGGAAGTATCAATGCTTTATAAAGGGGAATAATAACCTCTTTATCTCTGGATGTCAGTGTGTTCCTCAACAACCAAGTAATCCTATGTGCAATCTTGGACACCTTAGCAATGTGTCCTCTGAACTTCATCTCCCTATCTACCAATACCCCTAAGTCCCTAGCCTCATCAATCTCTTGGAGTACCTTTCCATCAATGTAGTACACAGCTGGTAATCTTTTAATCCCAAAATGCATGACTTTACACTTTTCCACATTGAACTGACATCCATTTTCTTTTGCCCATTTTACCAGCTTATTTAAATCCTCCTGCAGACTTTCAACATCAGCTTGATTTTTTATTGCACTACACAACTTTGCATCATCAGCAAACAACTGAATATCTCCCTTTAAGCCATTTCCTATATCATTTATATACAAATTAAACAACATTGGCCCAAGCACAGAGCCCTGAGGCACACCACTGGTCACCTGCCTCATTCTGGACTCGGCTCCTCCATACACCACCTTATGGTATCTCTCCCTGAGCCATTCTCCTATCCATATCACCAATTTAATATCCATTCCTATCTGCTCCAATTTGCATAACAGTGTTCTATGGGGTATCCTGTCAAAAGCCTTAGCAAAATCCAGAAGTACCACTGTGTAGCCAGTTCCTTTGTCCAACTCAGATGTTATTCTATTATGAATAGTTAATAGATTGCTAAGGCAGGATCTACCTTTAACAAAACCATGTTGGCCTCTATAGAGTATCATATCCTGATCCACCCATTCTTGAATTTTGTCTTTAACCAACTTTTCCAATACTTTTACCACTACTCCTGAGATGGTGATTGGTCTGTAATTCAATACCGCAGTTTTAGAGCCACCCTTATGCAAAGGAACCACTTTGCCTAACTTCCACTCCCTAGGGACCATACCAGAGTTCAAACTTAAATTAAATATCCAGGTAAGAGGGGTTGACAATTCATTTGCACATTCACGCAACACCCGAGCTGATATTCCATCTAGGCCTACCGCAGTGTTTGCATTTAAGTTTTGCAATATATTTAATACCTCTGATTCTTTAGCTTCAATTCTCACATTAGGTATTGCTATAGGTATAGAGATAGCCTCACTTGGGTGATAGACTTTTGAGAAGTGATCACTCAGTAACTCGACTATTACATCTGATTTTGTCACTTCAATACCATCAGCACCCACTAAGGTTATCCTTCCGAAGTCATTCTTCCTCTTACTTGCCACATAGCGGAAGAACTCTTTGGGATTGCCCTTGATCTCTTTGGCTAAGGTCTTCTCATAATCTGATTTAGCTTTTCTTACTATGCTGGTAACCTTCCTAGCTTGAGCCTTGTACTGCTCATGGGTGTCCTGATCGCCCTTCTCCTTGTAAATTCTCCATAACATTTTCTTTTTTTGCAGTTCAAGCTTGATACTACTGCTCATCCATCTAATGCCTGCCTTGTTTGACCTCCTGACCATGGGGACACAATCTGATATTGCTTTCCTCAGATACCCGCTGATTTTATCCCAAGCACTGCTAACATCTTTCCCTTGCAATATGTTCTGCCATGGGATGGCTGCAAGCTCACTCCGAAGCTTGTTATAATTGCCTAACCTGTAGTTCCGTACATACCCCTTCTTAATAGAAAAATCCACAGATTTTGCAACCTCCCAAGTCAATACCAAATGATCGCTTTCACCAACTGGAGGTAACGAGAACACCTTACTTATGCATATAACCTCTGAACCAATAACCAGGTCCAACACTCACACCACGTGTCCCTTCAGTTACGTGCTGTTTCAAGTAATTATCTCGTAGAAGATGTATGAACTCCATTTCCTTTTTGCTACGTGATATTTCCTCCTTCCAATTGATATCACCATAATTAAAATCCCCCATAATAATCACTAAGCCTTCACTCATTGCACTAAGTTGCTGATGCATGAATTCAATATCTCCCCCCGTACTCCCTGGCCTATAGCAGCATCCAACTGTATATTTGGTTGCGTTGGTCACTATTTCGCACCAGACTGCCTCAAATGAACTCTCATTCACATGTCTATCATCATGATATACTACTTTCTTTGGCTGCAACACATCAGCTATCATCAACAGTACTCCTCCTCCTGTTCTATCTTCTCTATCCTCCCTGAAAATACTGTACCCATCACATTCAATTCCAGTGACCACATCTTCTGCTGACAGCCAAGTTTCACTAATGCCTACAACTTTTGGTGAGATTTCACTGACTAATGCCAAAAATTCTTCTCTCTTATTTCAAATGCTTCTGGCATTGGTATACAAAAATTGCAGATTCCCTCTAGATCTTGTACCGGCTTTAGAACTGATATATAAGTCACTAACTACCGTAGTCCTATGCCGATTTTTTTTCCCCTCTCTTCTGTAATTTATTCTGCCTATAAGGATCAATAAATACACAATCAGTGCTAAAGTTTCTCTCTCTTACACTCAACCTTTTCAATATTAGTTTCCCTGCCCAATAACTTCAACCTGTTCAGAAAACAATAACTTATTCAATCGCTTATGTCCTTCCATGTTAAGATGCAGGACATCTCTAGCATACAACTGCCTTTTTCCTTCAAACACACTCCAAACATCAACAAACTCCAGACCTCTTTTTCTGCACATTCTTGCATAAATAGCATAAATAAATAGGCTTACAGTTCATAAATAGCACCACCTTGAATTTGACTGTGTGTTCTTGGAAGGTGGGCTGATTACCTGTGGATGAGTTTCTCAGATGAGTTCCCCTTAAAGAACAGCTATATGCAACCATATTTGTTGAGATTTGAGTAATCTGAGTGCTGAAGCAAAATCCAGGAAAGGCTCTTATATTTGCATTTGTTTCACTGGAGTAAACTGACTTTTTTTTCATAGCAGATCCAGTGATAGGTAACCAAGGCATGGTCAGCTGAACCTCAGCAGCTATAGTGTGCAATAGGATGTGGTCTTGATGTTCTAAGATCCTAATATTGCCTGTCCTGCCTGTTTGGCCAAAGGAAGAAAGGTTGCAGTCAAAGGATACCTAGTAGAACCCTGGTAAATCCAGAAGTTATAGCTGATATTTAAGACAGCAGATAATGGATGCTAATTTTTTGTTTGTTTTTAAGGTGGTCACAAGATTGTGTTTCTTAAGGATCTTTGCCACTTTTACAGAAGTGCCATGGTTATATGAGTGACTATCATAGTCACTCAAGTGTTGTAGACATGCTTCATATTCTGCATATATAAGGTTATAATGGAGAGGTTAAAAAAATCTTCTTTATCATATACAAGCAAATTTAAGTCCAAAAGACTTTCTAGACTATGCTGCAACATTAAAACATATGCAACTCTAAGACTAATTCTAAGATCCTCCTTTCGGTCTTCTAATTAATTACCAAGTCAATCCTGTAATTTTCATGCCCACTTTGATTATAGCCCTATCCTCACAAGTCTTCAGTAAAGAACAAACTTGTTTCTTTTACTACCAATGGGCAGTGTACCTTCCAACCACACTATGGGGAAATATCCATTATAAGAATGAATATGGAATTTGTACAAAGTAAATGTTGAGATAGAAGTAATACCTAGAATGGCAGAAAAAAAAAAAGATTTTTTTGATTGACAGAGCTACTGCATCTGAAAGATTTTATAAAGGACGAAGTTACTGTTGCTAGCAATACTGCCAAACTAATAAAAATGTATTAGCTGAATAAATCATCCTGGAATATGCCAATCTTTCGATTTCTACTGGGATGCCAACCTTTATCAGCTATGTTGCATTAACATCAATAAAACATGGTTAATTAAAGATAAAGTTAATCTAGGAAGTGAAAAAAATTTGACTGGTTCGCCGAGTGGTTAGTGTATCCGCTCTCCAGCCAAAAGTCTGGGGATTTCAATCACGGCGTGGGTATGGATGTTTGTGATTGTCTGTGAAAATGCCAGTAGTGGTGATCGGCATTAGCTGCTGGTGTAGATGATGAAGGTAGTTGCGGTTAGTGGAGTGGTGGAGATGGAAACTTGTGTAGATGCCTTCCCTCGATGAGTCTTTGGACTCCCTGGAGGTGTTACGTAATAATAATTATTATTATTACCCCAAGACCTCATTGAGTCAAAGACTCATCTGGTAGGTCCTTTTACAACACACACACACACAGCTCATCATACTGTGCCTTGAACACATTCAAACTTATTGCAGAAACCACACTGTCAGGCAAGGCATTTCAATCATTTACAACTCTGCATGAAAAAAACTTGCCTCTCACTCCCCTACTCACACCTTCTTTATACAGTTTCCAGGGATGACCTCTGGTTCTTCCCAGATCTCCCACTATTTTCTGTAGAACTACTCCAGCATTGATCCTATAACAATCCCTTACCAACTTGTAGGTCTCTATCATATTTCTCCTCTTCCTACTGTCCACCAGACTCAGCAAATTACATCTTCTCAATCTTTCCTCATACTCGACATTCCAGATGTCAGAAACTACCTTAGTTGGTCACCTTTGGACCCTTTCCAACATCTCTTCATCCTTCTGAAAACCAGGCGACCAAATCTGTGCACAATAATTCATGTGTGGCCTAATCAAAGCCTTATTCAAAGGAATAAGAATCTCCCTACTTCTACAAGTCAGTGTCCTCCGCATCATTCCCAGAAGCCTTTGTGTTGTCTTCACAATTTTGGCAATGTGTCCCCTAAACTTCAGATCCTTATCCACTATCACCCCTAGATCTCTTATTTCTTCCACCTCCAACAATATATCCTTACCAAGCAAAAATTCTGCATCCCATCTTTGTTTTCCAAATTTTAAAACCTTACATTTTGCAACATTGAACTCACATCCCCATTTCCGTTCCTAATCACTCAGTTTATTCAAGCCTGATTGCAAGGCCACAACAGCTTCACTACTCTTCATGGTTCATCCCAACTTTGCATCATCTGCAAACAACTGAATATCTCCATCCAAATCTTCACGTATATCATTAATATACAAATTAAACAATAATGGTCCTAAAACAGACCCCCAAGGAACTCCACTAGTACTTTCGTTTTCCTGGATATCACATCCCCATACAACTTGCTGATACCTATCAGATAGCCAGTCTCCAATCCAATGCACTAATCTAATATCCAACCCCATCTGCTCTAGTTTGACTATCAATTTATCATGAGGTACTCTATCAAAAGCCTTTGCTAAATCTAAGTATATTACTGTGTATCCTTCTCCTCTGTCCAAGGTAGCAGTCACTTTATCGTAATAAGTAAGTAGATTACTAAAATGTGACTCCCTTTAGCAAATCCATGCTATCCATCAAAGATTTTTGTTGTTGCCATTGTCGTCAACCCAACTTTGGATCCTAGTTCTCACAAGCTTCTCCAACAACTTAACCACACCCGACACACAGATAGGCCTATAGTTTGGCAATGTTTTTTTGCTTGAGTTCGATCACCTCCTTTATGAAGTGGTACAATCTTGCCCTCCTTCCACTCCTTAGGAACTCTCGACCGAGTGCAAGACTCGTATTAAAAAAATATGTCAAGGCAGGTGTCAACTCCCTGGCACATTCCTTCAGAATATGTGGTGATATATTATCAAGTCCCACAGTCTTATTAACATCTAGTTTACTCAACTCTCCATACACCTCTTGCTCACTTACAGTCGGTCTCTCCTCCCCATCATCTACTGCTCTCAATCTCTCTCTGAAGTCACATTCACAAGAATGAAAGACCTTTATGTATACTCATTAAGTATCTCCACCACACATTCTGCAACAGCTGTCTTTATACCATTTTCTCCTAATAATAATAATAAAACTTTTTCTCTTTCTAATGCAGCAATATCCTGCCTTACGATGCTTCACTTTACTACAATCTGCTCATACAATGCTTTTCAGTTATGACCAATGCCCATGTGATGCCTCATACAGCAGTTTTAGTGATGTCATGCTACCAAATGCACATTATTTATGAATTAAATTTATTTATGATGTAGCTGCTCACTGCATCTCTCTGTGTTTTGGTGTTTCACCAGGAATTATAAACTGTTTTTAACTATTTTTTATTTTATTGTTCTTCATAACAGCAGATAAAATTCAAAGTAAGAGTGCCATTGCTTCCAGTGAAAAGAAAACCCAAAAATTTATTACATTACATACCAAGATTAAAATTATTAAATTTTGCAACAATGGTATGTTGAACACTGAGATAGGCAGCAAGCTAAATTTACCTCATATTAATGTTGTTACAGTTGTTAAAAACTAAGATAAAGTGAAACGTGTTACACTACCAGGCCTGGAGTTAATGTTACAGTTATCCATAAATGTGACAATCTGATTGATGATATGGAAAAAACTTTTAATGGTTTAGGTTGATGACCAAACTGGTTGGCATGTTTCCTTAAACCAAGCTTTCAGAAAAACTTTTTCAGTTGCAAAAATCATTCTAAGTTTTTCATTTGCATCCATCCAACTGTTCATTCGACATCAGAAGTGCCATATGGTCACTCAGATGCTGAGTGATGTGCCACACCAGTCCATGCCATGGGATCCTGTTGTATGCTTTTCTGGATCAGTCACTCCAGACATACCATCCATCCATCTCATTGACAGTCTACCCTTCCTCTTTTTCCAGGAACTTTACTTTCTATTACTGTTTTGAGAAGTCCTCTTTCCATCCTTTCAATGTGTTCAAAGTATTTCAACTTTCCTCTATCAATATCCTTAAGGAGCCTTAAAGTTCTAGTGATCCTTTCTAGAACCCCTCCATTATCCACCTTTCAGTATATGACATAGTCAACAGCCTACTGTAACACCACATGTCAAATTTCATTTGCATAACCGATGTAAATAAATGCTTTATTTATGTAATTTACTCAAATATATCACAGCTTAAAAGCATGTTATTAAACTATTACATGCATTGCCAGCCAGGTTGGCCGAGCGATTAGCATATCCGCTTCCCAGCAAAAAGGCTACAGGTTCGAATTCGCTGTAGGCATGGATGTTTGTGATTGTCTGTGGAAGTACTAGTGGTTGTGAGCGGTAGATGGCATTGATATAGTTGTGGTTAGTTGTAGTTGGTGGATTGAGTGTGGAGACAGAGATATATAGAGTAGGTGTCTTCCCTCAATGAGTCTTTGGACTCCCTGGAGGTGTGACGTAATAATAATAATAATAATAATTTACAAGTGGAAAAAAAGGCGGTGATTTACTATATTGACGTGGTCTGGAACCTAACGTGTCATATGAATTGGGGTATGTTTGAACTGTATATTTCTAGATTTCAAAACAACTTTTGAAAGATTTCTCTCTGCTTTTAATCCTGATCCATGATAACTATCTAGGAAATCTTATGTTTAAAATTGAAATCTTAAGATATCATCATCCCATATTCCACCTCAACAAGTCTAGCTCAGTGATTTAATGCATTTACCCTCTCAGTAAACAGAAGTGTTTCTAAATGCATATGTGCACATGTGCACACTTATTCAAATGCAATTTTAGTAGCATGCAATTTATTTCTGCCAAATGCTTTTCAGACATCAACCCATTCAGTCTCCCTCCATACATTCTGGCTAACATATCATTTTGCCTCTTCAGATATCCACTGTCATACATGAACAATACATGTTCACCCATCAAATCTGCTCTCTTTCTTTCTCTTTCTTGCTTCAGTCTCACCATTTTTAACATCGTTTTCAAATCTCTTACTTACAATTCACATTCCCTCTCAAATCATTCATACTGAGATGATAAATACATTTTCTTCCCTCCTCATTAGAGTGACACCCTTCGTTTCAATGGAAATGAAAAACAAATTATGTTTTTCATTTCATAAAATGGGTAACTAGGTAGATAACTAAAAAAGGTCAGGTGATGAAATCGGTAGAGTGCTGGAAACAGGTAGTTGCTGACTTAGATCTCGATGGCTTGAGGAGGTTTATTGCATTATCAAATCATAAAATTATGTTGGAAAATATTGCATATTAAAAATATTGCATGAAATACTATAGCAAATATATTAGACTATTTCTATTTTATTTTCTAATTTTTAACTTACCTGAGCAAATTGTGATTTAATACCAGACCTGCTGCCATGGTAAATATAAATGGTTCCTTTGTCATTTTCATATGGTGCTCCTATTGCAACATCTAAGGTATTAGCAATGTATAAAAAAACTGTCAACTAATTGAGAAGAATGCCCATCATTCCCAATGAAATAACATTTCCTTGTTTCATCAGGAATGAAAATAAATTTCTTAATGAATTTCAGTAAGGAATGTTTCAAAACTACATTTTTATTTAGTGAAATACATCATATTAAAACTTTTTTACTCTTTATATTAGTTTTTCAAACACACCAGCTTTAGAGAGCCTCAGGCTGAGGAAGATAATATTACAGGTATTCCATTATGCAATGGGTTGAAATAAGTACTTTTTTTTGGTCACCTTTTTTTTTTTTTTTTTACTGTGGAGATTAGTCAACATATATATTCCTATTGCTAAACATAACCAACACTACTATATAAAGCACTCTGCCTACCTAGTCAGCAAGTCCACTCTACAAACAAGTAGGTTGGAATCCTACTGTGAGCATAAATGCATGTTTGTGAATATGTTTAGGTAGTAGATGAATCACACTGCTTGGTGCAAGAGTGCCATCCTGCTTACTGGAGGCTTGAAATGGCTTTAAAATGGTTTCCAGACTAACTCTTATATGTTCCACTCACAGTACTAATGCAACATCTGAACAACAGATTTAACTGTGCCTCTTCCCTACTGCTCTAAAAACATCATTATTGTTTATAGAACACTGATAGTCCAAATATGGATGACAAATTAGACTACACCATTTAAGGTGTAGTTTGATGCCTGGAGAAACTCACTAACTGTGGAGATTAGTATCAGGGAGGTTCAATGGTCTGGATCTGCTTCTCTCAGTGTGAACTCACACCTTTATTTGCAGTGCCTGGAAGGATGAATGCCAAAGGATATGCAACTACTTCCTACAAGGTGTGAATTTTATGCCCAGTTTATGTACTGGTCTGTGCTGTAGATGATGTTGAGGAGTCAGCTAAGTAGACAGCAGCTTGAGGAGAATAATGTAGTAAAACTAGAATGGACTGCAGACTCAGAATCTCAACCCAAAAGAACAACTTCGGACCAACCTGAACATAAGCAGGCCCGAAATGTGAATCCAACAGTGATGCATAGACTAGTGGTAATGTTGAAGGAAGAATGGTTCGAAATACCTGACTTGTATTATGGCATGAGAGTATGCCTAGAAAGAAGTGATATGAATATGATGAAAGGAGGCCCACACAGTACTCAGCTATATTCAACTTAAGTTTCTTTAAAATGCAGTGCTATATATGGATCAATATTGTGTGGGACCTCCTATAGTCCTAATCATATCATTCTTTTCCTATTTCAACACAGTGTACATGAAACAGAATACTAAAACAAAATATGCCAAATAAGACAGACAATAAAGTCCAGATTATATGTGTTCAACATGAACCCACCCATTACACAGCCAACATCAGAGAAATAGTCCAATTACCAGGCTAGTTGGTGAAGTAGACAATGTATTTACTCTTACACTACAGAATATGGGTTCTAATCTCAGTGCGGCAGAGATGACAAGAATGCCTTTCAGTGACAAACAATTTGCATTACCTAGTGTAAGACCTGCTTACTGATGATCTAAAGTAACACAATAAGTCTTTAGAACAGTATCCTGTTTGTCTAATCCTTAGCTCATCCACATTACTAATATGAAAGGTTTCAACTTTTTATGAGTGGGAATGACATCAATTTCTCCAGTATATCTAAATGCATCAATAGTTCCAACCCATTCAGTGAATTCTTGTATGCAAACCATACAGGATTTCACTGTTTTTTTTTTTGTTTCTCCTACCTATGAAAGGTTATTTGTAAACATATAGTACATTTTGTACCGAGGGTGGGCTTAGGATTTTGTTGCCTATTTTATCAATTTTATAATTTTTTTTAAAATTTAATTAATTTATTTTTTACATAGTCCAGAAACCCTGCTCTATGTCATGGGTTGAGGTTGGAGACCTCACAAACCAATGTCCCTTACTAATCTACAAGCCTGGTAGGATGACACTGAAGTACAAAAGTTGAAGCTAAGTAAAATGGAACCTTATCCTACTAGAAAAGGCAATCATTCTTTGGAAAAATTTGCTTCCTACTGAGCCACCAGGAACATGTAGAGCACATCTAGATACACCAAAGATGTGTTTGTTCCCTTTGATTCCTGTTTTTGCATCAAGAAGAAATGTTCACAAATTTATGAAAGATATCACAATGCAAAACACAATAAGTTTGGAACTGTTATGCATCTTCAGAAAAATGCTGAGACAAATCATGATGTGTATGCACATGTGTTGATGATGCCTAACAAATTAAATGTTGCTTTATCATAGAACACAAAGTGATTAAGCATAGAACCTTTTCTGCTCAGGATAACACATGAAATTGTTTGTTACTATCGTCTATTATTATTATTATTATTCCGGGCAACTCCAATGAGTCTACAGACTCATCGAGGGAGGCCCTAACATCATGTCAAGAACAACTATTCGATATTCACACAGTATCTATCATACTTCGCCTTGAACTCATTTACAGTCATGGCACCCACAACAGACTGGCAGCTTATTCCACACATTCACCACTCTCCAAGTAAAAAACCTAGCTCTAACATCCTTGCTAACCACACTCTTGCCCAGCTTCCATGTATGGCCCCTAGTCTTCCCACCACCAGTCCTATTCTCAAAAATATCTTCGGGATTAATCTTATAGCAATCCTTCAGTAATTTGAATGTCTCGATCATATCACCCCTTTTCCACCTATCGATCAATTTTTGCAACCCACAAATCTTCAACCTGTTCTCATAAGGTTCATTCCACAGACCTGCTATCATCTTGGTCACTCGTCTCTGGATCCTCTCCACCTCCTCCCCATCAAGAAGAAACCCTGGTGCACATATCTGGGCACAATAGTCTAGATGGGGTCTTATGAAGGCTCGATACAGAGGAACAATAACTTGTTTGTCTCTGCTTGTTAAAGTATTTTTCAGAAGCCAAGTGATTTGATGAGCTGATTTAGCCACTTTTGCAATGCCCCCTCCCCCCCCACTTCAATTCCCTATCCGCCAACACTCCCAATCCCTGGCCTCATCAATCTCTTGGAGTACGGTTCCACCAATGTGATATACTGCTGCTATTCTTTTCACCCCAAAATGTATAACCTTACACTTTACCACATTAAACTGACATCCATTTTCCCTAGCCCAATCCTCCAAACTATCCAAATCATCCTGTAAAATTTTGACATCCTGTGCACTCACAATTGCTCTACCCAACTTTGCATCATCAGCAAACAAGTGAACACTTCCTCTCAGATCCTTTCCTATATCATTGATGAATAAATTGAAAAGTAGTGGTCCAAGAACAGAGCCCTGTGGCACACCACTAGTCACAAGCCATCTTTTGGACTCAACTCCTGAATAAATCACTCTCTGGTATCTCTCCATCAACCACCCTCCTATCCATCTCACTAACACTATATCCATACCCATCTGCTCCAGTTTACTGATTAGAGTTCCATGTGGTATCCTGTCAAAGACCTTTGCAAGGTCCAGTAGAATCACTGTAAACCCATTACCCTTATCCAGTTCAGCCGTCAGTGATATAAAACGTGAGCAAGTTACTGAGGCATGATCTACCCTTCACAAAACCATTTTGTCCCCCATACAATATCCCATTTTCATCAATCCAATCCTGTATTCTTTTCTTCACTAATTTCTCCAAGACCTTGACAACAATTCCTGATATGCTAATCGGTCGGTAATTTACAACAGCAGTCTTGGAACCTCCTTTATGCAGTGGAACCATTTTCCCCTCTTTCCACCCCCTCGGGACTAACTCAGACCTGAGACTCAAATTAAACAAAATGGTCAAGGGTACTGACAATTCTTTAGCCACTTCACGTACGATACAAGCTGGTATACCATCCAATCCCACAGATGTATTGGCAATGAGGTTATGCAACTACTCACCTCCACTTTATTCACCTTAATTCAAGCTTAATGGTGTTATTCATCCATTTAACCTCTACTTGATTTATTATTCTGACTCTAGGTATACAGTCAGCCATTGCTTCATGCAAACACTAGCCCTTGCAGTTGTATATGCCATGGCACTGAACTAATCAAACTCCTAAGCTTGTCATACTTTCCAGCCCGATAATTCCACATGTACCCTGTCTTAATTGAAAATTCTACATCTTTAGCCACCTCCCAAGTTAAGACCTTATGATCACTCTCACCGATTGGTGGCAATGTGGTCATATTTGTTACAGCCAAATCCTCAGATGTAATTACTAGGTCAAGCACTCTCTGACCCCTAGTATTTTCCATTACATGCTGTCGCAGATAGTTATCCCTTAATAACCGCATAAAATCCAGTTCCTTCCTCCCGTGTGTCCTCTCCTCACTCCAATCAATGCGACCATACTTGAAATCTCCCATAATAATTACCCTCCTTCCACTCATTTCTTCCATTTGCTTGTGCATACTATCTCCACCATCTTTTCCATCACCTGGTCTATAGCAGTACCCAATTGTATATTTTGTTCTGCTAGCCACAATCTCACACCAAATGGCCTCAAATGTGCTCTTTTCTCTATCCTGCAATTCAACTTCTATTCTCCTTGGCTGCAGCTCATCAGCTATCATCAATAATACTCCTCCCCCAATTTGATTCTCCCTGTCATTCCTGAACACACTATACCCATCACATTCAATCCCACTAGCTATATAATCTACAGTCAGCCATGTTTCACTAATGCCAATAACCTGTGGTCTGGAAGTGCCAATCATTACCAAAAATTCTTCCTTCTTGTTCCTAATACTCCTAGCATTAGTGTAAATGAATTTCAGACCCCATTAGCCCCATCCCTACCTTGATGCCTTATACTAACTATCCCATTCTGATTTGTTGTCCTTATTCGCTCGGGCATATTATACTCATTCATACACTCAACTGCCTTCCTAAGGCATATCTACTCCCCCCCCCTTAATAAATCTAGTTTCCCTGATTCTGCACATCCACCTCATTCAACAAACTTTTTCAAGTCTCCTTACACCGAATCCATTCAAATGCAAGCCATCTATCTTATACAGATCCTTTCGCCCATCGAACTCACTCCACACGTCCACAAATTCCACACCACTCGTCATACATAACCCATGCATAAATTCATTTGCAATTATGACCCTCCTTTTAAACACTTCACTGTCATACCGCAGCAAAAGACTAATCATCCTAACTCTCTCACTCTTTTCTTTTGCTACCTCAAACAATTCATTCAGGTTCCTCTATCATTTCCCTTTTATCTCCTTTCAAATCATTCGTACCTGCCACAACAATCATTTATTTCACCCTTTCCTTTTGCTCTCTAATAGACTCAGTTACGTCCTTGATGGTCGCACCAGGTTGGTACAATTTTGTCAAATCCTCTACTAACACACCTCGTACTAACAAATCTCCGTACAACACTCTCTCCTTCGTTTTGTTTAAGTTCACACTCATACTCTTATTTTTCCTATCATACTTTTTATTATTGGCTGGTACACTCAGTAGACTTTTGTTCATACGCTCTAGCTGCTGCTTTGCTCTTTGTATCGCTCCGCTCAACAACGCGATCTCACTCATAGCATCTTTTTTTATTTTCTGTTAAACTATTAAATTGCTCTGTATTAATACCGTCATTCACACTTTCTACATTCACGCCCTCACAGTTCTCTGGTACAACCTCACCATTTCTTGTCATGTCACTATTTTCTTCATTCTGAAGTTTGACAAAAATATCACACTCACGACCTGAAATACACTTTAATTCCTCATTTTCCTTACATTTTATACACACATTCACGCCTTTATTATCATTTAGCCATACACCACTCGTACTCCGCAAAGCGTACATTTCGCATATAGTACACTGAATAATCTCCTTTATATTACAGTTATTGAATAAAGATGGCGAACCATTATTACTAGCCGCCATTTTCCTTTTTACGGGAGCCATACTCACTTCTATCGTACTTTATCAAATTAATAATTGAAACACCAAAAACACACAAACAGACACACTAAGATACGCAAAACAAACAAAACTACGTAATATTCAAGTAAATCTGTCAATGATAACTTAAAATAACACTTATCTTATCAGGAGCTCTCAACGAACACCACACACTACGAATCCCTCTAGCGGCAACTCCCCAAGAGTTAGGATGATTATCTGTATACATACAATTTTTTTTTGCAAAAAGTGTTCTAACATTTCCTTACTTATGGTTAATAAGGTGCATCTTTCTGATTCTCAGTGGAAGATATGCTCTGCAAACTAGTCAAGCAGTTAAGGTGGCATGATCACTCTACTCCAAATGGAGGAAATATGGCCACCTTTGTTTTGGATCCAATGACCAGATCAAGTATTTTTGTACCCCAAGTCCCCTCCATCACATGCTGCCTCAAGTAGTTATCTTTCAATGGCTGTATAAATTCTATTTTCTTCCTATCATGTGATCTTTCTTCCTTCTGAGCTACATCTCCATAGTTCAAGTCCCTCAAAATAATTACTTGACCTTCACACATTATACCAATTTACAGATGAACATCTCCCAGATTATCCAAAGAATCCACCGGTCAATAGCAATAGCCAACCATATATTCTATATTATTGGCTCAATATCACACCAAACTGCTTCAAAAAAGAACAGCTACCCTCCAACCTCTCTCCTATTCTTTTTGGCTGCAGCTCATCTGTTGTCAGTCAGCAGTGCCCCTCCTACAATCCTGTCTTCTCTATTCTTCCCAAAAAAGATTAAACCCTTCACATTCTATTCAATGCAACTACATCACTATTACTACATCATGCCATTAGCCAAGATGCACTGATGCCTGTATCTTTTGGCAAGGTTGCACTAACCAATGCCAAAAACTCCTCCCTCTTGTTAATGATAGTTCTAGAATTAGTATATAGAAACAGTAGCATCCTTTTAGGCTCCCAACCACCTTTACATCCTGCATTTACTACCCCATTCGATACTGTTACCCGAGAGATTTTCTAAAATTTCACTTTTTTTTTTCTTTTTCAAATTCTTCCACTTACACAACCCCCAAAGTGCCTGTACACGCATTCATCTGCTTCCAACATTATTATTATTATTATTATTACCCCAAGAACTCATGGAGTCAAAGACTCATCTGAGAGGTCCTTTTATGACACACACATCTCATCACACCGTGTATTAAACACACTCAAACTCCTTGCAGATACCACACTCTCAGGCAAGGCATTCTAATCATTCACAACTCTGCACGAAAAAACCTGCCTCTCACTCCCCTACTCACACCCTCTTTATACAGTTTCCAGGGATGACCTTTGGTTCTCCACTATTCTCTGTAGAACTTCTCCACCATTGATCCTATAACAACACCTTACAAACTTGTAGGTCTCTATCATATCTCCCCCTTTCCACCTGTCCTCCAGACTCTGGAAATTATATCTTCTCAATCTTTCCTCATACTTGACATTCCAGAGGTCAGAAACTACCTATGTCAGTCGCCTTTGAACCTTTTCCAACAGCTCTTCATCCTTCTGAAAACCCAGTGACCAAATCTGGGCACAATAGTCCATCTGTGGTCTAATCAAAGCCTTATACAATGGAACAAGAATCTCCCCTACTTCTACACATCAGTGTCCTCTGCGTCATGCCCAGAAGCCTTTGTGTTGTCTTCAAAATTCTGGCGATGTGTCCCCTAAATTTTAGATCCTTATCCGTTATCACCTCCAGATCTCTTATTTCCTCTACCTCCAACAATATATTCTCAGCAAGCATAAATTCTGCATCCCATCTTTGTTTTCCAAATTTTAAAACCTTACAATTTGCAACATTGAACTCACATCCCCATTTCCATGCCCAATCACTCAATTTATTCAAGTCTTCTTGTAAGGCCACAACATCTTCACTACTCTTTATGGTTCGTCCAAACTTCGCATCATCTGCAAACAACTGAATATCACCAATATCATTAATATACAAGTTAAACAGTAATGGTCATAAAACAGACCCCCGACGCACTCCACTAGTGACTTTCCTTTTCCTGGATATCGCACCCCCATACACTACTTGTTGATACCTATCAGATAGCCAGTCTCCAATCCAATGCACTAATCTAATATCCAACCCCGCCTGCTCTAGTTTGACTATCAAATTATCATGAGGTACTCTATCAAAATCCTTTGTGAAATCTAAGTATATTACTGTGTATCCTTCTCCTCTGTCCAAGGAAGCAGTCACTTTATTGAATAAGTAAGTAGATTACTAAAACATGACCTCCCTTTAGCAAATCCATGCTGTCCATCAAAGATAATATCATTGTTGTCAACCCAACTCTGGATCCTAGTTCTCACAAGCTTCTCCAACAACTTAACCACAACACCTGACACACAGATAGGCCTATAATTTGATGCTTGAGTTCAATCACCTCCTTTATGAAGTGGCACAATCGTGCCCTCCTTCCATTCCTTACTAACTCTACCGAGTGCAAGACTCAAATTAAAAAAATATGTCAAGGCAGGTGTCAACTCCCTGGCACATTCCTTCAGAATACGTGGTGATATATTATCAAGTTCCATGGCCTTATTTACACCTAGTTTACTCAATTCCCTAAACACCTCTTGCTCACTTACAGTCAGTCTCTCCTTCTCCATCATCAACTGCTCTCAATCTCTCCATGAAGTCACATTTACAAGATTGAAAGATCTTTATGAACTGCTCATTAAGTATCTCCACCACCCATTCTGAAACAGCTGTCTTTATACCTTTTCAATCAATGTCATCCTTCCATAATTATTCTTTCTTTTGCTGGCTACATATCGAAAGAACTCCCTAGGATTCTTTTTGGCTTGATTAGCCAACTGCTGTTCATACCTCTCTTTAGCTACTCACCAACCAAGTCACCCTCCTTGCCTGGTCTTTGTAGAATTTCCACTTCTCTTATGCTAACTCCTCAATGTCCTTTTTCTTTGTATTGCATTCTTAATCTGTTTATTCATCCATCTCACACCTACTTTATTTAACCTTCTCACCCTTGGAATACATTTAGACATTGCATCTACTAGATAGTTTTTGAAAATCCCCCAAGCTGCATTGATCTCTTTTCCAGCTAATTCCTCATTCCAAGCTACACCTGCAAGCTGTCTCCTGAGCTCTTCATAATCACCTCCCTTGTAGTTCCACATATACCCTTTTCTCACAGGGTTCCTCGCACTGCTGGCAACCACCCAGGTAATCACCTCATGGTCACTCTCACCAATTAGCTCTACTCTAATCTACATAGGATTTGACACCTCATTAATAATTACATCCTCTGATGAGATGACCAAATCCAAGACCCTTAATCCTCGTGTGCCCTCTCTTACATACTGTCTGATGTAGTTATCCCTCAAAAAACTCAAGAAACTCATTTTCTTTACTTCCAGTTGCTATCTCATCATTCCAGTCTAAATTGCCATAATTAAAATCACCCATAATGATCACCCTTTTCTTATTTGTTTGGCTAATTTGGCTATACATTTCACTATCACCACCATTCACATTACCTGGTCTATAACAACATCCCACCAAGTATTTGATTTCATTCACCTATATCTCACACCATACTTCCTCAAAACCACTGGCACTATTACCGTCTTGCATCTCTACTTTGTATGGACATAACTCTTTCTCTATCATCCTACCTAATTACTTTAGTTTTTCCTAACTTTGCACTTCCACACTCTCAGTGAACAAATTTCTCTGTAGGCACCTAACTCTTAAGTTGTTCCATCTGTCAAATTCATTCAATAAGTCTACAAACCGTAGATCATTTCTTCAGCACAACTTGTGCCTTCAGTCATTTGTTATCATGTCCTCCTCCTCAATTTGCTTCTAGCATAGCATAACAGTAGATTTACAATCTCACCCTCTCACTCTTTTTTTCTACACCTCTTCTGACAATTACTCTTTCATATCTTCTCTTATATAATTTTTTTCTCCCTTCAAGTCATTAGCACTGGCAAAATCTCAATTCTTCAATATTACCTTTTTTTTTCTTTTTTTTTTTGCTGACAATTTTACTAATATTATTATTTTTTTTATCAGAGAAACAAGATTTTGTGATGCTTTCATGAAGTACTCCTCTTATCATAGAATAATTTAAAAAAAACTTTTCCTTATCTTCTTTATCTCATTTCCTCATATGGTCTTGTTTCTTACCTAGCACCTTTTGTTTGGTAAAGTTTTCCTCTTCTTAGCTCTACTCTTGTTGTTTCTACATTCTGTCGATATCACACTTTGTCATGTGAAGGACTACATATAAGCACACACTATTTTCCTTTTGAGGTTCTCTTCATTCTCCTGATCTTCAACCACTGCACTTTCAACAATATATTGACATTACCTTTTTGGACTTCAGTCAATATTGTCACTTGAGACATATTACAAATTGACTAGACTTCAGTCAAAATGGTACTCACTTTTAAAACACTTAATTCATATTTGCTTACCAGTCACACTTTTCTTTCACAAGTTATTATTATTATTATTACATTTGACCTCCATGGAGTCAGAGACTCACTGTAGGAGGTACACACTATCATACACAAAGCTTATCCAACAGTGCCTTTAACTAATTCAATGTCTACATTCACAACACACTCAGGTAAGGCATTTCACTCACCAACCACTCTCCATGCAAAGAACTTCTCCTCACTCCTCTGCTCACACCCCACCTTATACAGTTTCCAGGAATGACCTCTTGTTCTACTTCTCCCCCCTCTCCCATTCTATGAAAAATTTCTTCCATGTCAGCCTAATAACAACCCCCTGACTAACATATGTCTCAATCATATCCATATCCTTCCTCCTCCTATTCACAAGGCTTTGCAATTTACATTCTCTACAAATTAAATTCTTAAAATCTGTCTTCATACTCCCCATTCCAAAGACCACTGACCACCTTTGTGAATCTTCTTTAGATCCTTTCTAAAATATCCTCGTCACCATGAAAAACTGGTGACTAAATCTGTGCACAGTAATCCATATGAGGCCTTACACAATGGAATCATGACCTCTCTATTTCTACATATCAAGTTCCTCTGCATCATTGTCATTATCCAGTGTGATGATTTACAGCTAGTGCAATGTCAATTTCAGGGCATTGCCTACCACCACCCCCAGATCGCTCATCTGCTCTATCTACTTTAAAGTATCCCCACTACGTGCACACTTGGCATCCTATCGTTGCTTACCAAATTTCAAAACCTTACTTTGTAAGACTGACCTGATAGTTCCACTTATCTGCCTATTCATAGATTTTATTCAAGTCCTCCTATAAGGCCATAACATCTGCTTGACTCTGCACTGCTCTTCTCAATTTTGCATCATCTGCAAATAGCTACATATCTCCAGTTACTTAAACCCATCTCAATATCATTAATATAAAAATTGGCTCTAATACAGACCCCAGTTGAGAAAGCCCAATCCAGTTGCATGCCACTAGTGACCTTCCTACTTTGGGTGGAGAGTGGTTCTTATCCATCACCACTCTCCCTCTATATACAACTTTCTGATACCTCATCTGATAGACAGTCACTGATCCAATGCACTAGTCTGTGATCCAATCCAATTTCTTTCATTTTATTTAATACAGTGTGTCATGTAGCAGTCTATCAAAAACTTTTGCTAAATATAAATATACTATTATTCTTTAAAAGGTACCTGTGGCATCACTATAAATACACTAATGAACTTTAATGAAATGAAAGTACAAATAATTTGTACTGAAATATCACACTGATGATGATGTACTGTTATTTTCAGTATGAAATAACTGTACTTTCATTTCATTAAAGTTAATTACTGTGGTTATCATGTAATTTATTATTTATAAATATACCACTATAATATGCATCTTCCTTGTCCAAGACATATGGCACCTTGTTATAATACACGATTCTTTCTTTAACAAACTCATGCTGATAACCACAGCGAATACTGCTGTTATCAACCTATTTCTGTATCTTAGTTTTCAGTTCTCACCAATCTCTCCAGCACCTTAACCACAACTCCAGATATACAAATTGGTCTATAATTTGTAGTCACAGCCTTATCACCACCTTTATGCAGTGGAAAACATTTTATCTTGTTTCCACTCTCTTGGAACCTGTGCTGTTGTAAAGACTTATTAAACAGACATGCCAATGCTGCTGCCGCCAATTCCCTGGAACATTCATTCCTTTAAGATATGTGGTGATGTCATCAAATCCTATCACCTTATTGACATCCAACTTATTTAATTTCTCATATACCTTCACTATCTAATGCTATCTCTTTATTCCAATCTATACTGCCATAATTAAAATCATCCATAATAATCACTCTTCCCTTCTTCACAAATCCAACTTGCTTATCAATCTTTCATCACTACTCTCCACATTCCCTAGCCTATAGCAGCAACCAAATAAATATCTCTTCCTGTCAACCTCCACCTTGCACCATACTGACTCAAAACCATTACAACTATTTACATCTCACCTCTCCACTTAATGTGGATACAATTTGCCTTCTATCATCAACAGAACTCCTCTCTCCCTTCTTTTCCTTTCTATCCTCATGGAAAACATCATACCCTTCCCTTTCTATTCCTGTCAGGATATCATCCTTATCCAACCATGTTGTTTCCTTATTCCAGCAATTTTGGGTCGAGTAAACTCCATCAACAAAACCATTTCATCTCCCTTTTTTTTTTTTATGCTCCTGGAATTTGTAAATAAACGGCAATTCACTTTTAGGCCTATAACGCATCCTGCCCATACCACTTGTAGGTTGTGATTTCTGCACACCTAACCATTCAAATGCAACCCACTGCTTTTGTACATTTCCATCTTTCCTTCATATGCATCCCACGCATTCACAAATTCCACCCCCTTCTCCTCGCACACAGCTCTGCCATCATATCATTCATGATCCCTGCTCTTCATCTAAACTCAACATTATCATATCTAGGCAGCTCACTTACCACCCTTCCAACCACACTGTTATCTTTAACTCTCCTCAAAAATATACTGATATCCATTCTTACATGTTCCTTACGTCCATACAAGTCATTTTTTCCAACAACCACTGCCAGCTCACTTGCTCATATGCTTCTTATCTAATGCTTCAATTATCCTGCTAATTCTTCCACCTGGAAAACACACCTTATGCGATTTCTCATTTACCACACCTCTGATAATGGAATCTCCATATGCTACTATTCTCGGGTCATTCATCACCTTTTTTACTCTGCTTTTCTTCATTCTAACCTTTTGTGTTTGTCCATTCTTATCCATCAAACTTCTCATAGTTTTCATTTCACTTGTCATTCTGATCAACTCATTTTTCATCTTGAATCCTGGTAATCACATTATTTGTCAGTCTATCATTCATTTCTTTCATTTATTATTATTACCCAAGACCTCATGGAATCAAAGACTCATCTGGGAAGTTTTTTCAGAGAATTTCCTCATTCTGAAGTTTCTTATCTTCTGCAGTGCCACTTGCTTTCATTTCTTCAGCTATACTTTCTTTCTCTTCCATAGTTCTGTAATTTATACAATCATTTGCTCCTGCAATTGCTTCTATTCTGTGATTCATACAGTCATTTGCTCCCACAATTATGCACTCTTTCATTTCATCATCAGACAGTTTTCACATTAACAATAACTTGTAGTCCAACAGAATATCACACTTGATATATCCATACACTCTCTAATCTCCTGTTCAGTCTCTATCCTTCAAATCTCTATCTTTCATGACAATACATCTCACACATACTGCAATGAGCAAAATCTTGCACATTCAACTCACCCAACAAAAATATCTTGTTCACCATTGATCTACTAAGTATTGGCACTATACTGACTCAAATACAAATACAGTATACAAGTTTTTCTTAAATCTAAATAACTCAATTTATCACACATGTATACCAAAAAATTACTATAAATCAACTTAATATTATTAACTAAAATTAAAAAAACTAGTTATCTTTCAGAAGCATTCTGAACACAAAATTCTTGTTGGCTTAGCTTCAAACCTAACTCCCATTATACTAACAATGCTATTTTGTCCCCATTTTGTAGGGTAATGAACAAACTACATACTTTTTTCTGAAACTTACAATATGCACTGCCAGTCATATGGCTGGTTTCTTGTATATGGTATATAATTTTCTTTTGTTTTCTCTAATTCACAGTTGTACTACTTCTGCAACATGCAGCTTAAACAAGAAGAAATCAATTTTTTTTTTTTAACTCAGTTGAAATTTACATATTCAGTAACCATTTCAGAAAAATATATCAAAAAAGTAATAAATACGAGTTAAGGATTACTAATTGTAGTTACATGATGGGACTTGGTAAGTACAGTGGTCTCTTGATTATCAAACATTCAAATGACTGAATCTTCAATTAACCATCTCTTCGATAGGTTAGTGTGTGTGTGTGTGTGTGTGTGAGAGAGAGAGAGAACCAACTTCTAGTAAAGCACAATATAAATGTACTTTTAGTTACCCAACCCTTCAATTACATGACTAGTAACTCCTTTTCCAATGTGGTTAGATAATTAAGGGATCACTGCATCAGGAAGGTGGTAAAATGCTTTGGAGGCTATTGAAAGGGAGAAAAGAAAACTGTATAAAGAATCAAAGATGATAAAGACGAAATGAAAACTACAGATAAAGATTTTTTTAAAGTCTGCAGATACTACCATCTTCACCTATGTAAAATACACACCTGTGCATAATATGCATATGTAATTTGGAAGGTGAACTTCAGAGAAAATAATAATAATAATAATAAGCAGTGAAAATCCAAAAAAAAAAAAAAAAATGCAACAAAAGTTTCAAGTTTTAAACTGACACCATCTTAAGTATCTGAAGTGTATTATGTGGACTGTAAAATCAATATGGACAGTGCATTTTATTTATTGTCTCATTTTTAGAGTGACAATTCAAAAAAGTAAAACATTAAAAATCTTACATAAAAACTTTTAAAATATCTTAATCAAGTCAAAACTACAACTGCTGTGTATAAAATAGGGCCAATTCAATTTTTCTGCTGGTAAACTACATTCATTTCAATATATGTTCAGTAAGATGATGATGCCTGGCATTTTTTTATATAATACTGGACTTCTGCTTGAAAATTTAACAATTTTGTGTATTATTTTTATTATGTGGTTGCCCTGCAAGAGGATTTGAATAGACAGATGGGCAAATGAATGGGGTATCGGTTTAATGCACTAAAATGTAAGGTCTTGAGGTTTGGGAAACATCGATGAGACTCTGCATACTCTATGGGAGGAGTTATACTGGAGGAAGTAGGGGAGACAAGAGATCTGGGGGGTTGATGATTGATAGAAATTTGAAATTCAGGGGACATATTGCAAAAGTGGCGAAGGTAACACAGAGAATTACTGCAATACTGAGAAGGATGCTGACCTGCAGAGACAAAAGAGTTCATTCTATAAGACCCTGATCAGACCACACTTCGACTACCTGTTCTTAAATTTGGTCCCCAGGATTTGAAGGGGATAAATTAACTGTGGAAAGGGTACAGAGGCAGATAACAAAGATGGTTTCAGGACTGCAAAATGTTAGTTATGAGGATCGACTGAAGGAATGTGGACTACTTTAGTAGATAGAAGAAGGAGAAGTGATATTGATTGAGACTTTTAAACTGTTGAGAGGTAGTTACAGGGTTGACACTGGGGAGTTCTTTCACTTGGTTGAACAGCGGGAAGGAGTGATGACAAGGGCCATCCATGGAAGTTACGATAGGAAGCTGTGAGCAAGAGGGTGAGGACTGGTTTCTTTGCATGGAAGGTGGTTGAACCATGGAACGAATTGCCTGATGGAGTGGTGAGAGTGAGAACAGTCAATGAGTTCAAGGAGTGGTATGAAAGATTGCGTTTCCTAGGAAGGACCTCCCCGACAGAGTCTTTTGACTCCATGGAGACCTGAATAATAAATAATAACAATTATTATTATTATTACTATTATGTGACACCTTTAAGGACTCATCACTGGAAGGCACTCTACTCCACTCTGCTATACACATTGTTACATATATTATATACATACACACACCATATCAGGAAGGTGGCAAAATGTTTTAGATATGACTAAAAAAGCATAGAAATGGAGAAAACGGCAAAAGGAATCAGAGATGAGAAAGACACAAAAATTACAGATAAAAATTTTCATAATGGCTGCAGATATTAACATTAACATCTTGACCTATGTACAATATACACACATATGCATAATATGTGACTGATATTATAGATATAAGGGGATTGTCACAGTGTTGTAGAGAATGTATCGGAAGCGGTGAATGATAGTGCATGAAATACGAATGAGAGTTTGAAAGGAGATAGAGTGATCGAAAGTGGTTGAAAGTACTAATGTAGATGATGAGATACTAGCATGGAAAGAAATTGCACACTAAATGGACTCCTTTACAGGACAAAACGTGAGTTCAAGCGATTGGTATTGGAGAATGAGAGAAAGAGTGATTGGGAAAAGCATAAAAGTGTGAGAAACTGGGAGAAAAGAGATAGTATGGTGATTGAATGATAAGAGATATACTTAATGAGAAAATAATGAAAGCATGTTTTTTAAGTAAAAAGATAAAGGATGATAATGAAGCTTTAAGTTTGCAGAAGAAAGAAGTGAATAAGTTAATTGTTTTGGCAGGCACAAATGATTTGAAAGGTGAGAATATGCAATGAGAGAAGATACAAAAGAGTTTTTAGAGGAAGCAAAAATGAAAAGTAAGAAAGTAAAGATTGTGAGTCTGCTGCCTTGGTATGATAGGATAAATATGAGGAGGGCCACGGAAATTTTAAAGCTTACCACCTTTGGCAGACTTTCAGGGCGATATTAGAAAATGGTCAACTGCATCATTCCTGTCAAAGAATATTGGTGTTCATATATTATCCTGAAAGGCATCAACAACATCGATGCTACTTGGAAATAGGTCACATTAACTTATATGAGTGGAATGTGGCAAAAAATGTAGTATAAGTGTGATTTCCCAGGAGTTGATGAAATGCCACAGATTGCAAATTAAATAAAATACCAGACTTGCTAAAGCGATACAGCTTGGCAATGTTCAGCATGATGTAATGGAGTTTATGGAATCATTCTTCCAGCCTCTTAAAAATGAGAAGATTTGGCTAAGAGAAAACAGCAGCAACAAAGAGAGTCTATTTCACAAAAACCCATGACTTGCAGCAAATTCTTCTTGAGATTGATAAATGCCTGTAAAGGCTAGGTAGTATCAATCCTAACTGGAAAAGAAGCTATTCTATTAGAAGAAGAGGTGCAATGTTGCAGACTTACTACCATATTTTGGGCGGAAAGGTATCAAGAAATGCAAACAAAACCTAGGCTCTTATTTTAAAAAAGAAATCTGAAACATTTCAACTGATCCAAAGACAGATGAAGAATATCAAGAATGCTCCAGTCAACCCTGATGATCCACAATTAGAACCTTACTTTCATCATTAATAACAAGAGGAAGGTCCTGATATGAATCGCCACATTCTCTGATGTTTGCCAATTGTGAATTATTGATTAACCAATTACTTTATATTATGCAGCTATTATGAGTGCATTATATATATACAAAACAAGTACTTTATTACAAAATCAATGTGATTTTAATGCATGTATATAATGTTTATTTTTAGAATATTAAACTTCTCTCTTGTTCAATTCCTAATGCTTTATAAATCTCAAAGCCCCCAGAAGAGTGTGTGCACAACCCCCCCCCCCAAAGAATTCTTGATTGTATACAGAAGAAAACAATCAGTAGGTGATCCCTCTCTCTCACAGACTTCATCCAGTAACTTTATTATAGATGCTCTGTTTTTGCCTTACTTTTTTTTAAATTTTTTTTATAGATATTCATTGGTCACTGAGTTAGCAAATACCATTAATCTGCTTTCCTCTAATCATGCAAGAATTAGAGCAACAGCCACCCACTGGTCAACATCCAAACCAACATGTCAAACCAACTGTCCAGCATCTTCTTTCACTTCATCTGCCTTAGTTCTTTAGAATAGCTTTCCTGATACTGTTTTCCCTGATAAGTATAATCTACCAAGCTTTTTAAGAAACTTGTCAATTGCCCACACGTGGCACTCTTTTGGTCTACGTCTTGTGGATTTTCATGTGGGTCAATATAAAAAAATAAATAAAAACATTTCAACTATTTTTAGGCATAATTTTTAATGAAATAGAAAATTTAGTGTTCGAATAGGCAACAGAACAACTGAATAAATGTATATGCAAGAAGAGAAAAATTAGTCAGAAAACTAAAGTAACTATATACAAGAGAGCATTTAAACCAATTTTAACTTACAGATCTAAGAGTTAGGTTTGAAATAAACAGTAGATCAGAGACTAGAGACCACAACAACTATGAAAGTTCACTATTCACTCCTCTGAGAAAAATCAGAGAATTGAACATATAGTATCATTGGCAGTCAAGATATTAGGAATTAACCCGATGTTAGCATTCAGGCATATGTGAGCAGAGAAAATCACAGGTGGTATGCTGACACTTAAACAGAATGGAAGAGGAAAGATTATTCAAAGTAGGTGTTTGATGCCAGGAAAAAACCCAGAAGACCTAGATCTAGATGGATTGATGAAGTCAGAAATGCCTTAGAAGACAAAATATAAAATACCTAACAATATTAGGGTTCTGACAGATAGACTAATTTGAAGGAAAATTGTCAACAGGAAGTTCATAATAATGTAAACTTTTCATTTTAGAAATTATGGACTTTACAACCATGTTATGAATAACTCTTTTAATATCCTGATGTTTCGATCTTCATATTAAGATCATCATCTGGAGCATATATACATATACAAATATACAGAACAAGCTAAGTTACATTACATACAGTAAGCTAGAGAAACAATGAATTGATCATAAGTTATTCTATTGGCATGAACTCTAGTCAAAAAAAAAAAAATTAATTATTTATAAACTACATCAAGCTAAATTCTATTTATGATAACATGAATAAGCATTCTTTCTTACAGATAGTGTTTTTTCAGTAACAATGATGTCCTATTTTTAGTATTACAATTGTTATATTTGATTTAGGATCCTGGATTTTCTACAGTCCTATTTATGGTGTGATTCACACCAAAACATGGTGTGATTCACACCAAAACATGGTATGAACGCAAATTTAAGGAAGCCTGTGAGATTATTACTAACCACCCCAATCTGAACAATAATGATGGTCTAAAAATCCCAAATATATGGAAGGCATATATTTGACCCATGGAACCTTCCTCTCTAAGAGCAACTATAAACAGGACTGTAGATAATCAAGGATCCTAAATCAAAATTAACAATTGTAATGCTAAAAATAGGACATCATTGTTACTGAAAGAAAACAATCTGTAAGAAAGAATGTTTATTCATGTTATTATAAATAGAATTTAGCTTGATGTAGTTTATAAATAATTAAATTTTTTTTTCACTAGAGGTTATGCCAGTAGAATAACTCATGATCAATTCATTGTTTCTCTAGCTTAATATATGTAATGTAACTTAGCTTGTTCTGTATATTTGTATATGTATATATGCTCCAGATGATGATCTTAATATGAAGACCGAAATATTGGGATATATTATTATTATTATTATTAAACAAGACCTCATGGAGTCAAAGACTCATCTAGGAGGTCGTTTTATCTCACACACACATCTCATCATACCGTGTCTTAAACACATTCAAACTCCTTGCACACACCACACTCTCAAGCAAGGCATTCCAATCACTCACAACTCTGCACGAAAAAAAACTGCCTCTCACTCCCTTACTCACACCCTCTTTATACAGTTTCCAGGGATGACCTCTGGTTCTCCCCTGATCTCCCACTAATCTCTGTAGAACTTCTCCACCATTGATCCTATAACAACCCCTTACCAACTTGTAGGTCTCTATCATATCTCCCCTCTTCCTTCTCTCCACTAGACTCTGCAAATTACATCTTTTCGATCTTTCCTCATACTCAACATTCCAGAGGTCAGAAACTACCTTAGTCAGTCGCCTTTGGACCCTTTCCAACATCTCTTCATCCTTCTGAAAACCCGGTGACCAAATCTGGGCACAATAGTCCATGTGTGGCCTAATCAAAGCCTTATACAATGGAACAAGTATCTCCCTACTTCTATACGTCAGTGTCCACCGCATCATTCCCAGAAGTCTTTGTGTTGTCTTCACAATTTTGGCGATGTGTCCCCTAAATTTTAGATCCTTATCCACTATCACCCCCAGATCTCTTATTTCCTCTACTTCCAACAATATATTCTCACCAAGTATAAATTCTGCATCCCATCTTTGTTTTCCAAATTTTAAACCCTTATATTTTGCAACATTGAACTCACATCCCCATTTGCTTGCCCAATCACTCAATTTATTCAAGTCTTCTTGCAAGGCCAACAACATCTTCACTACTCTTTATGGTTCATTCCCAACTTTGCATCATCTGCAAACAACTGAATATCTCCATCCAAATCTTCGCCAATATCATTAATATATAAGTTAAATAGTAATGGTCCTAAAACAGACCCCTGAGGCATTCCATTAGTGACTTTCATTTTCCTGGATATCGCACCCACATACACAACTTGTTGATACCTATCAGATAGCCAGTCTCCAATCCAATGCACTAATCTAATATCCAACCTCATCTGCTCTAGTTTGACTGTCAACTTATCATGAGAAACTCTATCAAAAGCTTTTGCGAAATCCAAGTATATTACTGTATATCCTTCTCCTCTATCCAAGAAGCAGTCACTTTATTGTAATAAGTAAGTAGATTATTAAAACATGACCTCCCTTTAGCAAATCCATGCTGTCCATCAAAGATTATACCATTGTTGTCAACTGAACTCTGGATCCTAGTTCTCACAAGCTTCTCCAACAACTTAACCACAACACCTGACACACAGATAGGCCTATAGTGGGATGCCTGAGTTCGATCACCTCCTTTATGAAGTGGCACAATCTTGCCCTCATTCCACTCTTTAGTAACTTTTTTATTATTATTATTATTATTATTATTATTATTATTATTATTGTTCTGGGAAACTCCAAGGAGTCGACAGACTCATCGAGGGAGGCCCTAACATCATGTCAAGAACAACTATTCAACATTCACACAGTATCTATCATATCTTGCCTTGAACTCATTCACGGTCGTAGCACCCACAACAGACTCTGGAAGCTTATTCCACTCATTTACCACTCTCGAAGTAAAGAACCTAGCTCTAACACCCTTGTCAACCACACTCTTGCCCAGCTTCCATGCATGGCCCCTAGTCCTCCCACCACCAGTCATATTTTCAAAAATATCTCCTGGATCAATCTTATAAAAACCCTTCAGTAATCTGAATGTCTCAATCATATCACCCCTCCTTCGCCTATCGTCCAATTTCTGCAACCAACAAATCTTCAACCTATTCTCATAAGGTTCATTCCACAGACCTGCTATCATCTTGGTCACTCGTCTCTGGACACTCTCCACTTCCTCCCCATCATGAAGAAACCCTGGTGCCCATAGCTGGGCACAGAAGTCCAGATGGGGTCTTATCAAGGCTCGATACAGAGGAACAACAACTTGTTCATCTCTGCATGTTAAAGTATTTTTCAGAAGCCAAGTGATTTGGTGAGCTGTTTTAGTTACTTTTGCAATGTGCCCTCTAAACTTCAACTCCCTATCCACCAACACTCCCAAATCCCTGGCCTCATCAATTTCCTGGAGTATGGTTCCACCAATGCGATATACTGCTGCTATTCTTTTCACCCCAAAGTGCATAACCTTACACTTTGCCACATTAAATTGACATCCATTTTTCCTAGCCCAGTCCTCCAAACTATCCAAATCATCCTGTAAAATTTTGACATCCTGTGTACTCATAATTGCTCTACCCAACTTTGCATCATTAGCAAACAAGTGAACACTTCCTCTCAGATCCTTTCCAATATCATTGATGAACAAATTGAAAAGCAGTGGTCCAAGAACAGAGCCCTGTTGCACTCCACTAGTCACAAGACGTCTTTTAGACTCCACTCCTGAATAAACTACTCTTTGATATCTCTCCTTCAACCACCCTCTTATCCATCTCACCAATCCTATATCTATACCCATCTGCTCCAGTTTACTGATTAGGGTTCCATGTGGTATCCTATCAAAGGCCTTGGCAAGGTCCAGTAGTATCACTGTAAACCAATTACCCCTATCCAGTTCAGCCATCACTGTGTTATAAAACATGAGCAAGTTACTGAGGCATGACCTACCCTTCACAAAACCATGTTGTCCCCCATACAATATCCCATTTTCATCTATCCAATCCTGTATTCTTTTCTTGACTAATTTCTCTAAGACCTTGACAATGATTCCTGATATGCTAATCGGTCGGTAATTTACAACAGCAGTCTTGGAACCACCTTTATGCAGTGGAACTATTTTCCCCTCTTTCCACCCGCTCGGGACTAACCCAGACCCGAGACTCAAATTAAACAAAATGGTCAAGGGTACAGACAATTCTTTAGCTGCTTCTCGTACAACACGAGCTGGTATACCATCCAATCCCACAGATGTATTGACATTGAGGTTATGCAATAGACTACTCACCTCCACTTCATTAACCACAATTCCCATATAATCTACTGGTTTATTCGTTTCTGCAATGTCACCACCTGGATGATATATTCTTGCAAAGTGCTCACTCAGTAACTCAACTATCTCAACTGATTCAGTTACCTCCCTACCATCGGCATTCTTTAAAATCAATCTGCCATGTATATTTTTCCTTTTACTTGCTACATATCTAAAAAACTGTTTAGGATTCTCTTTAGCCTGCATTGCCAATGTTTTTTCGTAATCCTTTTTTGCTTTTCTTACCACACATGTCACCCTTCTGGCATGCGCTTTATACCATTCATTTGCCTGCTGGTCACCCTTTTCCTTAAATTCCCTCCATAGTTGTTTCTTTTTTTGCAACTCAAGCTTAATGGTGTTATTCATCCATTTAACCCCTACTTGATTTATTATTCGGACTCTAGGTATACAGTCAGCCATTGCTTCATGCAAGCACTTCTTAACTACCTCCCATGCACTATCAACTTCTAGTCCTTGCAGTTGTACATGCCATGGCACTGAACCAATCAAACTACTAAGCTTGTCATACTTTCCAGGCCGATAATTCCACATGTACCCTGTCTTAATTGAAAATTCTACACCTTTAGCCACCACCCAAGTTAAGACCCTATGATCACTCTCACCGATTGGTGGCAATGTGGTCATATTTGTTACAGCCAAATCCTCAGATGTAATTACTAGGTCAAGCACTCTCTGACCCCTAGTATTTTCAATTACATGCTGTCGCAGATAGTTATCCCTTAATAACCGCATAAAATCCAGTTCCTTCCTCCCGTGTGTCCTCTCCTCACTCCAATCAATGCAACTATAGTTGAAATCTCCCATAATAATCACCCTCCTTCCACCCATTTCTTCTATTTGCTTGTGCATACTGTCACCACCATCTTTTCCATCACCTGGTCTATAGCAGCACCCAATTGTATATTTAGTTCTGCTAGCCACAATCTCACACCAAATGGCCTCAAATGTGCTCTTTTCTCTATCCTGCAATTCAACTTCTATTCTCCTTGGCTGGAGCTCATCAGCTATCATCAACAATACTCCTCCCCCCATTTTATTCTCTCTGTCATTCCTGAACACACTATACCCATCACATTCAATCCCACTAGTTATATCATCTACAGTCAGCCATGTTTCACTAATACCTATAACCTGGGGTCTGGAAGTGCCAACCATGGCCAAAAACTCTTCCTTCTTGTTCCTAATACTCCTAGTATTAGTGTACATGAATTTAAGACCCCCATTAGCCCCAACCCTACCTTGATGCCTTATATTAACTGTCCCACTCAGATTTGTTGTCCTTATTTGCTCTGGCATATTATATTAATTCTTACATTCAACTGCCTCCATAAGGACTGTATCTCTACTCCCCCCCCCCTTAACAAATCTAGTTTCCCTGAATTTGCACATCCACTACATTCAGCAACACTTTCTCAAGTCTTCTTACACCGTAACCATTCAAATGCAAGCCATCCATCTTATATAGATCCTTACGCCCATCAAACTCACTCCACACATCCACAAATTCCACACCACTTGTCATACATAACCCACGCATAAAGTCATTCGCAATTATAGTCCTCCTTTTAAACATTACACTGTCATACCGTGGCAAAAGACTAATCATTCTAACTCTCTCACTCTTTTCTTTTGCTACCTCAAACAATTCATTTAGGTTTTCTATCATTTCCATTTTATCTCCTTTCAAATCGTTCGTACCTGCCACAACAATCATTTCTTTCACCCTTTCCTTTTGCTCTCTAATAGACTCAGTTACGTCCTTTATGGTCGCACCAGTTTGGTACGATTTTGTCAAATTCTCTACTAACACACCTCGTACTAACGAGTCTCCATACAGCACTCTATTCTTCATTTTGTTCATGTTCACATTCATACGTCTATTTTTCCTGTCATACCTTTTATTATTGGTTGGTTCATTCAGTCTACTTTTGTTCATGCACTCTAGCTGCTGTTTTGCTCTTTCTATCGCACTATTCAACAAAGCGATCTCACTCAATGCATCTATCTGATCTTTTTTGTTCTCTGAGAAACCATTTATACTATCATTCAAACTTTCTACATTCACACTCTCACAATTTTCATGTACAACCTTGCCGTTTCTTGTCATATCGCTATTTCCTTCATTCTGAAGGTTGACAAAAATATCACACTCACGATCCGAAATACACTTCAATTCCTCATTCTCCCTACATTTTCTACACACATTCAATCCTTTATTATCATCTAACCACTCATATTAAAAAAATATGTCAAGGCAGGTGTCAACTCAGGTGTCAACTCTGCGTATTCCTTCAGAATACGCAGTGATATATTATCAAGTCCCACAGCCTTATTTACATCTAGTTTACTCAACACCCCAAACACCTCTTGCTCACTTACAGTCAGTCTCTCCTCCCCATCATCAACTGCTCTCCATGTAGTCACATTCACAAGATTGAAAGATCTTTATGAACTGCTCATTAAGTATCTCCACCACACATTCTGCAACAGCTGTCTTTATACCATTTCCTCCAATCAATGTCATCCTTCCATAATCATTCCTTCTTTTGCTGGCTAGATAACGAAAGAACTCACTAGGATTCTTTTTGGCTTCATTAGCTAACTGCTGTTCATACCTCTCTCTTTAGCTACTCTCACCAACCACGTCACCCTCCTTGCCTGGTCTTTGTAGGCCTCATGAAACTGGTTACTTCTACTTCTCTTATGCTGCCTCCACAATGCCCTTTTTTTCTGTATTGCATGCTTTATCTCTTTATTCATCCATCTCACACCTACCTTATTTAACCTTCCACCCTTGGAATACATTTAGACATTGCAACTACTAAATAGTTTTTGAAAATCCCCCAAGCTGCATTGATCTCTTTTCCAGCTAACTCCTCATTCCATGCTACACCTGTAATCTATCTCCTGAGCTCTTCATAATCACCCCCTTGTAGTTCCACATATACCCTTTTTTCACAGTTGTCCTTGCACTGCTGGCAACCACGCAGGTAATCACCTCATGGTCACTTTCACCAATTGGTGGATGATTTGACACCTCATTTATAATTACATCCTCCAATGAGATGACCAAATCCAAGACCCTTAATCCTCGTGTGCCCTCTGTTACATACTGTCTGAGGTAGTTATCCCTCAAAAACTCAAGAAACTCATTTTCTTTACTTGCAGTCGCTATCTCTTCATTCCAGTCTATATTGCCATAATTGAAATCACCCATAATGATCACCCTTTTCTTATTTGCTTGCATTATTTGACTATACATTTCACTATCACCACCATCCACATTATTATTATTATTATTATTACCACGGGCTACTCCAGGAGTCCTTAGACTCATCGAGGGAGGCCCTAAACATCATGTTCACACAGCTGTTCAACATTCTCACAGTATCTATCATACCTTGCCTTGAACTCGCTCACTGTCATAGCACCCACAACAGACTCTGGCAGCTTATTCCACTCATTTACCACTCTAAAAGTAAAGAACCCAGCTCTAACACCCCTGCTAACCACGCTCTTGCCCAGCTTCCATGGGTGTCCCCTAGTTCTCCCACCACCAGTCCTGATCTCAAAAATATCATTTGAATTAATCCTATAGAATCCTTTTAGCAATTTGAATGTCTCAATCATATCTCCCCTTTTTCTCATCATCAAGAAGGAACCGAGGTGACCAAATCTGGGAACAGTAGTCGAGATGAGGTCTTATCAGGGCTTGGTACAGAGGTACAATAACTTGTTTTTCTCTGCTCGTCAAGGTATTTTTCAACAACCAAGTGAGTTGATGAGCTGATTTAGCTACTTTCGAAATGTGCCCCCTAAACTTCATCTCCCTATCCACCAACACTCCCAAGTCCCTGGCCTCATCAATCTCTTGGAGTACAGTTCCACCAATGTGGTATACTGCTGCTAATCTTTTCACTCCGAAATGCATAACCTTACATTTTGTCACATTAAATTGACATCCATTCTCCTTAGTCCAGAACTCCAATCTATCTAAGTCATCTTGTAAGACTTTGACATTACCAGGTCTATAACAACATCCCACTAAGTATTTGATTCTATTCACCTATATCTCACACCATACTGCCTCAAAACCACTGGCCCTATTTCTCTCTTGCATCTCTACCTTATATGGACATAACTCTTTCTCCATCATCAATAGCACTCCCCCTCCCTTTTTACCCTTTCTATCCTCACGAAACACATCATACCTTTCCATCTCTATTCCTGTCAGGATGTCGTCCTCATCTAACCATGTTTCACTTATTCCGACAATCTCTGGGTGCACAGACGCAATTAGTGCAACCATTTTATCCGCCTTGTTTCTTCTACTTCTAGCATTGGTATACAAACACAACAACTCATTTCTGGATCTACAGCTAGTTCCACTGATACCACTCACTCGATGTGATCTCTCCATGCTGGACTGGGGCCATTTCCCTTTCTGCCTCTTCATTTTAGAACACTTTGTAATCCCATCTGTTCCCTCTTGATTCCTGGTCATCCCATTACTTTCCTGCCTACACATGCTCTCACCTCCTCTTGGAGCATCCATCTTTCTCACACTGTGTACCCCTGTCCACCCTGAGCCTCCCCATTCCCTCATTTTCTATACTCATACCACTCACTTCCCCATTCATTTCCACTTCTTCAATCTCTCCTGCTCTTCCACATCACTCCCCTCTCGATCTGATTCATTCTCTCTATTCACTTCTCTACTTTCCAGCAGTAGTCTCTCCAAGCGACTCACACCATAACCACTCAAATGCAGTCAATCACTCCCATACAGCTCACTTCGTCCTTCAAACTCATTCCACACATTAACAAACTGTACTTCCATCTCCTCACACATTTCAGCCAGAAAATCGTTCATAATCCTTGCTCTCCGCCTCATTTCACCACAATCATACCTAGGCAACACACTGACTACCCTTCCTGTCACACTATTCTCTTTTATCTTTCCAAGCAGTCTCCTGACATTCATTTTGACATGCTCTTTGTTCTCTCTCAAATCATTTGTACCAATTAATACAATTAACTCTTTTGCTCATTCCCGCCTCATATTCAATGCCTCAATCACTCTACTCATTTTACCGCTGGAAAACATACCTTGTGCATTTTATCCTCTAGCACACCTTTAATAATGGTGTCGCCATACAATGCCACTCGCTCATCTTTCGTTAACTCTTTCATGCCATCATGATTTATTTTAATAGTTTTGACCTGAATTCTCTTAATTTCATTCCATATCCATTTCATTTCTTGCCTCATCCAATCCAATTCACCTTCCGAATTGGATTGGATGAGGCAAGACCTGAGGCAACCTCGCGACACATTCTATCTATCATTAAATCTTTCTAACTTTCTAACTCTCGACCCCCTCTTCTCACTTTCCGTCTCATTCATCCTTCTTTGTTTCCGTACAATCGGTCCAACATACGTCCAACTTTCACTATCATTCTTCTCACTTTCACTCTCATTTATCTTTCTTTGTTTCCGTACTTTCGGACTAACATGCGTCCAACTTTCGCTATCATTCTTCTCACTTTTACTGTCATTCATCTTTCTTTGTTTCAGTACTTTCGGTCCAATATGCGTCGAACTTTTGCCATCATTTATTCTTTTTCGCTATCATTTATTCTTTCGATTTTTTTTACTTGCGATTTCTGCATCATGCCATTTCTACTTTCATTCGTTCTCTCAATTTCGTTTCTTTCCGCCTCACTTTTGTCCCTTTTAACATCCATTACGGTTGAAATTTTAACATTTTTTCACCTCTTTTTCTCACCATCCTCTTTCAAACGTGCACTCACGACACAATCGGTACTAGCACTTTCTGTCATCAATTTCATATTCGCATTCATCAGTTCCTCGTTCAGATCCCACTTCGCACACACCCTTCTTCCATCCGCACTAAACATCCACAAATCATTTATGTAATCGAAGGAATACATATAACAGACCTAACACTTAGCGAAACGACTGAAATCTAAATTCAAATCATGGAATGACAATGCCGCCGCCATTTTTTTTCTCTCTTCAGGTTACTAGGTCTAATAATAACGATTTCGTAATTTAGTTTAGGCAAGAAAAAACCCCCACACTAATAATACGGTAGCGTACAACGTTTACTGCCACTCTTACTCAAACAATTACACATATATACTTAATTATTCCTAGTAAAACTTATCTGAATCAGGAGCTCTTCAAATCGCATCTGCAGCGCTTGTCCCACTATTAAAAGAGTTATTTATAACACGGTTGTAAAGTCCATAATTTCTAAAATGAATGCTGATTACTGTGTAAACTAAAAGAAAGGTAAACGTTACAGTTAGTACTATCATGGTAAACTGTACATATCAAGAATTGATGACGATGAGTTTAGGATCATCTAAAAATCAGAAATCCTGTGCAATAAAATATGCATAGGATGGCTCATTTGAATTTGTATTCTCCCTCAAATCTATTCTTGGGAATTAATAATTCTATTATTTTCTGAAATGTTGTATTAAATGAAATAAAACATTCTTACCATTAAAGCCATCTTGGTTTATATCACCAAGGTCAGCAATAGCTGTACCAAATCTCGACCTAAATATTTTCAGCCCATGGATCTCTTTTGATAACTGAAGTCCCTACAAAAGGAGAAAATAATATTTTATTCTAATAACATAAGTGCTAAGAATTATAAAGTTTAAGCTGATATGATATCATCTTCATTTTTTCATGGAATGTACCTTCAATATCCAGGATATTAAGATGCCTCAATCCAAAAAAACTTCATTACTAGTTTTCTACCAACAATAACATCTTTCTCTAGAAGAAGAGACCTCAGATTTTTGCACTGGTCTTCTGCTGTGCTAATTAACAGTTTTCTCCCTGCATGTTTTTTTTTTTTTTTTGTTTGTTTGTTTCAAATGTATGACTTTATGTTAGTCATTTTTCTGTAAAACTTACGCCAACATGTTAATTCTTTATGATAGCTTGTGGCAAAGCAGAGCACATAAGTGTATAGGACTTACCTGTTTTTTTTATTTTTTTTGTTTTCAACTGCGACTGGGACATTAATTTGAACTAAATACAAGCAAAATTTAGTATCATTAATAGCAAACCTCTATGGAGTTAAAAGACTCATTATTATTCAATGTGTTTGCATTTAACACACACTCAGCCAATGCAATCCACTCACTCACTAACTACTCTCCATTCAAAGAACTTCTCCTGACTCCCTGCTCACACCTTCTTCATACAGTTTACAGAGATGGTCTCTTATTCTAACCCCCTCCACACACATGCACACACAGTCACTCCCATATAAAAAATTTCTTCCACATTAACCTGGTAACAACTCTTGACCAATTCATATCTCTAAATCATATCCCTTCTCCTCCTCCTATTCACAAGACTGAAAATTGCATTCCCTCAATCTATCTTTATATTCCACTTTCCAAAGACCATTTACCACCTTAGATAGCCTTCTCTGGACCCTTTATAATATATCAATCCCATGAAAACCAATCCTGTGCACAATAATCCATATGAGACCTGATCAAGGACTTATACAATCGATCCATAACCACTTTATTTCTGCATGTCAATGTTCTTTGCATTATTGCCATAATCTCATGTGATGACTTCACAACTTGTGCTATATTATTATTATTATTATTATTATTATTCATGACACTTCCAAGGAGTCCGAAGACTCATCGCGGGAGGACACCTATTGTACAACTCTCTGTCTCCACCACTACATCGATCATCTACTATCAACATCAGCGCTATCTACCGCCCATCACCACAGCTAGTATTTTTTATCTGTAAATTGCATGTGTTCTGAAGGGCCGATTTGTCTGTATGCGGGATAAAAAACCCGAGTTTCTGGGAGAAAAACCCTGCTGTCTCCATATGAGATCGGCTAACTCACCTTCAATTGAAAAAGTTCACATAAAGATTCGTCCCATCACGACGAGAATTGAACTTAGGCCTATTTCAATCAAAGGGCGCAACGTACCGGTGTTCTTCCAATTGCGCTACGGAGACCCCTGAAATTCAGGTTATCCACTGCCACTGCCCAGATCTCATCTCCTCTACCTCCTTCAAAATTTCCTCACCAAGCATATACTTTACATTCCATCATGGTCTACCAAACTTAAGAACCTTTCACTTTACAACATTAAACTAACAGTTCTATTTCATGTGCCCACTCATACAATTAATTGCATGATGTTGTGGGACTCACAATATCTGCATCAGTACATATACTTCATACCTCATTTTTTAAATAAATATAATTAATGCTAGACAACATGTCACTTTCATCACAATATATGAAGCCTTTTTCAACTGACGATAAGCCAAGTTAGTCTCATTGCAGGTGATAAGTTTTTAATCGAGAAATTTGGATTTCTTTTATCTTGTGAAAACAGACAAACCAGCACCATAGAACACACAGGATAACATACATAATGTACATTGGCCATGCATGCTTAATTCTTTTTCCCATAATCAAATAAAACAATTATGATCATCAATCTCCTTTCTCATTCTGTTTAAGTGATCATACCATCTTAGATTAGCACTGCTCATGAATTCCTGAATGTATAACAATATCAATTTCCTTCCTAATGTCTTCATTTTTAAAATGATTCTTCCACTGATGGGATATGTTTGCATCCCTAATTTCTTGTAGAACTCTCATATCTATGGTCTCCAGTTTTTGATCAGCAGTTTTATTTTTATTCATGTTAAAAGTTTAATGGAGTGAAACAGCACTAGGAAAGGATTAAAAATAATATTTAATTCTTCCAATACTTCATCTCAGTTACAGAAGCATCATCATGGAGTACAATATGAGGCTTGTAATACTTGTTACAATGAAAAAGGAAACTAAAATAACATTCTCTTCAGAAAGATTTTAGTAATGCTATCATCATCAGTATGTCCAAGGCCCATCAGAAAAAATATCCAGAATCTTTAAGAAATACAATCTTTGCACCACTTTCAAGCCCTACTTAAAACTATCAAACCTTATCCATTCCACTAAAGACAAACACCCTCCTTTCTTTCTCTCTCTCTCTCTCTCAGTTCCAGGTGTATATATTGTTCTTTTCCTACAAGTTGGCCTGCTAATAAATAGGAAGATCAGCTACTACTTGCATGGAAGAACATAAAAAATACATCTGCTGTCATGACTATGGCCAATCTGGCCTTGCAGACCATGCTTTGGATATACAGATCACAGAATCAATTGAAAAAAATAATATTTTTCCAAATGATTCTATTTTAGGGCCATTGCTGTCTAACCTGTACGTTAATGATACAGGGGAAAGTATGGATGGGGATATTCAGTTGTTTGCAGATGATGCAAAGTTGGCATGAACTATGAGGAGTAGTCCAGATGTTCTGGCCTTACAAGAAGACTTGAATAGGCTGAGTGAATTGGCATGGTAGTGGGGATGCCAGTTCAATGTCGCAAAATGTCAAGTTTTAAAATTTGAGGAAAAAAAAGATCAGATGTAGAATTTATGCTTGGCAAGAATATATTGTTGAAGGTAGAGGGAATAAGAGATCTTGGGTATGGTGGATAAGGATCTAAAATTTAGAGGATACATTGCCAAAATTAATGAATTCTGGAGATGATGTGAAGGACACTGACTTGTAGAAGTAAGGAGAGTCTGGTTTCATTGTATAAGGCCTTAACTAGACCACATACGAACTACTATGCACAAATTTGGTCAGTTGGTTTTCAAAAGGATGAAGAGAAGGGTCCAGAGGCCATTGACTAAGGTAGTTTCTGATATCTGGAATGTTTAATATGAAGAAAGGTTCAGAGAAGATGCAATTTATACAGCTTATACAAGCTGTATAAGGAGAGTGTGAGCAAGGGAGTGAGAAGCAGGTTTTTTGCATGGAGAGCTGTCAATAATTGAAATGTATGGACTATGAGTGTGGTTTCTGCAGAGAAACTGAATGTGTTTAAGGCAAGGTATGATGAGCTGTGTGTATAACAAAAGGACCTCCTAGATGAGTCTTGGACTATATGGGGGTCTTAGGATAATAATAATGATAAAGAAATCGAACAGGAAAGACAATTATAATACAGATTTTCATTTTGCTTATAATAATTATAATAAAATCATTCATTTTGCTTGGGATATGCTGGTTTCGTCATCACCATGATAACGCTAATTACAGCTATAAACCATATTGGTCTGTTTCAGTCTCATTATCCATCAAGTATCCTCTTTTGTTCTATCCAATTCTGTTTGTAATTGTTTACTTTTTATTGATTTTATTTTTAGTTCTTGTAAAATATCTTCAATCCTTTTTTTTTTTTTTTCTAATAATATGTATTCTACAGTTCTTCTTGGGAATTTCACTTCACCTGTTTTTATTCTTTGTTTATTGCCCAAATTTTGCTGCCATATAATAATGTGGACATTGCTAAAGTATTGTGTATTTTCAAGAGGGTTTCTTTTTGTACAATATTTGGATTTAATGTTCTATTTATCAGGCCTATAATTTTTTTTATTATTTTTATTATTACGTGACACCTCCAGGGAGTTCAAAGATTCATCGAGGGAGGACACCTACTCTACAGCTCACTGTCTCCACCATTCAATCCATCAACTACAACAAACAGCAACTACCATCATCTACACCAACGCCATCTATCGCCCACCATCACTGCCACAGTATTTTCACAGACAATCACAAACATCCATGCCCATGGCAGGATTCAAACCCGTAGCCTTTTGGCTGGAGAGCAGATACACTAACCATTCGGTGCCAACCAGGCCAGCTGTAAAAATTTTGAAGTTTTTAATTTTATGTCTTTTTTTCGTTCATATGATATTTCACATCCAAGATAACTGAAAGTATTTATCTATTCTATTATTTTACTATTAATAACTATTTTACTTCTAACTAGAGTTTGTCCACAAAATGCCATTAAGTTTTATCTATGGATATTTTCATTTAAAACTGTTCTACTATAAAGTTTAAATTATATATTGTTCTTTGTAAATTGTCTTTCTTATCTGATATTATTATTATTAATCTACAAACCTCCATGGAGTCAAAGACTCATCCTGGGAAATCGCTCTGTCATACATACTGCTCACTGTACTACTGTGCCTTAAGTAGATTCACACTCTCTGCAGACACCACATTCTGAAGGAATACATTCCAATCATTCACCACATTCAATATAAAAAGTCTGTTTCTCACTCTTTTGCTCACACTGTTCCTTATACAACTTCCTGGATGATCTCTTGTTCCTCCCCACTTCTCCCAACATTCTACGGAAAATCTCTTCGACATTAATTGAATAAGAATCCCTTACCAACTTATATCTATACCATATCATCCATTCTATCCATTAGACTCTGTAAGTAGCATCTTCTTAAAATTTCTTCATATTCAACTTTATACTTCATGCCAGAGACCAGAAACCACCTTAGTCAATCAACTTTAGCATCATCTTGCTTACAGCAACGTGACACTAATGATTCAATAAATGATTAAACAACACTTGATTATTTCTTAAGTTAAAATGAAATGAGTAGAGATGAAGCCATTTCCCTTGAATGGAGAAGATTGATTATGAAGAGCTCAGGAGACAGCTTGCGGGTGTAACATGGAATGAGGAGATAGCTGGAAAAGAGATCAATACAGCTTGGGGGATTTTCAAAAACTATTTAGTAGATGCAATGTCTAAATGTATTCCAAGGGTGAGAAGGTTAAATAAGGTAGGTGTGAGAAGCATGAATAAAGAGATTAAGCATGCGATACAGAGAAAAAGGGCATTGTCGAGACAGCATAAGAGAAGTGGAAGTAACCAATTTCATGAGGTCTACAAAGACCAGGCAAGCAGGGTGACATGGTTAGTGAGAGTAGCTAAAGAGAGGTATGAACAGCAGTTAGCTAATGAATCCAAAAAGAATCCTAGGGAGTTCTTTCGATACGTAGCCAGCAAAAGAAAGAATGATTATGGAAGGATGACATTGATTAGAGGAAATGGTATAAAGACAACTGTTGCAGAATGTGTGGTGGAGATACTTAATGAGCAGTTCATAAAGATCTTTCAATCTTGTGAATGTGACTACATGGAGAGCAGTTGATGATGGGGAGGAGAGACTGACTGTAAGTGAGCAAGAGGTGTTTGGGAAGTTGAGTGAACTAGATGTAAATAAGCCTGTGGGACTTGATAATATATCACTGCATATTCTGAAGGAATGTGCCAGAGAGTTGACACCTGCCTTGACATATTTTTTTTAATACGAGTCTTGCACTTGGTCAAGTTCCTAAAGAGTGGAAGGAGGGCAAGATTGTGCCACTTCATAAAGGAGGTGATCGAACTCAAGCATCAAACTATAGGCCTATCTGTGTGTCAGGTGTTGTGGTTAAGTTGTTGGAGAAGCTTGTGAGAACTAGGATCAAGAGTTGGGTTGGCAACAATGGTATAATCTTTTATGGACAGCATGGATTTGCTAAAGGGAGGTCATGTTTTAATAATCTACTTACTTATTACAATAAAGTGACTGCTTCCTTGGACAGAGGAGAAGGATACACAGTAATATACTTGGATTTCACAAAGGGTTTTGATAGAGTACCTCATGATAAGTTGACAGTCAAACTAAAGCAGATGGAGTTGGATATTAGATTAGTGCATTGGATTGGAGACTGGCTATCTGATAGGTATCAATAAGTTGTGTGTGTGGGTGCGATATCCAGAAAAAGGAAAGTCACTAGTGGAGTGCCTCAGGGGTCTGTTTTAGGGCCATTACTATTTAACTTGTATATTAATGATATCGGCGAAGATTTGGATGGAGATATTCAGTTGTGTGCAGATGATGCAAAGTTGGGATGAACCATGAAGAGTAGTGAAGCTGTTGTGGCCTTGCAATCAGACTTGAATAAACTGAGTGATTAGGAACGGAAATGGGGATGTGAGTTCAATGTTGCAAAATGTAAGGTTTTAAAATTTGGAAAACAAAGATGGGATGCAGAATTTTTGCTTGGTAAGGATATATTGTTGGAGGTGGAAGAAATAAGAGATCTGGGGGTGATAGTGGATAAGGATCTGAAATTTAGGGGACACATTGCCAAAATTGTGAAGACAACACAAAGACTTCTGAGAATGATGCAGAGGACACTGCCGTGTAGAAGTAGAGAGATACTTGTTCCATTGTATAAGGCTTTGATTAGGCCACACATGGGCTATTGTGCCCAGATTTGGTCACCGGGTTTTCAGAAGGATGAAGAGATGTTTGAAAGGGTCCAAAGGCGACTGACTAAGGTAGTTTCTGACCTCTGGAATGTTGAGTATGAGGAAAGATTGAGAAGATGTAATTTGCAGAGTCTGTTGGAGAGAAGGAAGAGGGGAGATATGATAGAGACCTACAAGTTGGTAAGGGGTTGTTATAGGATCAATGGTGGAGAAGTTCTACAGAGAATAGTGGGAGATCAGGGGGGAACCTGAGGTCATCCCTGGAAACTGTATAAAGAGGGTGTGAGTAAGGGAGTGAGAGGCAGGTTTTTTTCGTGCAGAGTTGTGAATGATTGGAATGCCTTGCCTGAGAGTGTGGTGTCTGCAAGGAGTTTGAGTGTGTTTAAGACACAGTATGATGAGATGTGTGTGATAAAAGGACCTCCCAGATGAGTCTTTGACTCTACGAGGTCTTGGGAAATAATAATAATAATAATAGTATCTCTCTTCAAGCTATACTTTGAGCTCAGTCGTATGGCAGGATGTCCAGAACCTATCCTTACCTGCATAATAGAGAATTACTCTGAAAATTTCATTACCTTCACCCTGGGCTCCAAATCAACATATATCCTACTATTTAGAAGTGTATACCAAGGAGACCAACCCCTTTGCAAAATCATCTATCATGATATGTAATTTATCATGTTCGTTTTTACATGTTTTTCTAAGGATATTGCTTAAAGAAATGTCAATCTTTTCTATAATAATCTTGCATTTGTAATAACTTAACCATGAGCATTTGTTAAAATAATGTGGCACATGATGTCATTGTGTAATGCTATTAACCCATGTCCATATATGGCAATTTCAAAAGAATTGCGAAGTACGAAGTGATCATGTTCAGATGTTGACACATGACCATATTATGGAAGTTTGGGAGATGCAAGCATGCATACAATGGTAGTCTGGGCCTTTATAAGCCGTATTGTCAAAAAGGATTTTGTCTTAGGTTGCTCCTCCTTCTCTTACCGCGGTTTACTGCCATGTGAGGTCGTTTTTAATGCAGAGTTTATAATGAGTAAATTGATTCCAGTCCCTTTCAAGACTAGAATGCTAGGGATAGACATGTCAGGAAAGGTATTAAAAGAGATCATTGGGGCACAGAACATCTACTCCTTTACTCCGTATAGGAGTGGAGGAGTAGATGTTCATTCCTCATTATCATCAAGAATATGGATTTGAGAGAGAAACTTTTAGAGAGTTTCTCTGTGCAAGGGAACCATATTATTATTATTACGGGCAACTCCAAGGAGTCCATAGACTCATCGAGGGAGACCCTAACATCATGTCAAGAACAACTATTTGACATTCACACAATATCTATCATATGAGTTCGCCTTGAACTGATTTATGGTCATGGCACCCACAACAGACTTCTGGTAGCTTATTCCACTCATTCACCATTCTCCAAGTAAAAAACCTAGCTCTAACATCCTTGCTAACCACACTCTTGCCCAGCTTCCATGTATGGCCCCTAGTCCTCCCACCACCAGTCCTATTCTCCAAAAATATCTTCTGAATTAATCTTATAGAAATCCTTCAGTAATTTGAATGTCTCAACATATCACCCCTTTTCCATCTATCAACCAATTTCTGCAACCCACAAATCTTCAACCCATTCTCATAAGGTTCATTCCATAGACCTGCTATCATCTTGGTTACTTGTCTCTGGATCCTCTCCACCTCCTCCTCCCCATCAAGAAGAAACCCTGTACACAGTAGACTAAATGGGGTCTTATCAAGGCTCGATACAGAGGAACAATAACCTGTTTGTCTCTGCTTGTTAAAGTATTCTTCAGCAACCAAGTGATTTGATGTGCCCCCTAAACTTCAACTCCCTATCCACCAACACTCCCAAATCCCTGGCCGTGTCCATCTCCTGGAGTACAGATCCACCAATGTGATATACTGCTACTAATCTTTTCACCCCAAAATGCATAACCTTACATTTTGCCACATTAAATTGACATCCATTCTCCTTAGCCCAGTCCTCTAAACTATCCAAATCATCCTGCAAAATTTTGACATCCTGTGCACTCACTATTGCTCTACCCAACTTTGCATCATCAGCAAACAAATGAAGTTCCTCTCAGATGCTTTCCTATATCGTTAATGAACAAATTGAACAGTAGTGGTCCAAGAACAGAACCCTGCGGCACACCACTAGTCACAGGCCATCTCTTGGACTCAACTCATGAATAAACCACTCTCTGATATCTCTTCATCAATCACCCTCCCTATCCATCTCACAAACCCTATATCCATCCCCATATGCTGCAGTTTACTGATTAGAATTCCATGTGGTATTCTGTCAAAGGCCTTTGCAAGTACCAGTAGAATCACTGTAAACCCATTACCTTCATCCAGTTCAGCTCTCACTGTGTTATAAAACATGAGCAAGTTATTCAGGCATGATCTACCCTTCACAAAACCATGCTGTCCCCCATACAGTATCCCATTTTCATCTATACAATCCTGTATTTTCCTCTTGACTATTTTCTCCAAGAACTTGACAACAATTCCTGACATGCTAATCGGATGGTAATTTTCAACAGCAGTCTTGGAGCCTCCTTTATGCAGTGGAACTATTTTTCTTCCCCCCTTTTCCCCTCTTTCCACCCCTTTGGGACTAACCCAGACCCAAGACTCAAATTAAACAAAATGGTCAAGGGCACTGACAATTCTTTAGCCGCTTCACGTACGACACGAGTTGGTATACCATCCAATCCCACAGATGTATTGAAATTGAGGTTTTGTAATAGACTATTCACCTCCACTTCATTTACCACAATTTCCGTATAATCTGTTGGTTCTTTCATTCCTGCAATGTCACCACCTGGATGATATACTCTTGCAAAGTGCTCGCTCAGTAATTCCACTATATCAACTGATTCGGTTACCTCCCTACAATCGGCATTCTTTAAAATCATTCTGCCGTATACATTTTTTCTTTTACTTGCAGCATATCGAAAAAAAAAAACTGTTTGGGATTCTCTTTAGCCTGCACGGCTAATGTTCTTTCATAATCTGCTTTTGCTTTTCTTACCACACTCATTACCCTTCTGGCCTGCGCTTTATACTGTTCATGTGCTTGCAGGTCACCTTTCTCCTTAAATTCCCTCCACAATTTCTTTTTTTGCAGCTCAATCTTAATGGTGTTATTCATCCATTTAACCCCTACTTGATTTATTATTAGGACTCTAGGTATACAGTCAGCCATTGCTTCCTGCAAACACCTCTTAACCACCTTCCATGCACTAACACCAGTCATGGTAGGAAACCAAGTGCGTACTCTCAAAATAGATAGATTCTCTATGGAATACATCCAATCCGGAGACGTTTTAGTACAAGCTTTTGCAAAGTGGGGAAAAGTGAGTAACATAAAATGCAGCATTTCAAAAGAAGATCCCACTTGGTTCTCCAGGAGAAGCAACCTTTACGATACATGAGGTTACCTTTGCCGAACTTTGTTAACATCAGAACAGCACAGGTAATGGTAAACTACCCTAGAGTGCAGTGACAGTGTTTACGCTGCAGCTTGGTCAAACATCTGGGCAAAGACTGCCCCGAGCCAAATGCTTTAATTATGTTAGTGTTGGGTACATCTCCAGCCAGTGCTCTAACCCTTGCCATCTGGAACATCGGATTACTAGCTGCCCACTATGCACCTGCAAACTTGGTGCTTCTGCTCTTTCTGCACAGGTGCAGAAAGAGCAGAAGCACCAATAGAGCCACTGATGCAACATCCTATCATGACCTCCGGGTGATTATCCGGTGGTCATGATAGGGTGTTGCACAAGATCATTTTTCACAACTCCTTAAGACCACCAGGGAGAAGATCTTCACACAGACAGTCCTTGGGAAGATAAAGAACGAAGAAAGAAGTAGCTACGAATAACACCCCTGTAGCTACTTCTACTGCAACATCAGCAGCTACGACGGCACCAGCAACTGACAATCAGCCAGATAAACCAACACCTGAAGCCAAGCCTGAAACAACAGCTGAACCAGAAACTCCTATAGAAGCAATCATATTACTGGCAACAACGGCAGCTGGTAAAACCAACTGTTTTACCAGCTGCCAAAAGTCTTAGGACTCCAGGGAGTCCTAAGACTCATTGAGGGAGGGCACCTACTCTACAACTCTCAACCTCATCCACATACCGCCTCCTCTACACCAATGTCATCTACTCTCCGCCATCACCACTATTATTTTCACAGACAATCAAAAACATCCATGCCCACGGCGGGATTCAAACCCGCAGTCTTTGGCTGGGAAGCGAATACGCTAACCACTCGGCCAATCAGGCTGGCAAATAATTAATGCCAGCGGCACCCAGGGTTCCCAGTTGGCACCCTCCTGAGTACTAACTAGGCTCAGGTTTGCTTAACTTCAGTGATCAGAACAGAACTGTGCTTTCAAACCGATCTGGCCACTGATATGCAACTTGAAGAAAGGGAAATATCACACTTCACGCCCACTGCCACCAACAGAAACATCAAAGGCGGTGAAACACAAAGAGGAATCAGCTCCAAAGAAATAAAAGAAACAAAAATCCAGGACCAGAAAAACTACAGAAACATCAGAATCAGAAATGGAGCTGGATTCCCACCTCTTTCCTTCAAGAGAAGACAACATCAATCATAAATTCAAGAGGTACATGGAGTCACAATTTTACATCTATTCGTAGAAGACCTCTGAAGATAGAATAGTCAGCTTCAAGATAAAGGACAGTAGACACGAGTTCGAAGTCCTGGCGAACTCATGTTCCAAACTTGAAGTAACGAACCTGCAGGGGGGCGGGGAGGAGATTCTACTTCTCCTCTATGAACAGAATCCTTGCTTAGATTTTCCAAAGAACTTAGAATCAAGGATCTAGACTGGGTATAAACAACTAATGATGCCACCAACCTTTTGCATCACCTCACTTAACATCAGAAGCCTCCGATCACAATTTAAACAGGAGTCTGTGTGGAAACTGATGCTAGCATACAACTTCAGGCTATTGTTCTTTCACGAAACACACTTATACCACTACAGAGACATGCAGGAACTTAACAGAAAGTAACCCTTGACATCAATTGGAACTTCAGCCGAACACCACTCAGTGCAGGAGTTGAGTACTTATGCTATCCCCCCCCCTCCTAGGGAGCCTTTCACAAGATCCAAAGGAATGCAGAATTCTCACCATAGATCGGAAGAACCAGGGTTGTACCACAAGGTTCCTTAACATCTACGCCCGGCTAATGCACCTACAAGACCAGCGTTCTTCCAGAGTCTCAACAACTAAGCAAAGGCAAGCAGAGGAAAGAAATTTCAAGATTAGAACACACTTGCACTTGGAAGACAGGGTTCAGAGAGGAGAGAACCATACTTAACGTCACGGAAAGCAGTAACATCATCAACACCAATTCTGACATCCTGCAAGCCTTCCAGAGGCACTACAATGAATTTACACAGATGATGGCGTCTCTCCAGACTACTAATCTTGGAACATCACTACCCTCCCTATGCACATTGAAGCAGGGTTGGATCGTCCTTTTATGGTGGCTGAAATAATAACAGCCTTTAAGCAATGCCGAGCCAAGAAAGAGCTTGATACAGATGGATTGGGGGCAGAGTTTTATCATGAGGCATGAGACTTTATACTCCCAGCTCTTTTGGCACTTTACATCTTCCTTACCACCGGAAATGTGGTAAGGAAGATGCAAAAGGTAAAAGATTAATATAAGCAGAGAATGCTAATAATATCTGTTGTCTTTAGTTTAAAATCTTATAATCTCACACTCAATACATAGTCTGAGTGTGAGATTATAAGATTTTAAAATTCATTCATAAAACAAATAAATTTGTTAGATTATAGAGCATGAGAACATAAAATCTAGTAGAAATATATAAATGAAGGCAGTTGATAGTTAAGGCAGTACACCATTTCTGACAATTCACGAAGCTTTAAGTAAAGCAGAACAAAGACAAAGCAGGGTTGAGAAATACGTAATAGAAATACAGAATGTTTAAACACCCTCAACTCTCTCTCCTAATTTCTTCAATTCTGTCATTGATGAGTTTCTTTGCTCTCTTCCAAGCCATATTGGCTACTCTCTTGACACAACCACTGTTAATACTATGGCATTTGCTGAGGACTTTATACTCACTGCCTCTACTAGAGAAAGCTTTCAGGAACTCCTCACCCAAACAGTCAACTCCTTTCAAAGTTTGAGGCTTAAACATCAATATGACAAAATCAAATAAGCTTGCTCTTGTCCCCTCAAGTAGAGATAAGAAACTGAAGGTTGAGAACTTTGAGTTTTCCCTGCACAGCATGTCTTTGCATTCTATCTCTGTTATGGAGGAGTGGAGATACCTTGGTGTTCTCTTCTGTCTAACAGGCTGTTCCTCTTTCCCATCTACACTAGGATCTTTTCTTTTTTCTCTCCATAAAGTTCCACTTAAACCGCAACAGAGACTCTTCGTTCTGAATTATTTCCTTCTTCCTAGACTCTATCATAGGTTAGTCCTAGGTAAAGTCTCTCTCTAGTACTATCTCGGATGGATGTAGCAGTTTACTCAGCGGTCCGGACATGGTTACGTCTTCCTCACGATGTGCCACTAGCATTCTTCCATGCACTGTAAACCATGGAGATCTTGGTATTTCCTCATTATGATGGTTAGTGCCTAGATTATGTCTATCCAGATTACAGAAATTTTCTATCTCCTCTTTACAAGTATGTCTTTCTATTTCTTGGGCTTCATGTATTAAGGATGATTACAGACCTATCTCTGGATAGGTTTTGATGGAAAGACACCGATTATGACTGCCTTGGCTGAAAAAATGACGTGGGCTTTAATGCTGCACCATTCAGTAGATGGATCTGCATTACAAGAATCTAAACATGTTCCCTCTCAGCATCAATGGATCAAAGATGAAATTCATTTCCTAGCTGGTTTTGAATATATAGATTTAATTAGGGCAAGAATCAATGCTCTGCCAACTTGAGCTCATACAACTCAGGGAAGAAGTGATGACAAGAACTGCAGAGCAGGCTGTCAGAGTATAGAAACTTTAGCTCATGTTGCTCAATGCTGTTATTGCACACATGGAGTATGGGTCAGAAGACACAATGCAATAGTGAGGGTTGTAGAGAATAGGTTGAAGAACAAAGGTTGGACACTAACATAACCCCACTATACAATGAAGAAGCCTGACATTGTAGTAAAGAGAGGAGATATTGATGTACAAGTTGTGGGTGTGGGCGAACACCATCATACCAAAATTTATCTCTGCAAACTGTATCTTTTGAAAGTTTATGATGTCAGCATAGTTATATGGACTTACTAAGCTTTAGACTCTCTCACAAGCTGATTTCAAAATACTACTCTTTGCATGCCTTGCAGGGTATGCTGGTAGCATGGAGAACTTACCAGAGAATGACTTCTTGAATTCCCAGGTCTGGAGTTGGCTAGCACACAATATTGTAGGACCTAGCCTCTTCTGGTCCTACATATGAGACCATAGTATGGAGCACTATTTCAGTGCAAAGTTAGAAAAAATTATAAATAATCACCAATAAATAATATATAATCACCAGTGATCTCACACCAAACAGTGAAATTCCTCTCCTGCCTAAAGACAATTGTATATATCCACGACCACAGTGGGATTTGAATCCCCAGCCCATTAGTTGGAAAGTGGACACATTGAACACTCAGCCAACCAGGCCAGCAGCTTTCTTCTTCCATTCTAGGAGAAATTGATCACATTTCAATCCCATATATCAAAGGAATATTGGAAGATATTTTCTAAAATTCTCAGGCTGCTGAGAATTAGTATTCAAGTAGTATTTCATCCTCTCCACAAAATCGCTGTGTTGATAGATGGTGTCTAGTAGTGTTGCAAGGTGCATGTTAGCATACAGATTAAGTCATTTTGTTTTAGTAAATATTTCATGCTATCATTGATCATGTATGGAGTTCCAGATCTGTGGAACTCCATACATGATCAAAAATAATTTGTTCCCACTAAGAAGCATTGTAATTAAAAATTTCAATAAATATATTACAAATAATATCATATACTTACTACCCCATTACTTAAGTAAATATAAACTTTTCCTTCATCCCCTCCAGATGGCAAATTTGAGAATAATGGTGCACCTACCAGGAGATCTGTAAAGTTGTCAGAGTTGAGGTCTATTCCTAATACAGCTGCACCAAAATATTCTCCTAGCTAAAAATAGCAATGACTGTTATAAAAATAATGATACCAATATATTAAAATTCTAAAATACAATGTTTGTTTTAAAAGCTAAAAATATTAATAAAAAATATTAAAAAAATAATAATCAATAACATAAAATATATTAAAAATAAAGAATGTATGAATTATACAAAATGAAAACCACTGCTACTTGAGAAGTGACAGAAGGCACAAATTTAAACAAAAAAAAATCTTATTTTGAGTCTTGTGCCTAACATTAAGGTGCAATAATTTAGTTATTATGATCAATAATAGTTTTTTAAATCAATGAACACTAATTCATATATTATTATTATTACCCAAGACCCAATGGAGTTAAAGACTCATCTAGGAGGTCTTTTTATCATACACACAGCTCATCATACTGTGCTTTAAACACACCCAAATTCTCTGCAGACACCACACTCTCAGGGAAGGCATTCCAATCATTCACAACTCTGCATGAAAAAAATCTTCTCACTCCCCTACTCACACCCTCTTTATACAGTTTCTAAGGATGACCTCTGGTATCTCCCCTGATCTCCAACTATTTTCTGTAGAAACTCTCCAGCACCGATCCCATAACAACGCCATACTAACTTGCAGGTCTCTATCATATCTCCTCTCCTTCTCCTGTCCACCAGACTCTGCAAATTACATCTTCTCAATCATTCCTCATACTCGACATTACAGAAGTTAGAAACTACCTTAGTCAGTCAGCTCTGGACCCTTTCCAACATCTCGTCCTCCTTCTGAAAACCAGGTGACCAAATCTGGGCACAATAATCCATGTGCAGCCTAATCAAATCCTTATACAAAGGAACAAGAATCTCCCTACTTCTACACGTCAGTGTCCTCCGCATCATTCCCAGAAGTCTTTGTGTTATCTCCACAATTTTGGGTATGTGTCTCCTAAATTTCAGATCCTTATCAACTATCACCCCCAGATCTCTAATTTCTTCCACCTCCAACAATATATCCTCAAGCTTAAATTCTGCATCCCATCTTTGTTTTCCAAATTTTAAAACTTTACATTTTGCAACATTAAACTCATATCCCCATTTCCGTGCCCAATCACTTAATTTATTCAAGTCTTCGTGAAAGGACACAACCTCTTTACTACTCTTCATGGTTAGTCCCAACTTTGCATCATCAACTGAATATCTCCATCCAAATTTTCACCAATATCATTAATATACAAGTTAAACAGCAACGCCCCCAAAACAGACCCCTGAGGCACACCACTAATAACTTTCCTTTTCCTGGATATTGCTCCACATACACAACTTGTTGATACCTATCAGATAGCCAGTCTCCAATCCAATGCACCAATTTAATATCCAACCCCATCCACTGCAGTTTGACTATCAACTTATCATGCAGTAATCTATCAAAAGCCTTGATGAAATTTAAGTATATTACTGTGTATCTTTCTCTGTCCATGGAAGCAGTCACCTTATTATTATTATTATTTGACACCTCCAGGGAGTCCAAAGACTCATCGAGGGAGGGCGCCTGCTGTACCACTCTGTCTCCATCAATTCACCAGCTGACTCCACCAACGCCATTTACCACCAACCACTACCACTAGTATTTCCACAGACAATCATAAACATCCATGCTCATGGTGGGATTCGAACCCACAGCCTTTTGATTGCAGAGCAGATACGCTAACCACTCGGCCAGCCAGGCTGGCAAATCTTCTTGTAATAAGTAAGTAGATTGCTAAAACATGACCTCTCTTTAGTAAATCCATGCTGTCCATCAAAGATAATACCATTGTTGTCAACCCAATTCTGGATCCCACTTTTCACAAGCTTCTCCAACAACTTAACTACAACACCTGACACACAGATAGGCCTATAGTTTGATGCTTGAGTTTTATCACCTCCTTTATAAAGTGGCACAATCTTGCCCTCCTTAGGAACTTGACCAAGTGCAAGACTCTTATTAAAAAAATATGTCAAGGCTGGCATCTAGCTCACTTATAGTCAATCTCTCCTCCCCATCATCTACTGCTCTCCATGTAGTCACATTCACAAGATTGAAAGACCTTTATGAACTACTCATTAAGTATCTCCACCACACATTCTGCAACAGCTCTCTTTATACCATTTTCTCTAATCAACGTCATCCTTCCATAATCATTCTTTCTTTTGCAGGCTACATATCGAAAGAACTCCTTGGGATTCTTTTTGGCTTCATTAGCTAACTGCTGTTCATACCTCTCTTTAGCTATCCTCACCAACCAAGTCACCTGCCTTGCCTGGTCTTTGTAATCCTCATGAAATTGGTTATTTCCACTTCTCTTAGCCTTTTCTCCCTGTATCGCATGCTTAATCTCTTTATTCATCCATTTCACACCTACTTTATTTAACCTTCTCACCCTTGGAATACATTTAGACATTGCATCTACTAAATAGTTTTTTAAAATCCCCCAAGCTGCATTGGCATTGATCTCATTTCCAGCTAACTTCTCATTCCATGCTATGCCTGCAAACTGTATCCTGAGCTCTTCGTAATCACCCCCCCCCCATATATGCTTGTAGTCTTTGCCAGTCAATGAATATGCAAGTAACAGATCATAAGGCAGAAAACTGGAATAAGATAGTAACAAAAAGTAGACTGTTGCTATGACATAACAGAAAGAAAAATTTGAGAATCCTTGGAAATTATATTAGATCTGAAATGTCTAAATCCAAACTTAACTAAATGTCAACATGTCTGAATACATCAAAGCCTTCATTAAAGAAATGCATGCACACAAATGTACACTATTCAGCATTGTGCATGTTTATGCACAATGCTGAATAGTGCACTGCAAAATAAATTAAAGATATCAAGAAATTATATACTTCATTCAACCCTTTATCCAAGCATAAGCAAATAAAGTTTGCACCTGAAATATTATTAGGACTAGGGAAACTCGTATATAGTAGCTAATGACTTCATATCACTTGATTTATTATCCCATAATGCAAAGCACATATCCTTATGGGTATGTATAATATAAAGTATAATCAAATGTTTGTTGATGATGTAAAGTTAGGTAGCATTATTAGTAGTATTGCCGATGTTAATTATCTACGTCAACATATACGTAGAGGTAATCTTTAAAAAGGCATTGGAAGAATGTTCAGAGGGAATCACAATAAATGGAAAGATTGTTAACAACCTACGATATGTAGATTACACCGTGTTAACAGATAACATTATGGATCTCCAAAAACTCATTGACAGAGTATACATAGAAAGCCAAAGAATGGGAATAAATATAAACATCAACAAGACAAAATACATGGTCATCAGCAAACATCCAACCTCATCAATGAAACTGACACTCAATGGGAAAAATATCGATCAAGTGTCAAGATATAAATATCTTGGTTGCTGGCTTAATGAAAGGTGGGATCCTGAAATAGATATAAAGACAAGGACTGAAGTTGCACGGCAGTCCTTAATGAAAATGAGAACAATATTCTGCAATAAAGACCTAAACATGGAAGTCAGATACCGAATTCTGAAATGCTACGTGTGGTCTATTCTGCTCTATGGAGTTGAAACATGGACATTGAAGGTGACAACCATCAAGAAAACTGAAGCCTTTGAGATGTGGCTATACAGAAGAATGCTAAAGATATCATGGACAGAAAAAATTACCAATGAAGATGTCTTAAAATCCATTGGCAAAGCTAAAGATCTTGTACAAATAATGAAGAAACGAAAAACATCATATCTTGGCCACATCATGATAAACAGCAAATACCAACTTCTACAAACTATTTTGGTAGGAAGAATTGATGGCAAAGGAACTAGAGGAAGAAAAAGAATATCATGATTTGACAACATCAAGACGCAGACAGGAAAGAGAAGCACACAACTGCTCCGATTAACGCAAGAACACAGTTTGTTAGCCAAGATGGTTGCTGACCTTCGATAGAAGATAGCATCATCATAAGAAGAATTATTTATGGAAAGATTTGAATGGGCTTTTAGCTTGGATTGGACAAATGAGTGGGATTATAATTTTAATATTAATAAACACAAGGTGCTGTACTTTGGGGTGCAGAGATAAAAGGCTGTGTGCTGTGTTGGTGGAGTTGTGCTTCAGTAAATGGATGAGATTTGGGATCATAGGCTGATGACATACTGCAAGTGTTGTGAAGAATGCACATCATATTGCTGCAATGATAAGAAGTTAGAAGTTTGCATTATGGGAGATACTGAGACAAGGAGTGATGAGCGCTTGGTCCACCTTTGCTTCAAGTTGCCAGGGGATGTTCCACCTTACCTCAATCCTGAAGATATTTTCAGGCACAAACTTTGTTTGCTTACACTTGGATAAAGGATTAAACTAAATTTATTATAGCAATGATAAGAAGTCTGTTGATATGTAGGGATAAGGAAGTGGTAGTACCTCTGGATAAGGCACTGGTCAGACTACAATAGACCACCGTGCTCAAATTTGCTCACCTAGTTTTCATTGTGATATGTAAACACTACGGAAGATCTAAAGACAAATGACTCTAGAAGGTTAATTATGCAGAACACTTAGGAATGTATATTGCTCAAGTTGGAATATAGAAGACAAACAAGTGAAGTTCTTGACAATCTCTATCATTAATATGACAGAGATCTTCAAGTTAATGAAGAGATTTTACTAGATTAATAATAAAATTATTATTATTATTACAGGCGACTCCAAGAAGTACTTAGACTCATCGAGGAAGGTCCTAAACATCATGTCCATCACAACTATTCAACATTCACATAGTATCTATTATACTTTGATTCACTGTCATAACACCCGCAACAGACTCTAGCAACTTATTCCACTCATTCACCACTCTAAAAGTAAAAAACCTAGCTCTAACACCCTTACTAACCACACTCTTGCCCAGCTTCCATGGATGTCCCCTAGTCCTCCCACTACCAGTCTAGTTCTCAAAAACATCTTCTGAATTAATCCTATAGAACCCCTTCAGCAATTTGAATGTCTCAATCATATCTCCCCTTTTCTGCCTATCAACCAATTTCTGCAACCCACAAATCTTCAACCTGTTCTCATAAGGTTCATTCCATAGACCTGCTATCATCTGGATCCTCTCAACCTCCTCCCCATCAAGAAGAAACCTAGGTGACCAAATCTGTAGTCGAGATGGGGTCTTATCAAGGCTCGATACAGAGGAACAATAACTTGCTTGTCTCTGCTCGTCAAAGTATTCTTCAGCATCCAAGTGATTTGATGAGCTGATTTACCCACTTTTGCGATGTGCCCCCTAAACTGCAACTCCCTATCCACCAACACTCCCATGTTCCTGGCCTCATCAATCTCCTGCAGTACAGTTCCACCAATGTGATATACTGCTGCTAATCTTTTCACCCCAAAATGCATAACCTTACATTTAATTGACATCCATTCTCCTTATCCCAGACCTCCAATCTATCCAAATCATCCTGCAAAATTTTGACATCTTCTGCATTCACTATTGTCCTACCCAACTTTGCTTCATCGGTGAACAAATGAACCATTCCTCTCAGATCCTTCCCTATATCGTTAATAAACAAATTAAACAGCAGTGGTCCAAGAACAGAACCCTGCGGCACATTTCTGTATTCACTAGTGAATATAGTTAATACAGAAGGGATTATAAAAATAATTTATAATGGACCAAACAAAATGGACAGAAAGAGAGGCCATCCCTGGAAGTTATATTAAGAGGTGGTGAAGAAAAGTGTGAGGAATAGATTTTTTTTTTTTTTATATATGGAGAGTGGTGAGTAACTGGAATGCACTGTGAATACAGGTATTGTAAATTACTTCAACTTTCAATGTGAGCGATGCTGAAAGTTAAGTAGCCCTATACACAATGAATCTGCTGACTCCATGAAGGTTATTGCAATAATAATAACAATATTGTTATTAGCACTTCATTCAACCCTACTAACCATTATGAAAACAATGTTTACATTTCTGAAGGTTAAATTTATTACTTGATTATGGTTTTTATTGTAAATCAAAGAATGAAACTAAGAACAAAAAGTACTACTACTGTGAAAAGTTGGGCATTCAGTATCACAGAAGAATAAAATCAACCACTTACTTCACTCTTTTCAGAGCAGATCAAAATTAATTTTCTAAACTCTAAAGAAAGAATTTTCCACATAATTGGAAATACCAATTTATCATTCATTGGCAATGGCTGACTACAAGCAATTATCTTCTTTACTAAGCAAACATTCTCATCAGAATGTCGCATTGGCCTATTAACATAATTATCATATTTAACCTTAATCTTATTCATAGTTCTTCCCAACACTCTCCAGGAATACTTTGCATAGCACGGTTAATTGGTTCCAAGAAGCGTCCGCGCTATGCAAAACCGTGTTGTTTGAGGTTTATTTATAAAGGTTTTCAATTTCATTTGTTTATTACAAAATTTAGGATAACGAAAGTGTTTAAAAATGAACAATTTTTTTTATTTTTATTAACTAAATAACAAATAAAATCCTTTAAACTGATATAAAAGTTGTAGAAAACAAAACAAATATTGCTTCGATTTTAGAACACATTAATTTACTTTTTACTAAAGTAGTCTTTTAGTGTTCGATGAACCATCCTTGTCTTCTTTGTCTCTTCAAATACTAGATCTCTGTAGCATTTGATGGCATTATTGAGACTTTGTCTCACCTTGATGCTTCTTTCCAAAATTGGGTGGGCATTTATGAGAAAGTTGGAACCTTCGTCGATTTTTCTCCCAAAAGTTGAAAGGTCAGCAAAGGAAAATTCTTTCACAATGACATCAGTGCGGTTATCTTCATCTTCTTCTGCTTCATAGGCTCATTGCAGTTCCAACTCCAAAAGGGTTTCATCATCCAGATCATTTGAATGAGAATCAATACATTCATTCACATTGTTACGATCTAAACATGTAAAACCAAGATCTTTGCCCATTTGCACAATTTCTGTTGAGATTTCCTCTTTTGGTGTTGCAAAAGGCAATAAAGTCCTTTGAACAATGTGGCAAGATATTATGCCACATGACTCTCGTGTTGCTTTCAGTCACTTCATGCAAAGATTCATAAATATTTTGAATGGCATCTTTTATGTTAAATTTACTACTGCTGGAAGGTAGAGAAGTGAATAGAGAGAATGAATCACATTGAGAGTGGAGTGATGTGGAAGAGAGGGAGAGTAAGACAGGAGAGACTGAAGAAGTGGATATGAATGGGGAAGTGAGTGGTATGAGTATAGAAAATGAGAGAATGGGTGTGCAAGAGGAGCAGGGAAACGCAGAGGCTCAGGGTGGACAGGGGTACACAGCGTGAGAAAGGTAGATGCTCCAAGAGGAGGTGAGAGCATGGGTAGGCAGGAAAGGAATGGGATGAAAAGGGATCAAGAGGAAACAGTTGGAATTGAAAAGTTCTAAAATGAAGAAGCAGAAAGGGAAATGGCCCCAGTCATGCATTGAGGGATCACATCGAGTGAGTGGTATCAGTGGATTAGGCTGTGGATCCAGAAATGAGCTGTCGTGTTTGTATATCAATGCTAGAAGTATAAGAAACAAGGTGGATGAAATGGTTGCACTAATTGCGTCTGTTCACCCAAAGATTGTCGGAATAAGTGAGACATGGTTAGATGAGGACGACATCCTGACAGGAATATTATTATTATTATTATTATTACAGGTATCTCCATGGAGTCAGTAGACTCATCGCGGGAGACCCAAACTAGCAAAACAATATCTGTCATATCTCTTCTTGAATTCATTTACAGATGAAGAGCTCACAACAAAGTCAGGCAATGAATTCCACTCATTCACCACCCTCCAGGCAAAAAACCTTGTTCTGACACCTTTGTTAGCCACACTCTTCTTTAATTTCCAGAGATGACCTCTTGTTCTTCCATCACTATCACACAGCTGAAACATTTCCCCTGCATCAATCCTATAAAAACCTTTTAGTAATTTGAATGTTTCTATCATATCCCCTCTTCTTCGCCTATCAGCCAATCTCTGCAATCCACAAGCTCTCAATCTATCAATGTAGGGAGCATTTTTTATATCACTCACCAACTTGGTCACTCTTCTCTGAACCCTCTCCACAGCCTCCTCATCTCCAAGGAATCCAGGTGACCAGACCTGAGCACAGTAATCCAAATGTGGAAGTATCAATGCTTTATAAAGGGGAATAATAACCTCTTTATCTCTGGATGTCAGTGTGTTCCTCAACAACCAAGTAATCCTATGTGCAATCTTGGACACCTTAGCAATGTGTCCTCTGAACTTCATCTCCTTATCTACCAATACCCCTAAGTCCCTAGCCTCATCAATCTCTTGGAGTACCTTTCCATCTATGTAGTACACAGCTGGTAATCTTTTAATCCCAAAATGCAAGACTTTACACTTTTCCACATTGAACTGACATCCATTTTCTTTTGCCCATTTTACCAGCTTATTTAAATCCTCCTGCAAACTTTCAACATCAGCTTGATTTTTTATTGCACTACACAACTTTGCATCATCAGCAAACAACTGAATATCTCCCTTTAAGCCATTTCCTATATCATTTATATACAAATTAAACAACATTGGCCCAAGCACAGAGCCCTGAGGCACACCACTGGTCACCTGCCTCATTCTGGACTCGGCTCCTCCATACACCACCTTATGGTATCTCTCCCTGAGCCATTCTCCTATCCATATCACCAATTTAATATCCATTCCCATCTGCTCCAATTTGCGTAACAGTGTTCTATGGGGTATCCTGTCAAAAGCCTTAGCAAAATCCAGAAGTACCACTGTGTAGCCAGTTCCTTTGTCCAACTCTGATGTTATTCTATTATGGATAGTTAATAGATTGCTAAGGCAGGATCTACCTTTAACAAAACCATGTTGGCCTCTATAGAGTATCATATCCTGATCCACCCATTCTTGAATTTTGTCTTTAACCAACTTTTCCAATACTTTTACTACTACTCCTGAGATGGTGATTGGTCTGTAATTCAATACTGCAGTTTTAGAGCCACCCTTATGCAAAGGAACCACTTTGCCTAACTTCCACTCCCTAGGGACCATACCAGAGTTCAAACTTAAATTAAATATCCAGGTAAGAGGGGTTGACAATTCATTTGCACATTCACGCAACACCCGAGCTGATATTCCATCTAAGCCTACCGCAGTGTTTGCATTTAAGTTTCGCAATATATTTAATACCTCTGATTCTTTAGCTTCAATTCTCACATTAGGTATTGCTATAGGTATAGAGATATCCTCACTTGGGTGATAGACTTTTGAGAAGTGATCACTCAGTAACTCGACTATTACATCTGATTTTGTCACCTCAATACCATCAGCACCCACTAAGGTTATCCTTCCGAAGTCATTCTTCCTCTTACTTGCCACATAGCGGAAGAACTCTTTGGGATTACCCTTGATCTCTTTGGCTAAGGTCTTCTCATAATCTGATTTAGCTTTTCTTACTATGCTGGTAACCTTCCTAGCTTGAGCCTTGTACTGCTCATGGGTGTCCTGATCGCCCTTCTCCTTGTAAATTCTCCATAACATTTTCTTTTTTTGTAGTTCAAGCTTGATACTACTGCTCATCCATCTAATGCCTGCCTTGTTTGACCTCCTGACCATGGGGACACAATCTGATATTGCTTTCCTCAGATACCCACTGATTTTATCCCAAGCACTGCTAACATCTTTCCCTTGCAATATGTTCTGCCATGGGATGGCTGCAAGCTCACTCCGAAGCTTGTTATAATTGCCTGACCTGTAGTTTCGTACATACCCCTTCTTAATAGAAAAATCCACAGATTTTGCAACCTCCCAAGTCAATACCACATGATCGCTTTCACCAACTGGAGGTAACGAGGTCACCTTACTTATGCATATAACCTCTGAACCAATAACCAGGTCCAACACTCTCACACCACGTGTCCCTTCAGTTACGTGCTGTTTCAAGTAATTATCTCGTAGCAGATGTATGAACTCCATTTCCTTTTTGCTACGTGATATTTCCTCCTTCCAATTGATATCACCATAATTAAAATCCCCCATAATAATCACTAAGCCTTCACTCATTGCACTAAGTTGCTGATGCATGAATTCAATATCTCCCCCTGTACTCCCTGGCCTATAGCAGCATCCAACTGTATATTTGGTTGCGTTGGTCACTATTTCGCACCAGACTGCCTCAAATGAACTCTCATTCACATGTCTATCATCATGATATACTACTTTCTTTGGCTGCAACACATCAGCTATCATCAACAGTACTCCTCCTCCTGTTCTATCTTCTCTATCCTCCCTGAAAATACTGTACCCATCACATTCAATTCCAGTGACCACATCTTCTGCTGACAGCCAAGTTTCACTAATGCCTACAACTTTTGGTGAGATTTCACTGACTAATGCCAAAAATTCTTCTCTCTTATTTCTAATGCTTCTAGCATTGGTTACAAAAATTGCAGATTCCCTCTAGATCTTGTACCGGCTTTAGAACTGATATATAAGTCACTAACTACCGTAGTCCTATGCCGATTTTTTTTCCCCTCTCTTCTGCAATTTATTCTGCCTATAAGGATCAATAAATACACAATCAGTGCTAAAGTTTCTCTCTCTTACACTCAACCTTTTCAATATTAGTTTCCCTGCCCAATAACTTCAACCTGTTCAGAAAACAATAACTTCTTCAATCTCTTATGTCCTTCCATGTTAAGATGCAGTCCATCTCTAGCATACAACTGCCTTTTTCCTTCAAACACACTCCAAACATCAACAAACTCCAGACCTCTTTTTCTGCACATTCTTGCAATCATATCATTCATTATCATTGCTCGTCTACTTAACTCGTAATTGTCAAAACGAGGCAGCACACACAGATATATAGAGATAGAAGGTTATAATATGTTTCGTGAGGATAGAAGGGGTTAAAAGGGAGGAGTGCTATTGATGATAGAGAAAAAGTTATGTCCACATAAAGTAGAGATGCAAGAGGGAAATAGGGTCAGTGGTTTTGAGGCAGTATGGTGTGAAATAGAGGTGAATAGAATCAAATACTTGGTGGGATGTTGTTAAAGACCTGGTAATGTGGATGGTGGTGATGGTGAAATGTATAGTCAAATTATCCAAGCAAATAAGAAAAGGATGATCATTATCGTTGATTTTAATTATTGCAAAATAGACTGGAATGATGAGAGAGCAAACGGAAGTAAAGAAAATGAGTTTCTTGAGTTTTTGAGGGATTACTACCTCAGACAGTGATATGATAAATTTAGCTTAATCCTTTATCCCAGTGAGAGCAAACAAAGTTAGTGCCTGAAAATATCTTCAGGACTGAATCTTTTAAAATCTACCTCAGACAGTATGTAACAGAGTGCACACGAGGATTAAGGGTCTTGGATTTGGTCATCTCATCAAAGGATGTAATTATAAATGAGGTGTCAAATCATTCACCAATTGGTGAGAGTGACCATGAGGTACCTGGGTGGTTGCCAGCAGTGCAAGGACCCCTGTGAGAAAAGGGTATATATGGAACTACAAAGGGGGTGATTATGAAGAGCTCAGGAGCCAACTTGCAGGTGTAGCATGGAAGGAGTTAGCTGGAAAAGAGATCAATGCAGGCTTGGGGGATTTTCAAAAACTATCTAGTAGATGCAATGTCTAAATGTATTCCAAGGGTGAAAGGGTTAAATAAGGTAGGTGTGAGATGGATGAATAAAAAGATTAAGCAAGCGATACAGAGAAAAAGGGCATTGTGGAGGCAGCATAAGAGAAGTGGAAATAACCAATTTCATGAGGTCTACAAAGACCAGGCAACGAGGGCGACTTGGTTGGTGAGAGTAGCTAAAGAGAGGTATGAACAGCAGTTAGCTAATGAAGCCAAAAAGAAACCTAGGGGGTTCTTTCGATATGTAGCTCGCAAAAGAAAGAAAGAATAATTATGGAAGGATGAGATTGATTGGATTAAATGGTATAAAGACAACTGTTGCAGAATGTGTGGTGGAGATACTTAATGAGCAGTTCATAAAGATCTTTCAATCTTGCGAATGTGACTTAATGGAGAGATTGAGAGCAGTTGATGACAGAGGCTGACTGTAAGTGAGCAAGAGGTATTTGGGGGTGTTGAGAAAATAAGGCTGTGGGACTTGATAATATATCACCAAGTATTCTGAAGGAATGTGCCAGAGAGTTGACACCTGCCTTGACATATTTTTTTTAATACGAGTCTTGCACTTGGTCAAGTTCCTAAAGAATGGTAAGAGGGCAAGATTGTGCTACTTATAAAGGAGGTGATCAAACTCAAGCATCGAACTATAGGCCTATCTCTGTGTCAGGTGTTGTGGTTAAGTTGTTGGAGAAGCTTGTGAGAACTAGGATGCAGAGTTGGGTTGACAACAATGGTATAATCTTTTATGGACAGCATGGATTTGCTAAAGGGAGGTCATGTTTTAGTAATCTACTTACTTATTACAATAAAGTGACTGCTTCCTTGAACAGAGGAGAAGGATACACAGTAATATACTCGGATTTGGCAAAAGCTTTTGATAGAGTACCTCATGATAAGTTGACAGACAAACTAGAGCAGATGGGGTTGGATATTAGATTAGTGCATTGGATTGGAGAGTGGCTATCTGATAGGTATCAACAAGTTGTGTATGGGGGTGCGATAACCAGGTAAAGGAAAGTCACTAGTGGAGTGCCTCAGGGGTCTGTTTTAGGGCCATTACTATTTAACTTGTATGTTAATGATATTGGCAAAGATTTGGATGGAGATATTCAGTTGTTTGTAGATGATGCAAAGTTGGAACGAACCATAAAGAGTAGTGAAGATGTTATGGTCTTGCAAGAAGACTTGAATAAATCGAGTGATTGGGGAAGCAAATGGGGATGTGAGTTCAATGTTGCAAAATGTAAGGTTTTAAAATTTGGAAAACAAAGATGGGATGCAGAATTTATGCTTGGTGAGAATATATTGTTGGAAGTAGAGGAAATAAGAGATCTGGGGGGTGATAGTGGATAAGGATCTAAAATTTAGGGGACACATAGCCAAAATTGTGAAGACAACACAAAGGCTTCTGGGAATGATGAGGAGGACACTGACGTGTAGAAGTAGGGAGATTCTTGTTCCATTGTATAAGGCTTTGATTAGGCCACACATGGACTATTGTGCCCAGATTTGGTTATCGGGTTTTCAGAAGGATGAAGAGATGTTGGAAAGGGTCCAAAGGAGACTGACTAAGGTAGTTTCTGACCTCTGGAATGTTGAGTATGAGGAAAGATTGAGAAGATGTAATTTGCAGAGTCTGGTGGAGAGAAGAAAGAATGGAGATATGATAGAGACCTATAAGTTGGTAAGGGGTTGTTATAAGATCAATGGTGGAGAAGTTCTACAGAGAATAGTGGGAGATCAGGGGAGAACCAGAGGTCATCCCTGGAAACTGTATAAAGAGGGTGTGAGTAGGGGAGTGAGAGACAGGTTTTTTTCATGCAGAGTTGTGAATGATTGGAATGCCTTGCCTGAGAATGTGGTGTTTGCAAGTAGTTTGAGTGTGTTTAAGACACGGTATGATGAGATGTGTGTGTGTGATAAAAGGACCTCCCAGATGAGTCTCTGACTCCATGAAGTCTTGGGGTAATAATAATAATTTCTTCCAATATTCACTCAAAGTCCAAGAATCTTCTTCTGCTTCAGCTTTAATAGCTTGAGCAAAAGTTCGTCTTAAATAGTAAGACGAACTATGTAAGCCTGGAAAGTGGAGATAACGCCTTGATCCAACGGCTGGAGAATTGATGTTGTGTTTTTGAGGGAAAAAATGAATGTTGACAGTTTCATCTACGTCTGTCAATAGAGCTGGATGGCCTAGCCGTCTGTCTAATAAAAGCAAAATTTTGAAAGGAATATCTTTCTTTTTATGATAGCTTTTAACTTCAGGGCAAAAACAAGTTTTTAAACCAGTCTTCGAAAATTGAATGAGTCACGCTTTTTTATTCGAACGCCAATGAACAAGTAAACTGTTTTTTTGTAAAGACCTTAAGAGCTCTTGGGTTTTTCACTCTCTACACTAACAGTGGCCTCAATTTTAAATCACCTGATGCATCACCTCCTAGAAAAAGTGTCAATCGGTCTTTTGACACTTTATACTCAGCTTGGGTTTTTTCCTTCTCTGTTAGAAATGTGCGCAATGGCATTCTTTTCCATAACAAGCCAGTCTCGTCAGCATTAAAAATTTTATGATCTGTATAGCCTTCCTTCTCAATAAGCTCCTTCAATTCATTGAGAAATAATTCTGCAGTTTTAGTGTCAGCACTTGCGCTTTCACTTTGTATTCTTATGTTATGGAATCCCATACGCTTTTTGAAATTGTAGAACCACCTACTACTTGCTATAAATGTTTCACTGGTTGTACCTCCTTCATTTTCGCTTTCATTTTCTTTTATTTTGTCACATAGACTTTACTTTTGCCTCGATTATCATTTGACTCAAAGGAATTGTTTTCTGATTACAATCTTCAATCCAGATCATTAGAAGGCGTTCCATATTTTCCATTGTAGAAGATCGATTTCTCGTGATCACTTTTGACATATAAGAAGCGGTGCTCATTCCATGTTGTTTAATCTCTTCTTTGCTCTGAATAATTGTTCGTACAGATGACTCATTCATTGAATTCTCACATGCTATTTCAAGTTTCTTCTCTAATGTCAACCACTTGCGTTTTTTTGTTACTCCAACAGTGTCTTCTTTGTTTTGTCTCTTTTCACTCATACTTAAATAATAAAAAAATATTAAATACTAATATTCACGTAAATAATAAAATGCCGCGGAGAAAGAAAGTGTCTATGTGAGAGCCAATCGAATAACTACTGCACAAACGTGGCTCACAACTGTCACTTGCTGCACCTGGGAGTCGCTGGTGAGTGTTGACAATGTTAGTGTAATGATGATAAGTGTAATAATAAAAACTGCGTTAGACCAAAACCCACGTTGTTCAAAACCGTGCTATACAAAGTATTCCTGTACCTACTCATAACTCATTCACTACTCACAATACAAGAAAAAAAAAACCTCATTTTACTGTTTGCATGCCCATATATATATATGGGCAATAATAATAATAATAATAATATATATATATATATATATATATATATATATATATATATATATATATATATATTATTATTATTATTATTATTATTCAGGCCTCCATGGAGTAAAAAGACTCTTTGTGGGAGGTCATTCCTAAGAAACACAAAGTCTATCATACCACTCCTCAAACTCATTGACCATTCTTGCTCCCACCACTCCATCAGGCAATGCATTCCACGGTTCAACCACCCTCCACGCAAAGAAACAACTCCTTACCTTCTTGCTCACAGTTTCCTTTCGTAACTTCCAGGGATGGCCTCTTGTCATCACTCCTTCCCGCTGTTCAACCAAGCGAAAGAACTCCCCAGTGTCAACCCTGTAACCACCTCTCAATAGTTTAAAAGTCTCAATCATATCACCTCTCCTTCTTCTATCCAACAAACTCTGCAGTCCACATTCCCTCAGCCGATCCTCATAACTATCCTTGTACAGTCCTGAAACCATCTTTGTCATCCGTCTTTGTATCCTTTCCACAGTTAATTTATTCCCTTCAAATCCTGGGGACCAAATCTGAGAACAATAGTCCAAGTGTGGTCTGATCAGAGACTTATACAACAGAATGATAACCCTCTTATCTCTGCAGGTCAGTGTCCTCATAATTGCAGCAATCCTCTATGTTACCTTCACCAGCTTTGCAATATGTCCCCTAAACTTCAGGTTTCTATCAATCATCAACCCCAGATCTCTTGTCTCCCCTACTTCCTCCAGTATAACTCCTCCCATAGAGTATACAGCATCCCATCGATGTTTCCCAAACCTCAAGACCTTACATTTTGCTGCATTAAACCCAAACGCCCATTCATTTGCCCATCTATCTAGCTTATTTAAATCCTCCTGCAGGGCTACCACATCTGCACTATTACTAATAATCCTTCCCAGCTTCGCATCATCCGCAAACAACTGAATATCCCCTTGCAATGTCATTGATATAAAGGTTAAACAATATAGGTCCCGGTACTGAGCCCTGTGGGACCCCACACAACTCTCTGATACCTATCAGACAGCCAATCCTGAATCCAGTTGACCAATCTGACATCCAGACCCATGTGCTGCAACTTAAATATCAGCTTATCATGTGGCACCCTGTCAAATGCCTTTGCTAAGTCTAAGAAAATTGCAGTATATGCCTTTCCCTCATCTAACGTTCTTGTAACTTTATTATAAAAGGCTAGCATATTGCTAAAACAAGAGCGCCCTTTCAGAAATCCATGTTGACTCTCACAGATAACATTACCCTCATCTGTCCAATGCTGTATACAGTCCCTCACTACTTTCTCCAAGATCTTAACAACTACTGATGACACACAGTAGTTGTTAAGTTGTTAAATATAAATATATATATATATGTAAAAAAATTTTTAACTTGGGGATATTGTATATTAGGATAACCAAATTATTTATAAACTTGGTTATTTTAACTCCTAATCCCAAGTATGCAAACAATTAAGTTTGCGCCTGAAACAAAGTTCAAGTCCAAAGTTCTAAAGTTTATAAAATAACTTGGTTATCCTAATATATATATATATATATGACAGAATGATGATTGACTCGGTTAACATACATATGTTTTAAAAGATTTGAATGACTAGAACCAAGATTTAAGGTTTTAATATAAAAACACTACTAGTTTCAGCCTGTAACAGCCTTCTTCAGGTGACATTATGAAAGAAAGAAAAAACACTAAACATTGAGGGTTAAAAGACTATGAACAGCGTAGACAGTCTCTATATATAATTAGCGTGAAAACGTTGTAGTTGTATTTGAAGCTGTTCTTTCGTTTGTTGCATTATTAGGAGAGTACGTGCTTGCTGTGTCACATGAACGCCAGTACATGATTACAGCTGAATGACTATCTAGGAGGTTGTAGCTCAAGTTGTTATTTAGATGAACAGGATTGAAGATGATTTCTCTAGATTCCACTTTTTCTCTCTAGTTCGTCACTGCAACGGAAGATGTTAGTAGATTTTTCTCAGCAGACTTTGTGACTTTGGTTATCATCATTAGGATTAGCTGAGAAAAGGATATGACTTGATAATGCACTAGCTCGCTGTCTCTTGTAAGTAATGTTTCTCATGTGTTCTTCCATACGCAATTCGACAGACTTGTCTGTCTGCCTAAAGTAAGGAATATCACAATCACACAATATTTTATATACACCAGGGTATTTTAGTTGATGATGACAAGGTTTTGGGTGGCTAATTAAGGAACAGATCTTTGGAAGTGGAGTGAACAAGGTTCTGATATTGTATTTTCTTAGAACTTTTGCTAATTTATGTGCAACAGTACTTATGTAAGGAATAGATATATTCCCTTTGATATCTATTTGTTTCTTCTGAATGATGTCTAGGAGGATTAAGAAGGAATTTGTCAATGATTTTCTTGGAATATCCATTAACTTCAAAAAAGTTTTCAGATGGTTTATTTCTGTAAGAAGTTCATTTGGGTCATCAAGAAGAGAACGGGCTCTATGTCCCAATGTGGAAATTATTCCAAGCTTATGAGGAGGGAAATGATGGGACTGACTGTGCAGATATCTGTTGGTATGTGTGGGCTTTCTATATATCGATATTTTGAGTTTATCAGAAGAGCGAGTCAGTTTGACATCAAAAAAAGGTAAGGCATTATCCATTTCAAGCTCGGCAGTAAACTTAATACTTTGATGTTGGCTATTGAGATATTCGAGGAAAACCATAAGGGATTCATGTCCATGGCTCCAAACAATGAAGATTCTGATATTGAACATACAATATCAGAACCTTGTTCACTCCACTTCCAAAGATACGTTCCTTAATTAGCCACCCAAAACCTTGTATCATCAACTAAAATACCCTGGTGTATATAAAATATTGTGTGATTGTGATATTCCTTACTTTGGGCAGACAGACAAGTCTGTCGAATTGCGTATGGAAGAACACATGAGAAACATTACTTACAAGAGACAGCGAGCTAGTGCATTATCAAGTCATATCCTTTTCTCAGCTAATCCTAATGATGATGATAACCAAAGTAACAAAGTCTGCTGAGAAAAATCTTCTAATATCTTCCATTGCAGTGACTAACTAGAGAGAAAAATAGTGGAATCTAGAGAAATCATCTTCAATCCTGTTCATCTAAATAACAACTTGAGCTACAACCTCCCAGATAGTCATTCAGCTGTAATCATGTACTGGCGTTCACATGATGCAGCAAGCACGCACTCTCCTAACAATGCAACAAACGAAAGAACAGCTTCAAATACAACTACAACGTTTTCATGCTAATTATGTATAGAGACTGTCTATGCTGTTCATAGTCTTTTAACCCTCAATGTTTAGTGTTTTTTCTTTCTTTTATAATGTCACCTGAAGAAGGCTGAAACTAGTAGTGCTTTTATATTAAAACCTTTTTACTTAAATCTCGGTTCTAGTCATTCAAATCTTTAAAAAAAAAAAAATATATATATATATATATATATATATATATATATATAAACACACACATACAATACCCAGTGATGGGAGACTTTGTTCTTTCCCCTCTCACCTTCTGCTCTGTGTATCTATATAATCTCTCTTATGCAACATTTTACAAGAAATAATCTTGTAAAATTCCTTCATCAACTTAAGAATAAAATGTGAAAAAGAATGTTGGAACAATGCTAGGTAAGTGGTATGGCACAGTAGCAAAAGAAGGGGGAAAATGCATGGGGAGAGAAAGCAAAGTATAAAAGCAAAAGATAATAATGCTCAAATTTTGTATTGTGATTCCACGATAAGAGGAGTGCACTTGGGGAGAGTGAAAAAACTGTGTTTCCCTGGGGACCATAATTAAAGATATTAGTGATGTTGAAGGATATAGAGTAGTTCTAATGATCTAGCAGATGACAAGTATGTATGGATAATATGAACAGCATGTATGAAGATATGAAAGAGTTCCTGGTACAAATTAATAATAAGAGTGAGAGAGTAAAAACTGTGAGTGTTACCACAGTATGATAGAAAAGAGCTGATAGGAAGAGCTTTGACTGTAAATGAGTCAGGAGTCAGTGTGCTAGTCAAAACAAGAAGGCTCTAAGACAGAAGTCGCAAATTATAGGCTGATCAGTATTTCAGGAGTGGTAATTCAAGTATTGGTAAAAATCAGAATTATGGACTTGGTGGACATAAATGATTCTTTATAGGAGCAACATGGTTTACTGAAGGGTAGGTTTTTGCCTTAGTCATCTCAGTCAACTCAGTGACAAATAAGTTGGCTAAAGAAACCCCGCTACTAAATGATGCCACTGGATTTTGTAAAGGCATTCGACAGGATTCCATGTGGAACTCTGTTGCATCAATTGGTGCAAATGGGAATGTATATGAAGCTGGTGATATGGATAGGAGAGTGGTTGATGGACAGATATCAAAGAGTAACGTATGAGGGAGTTAAGTCAGAGAAGGTAGGTAACTAGTGGTGCATGATAGGGCTGAGTACTTGGTTCTATGCTGTTCAATTTCTACATCAATGATATAGAAAATTATTGAACGGTTTCCCCTTCAGTTGTTTACTGATTATGCAAAGCTGAGAAGAGCGACAGTCAATGAAAATGATGTAGAAATCCTGCAGGATGACTTAAACAGACTGGAAATATAGGCAAAGGTAAATAAGGTAAACAGCTACCAGTTTAAGGGGACGAAGTGTAAGGTCACGCACTTTGGTATGAAGAATGGTGGTTGATGAACAGATATTAACCACCATTGAAAGAGTTTTTCCATCTGACCAAAACACCACATCACATCAGATTATATGTTTAGGTTATTAGTCCTCTTTATAAGGTGTTAATAAGGCCACATCAACTACTGAAGATTTGGTCCCCTTGATTTCTGTATGGGGGATGAAGAAGTGGTAGAGAAGATCCCTAGGTAAGTGACCAAGATTGTCACAAATTTATCGAATGCTTTTTATTAAAATAGATTTATGTTCTGTGGGCTTCAAAAACTAGCTGAGATGAATCAGAGGGGATGTGACAGAAGCATATAAATTATTAAAAAGGGTTTTAAAGGGCTGATACCAAAGAGTTTTTTTTTTTCAGTAGATGGCAAGAAGGTGAACAAGTGTCATCCATGGAAATTGAATAGGAATGTGATTAGCAAGTATGTTAAGGATTGGGTTTTTTGCTTGGAGGATAGTGAAGAGGTTGTCAGTGAAATAAGTTTAAGGAGAAGTATGAAATATGGAAGTATGGAATTTTGTGAAAAAATGGTGGAAGTGGGTTTCTTATGATGAGTCTGATTCCACAGAGATGTCTGAGAAATAATAATAACACACCTCTGTATTTCCACCAAATTCGGTACTTTCATTTCCTCAACTGAATTCCCATAATAATATTCCAGAGTCCTATTGTTGTCTTAGCTACTCATCGCTGGACCTTCTCAAGAGTTTTTTCACCACAATGGAAACTATGTAACTAATAGCCTGCTTGATTGGCCAAGTGATTGGCATATCCCCTTTCAAACTAAAAGACCATGGGTGCAAATCCTACTATGGACACCAAATTTACAAACCAACAAAAGTAATGAAATAATGAAAACTTATGTTATCTTCATCTCTCCTCCACCGCTATGCATCTGATTCCAATCCCGTCTTCTCGGTAACCAAAAATACACAATATAGCGACAACAACTAACTCCAAAAACACTGCAGGACACTTGTATTACTGAAAAATGTAGCACAAATCTCGACAGAAGTCACTATTCACCGATTAAAAAGCACTTTTATTAAGCACATCTCAAATCCCCTGACATGTTCTCTGGCGACTCTAGCACTCTCAATGACGTGTTAGTGCTCAAGTATTAAGTAAATAACACTCAACGTTTCAACATCCATATTGAGGTCATCATCATCAGGAAAACATACAATATGCACAGGACACTGAAGTAAGTTACACACTAGCTACATGACACTAAAGTAAGCTAAATCTAAATCGGGTTTGGCATAGGGTCTACTCACCAAACTGTCATCTTATGATCTTTTTTTTCCACTCTGCAACTCGATCACCAAAAAATTTGAGTGGGTTATTGCCTGTCACTGAGCAGAGTCGACACTGAGTTTCCTGTCCTGAGTGATTCAAGTCAGTAGTGATGAGTTTAGTAATGATCCTTTAGGGTCATTCAATAAGATTCAAAGTAATCTTGTAGATCACTCAGTTTTTGGAGATGTACCTCCCACTTCATGTCAAAACTAGTCTAGATAGTTGCCTTCCCATAATGCATAGTATTATACATGTCCAAAAGGATGTGTGCTTTGCATTATGCGATACTAAGGCAATTAACAGGTAGTTATTGACATCTAGATACAAGTAGCCTAGTCTTGAAGATGCTTCATGAGATAAAGGATTATCTCATTTATCTCATTATCACACTTACATAAAGGATTACACAAGAATATAATTTCATGGCAAGTTTAATTTAAATAACATAGAATTAAATTATGAATGTTGTTTGGATCACATTTGGTACTTATGTGAAAATATATTGTATTCAAATCTGTCATAATTGATTAAAACAAATCTAAACATATGATTAAGATAAACAGCAATTAAGATGACAAAAAAAAGTGAGCAAGGGGGGACAGAAGTAATGAAAATAACAAGCAAAGTTAACTTAGCTGTTAAGAATATCATAAAAAAAAAAACACTTTCATTTAGTTTGAAATGCAAGCTGTGTGTGTTTCAACTTAAAGCAAGCTAGATTAAAATGAAATATATATTGATCTTTAATTGACCATGATTTATAAACATCTAATACCAACAAGTTTTGCTGATGGGAGCTGTCTGGCTTCTTCAGGATTTATAACGGTAAGAGAAAAAACTCAAAGTGGCTACTACGGAAAAAATCGAGTAACACTATCATATAAATTAACGTGAACAAGTAACATTACACGCATGGAGCATGTTGTGTTAGTTACTGTTATGAAAGCACGTTCTATAGTTTAGAGCAAAATTAAATTCTGGAAGACTGAGTGATCTTATTAAGGTTTTCCACATGTCAGCTATTATCGTTCCCTGGTTTCTGTTAAGATTTTCTCCAGAATGGAGATCTACAATGGCTTCCTGGAAATTTGTACAATGGAAATCTTCTTCTAGGTAAGGCATGGCGCTGTTATCTCAATCAATGGAAACCAACACACACCGGACGCTACCTTCATATCAAATCAACTCACCATATTTCCCAGAAGCTCAGTATAATACATATGCTCAAAAATAGCGCAACGAACATCATCTCAGAAGAAAAAGAACTCTATGATAAAATTACTCATATTATTATTATTATTATTCAGTACTCCATGGAGTCGAAAGACTCATCGTGGGAGGTCCTTCCTAAGAACATAAAGTCTGTCAAGACTCATTGAGAGGAGATCCCCCCCCTAAGAAACACAAAGTCTATCATACAACTCATTAAACTCATTGACCATTCCCGCTCTCACCACTCCGTCAGGCAATGCATTCCACGATTCAACCACCCTCCATGCAAAAAAACCACTCCTCACCCTCTTGCTCACAGTTTCCTTTAGTAACTTCCAGGGATGGCCTCTTGTCATCACTCCTTCCCGCTGTTCAACCAAGCGAAAGAAGTGTCAACCCTGTAACCACCTCTCAACAGTTTAAAAGCCTCAATCATATCACCTCTCCTTCTATCCACCAAACTCTGCAGTCCATATTCCCTTAGCCGATCCCCATAACTATCCTTGTATAGTCCTGAAATCATCTTTATCATCCGTCTTTGTATCCTTTCCACAGTTAATTTATCCCATTCAAATCCTGGAGACCAAATCTGAGAACAATAGTCCAAGTGTTGTCTGATCAGAGACTTATACAACGGAATGATAACCCTCTTATCTCTGCAGGTCAGTGTCCTTCTCATAATTGCAGTAATCCTCTGTGTTACCTTCACCACCTTTGCAATATGTCCCCTAAACTTCAGGTTTCTATCAACCATCAACCCCCAGATCTCTTATCTCCTCTACTTCCTCCAGCATAACTCCTCCCATACAGTATGCTGCATCCTATCGATGTTTCCCAAACCTCAAGACCTTACATTTTGCTGCATTAAACCAAACCCCCATTCATTTGCCCATTTTTCTAGCTTATTCAAATCTTCTTGAAGGGCTACCACATTTACACTATTACTAATAATCCTTCCCAGCTTCGCATCATCCGCAAACAACTGAATATCCCCTTGCAATCCACTGGCAATGTCATTGATATAAAGGTTAAATAATAGAGGTCCTAGTACTGAGCTCTGTGGGACCCCACTTGTAACCCTCTGCCTCCTTGAAACTGCTCCACCATACACAACTCTCTGATAACTATCAGACAGCCAATCCTGAATCTAGTTGATCAATCTGACATCCAGACCCATGTGCTGCAACTTAAATATCAGCTTATCATGTGGCACCCTGTCAAATGCCTTTGCTAAGTATAAGAAAATTACAGTATATGCCTTTCCCTCATCTAATGTTCTTGTAACTTTATTATAGAAGGCTAGCATATTGCTAAAACAAGAGCACCCTTTCACAAATCCATGTTGACTCTCACAGATAACATTATCCTCATCTGCCCAATGTTGTATACGGTCCCTCACTACTTTCTCCAAGATCTTGACAACTACTGATGACACACAGACTATCCTATAATTAGACACCTCCAGTTTGTTACCACCCTTATGCAATGGCACTATCTCACCTTCCTTCCATTCCCTGGGCACATTTGCCAAAGCCAGACTTTCATTGAAAAGCCAGGTTAAAGGCACTGTCAGTTCCCTGGCACATTCTCTCAAAACTCGTGGTGAAATACCATCCAGTCCCAAAGTTTTACTGACATCCAGAGTACTCAGTATCTGAAATACTCTCCCTCCTGTACCTCTAAACCTCGAACCAGCCCTATCCTTCTAGCATGAAAACTAACTCCTCTAGGATGAAATACTCCAATAAAGTGTTCATTGAACAATTCCACTATGTCCTCTGCATCAGTCACTCTATTTCCATTTTTATCCCACAATATCATTCTTCCACAGTCATTTCTCCTCCTACTGGCCACATAGCTAAAAAATTCCCTAGGATTTTCTTTGTATCTTAGGGCTAACCTTCTCTCATATTCCAGTTTCGCTTTCCGTACCACGGTAGTCACTCTTCTGGCCTGTGTCTTATATTCTTCATGCATCCTCTCTTCACCTGTCTCCTTATATCTCTTCCATAGCCTCTTTTTCACATGCAATTCCTGTTTAATATTGTTTGTCATCCGCTTTACTCTAAATTGTGTCCTCTTCTTCACTCGTGGTATACAACTTACCATTGCTGATAACAAATATTCTTTCACAATTTCCCACGCACTAATGATATCTCGGCTTTCCAATTCCTACCTCCATGAAACTTCACAAAGTTGACGTCTAAGACTATTACAATCACCTGCCTTATAATTCCACATAAATATCTGTCTCTTTGATACTCCTGCATGTCTATTCATTTTCCAAGTCAAAACCATATGGTCACTCTCTCCAACTGGTGGGAGAGATGTGATCTCAGTTATTATCAACTCTTCTGATGCTATAACCAAATCCCAATATCTTGAACCTCTTGTTCCCTCTGTTACATGTTGCCTAAGACATCTGTCCCTCAAGAATTCTAGAATTTCCACTCCCCTATTGCTACATGCATCTTCCTCTCTCCAATTTATACTACTGTAGTTAAAATCTCCCATAACAATCATTCTTCTTGCACTTGCCAAACTTAACTGTCTAAACATCTCCTGGTCCCTATTCTCTGTGCTCCTGGGTCTGTAGCAATACCCCACTAAATATCCTGTCTTGCCTACCTCTACCTCACACCATACGCTCTCAAAATCATTTGTCTCACTTCCTTCCAAAGCCTCCACTCTTAGAGGACATAGGTCATCACTTATCATAAGCAGTACCCCACCACCACGCTTTCCCCTCCTATCCTGATGAAAAATGCTATACTCAGCGACTTCTATTCCTGTTATTATATTCCCTTCTGTCAACCACATCTCAGTAATCCCAATAATTTTTTGCCAGGCTGATGCTATCTGCGCCACCAATTACTCTCCCTTATTCCGGATACTCCTGGCATTAGTATAAAACATATAAATGCCACTGTTTCTATACCCAGCATTATCCCTTCTAGACTCCACTGGGCTCAATGCTACCTGACATCGTCTCCCTTCTCCTGAGTATCCATTCCCACAAGAGGCCACCTCTGCTATCATCCTCCCTGGGACACACTGACTCGTTCAGAACAGCAATCTCTCCAGATGCCTACGTCCTTCCTCATTCAAATGTAAACAGTTTCTCGCATACAATTCCTCTCTTTCCTCAAACGCACTCCAAGCATCCACATATACCAGTCCTCTCTTGTCACACATTCTTGCTATTATGCCATTAAATATCACCGCTCTTCTGCTTAGTTCATCATTATCATACCTAGGCAACACGCACACTATTTTTCCTCTCTCTGTCTTCTTCCATACAGCCTGAAGCAAAAATCTCATATTTCTCACTGACTGACTTACATTACCACTCAAATCATTTGTTCCTACCATCACAATCATCTCATCCACACTTCGCCTCTCTTAATTGCCATAGCTACCTTTTCTACCTCCTGGCAAACACTTCTCATGCATCCTGTATTGAACACCATGGATCATTGAGTCGGCATACATTATACCTCTTACCATTCTCTCTCTCCTATTGTTTCCATTCTCTCCTCTTCCTTCATTCCCATAGGTCTCTCCCATTCCCTCTCTTCTACTGCTATTCTCTCTTCTAGCATTCCCATACCTCTCTCTCCTACTGTTCCATTCTCCCCTCTTCTAGCACTCCCGTACATCTCTCTCATTCCCTCTCTCCTATCGTTTCCATTTTCTCCACTTCTAGCACTTCCATATCTCTCTCTCTCATTCCGTCTCTCCTACTGTTTCCATCCTCTCGTCTTCTAGCATTCCCATATCTCTCTCTCATTCCATTTCTCCTACTGTTTCCATTCTGTCCTCTTCTGACATTCCCATACATCTCTCTCATTCCCTCTCTCCTACTGTTTCCATTTTCTCCACTTCTAGCACTTTCATATCTATCTCTCATTCCATCTCTCTTACTGTTTCCATCCTCTCGTCTGCTAGCATTCCCATACCTCTCTCTCATTCCCTCTCTTCTACTGTTTCCATTCTCTCCTCTTCTAGCACCCACATACCTCTCACTCATTCCCTCTCTTCTGATTCCTTTCTCTCCTCTTCTAATACTCCCAAATTTCTCTCTCTCCCCCACTCTGATTCGGCTTGCATTTATCTCTTCCATTCTCCTAATCTTATCTTTCATACTTCTGCTCTCATTCACAAGACATTCCGCCTCCTCTTTCAGTTCATGTATCTCCCTCTGCAGGTCAGTCATTCTTAATCTAAATTCACTCTCCCAAACAAAACCATCTCCTAAACTTTCACAGTCACTCACGCCTTCCACACTATCAACTATTATTTTCTCATTCATACATATATTTTTTTCATTCTCTCCTATCACGCTACTCGTCTTCCTACATTCATTCCCCATTCCTGGAGCAACAAGGTCCGATATTGATAATTCGACACTTATTTCCGCCCACTCCCTGCATTTTGCACACATATGCTCTCCGCTCTCTTTAACAAGCCACATATCTAATTCTCGAGACGCATACATGCCGCAAATTCTGCATGCCACAAAGTCCCTTATGATATTTCTTATAATCGAGTTCTTAAATGGTGGAGGACTTGGTGATACGCCACTTGCACTGCAGCTGAATCCGCCATCATTCCTTAGTGCCGAGTGGCGTAATCGTTAATTATTCAATTAATAAATTCCGTTAAATAAATAGAAAAAAAAGTATAAACAATTACAAGCAAAACAAAACATTTAAGTACACTAAATAAAATGAAATATAACTAAATACAGTAATGAAAACTTAGCTTCGTTTTGTCTTCCACCATTATGCATTCGATTCCTACCGTAACCAAAATATATTATATCGTGACAGCAACTAACTTCCAAAAAACAACCACTGAAGTACACTCGTATTCAGAGAAACAATTTAGCACTTAAAAACGCAGAAAAACGGAAAAAAAACTGACTATTCACCAATTTAAAATCACTTTCTTCTGCACAGCTCAAATTCACCACCACATACTACGGTGACGCTAGCGCCAAGTCAACTGTTGGTTTGTGAGACAAAGGAAATGCTAATGGCGGATGCCTATTCCTTTGTCTCAGCACTGGTTCTAATTCCTTATTCCGACTCAGAGAATTTTTTTTTTCACTGCACCACCCTGAATCCTAGATTTTACTAAGCTTGTATCACCACGGAATTAGAACACAGTCAGCATATATCAGAGACATTAATAAAAAATGGCTATCCAAGGAATTTAATTAACAAAATTCTTCATAGAAATCCTCCACCATAACAACAACAACCTATCAACACTCAATACAGTTCATCCATAGTTATTCCTTATTCAGGTACAGTGTCCGAGAAGATCGCACAACTTTTTAAACCTTTCAACTGTTATGTCGTTACTTCTATAATTTTTGCCATCTCTTTTATCCCTTATATATGTATATCTCTTTGTTCTACTTTTCTCTTTGTAATTCCTTCTTATTACTTATCTATTACCATTTGCTTTATAACTTTATCTATTTATACTTAACTTAAACTTATCTCAGGCCAAATCACTGACAAGAGTGAAACTGTTGGTTTGTGAGAAAGGAAATGCTAATGGCGGATGCCTATTCCTTTGTCTCAGCACTGGTTCTAATTCCTTATTCAGACTCAGAGAATTTTTTTTTTTCGCTGCACCACCCTGAATCCTAGATTTTACTAAGCTTGTATCACCAAGGAATTAGAACACATTCAGCATTCAATCTTATCAACTATATTTTTCATATCTGCAGTCATGATCTATTACTATCTATCCTCCTGCTAGGTTCGCCAAATTTTATGAGCAAGTGCAGTAGGTACAAATCTCAGGCAAAACAACATTTATACTTTAAACAAAACATTTAATTCAAGCAAAGACATGTAATACACATGACTTATTTTTCACGGTATTAATAACACCACAAACACTTTTATCAACAAGGATGTTTTATTAACGCTAATATTTCGTGATTTTCAACTCAGCATCATCAGAGCACAACACAGATGTAAACGCGACAGTGAGTGAGTGAAACAATATAATTGCAAAAGACAAAAGATCTAAAGTCCTATTTTTGGCGCCCTCTAACGGAAAAAAAAAGCAGCAGTTATCCTTTTTATATCCCATATTATATTTTTGCCATATTATATCCCATATCATATTTTTTCGTTAGAGAGCACCAAAAATAGGACTTTAGATCTTTTGTCTTTTGCAATTATATTGTTTCACTCACTCACTGTCGCGTTTACATGTGTGTTGTGCTCTGATGATGCTGAGTTGAAAATCAGCGAAATATTAGCATTAATAAAACATCCTTGTTGATAAAAGTGTTTGTGGTGTTGTTAATACCGTGAAAAATAAGTCATGAATAACCATCAACGCCTAAGCTTATCTGTTAGATTAATGATTCTGCACGGAGAAGATACTGTTTACAAAGCGCGACGGTTCGGTAAGTTGAAACTGAAATTGTCCAGAAAATTGAACCAGTTAGCCTTCCCTAAACGATGCCGCGGCAATGATATTATTCCATCTTTTCTGAAATTCAAAGAAAAGTTGCAATCGGCAAAGGCACATCGTATTTATCGACGGGCGAGTTTAGCGCTTCTTCGAGAACAAATCGCCGCTACTCGCATAGAGCTTAGTAAGCTAAACAGCTCTACAACAAGAACTAATAAATGTGTTAAATCCTAAAATATGAACTGTCCTACAGCAGATCAACGAAGTCGCAGCAAAAAAAGAATTCACAAAAGTTAAAAGCAAGCACCTAAAGAAATTTGAACTACTACAACAGCGCCAACAAACAAAGTCCCTACCGCAACTTCGACGAGACCACGTGGTCGTAAACCTATCATCGGAAACACTCACTGAAGAAGCCAAGAACGTTCTCAGTTTAGGATATAACTTTGCCGTCGCGCCCAAACAAATTCCTAAACTCGAAATTATGATGAAAGTAGAACGGGGTATCCACGATCTTCCGCCAGCAATGGCCAATAACGTGCGACTAGACATAGCAAGTATTATAAACAAAGCTAAGCCTCCAAAAAGTAATATACCACATAAGCAAATAACTGCCCTAAAAAAGTTATATAATAATAAAAATATTATTATTACAAAAGCCGATAAAGGAAATGCAACAGTTATCATGAATAAAGAAGAGTATAACAAAAAAATGCAAGATCTCATATGTGACAGTTCCACGTATTATACGTCGAGACCCTACAATGTCGCAAAAGAAAAAAGTCCGAAAATTACTGAAAAAAGTGACATCATGGCCCAAAGAAATCATCAGAAAAATAAAACCAATTCATGTTAAAACACCCCGTATTTATGGATTACCAAAAATCCACAAAACTAATGTTCCCCTACGCCCCATAGTTGATAGCATAGATAGTCCCACATATAAACTGGCCCGGCATTTAGCTAAGTCGCTTGCCCCTCTTACTGGCAACTCCTCTACTTTTGTAAAAAATTCAATCCATTTCAAAACACTGGTTAAAAATCTAATCCTAAAAAAATTCAGACATAATGGTTAGTTTCGATGTCCCCTCCCTATTTACCAATGTACCACTTATAGACACTCTTGATTTAATGAAGTCTAAATTTCCCCCAGATATTTTTGAATTATTTCAATTTACCATGAATGCAGGTTACTTTACATGGGGGGGAAATTCTACAAACAGATTAATGGTACTGCTATGGGTCCCCCCCCCCGTTAGCAAATTCTTACATGGAACACTTTGAAAACAAAGTACTTACCACAGCTACATACAAGCCACAAGTGTGGTTGCACTATGTAGATGATGTGTTTGCCATCTGGCCCCATGTACAAGACACTTTGGATGCTTTTGTCACCTACCTAAACAGCCAACACCCCAAAATTCACTTCACAGTAGAAAAAGAATCAAATAACTGTTTACCATTTCTTGACACATTAGTCACCCGCCTTTCAGATGGATCACTATCTTTTTCTATTTACAGGAAGCCTACACACACAGGAAGATACCTACATAAACAATCACATCATCATCCAGTCCAACAGTACGGCATTTTAAAAACACTTACACACAGAGCCAGAGCCATTTGTTCTAACGATACAGCTTGGACCACTGAACTCCAGTACCTGCACCATATGTTCTTAGCCAATGGCTACAATCCCTACAAAATAGAAAAAATACTACATAGGCCCATTACTCTGCCCCCCCCTAATACACAAGAATACAACATGATCATTTCTATTCCCTATATCAGAGGTACATCGGAAAAGATAGCCAAAGTATTGTTGAAACATGGCCTTCGCACCACCTTCAAGCCTCATGTCAAGCTGGCAACTCTGATCCGCTCGCCAAAGGATAAACTTCACCCTTTAGCACACCCAGGAGTGTATGAAGTTCCATGTGACTGTGACTTGGCCTATTATGGGCAAACAGGAAGATCAGTGAGCATCCGCCTGGAAGAACATGAAAGATACATTCGCTACTATTACTATGGCAAGTCGGGACTGGCAGACCACGCTTTGGACACTCCTTCATACAGGATTAGATGGAGGAAAACGAATGTGCTATTTAGGAGTCGTTATAGATCTGAAAGATTATTTTTTGAGTCAGCAATGGCTTTGAAGAATTCTCCCAACCTTAACAAATATGGTTGCATTAATTTGCCAAAAATTTGGGAGAAGGTTATCCTAAGAAAAACTCCTGGATAACTGCTGCTTTTTTTTTTTTTTCCCCATTAGAGGGCACCAAAAATAGGACTTTAGATCTTTTATCTTTTGCAATTATATTGTTTCACTCACTCACTGTCGCGTTTACATGTGTGTTGTGCTCTGATGATGCCGAGTTGAAAATCAGCGAAATATTAGCGTTAATGGAGATATTCAGTTGTTTGCAGATGATGCAAAGTTGGGACGAACCATAAAGAGTAGTGAAGATGTTGTGGCCTTGCAAGAAGACTTGAATAAATTGAGTGGTTGGGCAAGCAAATGGGGATGCAATTTCAATGTTGCAAAATGTAAGGTTTTAAAATTTGGAAAACAAAGATGGGATGCAGAATTTATGCTTGGTAAGAATATATTGTTGGAAGTAGAGGAAATAAGAGATCTGGGAGTGATAGTGGATAAGGATCTAAAATTTAGGGGTCACATCGCCAAAATTGTGAAGACAACACAAAGACTTCTGGGAATGATGAGGAGGACACTAACGTGTAGAAGTAGGGAGATTCTTGTTCCATTGTATAAGGCTTTGATTAGGCCACACATGGACTAACTATTGTGCCCAGATTTGGTCACCTGGTTTTCAGAAGGATGAAGAGATGTTGGAAAGGGTCCAAAGGCGACTGACTAAGGTAGTTTCTGACCTCTGGAATGTCGAGTATGAGGAAAGATTGAAAAGATGTAATTTGCAGAGACTAGTGGAGAGAAGGAAGAGGGGAGATATGATAGAGACCTACAAGTTGGTAAGGGGTTGCTATAGGATCAATGGTGGAGAAGTTCTACAGCGAATAGTGGGAGATCAGGGGAGAACCAGAGGTCATCCCTGGAAACTGTATAAAGAGGATGTGAGTAGGGGAGTGAGAGGCAGGTTTTTTTCGTGCAGAGTTGTGAATGATTGGAATGCCTTGCCTGAGAGTGTGGTGTCTGCAAGGAGTTTGAATGTGTTTAAGACCCGGTATGATGAGATGTGTGTGAGATAAAAGGACCGCCTAGAAGAGTCTTTGACTCCATGAGGTCTTGTTTAATAATAATAATAATAATAAAACATCCTTGTTGATAAAAGTGTTTGTGGTGTTGTTAATACCGTGAAAAATAAGTCATGAATAACCATCAACGCCTAAGCTTATCTGTTAGACATGTAATACCCTTTATGACACTAAATTAAACAAGCAATAAAAGGTAGGTGAAGAAATATCATTCTTGCTTACAATTACTTTATCTTTCCCATGGATTTCAATCTGAGAAACTTATTTATGACATTTAAACATTTACTCTTGTTATGCTACTCTAATCAATTAATTCCATATTATATTCAGACTTAATTAAATATCCTTACAATCTCTCACAAGACTATTTCATACAATGACTTTCTCTATCTCGTTCATTTAGGAACTATTTTCTAGATACTGGCTGCTGCACAAATTTTACGAACATTATTCTCTTCCTTTCACAATTGGTCAATTAGATGTCTCAAGAGTCTCTCGTAGCACTTACAATTAATCTTCCTAATCATTTCCACTAGTTAGAAGATATAAAAAATGTACTTTACCAATTGCTGGCATGTTACTCTGGCCTCTTCACTAATCTCGTCAAATATTCACCTTTGATGTCTAGTTCACTTCCCACATTTTCAGGATATTCTCTATATATTCTTTCTGTACTTTATATCGGGATAGCTCTGCAGTCTTCTGCAATTATCGTCTGCTGGGCTGGTTGCCAAATGGTAGGCTTCTGAGTCATTCTTTCGGATCCTCATCGAACAAAGGAACACCACGTGGAGGCTCCACACCAGCCAGACCTGCGAGGACTCAGGAACACTCCTACAGCAGCAAGAAAAAAGCCTTGTCTTCAGCGTTACATGCACTATTAAACTCCGTGTCACTCCTTTCTGCTCTGCCATCCTCCTACGTCAAGCTTTCTTAGCGTCACCCAGCACTTAGCGCCGCACGCGGAATCCTCGCGCAACTTACAGAGTGTAGTAATGGAAGGGGGGGAAGGCACCGTGCTTACTAATGGATATACCGGTGCACTGAAATACGTGTTATAGAAGTCGGCCATTTCGCATTATGGAATATCAATTCTTTCCCAGCAATTGTTTGGTACTTACAGAGTAGTTATGACTAAGCAGCTTTATATAAAATAAAAAACTTTACAATAAAATACAAGATAAGACATAAAACTAAATTATTCTGTGTTTAGTACATTTTGATTGTTATACAAGTGCTTATTTAGCCTGACAAATCATTATTTGTCAGGCTAAATATATTAACATGGGTTAAATAATTAACATGGTCCTTATGCCCAAAGCATAAGGACCATGTTAAGTCCATATGAAACGTAATTTTCTGAAATTTAAGTTTCACTCCGACTTAACACAACATCAGAGTTGCATTCAAACCAGTCAAGACTGTCCGTCACATTTTAAGATCGCCAAAAGACATTAATCCTTTTTTCAAACATGCTGGAGTGTACAACATCCCATGTGCTTGTGGTCTAAACTATATAGGACAGACGTCGAGAAGCCTCGAAATCTGTAAAAAAATAACATATAGGAGATGTTAATAACAGCAGAAGAGACAACTCAGGTCTAGCCCATCATTTCGCAAGTACTAACCATACCATTGATTGAGATAGCAGCTCCATGCCTTACCTAGAAGAAGATTTCCATTGTACAAATTTCAAGGAAGCCGTTGTAGTCCTCCGTTCTGGAGAAAATTTTAACAGAAACCAGGGAATGATAATAGCTGACATATGGAAAACCTTAATAAGATCACTCAGTCTGCCAGAATTTAATTTCGCTCAAAACTACAGAATGTGCTTTCATAACAGTGACTAACACAACACGCTCCATGTGTGTAATGTTACGAGTTCTGTTTTAATGTTTCATTTATTCGATAGTGTTACTCCATTTTCTCTGTACTAGCCACTTTGAATTTTTTTTTCCTCTTACCATTACAAGTCCTGAAGAAGCCAGACAGCCCCATCGTTGAAACTTGTTGGTATTAGATGTTTATAAATCATGGTCAATTAAAGATCAATATATATTTCATTTTAATTACCGTATTTTTTGGACCATAAGATGCACTTTTTTTTTTTTTTACATAGAAAAATCGACTGAAAATTGGGGTGCGTCTCATGGCTCAAAGGTAACATTAAAATATGAATCTTTACACTGTACTGAAGCTGTTAGCGAAGTTCAATTAGTGGCGCAATATGTTAATAAAATTAGTAAGGTACGCCACTGAAAGTAGGTAACTAAGTTATCTCACTGCATGTGGATGAATCACTGATTTAGAGCGTCAATAGTCATTAGCGTGTAAACATATGCACTTTTGTACGGTTCATTTGAATTACTTTTATAAGTCTTTAAAATTGTTATCTTAAAATTAGAAAAAATGAGTGTAAAACAAAAAAGAGACTTTCATATAACGTGAGTTATAAATTAAATGTGATGATTTATGCAAAACAATATGGAAACAGAGCAGCAGAAAGACATTTTGGTCCACCACCAACAGAAAAAATGGTTCGTGAGTGGAGAAAACAAGAGGAACAAATAAAACTGCTATATAATATGTAAACACAAGAAAACATTCCGTTCACCTAGAAAACTGGCCAGAATTAGAAGAACAAATGAAAAATTGGGTAACAAATCATCGAAACATGGGAACATCTGTTTCTACGAAGATGATAAATTTTGAAGCAAAACGATGGGCAACTGCTAATGGAATTTTAGATTTTACAGGATCGCAGTCTTGGTGCTTTAAATTTATGAAAAGACACAGGTTATGCATGCATACAAAAACCATTCTAGGCCAAAAAATGCAGGCTGACTATGAAGCAAAAATTATAGAATTCCATGGATTTGTCATATCAGCAAGAAGGAAATTTAACTTTGAGCTTAATCAAATTGCAAACATGGATGAAGTGCCTGTAACTTTTAATGTTACAGGCACTTCATCCATTTTAATGTTACTCAAAAAGGCACCAAATCAATAGTGATCAAAACAACAGGTCACGAAAAAACTCGCTACACTGTAGTTTTAGCTTGTTAATCTTCAAGAGAAAAACGTTATCGCGAGATCAAATTCCTCGTGGCATTATTAACCACGTTCAAGATAAAGGCTAGATGGACGAAACAGAAATGAAATTATGGATACAAAAGATATGGGCAAAACGTCCAGGTGCGTTGTTTAAAAAGCCTGAGATGTTAGTGTGGGATCAATTCAGACCGCATAAAACAGAATCAACCAAGAAGCTTCTAAAAGAAATGAATACAGAATTAGCTGTCATTCCTGGAGGCCTTACAAGTCAATTAAAACCTTTGGATGGATCTATTAATAAACCATTCAAAAATTTTATGCTGGAAGAGTGGAACAAATGGATGTCAAAGCCAAATCATGATGTTACAGCAACAGGCCAACAATTTCAGAAGTATGTACCTAGGTGAAAAATTCATGGGAATCTGTGAAAGAAGAGATAATTATAAAGTCATTTAAGAAATGCGTGATAAGTAATGCGATGGATTGTACCGAAGAACGCAGTTTATTATTATTATTATTATTATTCAGGCCTCCTAGGAGTCAAAAGACTCATCGAGGGAGGTCCTTCCTTAGACATAAAGTCTGTCAAGAGTCATCGACGGGAGGGCCCCCCCCCCTCCCTGAGAAACACAAAGTCTATCATACCACTCTTTAAACTCACTGACCGTTCTCGCTCCCACCACTCCATCAGGCAATGCATTCCACAGATCAACCACCCTCCACACAAAGAAACCACTCTTTACCCTCTTGCTCACAGTTTCCTTTCGTAACTTCCAGGGATGGCCTCTTGTCATTACTCCTTCCCGCTGTTTAACCAAGAGAAAGAACTCCCCAGTGTCAACCCTGTAACCACCTCTCAACAGTTTAAAAGTCTCAATCATATCACCTCTCCTTCCTCTATCCACCAAACTCTGCAGTCCACATTCTCTCAGCCGATCCTCATAACTATCCTTGTACAGTCCTGAAACCATCTTTATCATCCGTCTTTGTATCCTTTCCACAGTTAATTTATCCCCTTCAAATCCTGGGGACCAAATCTGAGAACAATAGTCCAAGTGTGGTCTGATCAGAGACTTATGCAACGGAATGATAACCCTCTTATCTCTGCAGGTCAGTGTCCTTCTCATAACAGCAGCAATCCTCTCACTATTTTCTCCAAGATCTTAACAACTACTGATGACACACAGACTGCCCTATAATTAGACACTTCCAGTCTGTTACCACCCTTATGCAATGGCACTATCTTACCTTCCTTCCATTCCCTGGGCACCTTTGCCAAAGCTAGACTTTCATTGAAAAGCCAGGTTAAAGGCACTGTCAGTTCCCTGGCACATTCTCTCAAAACTCGTGGTGAAATACCATCCAGTCCCAAAGTTTTACTGACATCCAGAGTACTCAGTATCTGAAATACTCTCTCCTCCTGTACCTCTAAACCTCGAACCAGCCCTATCCTTCTAGCATGAAAACTAACTCCTCTAGGATGAAATACTCCAATAAAGTGTTCATTGAACAATTCCACTATGTCCTCTGCATCAGTCACTCTATTTCCATTTTTATCCAACAATATCATTCTTCCACAGTTATTTCTCCTCCTACTGGCCACATAGCTAAAAAATTCCCTAGGATTTTCTTTGGATCTTAGGGCCAATCTCCTCTCATATTCCAGTTTCGCTTTCCTTACCACACTAGTCACTCTTCTGGCCTGTGTCTTATATTCCTCATGCAGCTCTTCACCTGTCTCCTTATATCTCTTACATAGCCTCTTTTTCGCATGCAATTCCTGTTTAATATTGTTTGTCATCCACTTTACTCCAAATCGTGTCCTCTTCTTTACTCGTGGTATACAACTTACCATTACTGATAACAAATATTCTTTCACAATTTCCCACGCACTAGTGATATCCAGGCCTTCCAATTCCTGCCTCCATGAAACTCGTCAACGTCTAAGACTATTATAATCACCTGCCTTATAATTCCACATAAGTTCCCGTCTCTTTGATACTCCTGCATGTCTATTCATTTTCCAAGTCAACACCATATGGTCACTCTCTCCAACTGGTGGGAGAGACATCAACTCAGTTATTATCAACTCTTCTGATGCTATAACCAAATCCAAAACTTTTGAACCTCTTGTTCCCTCTGTTACATGTTGACTAAGACATTTGTCCCTCAAGAATTCTAGAAATTCCATTCCCCTCTTGCTACATGCATATTCCTCTCTCCAATTTATACTACTGAAGTTAAAATCTGCCATAACAATCATTCTTCTTGCAGTTGCCAAACTTAGCTGTCTAAACATCTCCTGGTCCCCATTCTCTGTGCTCTTGGGTCTGTAGCAACACCCCACTAAATATCCTGTCTTGCCTGCCTCTACCTCACACCATACGCTCTCAAAATCATTTGTCTCACTTCCTTCCAAATTCTCCACTCTTAGAGGACATAGGTCATCACTTATCATAAGCAGTACCCCACCACCACGCTTTCCCCGCCTGTCCTGACGAAAAATGCTATATCCAGCGACTTCTATTTCTGTTGTTATATCCTCTTCTGTCAACCACGTCTCAGTGATCGGAATAATTTTTGGCCACGCTGATGCTATCTGCACCACCAATTCCTCTCCCTTATTCCGGATACTCCTGGCATTAGTATAAAGCATATAAATGCCATTGTTTCTATACCCAGCATTATCCCTTCTAGACTCCACTGGGCTCAGTGTTGCCTCACATTGTCTCCCTTCTCCCAAGTATCCATTCCCACAATTGAAGGAAGTGACAACAATAGTTCAGACAAAACAATACGAACGGTGACATTAACAAGACGAGTGATAGTACTGAAAGTGAAGATGAATTGAATATTGCTAATACAAATGATTGTAATAATAAATAAAAATTAAGTAAAAATTTATAAATATCTTTATATAATAAAATATTTTTTTCTAAAAATCGTCTCATAAATTTGGGGTGCATCTTATCGTCCGAAAAATATGGTATATGTTTGAATGACCAAATATAATCTAAACAATGAGCAAGCTAGATTATCAACCTAAGGTTAGCAAAAGCAACTCATTCTAACCTTTTTATCTATAGTGAAGTGCTATTTTCTGCTATTCATTCATATAACTTCAATCCAAAATACAGTCTTATGTTTCAATGTCATTTCATTAATTATATCATGACAGATCTGAATAACTGATTCTTCAATGTTTCCTCCTATTATCAAATTAACAAGTAAAACCTAATCGTACAGTATGCTACCCAATATATTGTGCTTCTTCAAATAATTTTGATAATTTTTTAATATATATTTATAAATTTATATATATATATATTTTGGTGCCTGCCTCTGTAGCGCAATTGGAAGAACAGCAGAACATTGCACCTTTCGATTGGAAAAGACCTGGGTTTGATTCTCATCATAATGAGGGGAATCCTTATATGGACTTTTTCAATTGAAGGTGAGTTCGCCGATCTCATATGGAAGTAGCAGGGTTTTTTCTTCTGCATACAGACAAATTGGCCTTCAAGAACACACACAATTTACAGAATTTACAGACAAAAAAAAAAAAAATACTGCTGATGGTGGTGATGATGAGAGGTAGTGGAGAGAGTGAGATGTATTTAGCGAGGCAAAGTAGAATGCCCTCCCACGATGAGTCCTTGGATTCCCTGGAGGTGTCATGTAATAATAATAATAATGATAATAATAATTAACATAAAATTTTGTTATAACAGGAATATAAACAGAAAAAGTTTCATAATAAACAGAGATTTTCAGAGAAATGTTCAGTGCCACCAATAAATACAGTAATGATGATAATACATATGGAACTGCACATTTCTCCCAAACAGCAGTTTTAAGAATTTTATGACTTTTGAATTCATACCTGGTTTCCTTCTTTTCGCTGTTGGACATTAATTTTGAATCTAGAATAGCTAAGTGCTTCAAAGATATACACCTGAAAGATTAAATTACTGCTAGATTTATGAGGCATTATATCAAAATAAAATGAAATTTTAAAAATTAAGGTATTATTTCTGGGAAAATTCCATGTTACTCTTCTTAAAAACTATTATTTATATGGCTATTTTGGCTTGTTTTCGTTTAAGAGTGTCCTTTATTTTAAATACATTGGATTTTTATCCAAGAATTTTTAGGGCATTATGAGTGTATTTTAGAGGTAAATATATGCAGACTAATAGAGGAAGAAATTTTGCACATACCTTGTTTGGATGTTAGGATGTCTTCATTCTCCCACCATACTTCTGTTGGCCATTAAAGGGGGTAGGAAACGTGTGTGTGTGGGGGGGGGGGGTTTGAGGCATGGTGGGAAGATAAAATTAGAAAAACACAGGGTTTTTTTTTTAAAAATAATATATATATATATATATATATATATATGAAATTAATTTTTTAACTTGGGGATATTGTATATTAGGGTTACCAAGTAATATTATATAAGCTTGGTTATTTAACTCCTAATCCCAAGTATACAAACAAATAAGTTTGCACCCGAAACATAGTTGAAGTCTAAAGATGGTACAACACCAGGGCAACTCATTGTAAAGGTGGGTAAAGTTCTGATCACTATTCTTAGTGTTTTCCATAATGTAAAGCACATCTCACTAAAAGATGTATACTGCAATACATTATGGATATCTTTAGACTTGAACTATGTTTCAGGTGCAAACTTATTTGTTTGCATACTTGGGATTAGGAGTTAAATAACCAAGCTTATAATATTACTTGGTAACCCTAATATACAATATCCCCAAGTTAAAAAATTAATTTCATCTATATCTCCTCCAGAGATTCTTATTAAAAATAAAAACACCTTGTTGCAACTTGTATAGGTAAAGTTGATAAGGCTCTGTATTACTAAAACCTTGGTATCTCCTATAGCGATACATAATCTCCATGCCCATTCAGGGCGAGCAAACTGCTCGTAAATTTTACCCTCACTGTAACCACGACAGATAGCGGGGAATATGAAAAGCATCTTGCTTCACCCCTAAAGACATAAATGTCAATGTCAACCTTGGTATTTAGGGTCTAGCTACTCACTGAGGAGACCTCAAAAAAGGTCGAAACCGGTCTGGGTAGTGACCCCACCCATAATGTATTGCAGTATACATCTTTTAGTGAGATGTGCTTTACATTATGGAAAATACTAAGAATAGTGATCAGAGCTTTACCCACCTTTACAATGAGTTGCCCTGGTGTTGTACCATCTTTAGACTTCAACTATGTTTCAGGTGCAAACTTATTTGTTTGCATACTTGGGATTAGGAGTTAAATAACCAAGCTTATAATATTACTTGGTAACCTAATATATATGTAGAAAGTATTTTACCTTGGGTATAATAAATGTTAAAGATACCAAACTATTTTAAGCCTGGTTTTACTCCATTTCCCAAGTAAGCAAACAGACAAACAAGTCAAGTTTGCACCTGCAAGTGTTGCAAGTCTAGCTGATCCTACATGTAGTGCAAGAGCAAGGCAACTCATGGTAAAATGGTATATCTCCTCCTGAGATTTTTATTTAATAAAGTTAAAACACCTTATAGTAACTTGTTCTGGTAAAATACTTATAAGCTCTGCATTACTAAAATCTTGGTATTTTTCTATCTTGGCTCCCACTGATGAGACCTCAGTAAAGGTCGAAACTGGTCTGGGTGGTTGGCCCCTTTGCCTTTAATAAAAACATTATACATCTCCTCCAGGAGATGTATAATGTTATAATGTATAAAACCAGGTTTAAAATAGCTTGGTATCTTTAACATATATATATATATTATTATTATATTTAAGGGTGCTTTGGGAAAAGGAAGGGATTTATGGGAAACAGGTCTGGGGAGAGCATTAACAGGGTGTGAGCCGTTTTGATTTTAAAAATTAAAATATCTTCTAAGTGTAAGTGTCCATTTTTTTTTTATATGACTTTCACTCAAAAGGTTTTTATATAGCTATAGCACATTCATACCATGAATGTGCTATAGCTATATAAAAGGTTAAGGATTCTTTTCTACTGATTTTATTAATTTTTTTTTTTTTTTGTAGTTTTTATTTATTTTTACAGTCTGGAAACCCTACCTGAGAGACCAAACATGGAACTTTTTCAAGCAACTTCAGGCTTAAAATTAGTGAGATGATGATGTCACACCAGGAGATGAAATTCATCTTCCATCTTAAGACATTCAGTAAACATTTATACCCATGGAGAGAATCGAACAAGCAGAGTGTTGGTTGGAAAGTGGATATGCTAGCAACTTAGCCAACTAGGCTGGCATTTAGTATACACTGCTTGACAACTTATGTCTCAATCATATAATCTAGTTTCCTTCTTCCTAGAAAAACCTGTTGATTATCTTTCCTCAATCTGTTGTCACAGCCTATTCCAAAGTCCTGACATTATCTTCTCTTTTTTTTCTTTTATCTATGTGAGCTGTTTCTAAAGTTTACTGAACTCATGAAATCCAGGTCACCATATCAGACATGGTTAATACAGATGTATTGTAGTATGATCAAGGATCTATGCAGTGGAACCATCATATTGTTATTTATGCTGGTCAATGCCTGTCTCAACCATAGTAGCTCTTAAACCTATTCTAATCATCTACTTTTCAGAAAACTTCCACACGTGTTTACTTCCATTCATTTCCTCCTGAAAAATTCAGTTTTTCATCTCTCAGTACTGGGAAAAAAAGAATATATGTATATGCAGTTAAAAAACATAATATACTAGCTTCATAGCCATAGGTGCTTCAGCCATAATTCCTAAAAAGCCATCTCTCCGCTCTTCCCCCAAAATCAGGAACATATGATCTCTTATTCTCTCTCTGAAATGTGTTCACTCTACCATGTTGCGATTGTCAAAATCTCAGTTTATACCAGGAGATATGCACTAACTAACCTAAGCTAGCATCACTTTCTCATTCTGTGACTTTTAACAACATTAATCACTGATGAGTAAACATCAGTGGTTTGTTGGGAAATGAGGACATTCATGTTTATTTTTGTGAATGTCCACTTAAATTGACAGAATATGGAAAATTAAAGTAAAAATATAAATTTATAAATTTTTTACATAAATAATAAGCTAATGCCTTTTTATTCTCTTAAAGGGAGTAGGTGAGGCGTTCTAACTTTATCTAGCTTTTGGAGACTGAGTGGGCAGTTCATTCTCCACCGGTAGCTAATGAGAGATAGCTGGACCATGACTATCACTAATTATAAGCCACCACTGATGAGAAGACTATACTAAGTTGATAAGTTATACTAGGATATTATACTATAAGTTATACTTATTGATAAGTTATACTAGGAATAATTAAGCATATATGCGTAATTGTTTGAGTAAGAGCAACTGTAAACGTTGTGCACTACCGGTATTATTAGTGTTGGGGAATTTTTTCTTGCCTAAAATTACGAAATCGTTATTATTAGACGTAGTAACTTGCAGAGAAAAAAAAAATGGCGGGGGCATTGCCATTCCAAGATTTTAATTTAGATTTCAGTTGTTTCGTTAAGTGCAAGGTTATATGTATTCCTTCGATTACATAAATGATTTGTGGGTGTTTAGCGCAGATGGAACAAGGGTGTGTGCGAAGTGTGACCTGAATGAGGAACTGATGAATGCAAATATGAAATTGATGATAGAAAGTGTTAGTAACGATTGTGTCACGAGTGCACGTTTCAAAGAGAAGGATGGTGAGAAGAGAGGCGAAAAAAATGTTAAAAAATCAGGAAAAAAGAAAAAGAGTGATTTGAAAACCGTAACGGATGTTCAAAGGGACGAAAGTGAGGCGGAAAGAAACGAAATTGAGAGAACGAATGAAAGTAGAAATGGTTTGACGCAGAAATCGCAAGTGAAAAAATCGAAAGAATAAATGATAGCGAAAAAAGAATGAATGATGGCGAAAGTTGGATGCATGTTGGACTGAAAGTACTGAAACAAAGAAAGATGAATGAGAGTAAAAGTGAGAAGAATGATAGTAAAAGTTGGACGTATGTTGGACTGAAAACGGAAACAAAGAAGGATGAATGAGAGGGAAAGTGAGAAGAGAGGGTCGAGAGTTAGAAAGATTTAATTATAGAGAGAATGTGTCACAGATTCGGAAAGTGAATTGGATTTGATGACGCAAGAAATGAAATGGATGCGGAATGAAATTAAGAGAATTCAGGTCAAAACTATTAAAATAAATCATGATGGCATGAAAGAGTTAACTAAAGATGAGCGAGTGGCGTTGTATGGCGACTCCATTATTAAAGGTGTGCTAGAGGATAAAATGCACAAGGTATGTTTTCCAGGCGGTAAAATGAGTAGAGTGATTGAGGCATTAGATACGAGGCAGGGGCGAGCAAAAGAGTTAATTGTATTAATTGGTACAAATGATTTGAGAGAGAACAAAGAGCATGTCAAAATGAATGTCAAGAGGCTGCTTGGAAAGGTAAAAGAGAATAGTGTGACAGAAAGGGTAGTCAGTGTGTTGCCTAGGTATGATTGTGGGGAAATGAGGCGGAGAGCAAGGATTATGAATGATATTCTGGCTGAAATGTGTGAGGAGATGGGAGTACAGTTTGTTAATGTGTGGAATGAGTTTGAGGGATGAAGTGAGCTTTATGGGAGTGATGGACTGCATTTGAGTGGTTATGGTGTGTGTCACTTGGAGAGACTGCTGCTGGAAGTAGAGAAGTGAATAGAGTGAATGAATCAGATCGAGATGGGAGTGATGTGGAAGAGCAAGAGAGTAAGACAGGAGAGATTGAACAAGTGATATGAATGGGGAAGTGAGTGGTATGAGTATAGAAAATGAAAGAATGGATGTGCAAGAGGAGCAGGGAAACGGGGAGGCTCAGGGTGGACAGGGGTACACAGCGTGAGAAAGGTGGATGCTCCAAGAGGAGGTGAAAGCATGTGTAGGCAGGAAAGAAATGGGATGACCAGGGATCAAGAGGAAACAGATGGAATTGCAAAGGGTTCTAAAATGAAGAAGCAGAAAGGGAAATGGCCCCAGCCCAGCATGGAGAGATCACATCGAGTGAGGGGTATCAGTGGAACTAGCTGTCGATCCAGAAATGAGCTGTTGTGTTTGTATACCAATGCTAGAAGTATAAGAAACAAGGCAGATTAAATGGTTGCACTGATTGCGTCTGTTCACCCAAAGATTGTCGGAATAAGAGAGACATGGTTAGATGAGGACTACATCCTGACAGAAATAGAGATGGAAGAGTATGATGTGTTTCGTGAGGATAGAAGGGGTAAAAAGGGATGGGGAGAGTTATTGATGATAGAGAAAGAGTTATGTCCATACAAGGTACAGATGCAAGAGGGAAATAGGGCCAGTGGTTTTGAGGCAGTATGTTGTGAGATAGAGGTGAATAGAATGAAATAGTTGGTGGGATGTTGTTATAAACTTGGTAATGTGGATGGGTGATAATGAAATGTATAGTCAAATAAACTAAGCAAATAAGAAAAGGGTGATCATTATGGGTGATTTTAATTATGGCAATATAGACTGGAATGAAGAGAAAGCAAGTGGAAGTTTGTATGTGTTTTTACGTTATGGAAAATACCTAAGAATAGCGATCTGAACACTCCCTGCCTTTGCAATGAGTTGTCCGGTATAGTACTATGTACTAGGGTCACTTGCATTAGCTCATGCTAGTGTCGCCGATACTTTATAGCTTACTATATTCGGCATGAAACTCTCTCTGATTCCAATCTTTGAGTTTCTTATTCGGTTTTGAAACAATGTGGATTTTATATCCCCTTAATTTAAAATATTGTAAGGTTTTAAAATTTGAAAACAAAGATGGGATGCAGAATTTATGCTTGGTGAGAATATATTGGTGGAGGTAGAGGAAATAAGAGATCTGGGGGTGATAGTGGATAAGGATCTAAAATTTAGGGGACACATTGCCAAAATTGTGAAGACAACACAAAGACTTCTGGGAATGATGTGGAGGACACTGACGTGTAGAAGTAGGGAGATTCTTGTTCCATTGTGTATGTCTTTGATTAGGCCACACATGGACTATTGTGCTCAGAATTTGGTCACCGGGTTTTCAGAAGGATGAAGAGATGTTGGAAAGGGTCCAAAGGCGACTGACTAAGGTAGTTTCTGACCTCTGAGGAAAGATTGAGAAATGTAATTTGCAGAGTCTGGTGGAGAGGAGGAAGAGGGGAGATATGATAGAGACCTACAAGTTGGTAAGGGATTGTTATAAGATCAATGGTGGAGAAGTTCTACAGAGAATAGTGGCAGATCAGGGGAGAACCAGAGGTCATCCCTGGAAACTGTATAAAGAGGGTGCGAGTAGGGGAGTGAGAGGCAGGTTTTTTTCGTGCATAGTTGTGAATGATTTAGAATGCCTTGCCTGAGAGTGTGGTGTCTGCAAGGAGTTTGAGTGTGTTTAAGACACGGTATGATGAGATGTGTGTGTGTGATAAAAGGACCTCCCAGATGAGTCTTTGACTCCATGAGGTCTTGGGGAATAATAATAATAATAATAATGACTGGCAAGCAAGTGCTGCCATCTCTTGGTTCCTAACCCTAACAGGATACATTACCATCTGAATTAATGTAGGTTCTATGGTCTATTTTCTTGAGTTTGTAGGATGAAAAATCTGAGTTTCCAGCCCACCTGCCCATGCTAGAGATCGACTAACTTGTAAACTGGTCAAATATAGGCTTAGAAAAAGCTCTTCCAGTTACCAACTAGACTTGAACTGAAGTCTATCTTCGGGTGGCCTAGCGCAGAAGATGCAAGCACCACTTTGAATGAGCTACACAGGCCAAATTTTTACATAAAATTTATATATGAGTATGTGTGTGTGTGTGTGTGCACGTGCGTGCTTGCGTATGTGCGCACGCACACACACACACACACACACACTATGTTTAAAAAAGTATTTGGGCATGTAGTTTTGGTAAAAAAAAATATGTTTTAATTACATTTCTAGTATTGAGTAGGACCACCTTTGGTCTGAATAAGAGCAACTACCCCTTGGGGTGCACTTTCAATCAATTTTTGATATGTTACAACAAGAATATTCTCACATTCCTTGCACAAAGCTATTCCCATTGCTGATACTGATGACAGCTGCTGCTGCTAAGGTCTGAGTAAACTTGGCATTCTAATTTGTCCCAAAGGTATTTAATGGGTCTAGACTCTGAGTCCAACACTTGAATGTTGTTTTGTTTAAACCACTCTCAGACATGAAATGCAGTATTGTCGTGTTGATTCATGCAAAGGTCACTGCCAAAGCACTTCTACAGCCTCAGAAACATGAATTATTCCAGGATGTCCAGGTAATCATGATATGTCATGGTTCTGGGCACATTCACCAATGGACCAAGCTCCAAGCAATATATAAATTGTCCAAATACTTTTGTCAACATTGTGTGTGTGTGTGTGTGTGGTGCGCGCACATGCATACAATTTATTTTATCTACTCTATATATATAAAATGATAAACCTTTTTACGTCACGTTTTTTGAAACTCAGGGGCTACCCTGAGTGCCGAGTCTTCAAAATTCGAGTCATCAGAATTCAAGGAGAACTGGTCTACCAGTTCGGAACTCGGGGGGGGGGGGCTCCATAGGCGCCAGGGGAGGGCAGAATCCTCCCTTTCGAGTCTTCAAAGTTCGGGTCATCAGAATTCAAGGAGAACTGGCCCACCAGTCCAGAACATGGGGGTTGGGCACGGTAGGCACAGCCCCCCCCAGTATATATATAAATACACAAAAAACTATAAATATAAATACAAAAAACAAAAAATATAAATACACAAAAAACTAAATAAACAACTCCTGCCTACAAAAGAAAGTAAACCTATAATACATTTCTACTATGGTTGGGATAAAGATTTTTTTATTAGAAATTTTTATTTTTTATTTTTATTATTTTAAAATTATTTTTTAGTCTTATTATTATTACTATTATCATCATCATCAACAGACCTAAAAGAGTCAAGTGACTCATCGTGGAAGGTCCCACTCTCATATGTACTGCTCATCATGCCAAAATTTAAATGCATTCACTGTTCCTGCACTTACCACACTCTCCATGCTTAAATCCACCTTACACAGCTTCCAGGGATGGTCTTTCCCTCTCTCCCATCTCCATATATTTTATGAAAAATGTCATCCAAGCTAATCCAAGTTATCCCTTACCATCTTATCTCTCCCTTCTTACCTCTTCCTTCTATCCATTAGGTTCTGTAATTTGCATTCTCTGAATCTGTCCTCATATTCCACATTCCAAAGACCAGATATCAACTTAGTCAATTATCTCTGGACCCTCTCCAACATCTTATCATTCTTTTGAAAACCAGGTTACCAAATCTGTGTACAGTAATCCACATTGTACAATGGTATCAAAACATCCTTAGTTCTACGTGTCAGTGTTCTACGTGTCAGTGTTCTCCACGTCATTCTCATAATTGACTGTTCCCATAATTCCAATCATTCCCAATTTTAGCAAAATTGTCCACAAAATTTCAAGTCCCTATCTACCATTATCCCCAGATCTTTCATCTCCTCCACCTCCTCTAAAATATCCCCACCAATCCTATACTCTGCATTCCATCTTTGCTTCAAATTTTAGAGGAATTTTTAATTTAATTTAATTTTTAGTTTAATGTTGCAAAACTTACACTTTGCAACATTAAACTGATATCCTCACACACTCGACTGTTCAGACAGTCTATTTAGGTCCTCTTGCAAATCTACAACATCTGCTCTACTTCTCATAACTCTATCTCCAACTTTGCATCATACGCAAACAACTGTATATCACATTTACGCCCTTCCAATGTCATTTACATATAAATTAAACAACAATGGCTCCAAAACATATTCCTGGGGCATGCCACTAGGGACTTTCATCTTCTGGAATATCACTCCCCTCCCATACACAACCTGTTGATATCTATCAGACAGCCAATCACCAATCCAAAGCACAAATCTAATATCCAAGCCATCTGTTTGGATAGTAGATTAGTGCTTTTACATTTATACACAGTATTAAATATAATACTGTGTATAAATTCCCTTGTCCAAAGTATTCATCACATTGTTATAATTAGACTGCTTTAGCAAACTCATGCTGCCCATTAAAGAGAATGCCACTGCTGTCAACCATGCCCCGCAGAGAGAGAGAGAGAGATTTGAACCCGCAGCCTGTTAGTTGGAGAGTGGATATGCTAACCACTTGGACAACCAGGCCAGCAAATGCAGAACTATATGAAAAATTATTCAGTTTTTAATTCAGTAATGACTTTCTCTATGGTAATGAAGATGTTCGTTGAGATCCAGTAATGCTATTCTTACCCTTCCTTTATTGTTGCCATCTCTAGGTGCTCCAACTGCTATGAATGTCTGTCCCATTTTAAAGAATTTTCCACTAGTTAAAGAATAACCTGAAAGCAAACATATTCTTCAACATTAGGTAAATTCTTTAACATTTCTATGCATTTATTAACTCTATATACAGGGTGTTCGGGATAAATTTGACAGTTTCGTAAGGAAAAAGAAAATCTTCTTTGTATCTATTAAATTTAATGAATTGACAAAAAAACATTACAGGCAGAGTTAATTACAATACTATCAACAAGATTTACTCAAAATAACCACCATTAGCATCGATCACAGCTTCAATTCTGCTTCGGAACCTCGAACAAGCTGATGCTACAGTCTCCCTGGGAAGGGCCGCAAAAACTGTTTTAATTTTATCCATTAACTGGGCTTTTGTATTACTGGAAGTGCGATTGGTGTCTTTTTCAACTGCGCCCCATACAAAATAATCCATGGGGTTAAGGTCTGGGGAGTTTGGAGGCCAAACATTTGGACTGGTGAAGTCGTAGAAATTTTCAGACAACCATTTTTGACTTTTCCCAGAGGTGTGGCAAGGGGCCGAATCCTGCTGCCATACATACGGCCTACCATTGGCTACCCTTGTTATCCAGGGCTTGACTACAGTTAGCAACTCCACGAACAAAGCCCGAATTCCAATGCCAGGGTTCTTCAACACCTGTTCCTGCAGATTTGCGAGGAATTCTGCAATCAGATCGTCTGCTAGGGATCTTTCTTCTTGCTACATCCTCGTAGTCACCATTGCAAGTCTCTAGTTCATGCCTGATTGTTTTTACTGTATTCAGGGAGCATTGGGCAGCAGTCGTAATATCCTTATTTTGATGGCGGGCACGAATCATCATGATACAAGTTATTCTCTTCCATGATTCAGGTGGGTTCCAGCTATCCATCCTTTCTGACATCTTGTATATGAATGAAGAAGGGTCCAAACTTTTAAATGAAGAGAAGTGTGTGTTAATACATGTAACTTACGGAAAAATATAATTAATTATAAATATGTCAAATTTATCCCGAACACCCTGTATATACATGCAAGAAGAATTTTGTTTGAAAAACCTTCACTTATGTTATTTTTTGAAAGATAAACAAAGGCATCTTTATGTATCTTTCACATATATATTTCTTTATAATTTGTCTCTCTCTCTTTGAGGTAAAAAGATATCATTTGAATTTTTGTTCAAATGTAGATAACTTTATTAACATAGCAGTTATAGTTTAATAAAAATTTGTATTGTATTGTATTATTAAACACAAATGTATTAAAAAAAAAGATTAACTTAGGATAATTTTTATAAAAAAATCAGTGTAGGTGAATTATTTTTTAATATTGCATTCATAACACAGCTGGCATTCTAAACATCTTTGAAAATTAACAGATTTGCAAGGAAAGAATACGAGGAAAGAAAGAATCAAAACTGTGTGAATAAACATCAATATTTTAATTTCAAAGCAAAATTTGTATTCAAATTTCTTAGCCATCCTCGATGCAGCCTGGGTGGATAACACTGTCTCTAAACATTTAATTTCACAATCATTTTCAAATGCAATCCATCAGTCATATACAAATCCTTTTATCATTAAAATTCACTCCAAACATCTACAAATTGCAAAACATTCCTCCTGCACAATCTTTGCATTGACTCATTGGCAATCATTGCCCTTCTTTTCAATTTGCTCTCATCATATCATGGCAGCAGACTCGCAATCTGCACTCTGTAATTTTTCATTTTCACTTCTTCCAGTAACCATTTCATATATTTTCTCATTCCATATTTCTTGAATTTTAAATCATTCCTGCCTGCCAATACAATCAACAGCTTCTTTGTCCCCAGTAAATACGGTTTTGTCGTGTTCTCTTCATTAAGCAAACCTCATATCAAAAGACTCACAATACAATATTCTCTCCTAATTTTCCCTTTATCACTCTTTCATACTTCCCACTCAGTTTTCCTTTCATTCTTCTCTCTACTATACTGCATGCCATTTGCTTCTCAAGTCACTCAGTGAACTCTTGTTTTGTCATGTGGAGGACTATGTAAGAGTGCTATTTCTCTCATCACTAACACCTCATTGTTCACATTACTCATCACTTCTTTCATATTCTCATTACTATTTCATTCATTATTGCTATTCACTACACTCTCTATGACATTTTTTTACATTTGTACCATTCATCATTAAAATCTGTCAATTTCTTTTCCTGCTTTTGACATGTCTCACATTCACTCAAACATTTCTGACAGTCTCTCACTTTTGTACTATAAGCCATTCAGCAACATATTATGTTACATGTTACAAGATATCAATTTTAGAAGATAACAAAATCACCAAATCCACCAGTAGATAGAGAACAGTTTGGTGTCATGAATTGTGTGGTCTGAGGAAAAAAGATAAGTTTTGATATTAATTATTAGTGATTTATATAACTAGAATAAATTTTACTCTGATGTGGTTTAAATTGAATGTGTTTGTCTATGTGGAAATTACTGAGTTTGAACTATTTTTTCAGTATGTTGTTTGTGTATTGCACATTTTCCTTCTATCAATTATGGCAGCCACATCACAAAAGCTTATTGATTCACTGTAGCCCAGCCATTTAAAGATTATATTTTACAAAACATAATACAGGATTTTATAGCATGCTTTGCTTCCACCATGTATGCCTCTGCTTCCCATCATCATCAACCTCTCCAATAAAATTAAAACCAGAAATAATATCATTTCAAGGCTTGCTGGAACAACCTGGGGTTGTGGTGCAGAATATTGTGCCCCCTGTCTGGGAAAGAAGTACACACACTAACATTATAGACACCCAGCTAAACTCTACCATGTGCACAATTAGTGGGACAGTGAGAAGCACTCCTCTCTCCTGGCTACCTGTTCTATCTAATATTGCTCCATCACACATACAGAGAGGACAAGCCTCGATTAAGGAATTTAATAAAGCAATGAGCAACCCACTCCTGCCCCTACACCAGACTCTCATAAACCCACCTAATCTTCGCCTCAAATCTAGAAAGCCTCTCTGGTCCATGGACAAACTCTCTTCAGCTGTGCTGCCATCAATATCTGACATATGGAGAGAATATTGGTCCAACAATCTCCCAACAATAACAGCTTCCTGGTAGAAGATCCCTGTGCTCCGCAGCCTGGTTCTGATTTGGTCATCAATAAACAGGATCAGAACTAGTCAGGGAAGATGTGGCTACCTTCTACATAAATGGGGGCTGTCAGATCACCCTATTGTGACTGTTCTCCTGTAGCTCAGACGATTACTCATATTATGTACGGCTGCCCTAGGTGCCAATTTCACAGTGGTGGCCTACAGGACATCCACAAGATGATGGATGAGGCCTTGAATTGGCTTTCCAGTCTGGACCTTGACCTGTAGTTGGTATGGTAGTGGTGGTAGTTATGGAAGAAACAGAAGATCATGGTCCCGTCTCGCCACAAAGACATTATTCTCGTAGTCACTCTCATAGTCCTCGTGATAGTATCAGCAGAACTCCTCCTCTAATGGATCAAATTTTCTCACACAAGACACAACTGCTCTCTAGTTAAACCTCGGATACATCTACATTTATATTGTGAAGTGTTGTGAGAATGTGCAGCCTTGTCATACTTGTTGCAGCAGGACGATAATTGTCCCTGTCTTGATTATGACAAGTTACTTTTGCTTTATTTAAAAAAAAAAAAATAACTTAGAAAACAGGTTGTGCCTTTTATGTAATGAACTTTTATATGTTAAGATTTTCATCATTTGTTATTGTAATTTTCACTTACCAGTTTCATGTAGCCATAAGCATATATAAATAAATAAAATAAATTTGGAAATGTAGCAGGTAAGGTACAGGAGAGTGCATGTTTGCATAAAATGTAGACAGTGGAAGGAGTTGGGTGACCTTGATATAAGTATATCAAATATCTCAGGTTTCGGTGGCAGCAGTTCTAAGGAAATGTGTGCTTGATGGGAGTGAGTTACGAGTAGCATGATTGGGGGAAGGAAGGCAAGCATCAGGTGATGAGGGACTTGATATTAGGTAGTGTGACTGGAGATATGAAGGATGGGTCAACTGTGTTAATGAATCTTGAGTGAAGGTAGACTCCTGGGAGGGTATGAAAAATGAGTTGACTCATGTGAAAGGAGAGATTAGAAGCCTAGAAAGGCTGCCTGAGACAAGACAAAGTGTGAGAGAAAGTTATGGGAATGAGAGTAGGAGAGAATAGGCAAACCAAGCAAAGAGATGGAATGATAGAAAGTCAAGAAATAGGAACCAGGGAAAATGAGATGAGAGGAAGGCAGATGATAAGTGGGAGAGCAAGGAGATAGAAGGGGGAAAGGGAGAGAGATGCAGGTGAGCAATGAATGAATGGATCTGTCAGGGGAGTGACGTATGGAGATTCGATGATTCATGGTGTGCAAGATAGAATGTTGATGAATGTTTGTCTGGAGTAATATAGAGAATGCATATATGGTAAAGTGAGGTGAGAATATAGATGATACGATAGTGATGATTGGTACAAATGATCGGAGATGTAGTGCGAATCAAATGATGAGGGATTTGAGATTATTGCTAGGAAACGTGCAGCAGAGAAGCATGAGAGGAAAGATATTGTTTTACCCAGATATGATAATGCAGAAGTAAGGAGTAGAGCAGAAATGATGAATGGCAGAGAGGATGTGTAAAAAGGAAGAGTGCATGCGAGGAGGAAAAGAGAGCTGTATATACTGCTTGGAGTGCATATGAGGAGGAAAAGAGCTGCATGCGAGAGACAGATTGAATAGAGATGGGTGTAGGCTTCTGGAGATATTGATGTTCTCATGGCAAATGAGAATGTCAGGGCAGGAAAACTACAATTGCCAGGGTGGATTATAGCATGGGCTGCATCTTGTAGGGATATCACTTGGGAGATGGAGGTATATTACAGAGTGAGGTGGGGTCTAGAGTGAATCATAATAGGTACAGAAATAGTGACAGAGCAATGATGTTTCTTTATACAAATACCAGGAATAAAGGAAGTGAAATGGTGGCATTGATAACCTCAGCCTGTCCCAAGATTATTGAAATCAGTGACACATGGTTGATTAAAGATGATGTTCTGACAGGAATAGAAGTAGAAGGGTTTAGCATATTTTGGTAGGACAAGAAGGGCAAATGGGGTGGTGGAGTGTTACTTATGACAAGTGGTGAGTTGATGAGTCTCAGTTTTGAAAGTGTATGGTGTGAGGTGGAGGTTAGCAGGACAACATATTTAGTGGGATGTTGTTATAGATCAGGAAGCATAGAGGGTGATGAGCAGGAAATATTTGAGTAGATCATTTTGGGGAGTACAAAGTGAGTGATCATTATGGGAGATTTTAACTATAGCAGCATAAATTGGGGAGATGAAAGAGCATGTAGTAGTAAGGAAATGGAATTTTTGGAATTCTTGAGGGATAAATACCTCAGGCAACATGTAGCAGAAGAAACAAAAAGCTCAAAAGTTTTGGATTTGGTCCTGGAATCAGAAGAGATGATGTAACTGAGATGTCAATCTTGCCCAACATTGGTGAGAGTGACTATGCAGTCCTCAAGAGGCTGAATAGAATGCACGAGTTTTGAGGAGAAAGAAAGTTACATGAAATTATAAAGTGGGCAACTATAATAATCTTAGAAATCAGCTTACAGTAGTTCCATGGATGGAAGAATTGCAAGGGAGAGATGTCAGCAGTGCAATAACATTCATCGAGTAAAAAAGATAAAATGATTTGGTGTAAACTAGATGACTTACGAAATTAAACAGGAATTGCATGGGAAAAAAAAAAAGAGATTGTAGAAAAAGTATAGAGAGAAAAATGGAGAGCAGCTGCATGAGGAATATAAGACTAAGGCCAGGAAAGTGACTAGTATGATATGAAATACAAGGCAAGATCAGCTCTATAGTCAAGAAAAATCCCAAGGAATTCTTTCATTATGTGGCCACTAGGAGGAGAAATAATTGCAGATGAATGACTTTATTAGATAAAAAAAGGGGGTAAAGTGACCAATGCAGATGATATAGTGGAGTTATTTAATGATCAGTTTATTGGGACATTTCATACCAGAAAAGCAGGTTCATTTCTGGTGGAATGAAAGGAATGAAGGCTTAGAAGTTCATGAGGAGAATGTTTTTCGAATACCAAGTAGTCTGGAGATCAATAAGGCAGGGGAACTAGATGGGATTTCACTGTGTGTTTTGAGAAAATGTGCTAAGGAACTGACAGCTCCATTGACCTGGCTGTTCAACAAAAGTGTAGCAACTAAGAAAATGTCGAATGAGTGGAAGGATAAAATAGTGTCATTGTATAAGAGGGTGGTGGTAGAATGCAGACATCAAACTATAGACCAGTTTGTATTTCTTCTGTGGTTGTTAAGATCTTGAAGAAATTAGTAAGGGATCGTATACAAAATTGAGCAGATGAAGATAATATTATCTATGAAAGTCAGCACAGATTTGTTAAAAGATGTCGTTCAGTAATTTCATTGACTTTTATTAATAAATAGACAAGAGCAGTTGATGAGGGGGGGGAGGAAGGCACATACTGCCATTTTTGTTTTTTGGATTTTGCAACAGAATTAAATAGGGTGACACATGATAAGTTGATTAGTTGTTTAATAGAGACATGCACATTAGACATGAATATTGGCTTCACACATGTAAGAGAAAACTAAATATAATTTATTCCTCTTATATATTTTATTCGATATATCATGAGCTTCTTTCAGGGAAAAGACATAAAAATTGGTAACAATGTTTAAATTCTGAATACAAGTCATATAGCATGCATATATGAGTCCCTGACTCCATAGAAGTCAGATGTTAATAATAATAATATCATGTGTCTCAGTCACAGCTGTCCAGAAGGAGGAGTCCGCACGGTTAGCCTAGTGGCTTTGCGCTTCGCAACCATATGCCTGGGGAAAGAGTCCTAGGTTTGATTCCCATCAACGACGTGAGGAGCTCAAGGATCTTCCTCAGCCATAGCCAAGTTAGCCGGTCTTGGGCGTGGACAGCAGGGTTTTTTCTGCCAGCAGGCAAACCAGTCCAAGGACACACACGAATTACAGTCAGGAATACCGACCCAGCAATAGGTCTGATTCATCAGCCTATGCCAGTTCCGGAGCCCGAATAAAATTTGGGGGAACTAGATGGTACCGTGAACTCCTGTATAAAGGGGGAATGCTGTATCATCACATGGAATTTATTTATTTAGTAGGAGGAAAAAATTATTAGAGTTCAGAGAATAGATGTATAATTAATTGATTTAAAAATAATAAATATTTACAGGCAGATATATCCATGCATCTTCACATCATCATCCTTTACAAAAAATAGGTATTATCAAAAGCCTTGTACACCGAGCAAGCACAATTTGTTTTTATGAGTCTGTTCTTTTACAAGAATTAAATAAAATAAAACTAACGACTTAATGGATAGAGCGAGACCTTGGTACAGAAAATATTTCATAATTATCATCCCTCTTCCAGATTGCAATCTGATGTTAAAAGGATTAGCATAATCTACCTTAAAGGAACATCTGAACAAATAGCGACTACCTTCGACCAGCCCAGAAGTTGTCATCTCACTTACCACCTATCAGAGATATATCATCACCTTTATCCTTGCCTGCTGTTCATCAAATACCCTGTTTTGTCATTTTTGCTACTTTGGACAGACTGGCCATTTTGCTACTATTAGAATCAAAGAACATCGAGATTATATAAGATTTTGGGATTCTAAAGGTTCAGGCCTTGCTTCTTGTGTCATCAACACTAGACTGTAGTATAGCATCTTGGTACAGTTCACTGGAACTGTACCAAGATGCTACACTACAGTAGATTTAAATCTGATCATCTATTTTTTGAATCATGTGAAGCCCTATGCCAATGGCTTAATCTTAATCAGACGGACTGTATGCCTATTTCTAAGTTTTAGGAAGTGATTGCTGTTAACTGCTTATAATTTTTTATATTTCTATTTATTATTTTTAAATTAATTAATTAATTATACATATTTTCAAACATCTCTGAACTCTAATAGTGTTTCTTACTGGACAGCTGCAACCGAGACACAATATTATATGCATACTATATGACTCGTTCTAGTACTCAGAATTTAAATGTTGTCACTAGTTTTTCTGTCTTCTCCTTGAAAGAAGCTCATGATATATTGAACAAAATACATAGGAGTAGTAAATATATTTAGTTTTCTCTGACATGTGTGAAGCTGTTATTCAAAAAATATAGTATGATAAGTTGATGTTTAACTCTTTAACTGCTGATTTTATATTCTACTGGCATTGTCCAAGTGCTGAATTAATTTTGCAAAAAATTTATAAATAAAATCAATTAAAATTCTTACTGAAGTAAGAAGTCTGGACAACATCATACATTCTTGATATACACTTGTTCACTCACAAAAATGGCAATAATACTTTTATAAAATTTTCATAATCAAGGGGTGTCACTTGATTATGCAAATTACTTAATTTATGTACAACCGTACATATACGGGCTCAGCACAGCAGGCTTGTATTTCCGAGCCCATAATAATACCTTCTCAGCAGTTAAAGGGTTAAAATGCTATGCATGGTGTTAGATATCAGTTTAGAAGTGGATAAGTGGATTATAAATTGGCTGCTTTATAGATATCGGAGAGTTGTGTATGAGGTAGCTGAATCAAGCAAAGAAGAAGGTCACAAGTGGGATTATGCAAGGATTAGTACTGGGACCTTTGCTATTTAATCTTTATGTCAATGATATTGTAACTGAGTTGCTAAGAGATAATTAGTAATTCACAGATAATGTAAAGCATAGGAGGATGATTAGTAATAGTGTGGGTGTTTTGGCTCTTCAAGAGGTTCTGATTAAGCTGGAAAGATTGTCAAATGAGTGGAAATATCAATTCAATACAAATAAATGTAAGTTCTTGAAATTTGGGATCCACAGATGGGTGCATGCATACTCTATTGGCGGATTTATACTAGAGGAAGTGAATGAAGCAAGATATCTTAGGGTAAATGTAAATAAATATTTGAAGTTTAGAGCCCATATCGAAAGGTAGCGCATGCAATCCAGAGGATTGTTGCAATACTAAGCCGAACTTTGACCGATAGAGATAAAAGACTGGTGATTCCTTTATATAAATGCATGAGCAGGCCACATTTGGAGAATAGTGCCCAGATCTGGTCACTGGAATTGAAAAGGATAAATTAGCCTTGCAGAGGTTATGATAACCAAAATGATATCAGGATTCTACAATGTTCATTATGAAGATGGACTGAGCATGCAAACTACATAGTTTTGTGGGTAGAAAACAAAGGGATGAGATGATTGAGATATTTAAACTGCTGAGAAGAATTTATTATTATTACCCGAAGATCTCATGGAGCCAAAGACTCATCTGGGAGGTCCTTTTATCGCACACATAGCTCATCATACCGTGCCTTGAACACATTCAAACTCCTTGTAGACACCACACTCTCAGGCAAGGCATTCCAATCATCCACAACTCTGCACGAAAAAAATCTGCCTCTCACTCCCCTACTGACACCCTCTTTATACAGTTTCCAGGGATGACCACTGGTTCTCCCCAGATCTCCCACTATTTTCTGTAGAACTTCTCCAGCATTGATCCTATAACAACCCTTACCAACTTGTAGGTCTCTATCATATCTCCCCTCTTCCTCCGGTTCACCAGACTCTGCAAATTGCATCTTCTCAATCTTTCCTCATGCTCGACATTCCAGAGGTCAGAAACTACCTCAGTCAGTTACCTTTGGACTCTTTCCGACATCTTTTCATCCTTCTGAAAACCAGGTGACCAAATCTGGAAACAATAAACCATGTGTGGCCTAATCAAATCCTTATACAAAGGAACAAGAATCTCCCTACTTCTACACGTCAGTGTCATCCATATCATTCCCAGAAGCCTTTGTGTTATCTCAACAATTTCGGGTATGTGTCTCCTAAATTTCAGATCCTTATCCACTATCATCCCCAGATCTCTTATTTCTTCCACCTCCAACAATATATCTTCACCAAGCTTAAATTCTGCATCCCATCTTTCTTTTCCAAATTTTAAAACCTTACATTTTGCAACATTGAACTCGCATCCCCATTTCTGTGCCCAATCACTTAATTTATTCAAGTCTTCTTGTAAGGCTATAACATCTTTATTACTCTTCATGGTTAGTCCCAACTTTGCATCATCTGCAAACAACTAAATATCTCCATCCAAATCTTCACCAATATCATTAATATACAAATTAAACATTAATAGCCTCAAAAGACCCTGAGGCACTCCACTAGTGACTTTCATTTTCCTGGATATCGCTCCCCCATACACAACTTGTTGATACCTATCAGATAGCCAGTCTCCAATCTAATGCACTAATCTAATATCCAACCCCATTTGCTATAGTTTGACTGTCAACTTATCATGAGGTACTCTATCAAAAGCCTTTGCAAAATTCATGTATATTACTGTGAATCCTCCTCCTCTGTCCAAGGAAGCAGTCACTTTATTGTAATAAGTAAATAGACTGCCAAAACATGATCTCCCTTTAGAAAATAAATGCTGTCCATCAAAGATAATACCATTGTTGTCAACCCAACTCTGGGTTCTAGTTCTCACAAGCTTCTCCAACAACACCTGACACACAGATAGGCCTATAGTTTGATGCAGGCCAGCACAACATATGGCCCACAATGCTATTTATTTTGGCCTGTCTGCCTGATTGAAATTATTTAATCATACGAGGGAATATGAAATTAGATGATTTTTTCCTAGCGCTGAATTAAATTTTTACTAAGACTCTGCATGTTTATGTTCATGCAATTAATGTCACAATCATGTTTCTTTCAACTCAACAATAAATTGCATTTGGAGTTATTCCCACTGTCATATTTAATAACAAATTATTACAATCGCTTCGAGGTTTTGTTAGCGCTAATGTCGCTGCAGGGAAATTCAATGTTACATCTCCATGATAACGACTTGACTTGTACGAATGAGAACGAATTGTATTACACAAAGTTGGCCGTGCCTTGACTGGCTTTGGCAGTGTAGTGGTTGGTTGTAGCTGGAGCAATACATTACATAACTGTTATCATAACCTGCATTATTGTGAGTTTTTCATTATTAGTTTTTTGTAATTAATATTGTCAATCTCGACACAATGAGCTTAAGTAAAAAGCATAAAATAGATTCGGAACATCGAGCATTTCACCCTGAGTGGACAAACAAATATTTTTTATGTTGTTTAAGGACAAAATTGTGTGCATTGTTTTCTGGGAATTTATCGCTGTGCCAAAACAGTAAAATCTGAGACATCATTCTGAATCAAAATATCCTTGGCAAGTTGGATGCAAGTGAAAAGCAAATAAAAACAGCAAAGTTATTGAAAGTCCTTAGCAGTGAGCAACAAGCCTTTAAAAAAGTGACATCTGTAAATGAAGTTTCTACAAAGATAAGCTTAAAAATATCACAAGAAAAAGTTTGTGCTCGCAAATCATTTACTGAGGGAGAGTTGATAAAAAAAAGTGTCTGATGATTGCCGTTTCCGAATTGTGTCCTGATAAGAAAAATAATTTTGAAAATATCAGTTTGTCCAGTATGACTGTTCAGGGTAGCTGATATTGCCTAGGATCTTAAAGATAACCTGCAAAAATCGGCTTGTGAATTTGTCTATTATTCGCGTGCTATGGATGAAAGTATTGACGTGAAAGATACTGCACAGCTTTTAAGATATGTAAGAGGCGTTAATAAGAATTTTGAGGTGACAGAGGAGCTTGCTGGTTTGGGTTCAATGAAAGGAAGAACAACAGGAAAGGAGATTGCAGAAAATGTAAAGATGTGTGTACCCGAAAAACTATCCTTAAATTTCAAGAATTTAGTAGCAGTTTGCACTGATGGTGCTCCATGTATGTGTGGAAAAAATGTTGGTGCTGTAACATTTATTGAACAGTATGCAGGTAAACCATTGATAAAATTTCACTGCCTAATTCATCAGCAGGTATTATGTTCAAAGGTTTTGCAGTTTGATCATGTGATTAAAGTAGTATTTGCTCTGGTCAACTACTATATTCGAGCTTGGAGTTTGAAACACAGGATGTTTCAATCATTTCTAGAGGAAAATGATGCTGAGTATGGGAATCTACCATACCACACTGATGTACGTTGGTTGAGCCGCGGTAAAGTTTTGTCATGCTTTATTGCTCTAAAAAAATGAACTAATTGAATTTTTGGAATCTCAAGAAGATATGGCAAAATTCCCAGAAATAATGGATGAAGAATGGAATCAAGATTTATTTTTCTTGTGTGACATTTTGGGTCACTTGAATGACCTTAACTTACAGCTTCAAGGAAAAAATAAGTTTGTTTTTCAGTTAATGTCTCTTATAAAAAGGCATTCAAAATGAAATTAAGTTTGTTTGAAAATCAACTTGCTATGGGGGATATGTCACATTTCTTGACTTGTCGACAGAATATTTCATCAGAATATCATTCAATGGTGGGTGGAAAATATAAGAAGCACACATATAACTTCTGAGTGAGGAGTTTCAGTAAAGAATGCCATTGAGTAATGAAGACGAAGTCCACATAAAAGTGATTGAGGATCAATTTTCTGTCGAAGCACGAAATCTACCTATTGATCTCCAGTGTTCTGAAAACTATCGGCTCAAGCATTGGGAGAGTACTTTACAGGAGTTTTATTCTATTCTGGATCAGGATAAATTTAAAAAAAAGTTTGTTGGATACTGCCTACCAGGTATTTTGTATGTTTGGGAGCACATATACTTGTGAACAAGCATTTTCGGCCATGAACTTGAACAAAACCAAACAGCATTCATCTTTAAGTGATATCAATTTAGAGGCCATATTAAGAACAACCACATCAAACATGACACCAAACTTTGATGGAATAGTGGCAGCAAAGAAATGCAATGTGTTACATTGCATTTCTTTGTTGTCACTGATATTTCACTGAGAAAAAAATTGATAGTCTCAGTGAAATTATTAGTAAACTTTGTGTTTATGTTTAAGTGGTCTTTATTGAGGAATTTTGCAGCTATATCTCTTTGTAAATGTTATAATTATTAGGTGACACCTCCAGAGAGTCAAAAGACACATCGATGCAGAGTCCTTCTCCACAACTCTCCATCTCCACCACTCAAATCCACTAACTTCCACTGACTGTAACTGCACCAATGCCATCTACCGCCGACCACCACCACCACTAGTATTTCCACAGATAATCACAAACATCCATGCCCACGGTAGGATATAATTTTTTTTCAGTAAATAATTTTGATTATAATTTTAATTGTAACTCTCTAAAAAATTTAAATATGCATATTAATTAGTATTTACTGAACACCTACTAACAAATTTACTTAAGTTCATCTGCAGTGGACTAGTCTAAGATTCAAGGTCCTTGAATCTTAGTGACTTTGAATCCCGAAATGATCTGGCCCTTGGTCAGGTGGTCCAAGTTGGGTTTGGCCCTCAAAGACAATCAAGTTCTGCAGGCCTGGTTTGATGCTTGAGTTCGATCACCTCATTTATGAAGTGGCACAATCTTGCCCTCCTTCCACTCCTTAGGAATTTTACCGAGTGCAAGACTCGTATTAAAAAAATATGTCAAAGCAGGTGTCAATTCCCTGGAACATTCATTCAGAATATGTGGTGATATATTATCAAGTCCCACAGCCTCATTAACATCTAGTTTACTCAGTTCCCCATACACCTCTTGCTCACTTACAGTCAGTCTCTCCTCCCCATCATCAACTGCTCTCAATTTCTCCATGAAGTCACATTCACAAGATTGAAAGACCTTTATGAACTGCTCATTAAGTATCTCCACCACGCATTCTGCAACAGCTGTCTTTATATCATTTTCTCCAGTCAATGTTATCCTACTACTACTTCTTTCTTTTGCTGGCTACATATCGAAAGAACTCCCTAGGATTCTTTTTGGCTTCATTAGCTAACTGCTGTTCATACCTCTCTTTAGCTACCCTCACCAACCAAGTCAACCTCCTTGCCTGGTCTTTGTAGACCTCATGGAACTGATTATTTCCACTTCTCTTATGCTGCCTCCACAATGCCCTTTTTCTCTGTATTGCATGCTTAATCTCTTTATTCATCCTTCTCACACCTACCTTATTTAACCTTCCACCCTTGGAATACATTTAGACATTGCATCTACTAGATAGTTTTTGAAAATCCACCAAGCTGCAATGATCTCTTTTCCAGCTAATTCCTCATTCCATGCTACGCCTGCGAGCTGTCTCCTGAGCTCTTCATAATCAACCCCAGCTGGTAGTTTCACATATACACTTTTCTTATTTATAGGATTGACCTGGGAGGAATTTTAATATAGTTGTAGATGGTGAAGGAACAAGAACAAGAGGCCATTTCTGGAAGTTGCAAAAGAAGGTGGTGAGTAGGAGAGAGAAGTAGCTTTTCTGTGTGGAAGATTTTTTGACCTTGGAATTCATTAGCTGATATAGGGTGAATGTGTAGAGAGTTAATGGGTTTAAGGGGTGGTATGATAGACTGTGTTGTTTAAGAGTGGCAATAAATCAAATGATCTATGGTGGACCAAATTATAACAATAATAATAATAACAATTAAACTGTTACTCTGCAGAATAAAATTAGTAGTAAAACTTAAAGAAGGCTAATATATTATGCCAATTAAATGTTCCTTAAGAAATGTAAATGTCACTCAACATATGCATTACAGACCTATTGTAGAACTGTATATGTTACTCATCATATACATTAAAGAAACTACTGCATTATATTATAAATGTCAAGAAGTTATATCCTTGTTTTAATTCTTTATCCAAGCATATGCAAACCAAAGCATGCACATTATGTATATTTCATGACTAGACTATTTTTATATAGAAGCTGTTGATTCACATCACTGACATCCAGATCCAAAAAAGATAAAGATTAGTCCTTATAAGGACTGGCTTAAAGGGGCGAAGCAAGAATGCTTTTCATCTTCCCCGCTATCTGTAGAGGACAGTGTATGGTAAGGTGTTATTGAGCAATTGAAGCTCTGATCATGGCAGGAGGGTAGCAGCAATAGTCGTGCCTCAGTTAGAACCTCATTGGCTACAGCATTGCCATCCATTACCCTCCAAGGGTATTGGAATGAATGAATCAATCACCGCATCTCACGGTCGATTGATTCTAATTCTCAAGATAAAGATTAAAGCAAAGTAGAAGTCTTATGTATTTCCTATATAAAAGTAATAAAATGGTGTATATCCACTTGTTAAATACTCTGAATCTAAGATAACTTTAGGAAATTTTCTGGCTTGGTAATAAAATATATCATAAATGACAAGAAATTATATTTTGTTTTAATCCTTTACTTAAGTGTATGAAAATCAAAATTTGTGCATGAAGTATCTCAAGCAACTGATGTGAAGTCAACAGTCTCTTTAATAAATACAAGATGACTAATCATAAAGATTGTAAGAGCAAGGTTGAGGGAAATGTATGCATAGTTGTGAGAAGTCATAACATATGGTGCTTAAGTCATAACATATGGTTGGTGAGAGGATTAATACAGAAAAGATTATTCATAGTGGAAAGAGGAGGGGTTTGAATGAGAAGTCAACCAATGGACTTGTTAAGTAGTGTGAGCAACAAACAGAAATAGAGGGACAGAATAGATTTTTTTTTTTACAAGAATAATGGTTGAATCAAATGTACTACTACTACATTTGATTCAACCATAAGTGTAATGAGTTCATGATTCAATGCAATACATATATTGCTGTTTGAATAGGACCTCCTACAATGAATGTGATGAATCCAAGAAGATCTGATCACATTATTAATCATTTTTCAGATCATAGTAAACCGAATCTATAAATCTCTTTTAATAAAGAAAAAATTTACCATGAAGATATAAATAATTCTCACCAATATATGATTCCGGAGAGGGATTTTGATCTCCAGGTGGATCAGGAATAACTGGTGCTGTGATTTCATAAGGTTCTCCAGTAATCATGTAGCTCAAAACGGTTCCTAAGCAACAATTAAATCACATTAATAAAAGTAATCTATAGAATATAATAAACTGAAATGAACTACACACAATTAAATAGTCCATTTTGTCAATAAGTATAGCTGATGGTAATCTTGTGAAGCTACCAGGCAAATTGCATAAGTAAATATTACACAAAACAGTGAATGCATATAAGATGAAAACAAGCAAACAACAACAAAAACAATTTCAAAAACTATCTAGTAGATGCAATGTCTAAATGTATTCCAAGGGTGAAAAGGTTAAATAAGGTAGGTGTGAAATGGATGAATAAAGCGATTAAGCATGCAATACAGAGAAAAAGGGCATTATGGAGGCAGCATAAGAGAAGTGGAAATAACCAATTCCATGAGGTCTACAAAGACCAGGCAAAGAGGGCGACTTGGTTGGTGAGAGTAGCTAAAGAGAGGTATGAACAGCAGTTGGCTAATGAAGCCAAAAAGAATCCTAGGGAGTTCTTTTGATATGTAGCCAGCAAAAGAAAGAATGATTATGGAAGGATGACATTGATTGGAGAAGGTATAAAGACAGCTTTTGCAGAATGTGTGGTAAAGATACTTAATGAGCAGTTCATAAAGATCTTTCAATCTTGTGAATGTGTCTTCATGGAGAGATTGAGAGCAGTTGATGAAGGAGAGGAAAGACTGACTGTAAGTGAGCAAGAGGTGTTTGGGGAGTTGAGCAAACTAGATATTAATAAGGTTGTGGGACTTGATAATATATCACCACATATTCTGAAGGAATGTGACAGGGAGTTCACACTGGCCTTGACATATTTTTTTAATACGAGTCTTCCACTGGGTCAAGTTCCTAAGGAGTGGAAGGAGGGCAAGATTGTGCCACTTCATAAAGGAGGTGATAGAACTCAAGCATCGAATTATAGGCCTATCTGTGCGTCAGTTGTTGTGGTTAAGTAGTTGGAGAAGCTTGTGAGAAGTAGGATCTAGAATTGGGTTGACAACAATGATATTATCTCTGATGGACTGCATGGATTTTCTAAAGGGAGGTCATATTTTAGTAATCTACTTATTACAATAAGGTGACTGCTTTCTTGGACAGAGGAGAAGGATACACAGTAATATATTTAGATTTCACAAAGGCTTTTGATAGATTACCGCATGATAAGTTGATAGTCAAACTAGAGCAGATGAGATTCGATATTAGATTGGTGCACTGGAACGGAGACTGGCTATCTGATAGGCATCAATAAGTTGTGTATGGGGAGCAATATCCAGCAAAAGGAAAGTTACTAGTGGTGTCCCTCAGGGATCTGTTTTAGGGCCATTGCTGTTTAACTTGTATATTAATAATATTGATGAAGATTTGGATGGAGATATTCAGTTGTTTGCAGATGATGCAAAGTTGGGATGAGCCATGAAGAGTAGTGAAGATGTTGTGGCATTACAAGAAGACTTGAATAAATTGAGTGATTGGGCACGGGAATAGGGACAAGAGTTCAATGTTGCAAAATGTATGGTTTTAAATTTGGTTGGAGCAGCATCATAGAAATATCTATAAAAAGACAATGCAGAAATAGAGAATTCATGAGTAAGTGAATGGAGGGAGCCAGTAAGAGATAGTTGGGTGAAGCATCTATTAAGCAAACAGTCTCTTCTGCTTAGATGGCAATGAGAATATTATGAAAAGTGACGCAGAGAGTGAAGAAAGATATTTCTACTAAGAAATAAGACAGTGACTGTGTTTTCAGAGAATAATCACAAAAGATTATATGAAGTTATTAATAAGATATACAGAGAGAGGAAGAATGGAGTGAAATCATTAAAAGATAAAAACAAGAATGCAACCAAATAGGAAAAACATCATTATGGCAAGGCATGTAGAACACTTTTGATGATAATAATTATCATTAATAATAACAATTATTATTAATTATTAAGCAGCAAAATAAGAAACTACAAAACACAGAAACAGGAAAGTCAGGAAGTAATGGAAATCGGATAACTGATGTTATTTGGTATAGTGACTATAATAACACATGCTATTGATGAGCGAGTTAGAGGAGTTTACAGGAACAAAAATTAAGAATATAAAGGAAGCAATTCAAAAACAGAAAAGAAAAGTAAACGGATAGTAACTGTAGTAGGTACTAACGACTTAACTAGTGATAAGTTCAGTATGAGAGTGGACATGAAATGGTTGTTGGAAGACGTGAGACTGAAGAGTGAGAAAGTGAAAATGGTCAGTATATTACCTCAACATGATAAAAATGAATTAAGATGGGCAACGATGGTAAATGATTCAAGGCATAGGATGTGTAGGAATGGATGCAAGTTTTTGGATGTGTGGAGTGAGTGTGATGGAAGATTGCATTTGTGAAATTATTTGTGAAGATTTGTGAAAAATTAATCACTGGCATGAGACTTAACACATAGAGTCAGGGAAACTAAATTATAAAGGGAGAAATGGTGAGAATGTGAGTGTAAGAGCGACAATGTTATATAACTGTGTTAATGACGGGAATGGCCTTTATCATGGAAACGTTGATGACGAGAGAATGATTTAGACTTTGTGTTCGTCCGGTTTGGACACATCACACATGGGCAAAGATGTCTACATGTATAAGGCACTAGAGAAGTACAGAGATCTGCAAGTTGTCCAACTGTGTCATGCAGATTCCAGACAAGAGCATACAAAAGAACATGCAAGTAAATTATTATGTCTGTACACAAATGCTAGGAGTATCAGAAACAAAGGGATAGAGTTTCTTGCATTGGTCAATATGTTGGGATCTAAGATTGTAGGAATTAGTGATAGTGAGACGTAGCTATCAGAATCAGACATACTAACTGGTATAGAGTGTAAAGGACACAGTATTTTTAGGAAGGATAGACAGGATAGGAGAGGAGGGGGGGGGGGCTTGCTGCTAATTATATTGGATGACTTGAATCCAGTTAGAGTTGAGACACCTATGATTGTACCACGACTGCTAACAGTATTTCATGTGGCAGTGAGTTTGAGGCCATCTGGTGTGAGGTGGAATCTAACAAGATCAATAACATAGTGGGGTGTTGTTACAGACCTGGTGGATTGGTTGCTAGTGATGAAGAAATGCATCACCAAATAGAAAAGATGAGCATGAAAAGAGTAATCATAATAGGAGAGTATAATTATCCAAATATTGATTGGGCAGCAGTAGAATCTCATTAGAAGAATGAAAATGAATTTATTGAGTGTTGTAGGACAACTTCCTCAAGCAGCATGTGACAGAAGGAACTCTAGGTCAAAGAGTGTTAGATTTGATTATAGTTAAAGGTGTAATATTCTGTCCCCATTTGGTGACAGTGATCATGTGGGACTCACTTGGGAAGTGACTAAGTTTATGAATATTCCATTCAGAAAAGGTTACATGCTGAACTACAAAGCAGGAAATTATGACCAACTGAGGCGTATACTGAGTACAGTGGAATGGGGTCAGCTGATGAATGGGAAGAATATCAACAGTGCAAGGGAAACATCTAAACAATACTTAATGCAATATCAGAATGCATCCTGAGAGTCCGAAGAGTACATAGGGTAGGAGTCAAATGGATGCGTAATCATATTAAGCAAGATATTCGTAAGAAAAGGATGATGTGGAAGGATAAATGTGTGCATAAGGAAGATATCTGTTATGAAAATGTGGTAACCAGTGGTGCACACAAGGATCAGTGGTACACCACTGGTTACCACACACTGGTCCACTGTTATTCAATCTGTACATTAATGATATTGTGAAGGATTTGACAGGTGACAGATAGTTGCTGATGATATGGAGTGCCTCAGGGGTCTGTTTTAGGGCCATTACTGTTTAACTTGTATATTAATGATATAGGTGAAGATTTGGATGCAGATATCCAGCAAAAGAAAGAATAATTATGGAAGGATGACATCGATTGGAGAAAATGGTATAAAGACAGCTGATGTGTGGTGGAGATACTTAATGAGCAGTTCATAAAGATCTTTCAATCTTGTGAATGTGACTTCATGGAGAGATTGAGAGCAGTTGATGATGGAGAGGAGAGACTGACTGTAAGTGAGCAAGAGGTGTTTGGGGAGTTTAGCAAACTAGATATTAATAAGGTTATGGGACTTGATAATATATCACCACGTATTCTGAAGGAATGTGACAGGGAGTTCACACTGGCCTTGACATATTTTTTTAATATGAGTCTTGCACTGGGTCAAGTTCCTAAGGAGTGGAAGAAGGGCAAGATTGTCCCACTTCATAAAGGAGGTGATAGAGCTCAAGCATCATTATAGGCCTATCTGTGTGTCAGTTGTTGTGGTTAAGTAGTTGGAGAAGCTTGTGAGAAGTAGGATCCAGCATTGGGTTGACAATAATGCTATTATCTTTGATGGTCTGCATGGATTTGCTAAAGGGAGGTCATGTTTTAGTAATCTACTTATTACAATAAGGTAACTGCTTCCTTGGACAGAGGAGAAGGATACACAGTAATATTATTATTATTAAACAAGACCTCATGGAGTCAAAGACTCATCTAGGAGGTCCTTTTATCTCACACACACATCTCATCATATCGTGTCTTAAATACATTCAAACTCCTTGCAGAACACTACACTCTCAGGCAAGGTATTCCAATCACTCACAAATCTGCACGAAAAAAACCTGCCTCTCACTGCCTTACTCACACCTTCTTTATACAGTTTCCAGGGATGACCTCTGGTTCTCCCCTGATCTCCCACTATTCTAAGTAGAACTTCTCCACCAATGATCCTATAACAACCCCTTACCAACTTGTAGGTCTCTATCATATCTCCCCTCTTCGTTCTCTCCACGAGACTCTGCAAATTACATCTTTTCAATCTTTCCTCATACTCAACATTCCAAAGAGCAGAAACTACCTTAGTCAGTCGCCTTTGGACACTTTCCAACATCTCTTCATCGTTCTGAAAACCTAGTGACCAAATCTGGGCACAATAGTCCATGTGTGGCCTAATCAAAGCCTTATACAATGGAACAAGTATCTCCCTACTTCTACACGTCAGTGTCCTCTGCATCATTCCCAGAAGCCTTTGTGTTGTCTTCACAATTTTAGTGATGTGTCCCCTAAATTTTAGATCCTTATCCGTTATCACCTCCAGATCTCTTATTTCCTCTACTTCCAACAATATATTCTAACCAAGCATAAATTCTGCATCCCATCTTTGTTTTCCAAATTTTAAAACCTTACATTTTGCAACATTGAAATTGCATCCCCATTTGCTTGCCCAACCACTCAATTTATTCAAGTCTTCTTGCAAGGCCACAACATCTTCACTACTCTTTATGGTTTCTCCCAACTTTGCATCATCTGCAAACAACTGAATATCTCCATTCAAATCTTCGCCGATATCATTAATATACAAGTTAAATAGTAATGGCCCTAAAACAGACCCCTGAGGCACTCCACTAGTGACTTTCCTTTTCCTGGATATCGTACCCCCATACACAATTGGTTGATACCTATCAGATAACCAGTCTCCAATCCAATGCAGTAATCTAATATCCAGCCCCATCTGCTCTAGTTTGACTGTCAACTTATCTCGAGGTACTCTATCAAAAGCTTTTGCGAAATCCAAACACTTGGACAGAGGAGAAGGATACTGTATATCCTTCTCCTCTGTCCAAGGAAGCAGTCACTTTATTGTAATAAGTAAGTAGATTACTAAAACATGACCTCCCTTTAGCAAATCCATGCTGTCCATCAAAGATTATACCATTGTTGTCAACCCAACTCTGGATCATAGTTCTTACAAGCTTCTCCAACAACTTAACCACAACACCTGACACACAGATAGGCCTATAGTTTGATCACCTCCTTTATGAAGTGGCACAATCTTGCCCTCCTTCCACTCTTTAGGAACTTGACCAAGTGCAAGACTCCTACTAAAAAGATATGTCAAGGCAGGTGTCAACTCTCTGTCACACTCCTTCAGAATACACGGTGATATATTATCAAGTCCCACAGCCTTATTTACATCTAGTTTACTCAACTCTCCAAACACCTCTTGCTCACTTACAGTCAGTCTCTCCTCCCCATCATCAACTGCTCTTAATCTCTCCATGAAGTCACATTCACAAGATTGAAAGATCTTTATGAACTGCTCATTAAGTATCTAAACCACAGATTCTGCAACAGCTGTCTTTATACCATTTCCTCCAATCAATGTCATCCTTCCATAATCACTCTTTCTTTTGCTGGCTACATATCGAAAGAACTCCCTAGGATTCTTTTTGGCTTCATTAGCTAACTGCTGCTCATACCTCTCTTTAGCTTCTCTCACCAACCAAGTCACCCTCCTTGCCTAGTCTTTGTAGACCTGGTGAAATTGGTTACTTCCACTTCTCTTATGCTGTCTCCACAATGCCCTTTTTTTCTGTATTGCATGCTTAATCTCTTTATTCATCCATCTCACACCTACCTTATTTAACCTTCTCACCCATGGTATACATTTAGTCATTGCATCTACTAAATAGTTTTTGAAAATCCCCCAAGCTGCATTGATCTCTTTTCCAGCTAACTCCTCATTCAATGCTACATCTGCAAGCTGTCTCCTGAGCTCTTCATAATCATCCCCCTTTTAGTTCCACATATACCCTTTTTTTCACAGGGGTCCTTGCACTGGTGGCAACCACCCAGGTAATCACCTCATGGTCACTTTCACGATTTGGTGGATGATTTGACACCTCATTTATCCTTGCACTCCGCCTCATTTCACCACAATCATACCTAGGCAACACACTGACTACCCTTCCTGTCACACTATTCTCTTTTATCCAAGCAATCTCTTGACATTCATTGTGACATGGTCTTTGTTCTCTCTCAAATCATTTGTACCAATTAATACAATTAACTCTTTTTCTCATTCCTGCCTCATATTCAATGCCTCAATCACTCTACTCATTTTACCACCTGGAAAACATGCCTTGTGCATTTTATCCTCTAGCACACCTTTAATAATGGAGTTGCCATACAATGCCACTCGCTCATCTTTCGTTAACTCTTTCATGCCATCATGATTTATTTTAATAGTTTTGACCTGAATTCTCTTAATTTCATTCCGCATCCATTTCATTTCTTGCTTCATCCAATCCAATTCACCTTCCGAACCTCGCAACACATTCTCTCTATCATTAAATCTTTCTAACTCTCGACCCCCTCATCTCACTTTCCCTCTCATTCATCCTTCTTTGTTTCTGTACTTTCGGTCTAACATACGTCCAACTTTCGCTATTATTCTTCTCACTTTTACTGTCATTCATCTCTCTTTGTTTCAGTACTTTCGGTCCAACATGCATCGAACTTTTGCCATCATTCATTCTTTTTTCGCTATCATTTATTCTTGCGATTTCTGTATCATGCCATTTCTACATTCATTCGTTCTCTCAATTTCATTTCTTTCCACCTCACTTTCGTCCCTTTAAACATCCATTACGGTTGTCAAATCGCTCTTTTTCTTTTTTCCTGAATTTTTAACATTTTTTCGCCTCTTTTTCTCACCATCCTCTTTCATACGTGCACTCGCGACACAATCGGTACTAGCACTTTCTGTCATCAATTTCATATTCACATTCATTAGTTCCTCGTTCAGGTCACACTTCGCACGCACACACCCTTCTTCCATCTGCACTAAACATCCAAAAATCATTTATGTAATCGAAGGAATACATACAAGAGACCTCACACTTAGCGAAACAACTGAAATCTAAAATCATTGAATGACAATGCCGCCGCCATTTTTTTTTCTCTCTTCAGGTTACTAGGTCTGATAATAACGATTTCGTAATTTAGTTTAGGCAAGGAAAAAAAAACCCACACTAATAATACTGGTAGCATACAACGTTTACAGCCGCTCTTACTCAAATAATTACATATATATACTTAATTATTCCTAGTAAAACTTATCTGAAACAGGAGCTCTTCAAATCGCGTCCGCAGCACTTGGCCCACTAGCGGATTTCGCAAAAGCTTTTGATAGAGTACCTCATGATAAGTTGACAGTCAAACTAGAGCAGATAGGGTTGGATATTAGATTATTACTGCATTGGATTGGAGACTGGCTATCTGATAGGTATCAACAAGTTGTGTATGGAGGAGCAATATCCAGGAAAAGGAAAATTACTAGTCGAGTGCCTCAGGGGTCTGTTTTTTAGGGCCATTACTGTTTATCTTGTATATTAATGATATAGGTGAAGATTTGGATGCAGATATTCAGTTGTTTGCAGATGATGCAAAGTTGTGACGAACCCTGAAGAGTAGTGAAGATGTTGTGGCCTTGCAAGAAGACTTAAATAAATTGAGTGATTGGGCATGGAAATGGGGATGTGATTCAATGTTGCAAAATGTAAGGTTTTAAAATTTGGAAAACAAACATGGGATGCAGAATTTATGCTTGGTGAGAATATATTGTTGTGGAAGTAGAGGAAATAAGAGATCTGGGAGTGATAACAGATAAGGGTCTAAAATTTAGGGGACACAATGCCAAAATTGTGAAGACAACAGAAAGACTTCTGGGAATGATGCGGAGGACACTGACGTGTAGAAGTAGGGAGATACTTGTTCCATTGTATAAGGCTTTGATTAGGCCACACATGGATTATTGTTCCCAGATTTGGTCACCTGGTTTTCAGAAGGATGAAAAGATGTTGGAAAGAGTCCAAAGGTAACTGACTGAGGTATGTTGAGTATGAGGAAAGATTGAGATGATGCAATTTGCAGAATCTGGTGGAGAGGAGAGATATGATAGAGACCTACAAGTTGGTAAGGGGTTATTATAAGATCAATGGTGGAGAAGTTCTACAGAGAATAGTGGCAGATCAGGGGAGAACCAGAAGTCATCCCTGGAAACTGTATAAAGAGGGTGTGAGTAGGGGAGTGAGAGGTAGGTTTTTTTCGTGCAGAGTTGTGAATGATTGCAATGCCTTGCCTGAGAGTGTGGTGTCTGCAAGGAGTTTGAGTGTGTTTAAGACACGGTATGATGAGATGTGTGTGTGATAAAACAACCTCCCAGATGAGTCTGACTCCATGAGGTCTTGGGGTAATAATAATAAGATACAGGCCAGAAGAGTGACTAGTATGGTAAGGAAGACAAAACTGGAATATGAGAGGAGATTAGCCCTAAGATCCAAAGAAAATCCTAGGGAATATTTTTAGATATGTGGCCAGTAGGGGGAGAAATGACTGTGGAAGAATAATATTGTGGGATAAAAATGGGAATAGAGTGACTGAAGCGGAGGACATAGAATTGTTTAATGAATACTTTATTGGAGTATTTCATCCTGGAGGAGTCAGTTTTAATGCTAGAGGGATAGGGCAGGTAAGAGGTTTAGAGGTACAGGAGGAGAGTGTGTTTCAAATACTGAGTACTCTGGATGTCAGTAAAGTTGTAGGACTGGATGATATTTCACCACGAGTTTTGAGATAATGTGCTAGGGAACTGACAGTGCCTTTGAACTGGCTTTTAAATGAAAGTCTGGCTGTGGAAAAGGTAGGTAAGATAGGAAAAGGTAGGTAGCACTATCTTACCTTCCTCCCATGTAATGGAAGGAAGGTAAGATAGTACCATTGCATAAGGGCAGTAGCAGACTGGAAGTGTCTAATTATAGGCCAGTTTGTGTTTGATCAGTAGTTAGTAAGATCTTGGAGAAAGTAGTGAAGGACTGTATATAGCATTCGGCAGATGAGGGTAATGTTATCTGTGAGAGTCAACATGGATTTGTGAAGGGGCGCTCTTGTTTTAGCAATATGCTAGCCTTTTATAATTAAGTTACAAGAGCAGTAGATGAGGGAAAGGCATATACTGCCATTTTCTTAGACTTTGGCAGGGGTTGCAGCACATGAGTCTGGATGTCAGATTGGTCAACTTGATTCAGCATTGGCTGTCCAATAGGTATCAGAGAGTTGTGTATGGTGGGGCAGTTTCAAGGAAGCAGAGGGTTACAAGTTGGATCCCACAGGGCTCAGTACTGGGACCTATATTGTTTAATCTTTATATCAATGACATTGCCAGTGGATTGCAAGGGGATATTCGGTAGTTTGCGAATGATGCGAAGCTGGGAAGGGTTATTAATAGTAATAATGCAGATGTGGTAGCCCTGCAAGAGGATTTGAATAATCTAGATAGATGGGCAAATGAATGGGGGTTTTGGTTTAATGCAGCAAAATGTAAGGTCTTGAGGTTTGGGAAACATCGATGGGATGCTGCATACTCTATGGGAGGAGTTATACTGGAGGAAGTAGGGGAGACAAGAGATCTGGGGTTGATGATTGATAGAAACCTGAAGTTTAGGGGACATATTGCAAAGGTGGTGAAGGTAACACAGAGGATTGCTGCTATTATGAGAAGGACACTGACCTGCAGAGATAAGAGGGTTATCATTCCATTGTATAAGTCTCTTCTCTTCAACCAAATTCAATACCTGAAAGTTCCATAACAATATTCACTATATATTTCTTAGCTTTAACACATTTACGAATTTTAACACTTTCCTTTGATTTTTACTGTTGCTTTGCATTTGAGCTGGGGTGAAAGACTTCCACACATCTAGTTTTTAGTGTTTGCTGGTGCAGCATATGGTTTTGCTCGAGTCTAAATAGCCTAGTTTCTGTGGGAAGGGGAGATGTGATTCATTAGTTAGTGCCATTTTTATCCCAGCTGTCTCTAACTGCACTATTTGTTGAGAAATATAATACATAGACTGCAAATGTCTGTACCTTATTCAGTGATACAATAAAACAACCTACTTTTACTCGTGTCTGCAGTCATTATTGGCTACTGGGGAAGAAGCATGGTTTGCCACGGGAAGCGAGTCACTATCGCCCTGAGGTGAACTAGATTAAACTTTTTTTCCTGTGTATGGTATACGCAAAATTTTTCAATTTCTTTTTTTGCAAAGTAAAATCAGGAGTGCAAGTTACACGTGAAGGCGAGTTATATTCCAGTAAATATGGCGAGTTATATTCCAGTAAATATGGCAAGTTATTTTTAAAGCTATGTGAAACGTATTATAAATATTCAGGACTATGAAGTGTTATCTGCACATGATTAGATTGCATGTGTACCCTTCTCTTTCATTTGTGTGTAGGTCGGCTTATAATTGTACAAATTTTTGGTTTCCTTAAACTTGGTTAGTATATGCAGAGAGTGATTACGATGAGATCGAGTCCAAATTATAATTTTTGTCAGTGTTTATATATCTCTGTCCACATTTTTACACCCCATAATACAATTTTCATTAAAGTTAAGAGCTGTATGAATAAAGGAATTATTTAATTGCTTTCTTATATATTTATTTACTTGCTTCCTGCTTTTTACAGATTGAGCAGAATGTCACCACCACCAGCAAAGAAACATAGACATTCAAATGAAAAGGATATTAGACAATTTAAAGAATACTGGACTGAAATATGAGGCATGATTAAGAAAGATAATAAAGCATTATGCATTTTATGTTACAAATCAGTTGTTTGTAAGACTTCTGTAAGGAGACATTTTCAAACTGTTCAGAAGTAGTAAAGTAACAAAAGTGATTTGAAAGCGATTTTTAATCGGTGAATAGTCCGTTTTTCCCCCCGTTTTTCTACGTTTTTGAGCGCTAAATTGTTTCTCTGAATACGAGTGTACTTCAGTGGTTGGTTTTTGGAAGTTAGTTGCTGTCGCGATATAATATATTTTGGTACTGTCAGAATTGAATGCGTAACGGTGGAAGACAAAACGAAGCTAAGTTACTGTATTTAGTTATATTTCATTTTATTTAATTATGTTTAGTACTTAAATGTTCTGATGTTTGTACTTTTTTTCCCTCTTATTTATTAATTGAATAATTATTAAAGCTTACGCTACTCGGCAGTAAGGAATGATGGTGGATTCAGCAGCAGTCGCAAGTTGCGTAACGCCAAGTCCTCCGCCATTTAAGAACTCAATTATTAGCAATATTATAAGGGACTTTGTGGCATGCAGTACTTGCGGCATGTATGTGATTCGGGAATTACATGTGTGGCTTGTTAAAGAGAGTGGAGAGCGTATGTGTGCAAAATGCAGTTGGAGGAAATAAGTACATTAGATATATCGATATCCGACTTTGTTGCTCCAGGAACGGGGAATGAATGTAGGAAGACAAGTAGTGTGATAGGAGAGAATGAAAAAAAGATATATATGAATGAGAAAATAATAGTTGATAGTGTGAGTGACTGTGAAAGTTTAGGAGATGGTTTTGTTTGGGAGAGTGAATTTAGATTAAGAGTGACTGACCTGCAGAGGGAGATAGATGAGTTGAAAGAGGTGGTGGAATGTCTTGTGAATGAGAGCAGAAGTAGGAAAGATAAGATTAGGAGAATGAAAGAGATAAATGCAAGGCGAATCAGAATAGGAGAGAGAGAGAATTTAGGGAGTATGAGTGAGAGGTATGGGAGTGCTAGAAGAGGAGAGAATGGAAACAGTAGAAGAGAGGGAATGAGAGAGAGGTATGGGAATGCTAGCAGACGAGAGGATGGAAACAGTATGAGAGACGGAATGAGAGAGAGATATGGAAGTGCTAGAAGAGGAGAGAATGGAAACGGTAGGAGAGATGGAATGAGAGAGAGGTATGGGAATGCTAGAAGACGAGAGGATGGAAACACTAGTAGGAGAGACAGAATGAGAGAGGGATATGGAAGTGCTAGAAGTGGAGAAAATGGAAACAGTAGGAGAGAGGGAATGAGAGAGATGTATGGGAGTGCTAGAAGAGGAGAGAATGGAAACAGTAGAAGAGAGAGGTATGGGAATGAAAGAAGAGGAGAGAATGGAAACAATAGGAGCGAGGGAATGGCAAGAGGTATAATGTATGGTGACTCAATGATCCGTGGTGTTCAAGATAGGATGCGTGAGGAGTGTTTGCCAGGAGGAACAATAGAAAGGGTGGCTATGGCAATTAAGAGAGGTGAAAGGGTGGATGAGATGATTGTGATGGTAGGAACGAATGACTTGAGTGGTAATGTAAGTCGGGCAGCGAGAGATATGAGATTTTTGCTTGAGACTGTATGGAAGAAGACAGAGAGAGGAAAAATAGTGTGCGTGTTGCCTAGGTATCATAATGATGAGCTGAGCAGAAGAGCGGCGATATTGAATGGCATAATAGCGAGAATGTGTGACAAGAGAGGACTGGTATATGTGGATGCTTAGAGTGCATTTAAGGAAAGAGGAATTGTATGCGAGAGACCGTTTACATTTGAATGAGGAAGTACGTAGGCATCTGGAGAGATTGCTGTTCTGAATGAGTCAGTGGTCCCAGGGAGGATGATAGCAGGGGTGGCCTCTTGTGGGAATGGATAGTTGGGAGAAGGGAGACGATGTCAGGTAACACTGAGCCCAGTGGAGTTTAGAAGGGATAATGCTGGGTATAGAAACAATGGCATTTATATGCTTTATACTAATGCCAGGAGTATCCGGAATAAGGGAGAGGAATTGGTAGCGTAGATAGCATCAGCCTGGCCAAAAATTATTGCGATCACTGAGACATGGTTGACAGAAGGGGATATAACAACAGGAATAGAAGTCGCTGGGTATAGCATTTTTCGTCAGGATAGGAGGGGAAAGCGTGGTGGTGGGGTACTACTTATGATAAGTGATAAGCTATGTCCTCTAAGAGTGGAGAATTTGGAAGTGAGACAAATGATTTTGTGAGCGTATGGTGTGAGGTAGAGGTAGGCAAGACAGGATATTTAGTGGGGTGTTGCCACAGACCCAGGAGCACAGAGGATGGGGACCAGGAGATGTTTAGACAGCTAAGTTTGGCAAGTGCAAGAAGAATGATTGTTATGGGAGATTTTAACTTCAGTAGTATAAATTGGAGAGAGGAAGATGCATGTAGCTATAGGGGAATGGAATTTCTAGAATTCTTGAGGGACAAATGTCTTAGGCAACATGTAACAGAGGGAACAAGAGGTTCAAGAGTTTTAGATTTGGTTATAGCATCAGAAGAGTTGATAATAACTGAGATGACATCTCTCCCACCAGTTGGAGAGAGTGACCATATGGTGTTGACTTGGAAAATGAATAGACATGCAGGAGTATCAAAGAGACGGGAACTTATGTGGAATTATAAGGCAGGTGATTATAATAGTCTTAGACGTAAACTTCGGGAAGTTTCATGGAGGGAGGAATTGGAAGGCCGGGATATCACTAGTGCGTGGGAAATTGTGAAAGAATATTTGTTATCAGCAATGGTAAGTTGTATATTACTAGTGAAGAAGAGGACACAATTTGGAGTAAAGTGGATGACAAACAATATTAAACAGGAATTGCATGCCAAAAAGAGGCTATGGAAGAGATATAAGGAGGCAGGTGAAGAGAAGATGCATGAGGAATATAAGACACAGGCTAGAAGAGTGACTAGTGTGGTAAGGAAAGCGAAACTGGAATATGAGAGGAGATTGGCCCTAAGATCCAAAGAAAATCCTAGGGAATGTTTTAGCTATGTGGCCAGTAGGAGGACTAATGACTGCGGAAGAATGATATTGTGGGATAAAAATGGGAATAGAGTGACTGATGCAGAGGACATAGTGGAATTGTTCAATGAACACTTTATTGGAGTATTTCTTCCTAGAGGAGTCAGTTTTAATGCTAGAGGGATAAGGCTGGTTCGAGGTTTAGAGGTACAGGAGGAGAGAGTGTTTCAGATACTGAGTACTCTGGATGTCAGTAAAGCTTTGGGACTGGATGGTATTTCACCATGAGTTTTGAGAGAATGTGCCAGGGAACTGACAGTGCCTTTAACCTGGCTTTTCAATGAAAGTCTGGCTTTGGTAAATGTGCCCAGGGAATGGAAGGAAGGTGAGATAGTGCCATTGCATAAGGGTGGTAACAGACTGGAAGTGTCTAATTATAAGCCAGTCTGTGTGTCATCAGTAGTTGTTAAGATCTTGGAGAAAGTAGTGAGGGACCGTATACAACATTGGGCAGATGAGGGTAATGTTATCTGTGAGAGTCAACATGGATTTGTGAAAGGGGTGCTCTTGTTTTAGCAATATGCTAGCATTTTATAATAAAGTTACAAGAACATTAGATGATGGAAAGGCATATACTGCAATTTTCTTAGACTTGGCGAAGGCATTTGACAGGGTGCCACATAATAAGCTGAAATTTAAGTTGCAACACATGGGTCTGGATGTCAGATTGAGCAACTGGATTCAGGATTGGCTGTCTGATAGGTATCAGAGAGTTGTGTATGGTGGAGCTGTTTCCAGGAGGCAGAGGGTTACAAGTGGGGTCCCACAGAGCTCAGTACTAGGACCTATATTGTTTAACCTTTATATCAATGACATAGCCAGTGGATTGCAGGGGGATGTTCAGTTGTTTGCGGATGATGCGAAGCTGGGAAGGATTGTTAGTAATAGTGCAGATGTGGTAGCTCTGCAGGAGGATTTAAATAAGCTAGATAGATGGGCAAATGAATGGGGATGTCGGTTTAATGCAGCAAAATGTAAGGTCTTGAGGTTTGGGAAACATCGATGGGATGCTGCATACTCTATGGGAGGAGTTATACTGGAGGAAGTAGGGGAGACAAGAGATCTGGGGTTGATGATTGATAGAAACCTGAAGTTTAGGGGACATATTGCAAAGGTGGTGAAGGTAACACAGAGGATTGCTGCTATTATGAGAAGGACACTGACCTGCAGAGATAAGAGGGTTATCATTCCATTGTATAAGTCTCTGATCAGACCACACTTGGACTATTGTTCTCAGATTTGGTCCCCAGGATTTGAAGGAGATAAATTAACCGTGGAAAGGATACAAAGACAGATTACAAAGATGGTTTCAGGACTGTACAAGGATAGTTATGAGGATCGGCTGAGAGAATGTGGACTGCAGAGTTTGGTGGATAGAAGAAGGAGAGGTGATATGATTGAGAATTTTAAACTGTTGAGAGGTGGTTATAGGGTTGACACTGGGGAGTTCTTTCGCTTGGTTGAACAGCAGGAAGGAGTGATGACAAGAGGCCATCCCTGGAAGTTACGAAAGGAAACTGTGAGCAAGAGGGTAAGGAGTGGTTTCTTTGTGTGGAGGGTGGTTGAGCCGTGGAATGCATTGCCTGATGTAGTGGTGGGAGCAAGAACGGTCAGTGAGTTTAAAGAGTGGTATGATAGACTTTGTGTTTCTCGGGGGGGGGTCCTCCCCTCGATGAGTCTTGACAGACTTTGTCTTAGGAAGGACCTCCCTCGACGAGTATTGTGACTCCTTGGAGGCCTGAATAATAATAATAATAATAATAATAATAATAATAAAGTGAGCAAGAACAAAGAGAATTAATTTCTCGTGAACTGAATAACACACAAAAAAAATAGTCCGATATTTGATGAAATTTATTTCAGGTAGGCCTAGTTCCAACTTAGTTGTTGCTAGTTTTGAGATTTCAAAAGTTATTACCCAACGTGGAAAACCACTCAGTGATGCGGAGTATATTAGGGAAGCATGGCTAGAATGTGCTCCATTCCTTTTTGACAATCTTTCAGAAAAGGTAAAAATTATTCGCCGCATTAAAGAATTGTCTGTGTAGAAAAACAATTAAGAATAGAATGCTTAAGTTGGAAAGGAATACAGCAGAGCAATTAACAAAAGATTTGGCTTCATGGAAGTTCTTTTCTATTTGTGTTGATGGGAGCACAGACATTACATCATCAGCTAGGCTGGCAATCTTTGCTCGATTTTGTAGGGATGATGAAGCATGCAAAGAGATGATTAACCTTGTAACACTACTTGAGCGTAAGTGGGGTTGAAATATGTAAAGCAGTTAGGAACGAATTATCTATTCGGCAAATTGATATTTCAAAAGTGGTATCCATCATAACAGATGGTGCACCCAGCATGACTGGTAAGAAAGCAGAATTTGTAAATCTTGTTGGTCATCCACTAATAATTTTTCATTACATCCTACATGAGGAGAATTATGTGCAAATGCTGGCCTAAAGGAACTTCAAGAAGTGATGCAAACAGTAACAAGGTTGTTAATTACATTTCTGCCCTTGCTTTGAATATAATACAATTTCAGAATCTATTGAATGAAGTGGATTCGGTGTACAAAGGACTAATAATGTACAATATTCGTTGGCTTAGTTGAGGTCGTGTTCAGAAACGATTTGTTGAATGCCCGAGATAAATCTCTTTTTGACTAATTAACAAATGTCTTATAAAGAAATGTATGACATCATGTGGGTTTGTAAACTCATGTTTATTACAGATTTTTGCGAACATTTAAATGACTTGAACCTCAAACTACAGGACACGAAAACATCTTCAAATAAACTTGCAGATGTTTTCATGGATAAATATCGATGATTTTGAAATGCAGTTCATTGATTTTCAAAATAGCTCAATTTGGAGGCAGAAATTTGTTGACCTCAGAGTTGACTTGGAAAATATTGAAAAGGAGTGATTAGAGACGGGAGTAACAGAGAGAAGTGCAGAAAAAGAAGTACTAAGAACTTGGAATGTTATTCCCAAAACTTTTGTATGTTTAAAAACCCTTGCAACAGCATTATTATCCATTTTTGGATCTACATATTCTTGTGAATCATTGTTCTTAGTGATGAACTTTGTTAACTCTAGTAACAGGAGTAGTATTACAGATGAAACTAGTAGCACATGCATATCTCTAAAGGTTACAGAATATAAACATGATATAAATTAATTGTCATTAATGATGCAGCAGCAGCAAAAGTCTCATTGATACTAAATAAATAAAATGTCCACTATTTTTATTTAGTTTTGATTTGATGTTTTTTGCTAAAAATGATAAAGAGCAACTTCTGTTTAATATATTATGTAGGTAAAATAACAATTTATTTTTTTTTGTAATTTTTATGTATTACTCGTAAGGATTAAGAAACAATACAATTATATCTTTAATTTTATTTTCTTTTATTGTGCTTTAGTCAAGTAAAACGATTATGAGATTGTGCACTGCAATTTATTTATTTATTTATCATATGGCTTGTACACATGGTTAAAAGACAGTAAGATATAATACACATGAACGTGTGGACAGACTTATGTGTTCGTCGAACATGTTGTTTATTATTTTAACGGTATAATAGAACACAGAAACTAAGTAAATAATTGATTTATTAACTTGATGATGATATTTCGCTGGTATTATAACCAGCATCTTCAGAGCACAAAAACACTGTTTGTCACAATACGCGAGACTAAAACAACATGGTGTACATTAACAAAAAAAAAAAAAAAAAAAAAAACGCTATCATATATTGCTAGAGTCCTAGAAAAGTGCTAGTTTTTCCTTAATATGACTGTCTCCCAGATCTTCGGTAAGTTAATACAGCCATATTTGTTGAGATTTGGAGTGTGTTTTAGGGCTTCTGTCGCCTCTAAGAACAATCTCTCTGATTTATATGGGTTTCTGTGTAGTACTTTTGTGTTTTTCCAGTTGATCCTGTGTGCAGGGGTATCCAGAGCATGGTCTGCTAGACCCGACTTCCCATAATGATATTTCCGGACGTATCGTTTATGTTCGCTGATGCGGATATTCACAGTTCTTCCTGTTTGACCGTAGTAGGCTTGATTGCATGAGCAGGGTACTTGATAGACTCCTGGATGTGACAAAGGAGGAATGCTGTCCTTGGGTGAGCGGATGAGGGTGGCTAATTTGCTACATGGTCTGAATGTAGTGCGTAGTTTATGTTTAATGAGAATTCTTGAGATCTTTTTGGATGTGCCTTTAATGTAAGGGATGGTGACTGTTTTGTTGTAGTTCTCTGTGGTGGATGGTGGGAGGGGTTTCTTAGGAGTGTTTAGTATTTTGTTTATTTTTTGTGGATTGTAGCCGTTGGCTAAGAAGGTGTGGCGTAAGTGAGTCAGTTCAGCAGTAAGAGCCTTGTCATTTGAACAGATTGCTCTCGCTCTATGGGTTAGCATTTTTAATATGCCATATTGTTGAGAAGGATGATGGTGTGATTGTTTGTGTAAGTATCTGCCTGTATGTGTAGGTTTTCTGAAAACTGAAAATGATAAGGAACCATCTGGGAGACGTGTGATGAGTGTATCCAGGAAGGGCAGACAGTTGTTGGCTTCCGGTTCCATAGTAAAGTGGATTTTTGGGTGTTGGCTATTTAAATGTGCTAAGAATGTTTTCAATGTCTCAGGGCCATGTGGCCAAATGGCAAGCACATCATCAACATAGCGTAGCCAAAGTGTTGGTTTGAGAGTGGCTGTATTGATTGCTTGTTTTTCCAGGTGTTCTATGTAAAAGTTGGCTAGGGGGGGAGCCCATGGCTGTCTCATCAATTTGTTTGTATATTTTCCCTTTCCATGTGAAATATCCTGCATGTATTGTGAATTTGAATAGTTCAAATATATCAGGGGGGAAGTGTGACTTCAGTAGATTGAGGGTTTCTATTAGTGGTACATTTGTGAATAGTGAAGTGATGTCAAAGCTTACTATTAAGTCTGAGCTTTTTAGGGCAAGGTGTTGTAAGATGCTTTTTAGGTGTGCTGAATTTTTGATAAAGGAGGGAGAATTGTTAGTGAGAGTGGCTAGTAGCTTTGCTAAATGTCTAGCCAGTTTGTATGTGGGACTATTTATACTGTCCACAATTGGGCGTAGGGGTGTTCCTGGTTTGTGAATTTTTGGTGATCCATAGATCCTCGGTGTTCTAACATGGAAGGGTTTGAGTTTGTTAACTGTGTCTTTGGGCCAGGAAGTGACTTTTTTTAATAATTTTCGTGCCTTATTCTTTTGTGTGTTGGTGGGATTGCGATCTATAATTTTGTATGTTGACTGATCTTGTAATTGTGTGTGCATTTTGTTTTCATATTCAGTTGTGTCCATCACCACGGTTGCATTTCCTTTGTCTGCTTTTGTTATGGTAATCTGGCTGTTGTTGTGTAGCTCTTTTATAGCAATGAATTCCTTATGTGGGATATTACTTTTTGGAGGCTTGGACTTGATTAGGATGTTGGCCACATCTAAACGTATGTTGTTAGCTATTGTTGGAGGCAGGTCGTAAATTCCTCGTTCGATGGACGCCATTATTTCGGTTTTGGAACTTGCTTGGGAGTTATGGCAAAGTTGTGCCCTCGACTTAAAGCAGTTGTGGCTTCTTTGCTTAAGGTGAGTGACGATAGATTCACAACGACGAGGTCTTGTTGTAATTGCGGTCGTTGTATGGTGTTCCGTTGTTGTAGATTTTCGAACTTCTTTTGGTGCCGGTTTTTGACTCTGTCGAATTCTTTTTTTGCCGTTGCGTCGGTGATGTTCTCTAAGATCTGCCAAAGTTCCGTATTTAGAATATTATGCAGTGATTCTCGTAATGCGCTGATGGTTGTATTTGCTTGTGCTAATTCCCGGCGAGTGGTGTTAATTTGTTCGCGTAAAAGCGCTACACTCGCTCGTTTATAGATGCGTTGGGCTTGGGCCGAGTGGAACTTGTTTTTGATTTTAAAACAGTTCGGTATTAATTTGGTGTCTCAGACCATGTAGCAAATTAGCCACCCTCATCCGCTCACCCAAGGACAGCATTCCTCCTTTATCACATCCAGGAGTCTATCAAGTACCCTGCTCATGCAATCAAGCCTACTACGGTCAAACAGGAAGAACTGTGAATATCCGCATCAGCGAACATAAACGATACGTCCGGAAATATCATTATGGGAAGTCGGGTCTAGCAGACCATGCTCTGGATACCCCTGCACACAGGATCAACTGGAAAAACACAAAAGTACTACACAGAAACCCATATAAATCAGAGAGATTGTTCTTAGAGGCGACAGAAGCCCTAAAACACACTCCAAATCTCAACAAATATGGCTGTATTAACTTACCGAAGATCTGGGAGACAGTCATATTAAGGAAAAACTAGCACTTTTCTAGGACTCTAGCAATATATGATAGCTGGTTTTTTTTTGAAGTGGAGCTGAAGTGGACACTGGTGTTTCTATGTTCTATTATACCGTTAAAATAATAAACAACATAATACACATGAGTATAGATAAGATACACATATATAATAAAAAAAATAATAAATAAATAAAAAGTCTACATTCAAGCAAATAAAAATATGAAATTTATGACAAGCATCAGACAGTTTTTGATCCAGTGGATCGCCTCTGGGGATATGTCAAAGATATCCTTAAAGTCACCTGGATATGCTGTCCGCTCGCATTCCTGTACTATATGGTAAATGATTTGGGTCTCGGCTCCACGGGGACAGTGGGGATTTGGTATCTTACCCCACTTTGAAAGTATGTTTCCACATACGCCATGGCCTGTACGAATCCTGTTAGCTGGTGTCCATATATTCCTGGGCAGGTCAAATCCAGAAGGTTTTTGGAAAATGTTTATGTGATTGCGAACTTCAGGTGATACTGCTTGGGACCATAGTACATCCCACCTACTCATCATACTGTCATTCTGGCTAAGAAGATTACGGGCGGTTTTTATGGTAGTCTTCTGGATTTTAGTCTATTAGATAAAGCATCTGGAATAAATTCATGTATTGGGAGATTTTGGTTATTTAAAATTCTTTTATATTCACGAAACAAGGCTTCCTGTCATCGCAGTTCCATGGGAGCAATATGGCTCAAAGTGAGGAGCCATTGTAAGGGTGTACTCCTAATGCAACCTGTTATAAAATGCAGAGTGGTGTTAAGTTGAGTATCTAGTTTATTGACATGGTAACTATTGAGCCAGACAGGAGCACCATACTCTGCTGCACTGTAAACTAGATCCATTGCAGTGCACTGCAGAGTTGTGGCACTTGAGCCCCATATAGTACCACAAAGCTTCTGAACTATATTATTTCTGGTGCGAACTTTAGCAGCAATATTAATCATATGTTTATATGTCAGAGTTCTATCCAGAGTTATTCCCAGATATTTAGATGTCGGGTTAAACGAAATTAATGTTCCATCAGCATATATCTCTGGTTTTTGATTTACAAGACCATTGTTTAGGTGAAAGCAAGAACATTCAGTTTCACCAGAATTTGGTGTTAATCTCTATTTTTTATAGAACTGCCATAAAGCTGACACGTCATTTGTCAATATTTCTTTAGTTCTTTTGATAGACTTGTCGCTGATCGCCAAAGCTAGATCATCTGCATAAGCAAACTTCCTGCTGCAGGAATATCTGTGATGTAAAGGCTAAAAAGCAGTGGTGCAAGCACTGAGCCCTGTGGTAATCCATTCTTAAGCACTCTCTGTTTACTGATGCTTCCTCCGGTGACTACCCTGAAATACTGATCACACAGTAAGTTGTTTAGGAGATGACCCAATATTTTACATGGGATGACCTTAAGAAATTTATATACGAGTCCCTCCCTCCAAACAGTATTGTAAGCCGCTGTTAAGTCAATAAAGACTGCAGTAGTCTTCTGGCATCTTTGAAATTCTGCTTCAATGCACTGCAATATATCCAGGTCATCCCTGGAAATTAAAGAAGAGTGTGGTTAACAAGGATGTGAGAAAGAGATTAATGAGGCTAGGGACTTAAGGGTGTTGGTAGATAGGGAGATGAAGTTCAGGGGACACATTGCTAAGGTGTCCAAGATTGCACATAGGATTACTTGGTTGTTGAGGAACACACTGACATCCAGAGATAAAGAGGTTATTATTCCCCTTTATAAAGCGTTGATACTTCCACATTTGGATTATTGTGCTCAGGTCTGGTCACCTGGATTCCTTGGAGATGAGGAGGCTGTGGAGAGAGTTCAGAGAAGCGTGACTAAGTTGGTGAGTGATGTAAAAAATGCTCCCTACATTGATAGATTGAGAGCTTGTGGATTGCAGAGGTTGGTTGATAGATAAAGAAGAGGGGATATGATAGAAACATTTAAATTACTGAAAGGTTTTTTATAGGATTGATGCAGGGGAAATGTTTCCGCTGTGTGATAGTGATGGAAAAACAAGAGGTCATCCCTGGAAATTAAAGAGTGTGGTTAACAAGGGTGTGAGAACAAGGTTTTTTGCCTGGAGGGTGGTGAATGAGTGGAATTCATTGCCTGACTTAGTTGCGAGTTCTTCGTCTGTAAATGAATTCAAGAAGAGATATGACAGATATCGTTTTACTAGTTTGGGTCTCTCGCAAAGAGTCTACTGACTCCATGGAGATACTCGTAATAATAATAATAATATTCCTATCCATCCAATCCTGAATTCTGTCTTTCACCAATTTCTCCAATACTTTTATCACCATTCCTGAGATGCTAATTGACCTATAATTTGCTACTTCTGTCTGGAGCCTCCTTTATGCAAAGGGACTCTTTTGTCCTCTTTCCACTCTACTGGCATTTTCCTAGTACTAAAACAAAAATTAAACAGATTGGTCAGAGGAGCTAATAATTCCTTTGCACATTTTCATAATACTCAGGCCTGTGCCTTGTACTGGGCATACAGATCACCTTTTTCTTTATAATCCCTCCACAAACTTTTCTTTGTCTGCAACTCCTGCTTAATAAAGCTATTCACCTAACTCCTGCCTGATTTATCCTTCTGACTCTAGGTATACATTCTGATACTGCTTTCTTCAAACACTCCTTAACCACCTCCCATGTACCACAAACATATCTCCCCCTCCAAATTCTTATGCCACAGCTCTGCTGAAAGCTGATTCCTCAAGATTGTCATAATCACCTACTTTGTAATTCCTCATATATTCCTTCTCAACAGAAAATTCTACATATCTGGCAATCTCTCAGGTCAACACTACATAATTACTTTCTCCAAACAGAGGCAACATAGCTAGATTGGCTAGTGTTAAGTTCTTAGATGCTATGATCAGATCCACCACTCTTGAGCCTCATATCCTCTTCAACAGTATTCAGTCTTGTGATCCAGTTATCCTTAGTGAACAGACTTGCTCCACTTCTTAATTTGATATGATCATCATTACATCATTTGAGGTTTAGACTGGCCATAAGTAAATTAAAACTTCATAAATCACCAGGATATGACTAAATTACTGCAGAAATGCTACAAGAAGGTAGGGAGTATATAGCAACTTGGCTGACTGAGATCCTAAGCATTTTCTAACAAAGTGGTTTAGTTCCCTGGAGACATCAATAGAAGTATAACAGTGCACTTTTTTTAAAGAAAATGTGTGGAATAAGAAAATTATAGGACAATCAGCTTATTGTTTATTCAAGGTAAGGTCCTCTGCATTATTATACTAGGATAAAGGACTTGGTTGACAAGCAACTTTGAGGTGGACAAGGTGGATTTAGCAAGAGAAGTTGCACAGATCAAATATTTTCACTGTGATAGATCACTGAGAAATGTCTAGATTTTCAGAAACCTGTGAACAAAATCAAATTAAAAAAATGCATTTGATTCAGTTGGTAGGTAACGTTTATGGAAGATTTAAGATCTGTCAGGTATTCCAAACTTATTAGTATTTTTCACTGCTTTATGAGAGTGAGGCTTGTGTAAAAGATGGTAATGCATATAGTGAATAGTTAAAATAACTGGAGTAACATAGGGATGTGTCCTGTCACATTTCTATTTAGTCAAGCAACAGGATACATCCTTGTCTTGTTCTCTTGCAGTTGTCAATTTGCAACAACTGGAGTACTGTAATTTTGCAACAAGACTCTGCAAGCCTGTCACTTTGTTATTGAATCTCTTAATTGAACAAGACTCTGCAAGGGAAGAATTGGGTATTACAGAATAACTGGATTATGCTGCTGAATTGGCCTTATTCACAAAAAATGTGGGAGAAATGAACACCTTTACTGCTGATGATGATGATGCTGTGAGTCAACTACTAGGTTTGATCATCAATATTAAGAAAGCAAAGCTAATGAAAACAGAAGATAAAGAGGAGTCCTTTGTTTTTTAAAGGATCTAGTATAGAGCAAGTCTCTCACTTCAATCATCTTGGTAGCTCTGTAACTCACATTAGTGAAATGAGGAATGAAGTGAGTAGAGGAGTAGAGAACATCAGTAAAACAAAACTTAAAATCTACAATACTCTGGTATTTGTGTGCTAAGAAGTGGACACTGTGTAAGAATGATAATTGGAGACTTGATGCTTTTAATCAACTATGTTTAAGGAGTATTTTGAGAATAAGATGGTTTGACTTCGTAAATATTGATGATATATATATCAGAAGAGGGTCGGTCAGCCACCTCTTAACACTATCTTATATAGGAAAAGGCTATGATGGTTCAGCCATGTTTTCAGAAAGAAGGTCATTAGGTTGGTCAACAAGATTATGCTGAATAAACTTTTTTTCACTTGGTTATAATTAAAAATGCCAAGAAATTATATTCTTGTTTAATTCTTTATCCAAGTGAATTTTAAGTAGGCCATATATACGGAGAGATATATATCAGAAGAGGGTCGGTCAGCCACCTCTTAACGCTATCTTGAATTATATGGATCTAGAATTATATGGTTTTAGTTTATTAGTAACTTCAACAGGCCAGGAGATGACCTTTTTTTTTTAAAGGAATCTGTGCAGTGATCTGATCTGTATATTAGTAGGGTCATGGAATTATTATTAAGAAAAAAAGAATTATTTTAAAATGTATATATTTCCTAATAAATTTGCCAACAAAGGTTGGTCGATTGATAGAGCTTCTGCTACTAATGGATACTCTACTACTAACAAAAAAGTTAAGAAAGTTTGAGTGTGGTTAGTAGTGTGGAAGGGAACAATCGTTTGATGCTGTTGGAATACTCTCCCTCGATGAGGCTTTGGACTCCCTGGAGGTGTCACATAATAATAATTATGTATGAATTCTCCTACTCAAATTGTGAGTTACTATTGCCATGACATTCACGTACTGGCGATAGTAACTCGCTCCCTGCGGTAAACAACAAGCCCTCCCCAACAGCATCACTATACTGAAGATGCAAGAAAAAAAGTAGCTTTATTGTATCACTGAAAAAGGTACAGAGGCATTTCAGTCTGTGTAATATATTTCTCAACAAATAGTGCAATTAGAGACAACTGGGATAAAAACAGCACTAACTAATGAATCACATCTCCCCTCCAACAGAAACTATTGTATAGACTCAAGCAAAACCATATGTTGCCAGTGCAACATATGGGTTTGCTTGACACCACCCCTTCCTGAACGAATTGAAATTAAGAAATATATAGTGAATGTGTTTCAAATATTATGGAATTCAGTTGAAGAGAATTAGCATTTCGACTCAACCGTTGGCTTGCCTTTGTCTTTGGTTCATGTGATCTTTTATTAATACCGCACCGATCATATGCACTTCTTCATAGCTGCTCTATCTCTACTGGCCTACCATTGCTGTCTGTTTCATGCTCTGCTTTTACTTCTCATTAGTCATTTGTGAAGGTTTGTTCATTACGTATCTCAAGTCTTGTAAATTACTGGTAATTTTTGCTTGAAATAATGGAAAATAAGAAGAAGCGATTTGGTAGATGATTGATGATGCACACAAGGAAACTGTTCTTGGTGCTAAAAGTAGCAATAGCAAATAGGAGCTCCTTGGAAAGTCACACCATTTTCATTTTTTTCCCCTGAAAACTTTAGTTTCCAAAAATCCCTGCATATATCTCACACCACGATTTTTTAGCTTTAATTTTGGAAAAAAAAGTGCGAGTTTTATTTGAGTAAATACAGTAATTTTTTTAGCTTTCAAATTCTTAAGTATGGATCATTGGTTAAAGACTGGATTTATAAAACGCACAAAAGAGAGCAATATAGCAAATACGAGTAGCGGTAAGCAACAAGAAAATGTTGATATTGTATCTGAATCAAATGAAATTGATAAGGGTGTGTCGTCTGACATCTCTAGAGCCAACTAGGAAGAAGATGAAACATCTTCATTAAGTATGATATGAATTACTTGAAATGTGGATTTTCATGAAGAGGAACCTATTCCAACTTTTGTTCTATTAAAAATAAATCCTATTTTTGGTTTACATGAACATATAAATTCAAATAAAATTGACATTTACAATGAAATATACTTAATTTATTTATTTATTTATTATTTTGATAAGGGGGTACTTGGTAATAATGAAAATTTAAGAAGAGGTATGCGGATATCTGAAGTTTGAGAAACACTAGTCTAAGGGAAAGTAGGTTGTGCAATCTTTAAGTAAAGAAGCAAGTTTTAATATGTACTCACAGTAGTCTAGAACTATTGTAGCAAATTACCATTTATTGTTCTTCTTGATTTCCAACAGTGCTTCATATTCTTTATAGGAGAGGTTACTTTTTGGTGGTTTTGCTTGAATTAGAACATTGCCAATATCCAGTCTAATACTGTTAGCAATATGGATAGAAAGGCTGAGAATCCCAGAATCCCATGTTCAATTTCACAATCATAATTTCTTGTATAGGAATTTTTATAGGTGCAAGGCTGTAGTTATGGCCAAGAGATAGTGCACTAATAGCTTCAGTTTGAGGGTGAAGGAAGATAAATTTATTAGTGTTTACTTGATATTGCTGAGGCTTAACAGCAGAGTTTTTTAGAAGTTGAGCAAATTTCAAGATGTGCCAACTTTTTATTTTTAGAAATTCTTTGGCATCTGATGCATTAAGAGACATCTGAAAGTCGATACCATTCTTATAAAAGTCAGAGATACCATTAAACAACAACAAAAAAATAATTTAATAAAATGGATTTTCATTTATTTCACTGCCAACACCCTTCTTACCCGTAAGTAGGTATGCAGTTGTAGTGTAGCATTAGTGTAAGCATATTTCTCTATTCACAATATGAATTAGCTGATCATAAGCATCTTTTTTCACTTATGCTACTGCATCCTGGAACCTAACTCGCATAAACACTATATCACAAAATGTAACCAATGTAACACCATAAATAAATTTTCAGACATTTAATATAAATATGCTGTTAGTGAAAAATATGCTACAGTCTCCACTAGCTACAATGAGTCCACCTACAGTGCACAATGATATAAGGATATTAGTAGGAACATATAACTGCAGATCTCTACGGGATGATGATAGATTGGAAGAACTGATAAAGGAATTGGAACATATAAAATGGGACATTGTGGGCCCTTCAGAGATAAGAAGGAAAGAAGACTCTCATGCAACTAAAAGATGGACATCTACTCTACCACTGTGAATGTGACAGAAACTCAACTGGTGGTGTAGGATTCCTAATAAATAAAACAATCAAGGACAATGTCCTGTTTGTAAATAAAATAACATCAAGAATAGCTGAACTAAGTCTTTTCATAAATAAAAGATACCAACTGAAAATTATATAAGTATATGCCCCAACTATGGACCATCCAGATGAAAAGAGAAGATTTCTATGAAACATTAGAATCCATATTCAATTATTCTAAAGAATTCTACATAATTATAAATGGGTGATTTTAATGCCAAAATTGGCATTAAAGATGACCATCTGAACTCCAACGGTAAATTTGGATTTGGACAGAGGAATGAAAGAGGAGAAAGACTTGTTGAATTTGCAGAAGAAAATAACCTCTTTATTATGAACAGCTTTTTCAAGAAGAAAATCAACCGAAAATGGACTTGGAGAAGCCCAAATGGACAAACTTACAATGAAATAGACTTCATCCTCTCCAACAGAAGATATATAATAAATAATACCGAAGTGCTTAATAGATTTAACACAGGAAGTGACCACAGACTAGTAAGGGCAAAAGTATGGATCAACAAAAAATGGGAACGGAATAAGCTCATAAGAAAAAAGTCCAATTTAGTGAATCTACAAAACCTCAACCACAATAAAAGCTGTTATAGAGAATCACTCAAAAATGAACTAAAAAAGTTAAACACAGATACTACCATCGATGATGCTAATGAAATATTAACAAAATCTATCTTGAATTGTGCACTAGAAATAGGAGGTGGAAAAAGGCACCAAGGAGAGGAAAAACTAAGACAGGAAACCTCAGATCTGATGAAGAAAAGTAGAGATATGAAAAGAGATTTGAATGACACCAATAAAATAGAATATACAGAAATTTGTAGAACTATATGTAAAAGGATGAAACATGAACTTAGATCATATAATACTAGGAAAATTAAAGAAACAATAGTAATATGAAGGTCCTAAGACGAACATTATCAGTTGGAACAAAGGAAATAGCTGCTGTAAGAGGAAAAAATGGTGAACTGATAAAAAATAGAGATGCAATAATCAAAAGAATTCAGGAATTTTATAATGAACTCTATGAAGACAAAGACCTGGACATCCAAGAATTATCTATGGATTACTCAAGTGAGGAAAAACATGATGCCCCTGAGATCTTATAAGGTGAAGTGGAAATGGCATTGTGGGAAATGAAGAATGGAAAGGCCCCAGGAGAAGACGGAATTATGGTAGACTTCTTAAAACTGGGAGGAAGCCCTGTCATCAAACAGTTGAGTAAACTCTTCAATAAATGCCTAAAACAGAGAAAAATTCCGAAAAATTGGAACAATTCACTTCTAATATTAATTTTTAAAAAGGGCAATAAGGAAGAAATTAAAAACTACAGACCTATAAGCCTACTCCCTACCATATATACAGTTTTCAGAAAAATTATAAATAGAATAAAATCTAAACTAGAGAGAATGCAATCCTGTGAACAAGCTGGATTTAGGAAGAATTACAATACTTTGAACAGCTCATTGAAAAATCAATTGAATACAATAAACCCTTATGTCAGGCCTATATAGACTATGAAAAAGCATTTGATTCAGTTAAAACATCTGCAACACTAAAAGCACTTGAAACCCAGGGAACTGAGAAACCATATATTGAAACACTAAAACATATTTACAATAATGCAACTGCTGTAATTAAATTATATAAAAACAGTGAAAAGTTCCCAATACAAAAAGGCATCCGGCAAGGCGATACCATATCTCCCAAATTATTTACAGCTGCACTAAAGGAAATCTTTAGAAGCCTTGATTGGGAAACAAATGGAATAAACATAAATGGAGAAAGGCTGCATCATCTGAAATTTGCAGATGATATTGTCCTGATAGCAGATAATCTTGAAGATCTGGAAGAAAGATTAAATCAGCTAAATGAAGCCTCCAGAGAAATTGGATTAAAAATAAATAGAGAAAAAACAAAAATAATGATGAATAAATACATAAACCATAGAACTGTCAAAGTTGAAAACCATGAAATAGAACAAGTTACTTCATATGTATGTTTGGGCCAATTGTTATCCTTTGAGGAGTGCCAAAGAAAAGAGATTGAATGAAGAATTCACTTTGGATGGATGGCTTATAGGAAAATGAGAAACATATTCAGAAGTAACATCCCTATGAATCTAAAAGGAAAGCTTTCGACCAGTACATACTTCCTGTCCTAACATATGGCAGAGAAACATGGAATTTAACAGAAGCCCTAAACAAAAAGCTGAAAACAACACAACATCGCATGGAAAGAAGTATGCTAAAAATAACATTAAGAGATAGGAAGACAAATATCTGGATAAGATCTCAAACAGGTGTCATGGATATTGTAAAATACATTAAACAAGCTAAGTGGAGATGGGCTGGCCATATTGCCAGATGCAGTGACGGGAGATGGACTAGAAAAACAACAGAGTGGAGACCAATGGACGGAGCAAGACAAAGAGGAAGACCGAGAAAAAGGTGGAGATATGAACTGGAACAAATTGCAGGAGTGAGATGCATGGGAGAAGCAAAAAACCGAGTGATCTGGAAAATCATGGGGAGACCTTCGTCCAGCAGTGGATAGAACCAGAAGGTTGAAGAAGAAGAGAGAATATAAATATTCTTTATTTATATTAGAGTAGAGCTTACAGTAGAGTGTATAACATAGCATAGTAGACTGTTTAGTTGTAGTAGTTCCTCCGCACTATCAGAATGATTGCGGAAGCCGTAGCTACAATTACAAATGGCATGTCACCAAGTCCTCCCCAATTTAAGGACTATATTTTGAGTAACATACTACAGGATTGTGTAGTATGCAGCGTTTGGGATGTGTATGCGTCCAGGCAGTTGGATATGTGGCAGGTGAGAGAAGGGAGAGATATATGTGCACAAAATGTAGGCAATGGGAAGAACTTAGCGAGTTAGATATTACCAAAACTTACCTCGTTGCATCAGTGGTAGGAGAATCTCAACCTAGAGAGACGAGTAGTGTGACAGAGGGTGATAATGAGCAAAATATGACTGAAAAAATAAGAGTGGGAAGTGTGGAAAGCTTGAATGATTGTGAAGTTTTTGGAGATGGTCTTAATTGGGAAGATGAATGGTGGACAAGAGTGAATAACTTGCAGAGAAAGATAGATGAATTGAAAGAGGAGGTGGAATGTCTCGGGAATGAGATGAGAAGTGTGAACGATTAGGCAAATGGATGAGATGAATGCAAAGCAAATTAAAGTAGGAGTGAGAGAGAGTTATGGGAATGATAAAAGAGGAGGGAATAGAAACAGTAGAACAGAGGGAATGAGAAGAATGAAAGGGAGTGCTGGAACCAGGGATAGAGTGATGCCAGGATGGCAAGAAAGTAGGGGAACACAGAAAGAAAAGGTTACAGGAGAGAGAGAGAGAGAGTGAGGGATGCAGGTGAGCAATCAAGGAACAGAGTGGTAAGAGATGTGATGTATGGAGACTATGATCTGTGATGTGCAAGATAGGATGCCACAGGAGTTTTTGTCTGGAGGAATGATAAAAAGTGTGGCTATGGCAATTAAGTGGAGTGAAAGGGTGGATGAGATGATTGTGATGGAGGCACAAATGAAGAGGCAGTGTAAATCGGTGGCGAGAGATCCGGGATTCATGATTGAAGTTGTACGAAAGAGAGGAAAGATGGTGTGTGTGTGTGTGTGTGTGTGTGTGTGTGTGTGTGTGTGTGTGTGTGTGTGTGTGTTGCCCAAGTATGATGAGCTGAGCAGAAGAGCAGTAATAATGAATAGATAATAGCCAAAATGTGTCAGAAGAGAGGATTGGAATATGTGGATGCTTGGAGGGCATTTGAGGACAGAAATGAACTGTATGCAAGAGACTGCTTTCATTTGAATGAGGAAGGGCGTAAGCATCTGGAGAGATTGCTGTTTTCTGAACGAGTCAGTGTGTCAATGCAGGGAAACTAGAATTCCAAGGTTAGCAGGGATGTCCTCTTGTGGGAATGGGTGCTTGGGGGAATGGGGATGACATCAGGTAGTGTTGAGTCCAGTGGAGTCTGGAGGAAATAATGATAAGTATAGAAGCAGTGACATTTTTATGCTTTATAATAATGCCAGGAGTATCCAGAATAAAGGAGATTAATTGGTGGTGCTGATAGCATCAGCCTGGCCAAAAATTATTGAGGTCTCCAAGATGTGGTTGATGGAAGATGATATAATAACAAAAATAGAAGTAGCAGGGTACAGCATTTTTCAGCAGGATAGGAAGGGAAAATGCAATGGTGGAGTACTGCTTATGATAAGTGATGACAAATGTCCTCTAAGAGTGGAGGCTTTGGAAGGCAGCGATCACTAATGGTTTTGAAAGCATATGGTGTGAGGTAGAAGTGGGCAAGGCTGCATACTGCAGACAGGATATTTAGAGGGGGGGGGGTGTTGCTTCAAGCCAAGGAGCACAGAGGGTGGAGAGCAGGAGATGTTTAGGCAGTCGAGCTTGGCAATGCAAGAAGAATGATTGCTATGTGAGATTTTAACTATAGCAGTATAAGCTGGGAAGAGGAAAACACATGTAATAATAAGGGAATGGAATTTGTAGAATTCCTGCAGGACAAATGTCTTAAGCAACATGTAATAGAGGGAATAAGAGGTTCAAGAGTTTTGGATTTGGTCATAGTATCAGAAGAGCTGATAATAAGTGAGTTGATATCTCTCCCACCAGTTGGAGAGAGTGACCATGTGGTTTTGACTTGGAGAATAAATAGACATGCAGGAGTATCAAAGAAAAGGGAACATGTGTGGAATTATAAGGTGAGTAATTATAATAGTCTTAGATATCAACTTGGGGCAGTTCCATGGAGGATGAAATTGAAAGGCCGAGATATCATTAGTGCTTGGGAAATTGTGATGGAATATTTGTTAGCAGCAATAGTAAGCTGTATCCCACAAATGAAGAAGAGGACACAATTTGGTGTAAAGTAGATGGCAAGCAATATCAAAAAGGAACTGCAGGTTAAAAAGAGGTTATGGAAGAAATATAAGGAGAGAGGGCATAGAGCAGATGCATGAAGAATATAAGACTCAGGGTAGGAGAGTGACTAGTATGGTAAATCTGTGGGACTGGATGGTATTTCACCATGGGTTTTGAGAGAATATGCTAAAGAACTGACAGCTCTGTTGACCTGGCTTTTCAATTAAAGTCTGGCTACAGAAAAGGTGCCCACGGAATGGAAGGAAGGTAAGATAGTGCCTGGAAGTGTCTAATTATAGGCCAGTTTGTGTTTCATCAGTAATTGTTAAGATCTTGGAGAAATTAGTGAGGGACCATATACAGCACTGGATTTGTTAAGAGGCGTTCTTGCTTTAGTAATATGATTACCTTTTATAATAAAATGATAAGAGCAGTTGATGAGGGAAAGGCATATACTGCCTTTTTTTTTTTTTTTTTGGATTTTGCAAAGGCATTTGACAGGGTGCCACAGGATAAGCTGACATTTGATTTGCAGCACATGGGTTTAGATGTCGGGTTAGTCAAATGGTCGGGATCGGCTGTCTGATAGGTATCAGAGAGTTGTGTATGGCAGAGCAATATCAAGGAAGCAGAAAGTTGCAATTGGAGTTCCATAGGGCTGAGTATACTGGTACCTGTGTTGTTTAACCTTCATATCAATGACGATGTCAATGGACTGCAGGGGAATATTCAGTTGTTTGCAGATGATGTGAAGCTGGGAAGGGTTATTAGTAATGGTGCAGATGTGGCAGCTGGGCAAGAGGATTTGAATAAACTAGACAGATGGGCAAATGAATGTCGGTTTAATGCTGCAAAAAAAGTAAAGTCTTGAAATTTGGGATACGTCGATGGGCGGCTGCATACTCAATTGGAGGAGCTATACTGGAGGAAGTAACAGACAAGAAATCTGGGGTAATGATTGATAGAAACCTGAAATCCAGAGAACATATTGCAAAGGTGGTGAAGGTAACCCAGAGGACTGCTGCAATAATGAGAAGGACGCTGACCTGCAGAGATAAAAGAATTGTCATTCCATTGTATAAAGCTCTGATCAGACCACACTTGGACTATTCTCAAGTTTGGTCCCCAGGATTTGAAGGGAATAAATTAACTGTGGAAAGGGTACAGAGGCAGATAACAAAGATGGTTTCAGTACTGTACAATGTTAGTTATGAGGATCAGCTGAGGGAATGTGGACTTCAGAGTTCGGTGGATTGAAGAAGGAGAAGTGATATGATTGATACTTTTAAACTGTTCAGAGGTAGTACGTTGATGGGAGGCTGCATACTCAATTGGAGGAGCTATACTGGAAGAAGTAGAGCAGACAAGAGATCTGGGGTAATGATTGATAGAAACCTGAAATTCAGGGAACATATTGCAAAGGTGATGAAGGTAACCCAGAGTACTGCTGCAATAGGGTAGACAATGGGGAGCTCTTTAGCTTGGTGGAACAGTAGGAAGGAGCGAAGACAAGGGGCCATCCCTGGAAGTTATGAAAGGAAGCTGTGAGCAAGAAGGTGGTTGAACTCTGGAATGCATTGTCTGATAGTGGTGAGAGCAAGAATGGTCAATGAGTTCAAGGAATGGTATCATAGTCTGTGTTTCCTAGGAAGGATCTCCCACGATGAGTCTTTTGACTCCATGGAGGCCTGAATAATAATAATAATGATATTCAAATTATATTAACAAAACATTAAAAAATAAATAATAAAAAAATAGAGTAAAAATATTGCTTTTACCTATCCAATCATAAAACCCTGGTGCTCCAATAAGCAAATTCTGACCATCCTAATAAAAAGTTTACAATCAATTACAATTTAAGAAATCTAGTCACATTTAAAGCACAGATAAAAACTAGCAACAAACACAATAATATGAACATGTTTTTCCCAAAATTATCTGCACAACAAAGTTAACTGATAAATCAAGCCCCTACAGTAAGAAGCTAATTCTCCTTCTTTAGTAGATGTTTAGCAAAAATAGAAATACAATTGAAACTGAAATTAAAAATGACAAACAGGAAATTTTTAAATAAACTCTTTCAAATTTATAATTTACAGAAGTTTTTTTTTTGCATTATTTTTATATTATTTCTGAGCATCCGTGGAATCATTAGACTTATCAAGGGAGACCAAACATTACAGATCTCAACACATACCTGGCTTTGAAACCATTCAGCAATTTGTCACCAAGCTGTGATAAAGCATTCTAGTCATCAATCAATCACAAAAAAATCTTTTCACTTCCTTTCTCATATAACTCTCATACAGCTTTCCAGGGATAGCATCTTGTTCACATGTCTTATACAATATTCACTTTTATCTATCTTAAACTCCTCTCATTATGTTGTATATCTGAATCATATCACCCCTTCTCTTCTTATTTTCAAGCTCTGCAGAGCACATTTTCTTTTTTAATTAATCTGTCCTTACATTGAACATTCCAGAGTCCTGAGGCCTCTGTCATTCACTTCTAAATGCTTTCTAATATATAGTCTTATCAGACAGATATACAGTTAAAACGTATGCAAAGAAATCCGGATATGGTCTGAGAGTCTCTGCTACTAATGGCTCAGTTAAGTTTGAGTGCGGTTAGTAGTTGGAAGGGGAACCAATCGTTCGATGCTGTTGGCATACTCTCCCTCTGTGAGTCTTTGGACTCCCTGGAGGTGTCAAATAATAATAATAATAATAAATGGCTTATACAGTGCAGCTATAAATTCTGTATCCTGCTTGGCAGCATTCTTCGCATTATGGCAGAAATTTTCTGGCAATCTTTACAACTTTTGCAATGTGACTTTGAATTTAACCCTATCCACGAGCACTCCCAGATCCCTTACCTCTTCCACCACTACCACCACGTCACCACTCCAGGAGCATTTTATAATATGGTGACAAGCATATTGGTTTCTCCAGTAAAATACCTATCATTCCATCTTCTCTTACCAAAGTGCATGACTTTACACTTAGCAACATTAAACAATATTTAGCATCATCAGCAAAATTGAATATCTCCTCTCAAACCTTGATTTATATCAGGGCTGTCCAACTTTAGGTAATCCGAGGGCTACATTAAAAAAAAAAAAAAGATTTATCTGAAGGTCGCATCACAATGAGTATCTAGTCATTTGGTGAGCAGCAGCGACACAACCTTGAAAGCTGAATAAACGAACAACACTAATTGTGCACTAATTACGCTCATGTTCCCTGTGAGTGCCCAGAGCATGCACATTGGAACAAAACAGTGTAAGAACACTAGAACACTTCTTTAACACATCTAATATTTGAAAAACATGTGGGTATATAGTGATGTAAAAACACCAAATAAAATGACCAACATTGAAATTATTGATTAGTGATATAATTAAAATATTTAATATGCATTCAATTCAAATTGTTATTTTATTTTTTCACTCGTAAAAATCAAAACCCACAGGCAGGCTGCACAAAATCGCACCATGGTCCACATGCGGCCTGCAGGCAGTGCTTTGGATAGCTCTGATTTATATTATTAGTGTATAGATTAAATAACAGCAGGCCCAGACTAAAATCCTCAACCTTTCCCAATGCATCCCATTCACTAGTTTCATCAAACAATCCTTTCTGTAACAAGACTGACTATTCACCTTCATTTTTTTCTATTTCAACAGCAGTTTGTTGTGTGGGTATTCTGCTGAATGCCTTTGAAAAATCGAGAATAATTACTGAATAAGCATCTCCTCAGTCCAATATGCTTGTCACCATATTATAAAATGTAACCAGGTTACTGAAGCAAGACTTTCCATTAACAAAACTATGATGCTCTCTAGAAAGATTTCTATTCTCATCATTTCAAGTTTGTATGCTAGCCTCTGTAACATCTCTGCTACTACATCTGATTTGATATAAAACTAGCCTATAGTCTGAACTATATGCTAGTCCAAACTATAAGCTTGGATTTTGTTATAGGCAGTGGTATTTTACCCTCCTGGAGTTCTTCTGGGACTGTTTTTGTTGCCAGACTTGTTGAACAAACAAATTAGCAACAAGTCGAGGGCAATGTCAGTCCCTTTACACATTCTCTTCATATGAGGTTATATCCCATCTAGTCTCATAGCCTTCTTAACCTCCCATTCCTCAAACTTTGACTCTCCTAATATTCCCATCATTATTCAACACTACTGCAATCCTCAGCTTGAAATACACTCATATTTTGTTGAATATTTCCACTATAATTTCAGTTGAAGTTAAAGTGAAAGAGATACAGTATATTACAAAAGTATATTGTAAAATATGCATGGAGAGTGGTTGAACCATGGAATGCATTGCCTGATAGGGTGGCGAGAGCAAGAACGGTCAATGAGTTTAAGGAGTGGTATGATAGACTTTGTGTTTCCTAGGAAGGACCTCCCGTGATGAGTCTTTTGACTCCATGGAGGCCTGAATGATAATAATAAAAAGTGGACATAATACACTATCTACTGTCAAATGTATAAATATTGTATGACGTTCACAAACATACTTTCAAATTCATATGCAAAATCCAGCAGGATTTTATCCACATATCAAAAAATAAAGAAAGAAAATAAGAAATAAATTAAATCTAGCTGCATTTATATGGGTATGAATTTTTGTGTACATACACACAAACCAAAAATACCTGTTTTTGTCAATTAATCATGTGTATATATTTTAACAATTCTCAATAATGTCTACCATTTTCAAAGTTGTGAAAGAGAGAAAAGATGGGATAAGAAAAATAAATTAAAAAAAATACTTTAATGTCTTTTTAATCACTTTCCAGTTTCTTTTGCTAACACACTTTTGACAGTGGCTCTTTACTTATTAAACCACATTTTCCCTCTGACATTTTTGAATCATCTCAGATTCACCATTTATTCAGGTTATTTTTCATGGAAAAGAAAAATATTATATTAAGTTTATATAAGTTCATATTTGTTGCAGTGAAACACCTTTTTTTTCTTATACTTCCATTTGGTGGTGGCAGATGTATTTCTTGTGTTCTTCTAGGCATATGTTGGCAGATCTCAAATTTGACCCTAAAAAGATGTATTGCAAGAACAAGAAACCATGTAAACCTGGAACAGACAGGAAAGGTAGTGGATCCTTAGGAGAGCAGATAAGTGCAGTCAGCTTCAAATGAGGTTTGAAAGCAGCACAGAGATTATATATTTTTAGAGTTCTATTATTTATGAGTTGTCTCCAATAAAGGGAATAGTAAAAACAAACCAATTTGTTAATCTTAACATTGTAACCATTGTCTAAGAAGGTCTGGTGATGAGTCCAGATGACAAGGAAGTCTCGTGAAACAGAGGTTGTTCCACCTAGGTTTACTGTGTTATCAAAACAACGATAATACTCCTCCCCACCAACATTATGATAACATCACAATATTGGGAGGGGGGAAAGTTTATGTATGTATGTATGTATGTATGTGCAGATGGGTTTTCTGTAAACTGAGAAAGAAAGGGTGCCATTGGGAAAGCACGTGATCAGAGTATCTAGAAAAGGCAGGCTATTATTTCTTTTCTATTGTGAACCAGATTCTGAAGTGCTGGCTAGTGAAGTGAAGGAGGAAGAAATCTAATGTCTCTGAGCCATGCAACCAAATAGAGAAAACTTCATCAATATTGAGGGTGCTAGAGTCGCTGGAGAACATGGAGGGAATTTGAGCTGTGCTAAAAAAAAAAAGTGCTTTTATAATCAGCGAATAGTCTGTTTTTCTACGTTTTTGTAGTGCTACGTTGTTTTTCTGGAATACGAGTGTCCTTCGGGGGTTTCTGAAGTCAGCTGTTGTCGCTATATTGTGTATTTTGGTTATGAGAAGATGGGATCGAAATTGGATACATAACAGTGGAAGACAAGACGAAGATACCATAAGTTTTCATTATTTAGTTTTATTTTATTTATATTTAGTATACTTAAATGTTTTGTTTGTACTTTTACTTATACTCCCTTATACTTATATAGCATTTAGTTGTGACATTATTTTTAACACTAATTAGCGACACTATTTTGAATAATGGTGGCAGCGACAGTTAAAATTGCAAATGGCATATCTCCAAATCCTCCATTTTGCATGATATCATACAGGATTTTGTAGCATGCGGGACTTGCAGAATGTATGCGTCCCAGCAGTTGTATATATGGCAGGTGAGAGAAGAGAGAATACGTATATGTGCAAGATGCAGGCAATGGGAGGAACTTGATGAGTTAGAGATGACTAACTGTCCTCATTGAGACTATAATAACTGACCTCATTTAGTCAGAGATGGGAGATTCTCCACATAGAGAGATAAATGGTATGATAGAGGTCAAGAGAAATATGAATAAAATAATGAGAGTGGGGAGTATGGAAAGGTTGAATGATTGTGAAGTTTTAGGAGATGGTCTCAATTGGGAGGATGAATGGCAAATAAGAGTGGTTAACTTGCTTGACTTGCAGAGAGAGAGAGAGAGAGAGAGATGAGCTGAAAGAGCAGGTGGAATGTCTAGGGAATGAGATGCACACTTCTCATCTTTCACACAATGAGAAGTGAAAGATGAGATTAGGCGAATGGAAGAGATGAATGCAAGGTGAATCACAGTAGGAGTGAAAGAGAGTGTTATGGGAATGATAGAAGAGGAGATAATAGCAACAGTAGAAGACAGGGAATGACAGAGAGTTATGTGAATGACAGAAGAGGAGAGAATGGAAACAGCAGGAGTGAAGGAATGAGAGGAATGCAAGGGAGCACTGGAACCAGGGATAGAGTGATGTCAGGAAGGCAGGTAAGTAGGGGAGCACAGAGAGAAAGTGATAGAGGAGAGAGAGTGAGGGACACATGTGAGCAATCGAGGAATAGGGTGGTAAGAGGTGCAATATAAGGGGACTCAATGATCCGTGGTGTTCAAGATAGGATGCATGAGTATTGTTTGCTTGGAGGAACGATATAAAGTGTGGCTATGGCAATTAAGAGGGTGGAAGGGTGGATAAGATGATTGTGATGGTAGGAACAAATGACTTGAGTGGTAATGTAAATTGGGCAGCAAGATATATGAGATTCTGTTTGAGGTTGTACGAAAGAAAACACGGAGAGGAAAAACAGTGTGCATGTTGCCTAAGTAATAGTGATGAGCTGAGCAGAAGAGCAGTAATATTGAATAACATAATAGCTATTGAAAGTTTATTTTTCACTTAGTCAGACTATAATAAATATAGTTTAATCCTTTATCCAAGTATGTGCAAACAAAGTTTGCGCCTGAAAGTATCTTCAGGACTGGGGTAAAGTGGTACACCACCAGACAACACCTTGCAAAGGTGGAGCAAGCTACCAACACTCCTATCTCAGTATCTCCCATAATGCAAAACACATCTCCTTGCAGATATGTATAATGTTATGCATTAAGGGAAGTGCCGCTATCCAGACTAGTTTCGAGCTTTACTGAGGTCTCTTCAGTGGGAGCCAGGCCCAAGTGGAGAAACCAGGCAGAAGCATTAGCAAGGTCATCTCCTCCTATAGGAGCTGCCAAATGGTGTGCCACCTTTTTATTAAATTAATCTGGATTTAAAGAAAGATGTTGAAAGTTTATTTTTCACTTGGTCAGACTATAATAAATTTAGTGTAATCCTTTATCCAAGTGTGTGCAAACAAAGTTTCCGCCTGAAAGTATCTTCAGGACTAGGGTAAAGTGGTACAACAACGGGCAACTCCTTGCAAAGGTGGAGCAAGTTACTAACACTCCTGTCTCAGTATCTCCCATAATGCAAACCACATCGCCTTACGAATATGTATAATGTTATGCATTAAGGGAAGGGCCACTACCCAGACTAGTTTTGACCTTTATTGAGGTGTCTTCAGTGGGAGCTCTTTCTCTAAATCCAGAGTAATTTAATAAAAAGGTGGCACACCGTTTGGCAGCTCCTATAAAAGGAGATGACCTCTTGCTAATGCTTCTGCCTGGTATCTCCACTTGGGCCTGGCTCCCACTGAAGAGACTTCAATAAAGGTCGAAACTAGTCTGGGTAGTGGCCCTTCCCTTAATGCACAACATTATACATATCTGCAAGGAGATGTGTTTTGCATTATGGGAGATACTGAGATAGGAGTGTTGGTAGCTTGCTCCACCTTTGCAAGGAGTTGCCCGTTGTTGTACCACTTTACCCTAGTCCTGAAGATATTTTCAGGTGCAAACTTTGTTTGCACACACCTGGATAAAGGATTAAACTAAATTTATTATAACATAATAACTAGAATGTGTCAGAAAAGAGGATTGGAATATAGGGATGCTTCGAGGGGCATTTGAGGACAGAGAGGAATTGTATGCGAGAGACGAATTGCATTTGAATGAGTAGGCATCTGGAGAGATTTCTGTTCTGAACATGTCAGTGTGTCCCAGGGTAGATGGTAGCAGTGGTGGCCTCTTGTGGGAATGGGTACTTGGGAGAAGGGGAATGACATCAGGTAATGCTGAGCCCAGATTAGTCTAGAGGGGATAATGCTGGGTATAGAAAAAATGGCATTTATATACTTTATACTAATGCCAGGAGTATCCAGAATAAATGAAAGGAATTGGTGGCACTGATAGTATCAGCCTGGCCAAAGATTATTGGGATCACAGAATAGCTGGGTACAGCATTTATCGGCAGGATAGGAAAGGAAAATGCAGTGGTGGATTACTGCTTATGATAAGTGACGACTGATGTCCTCTAAGAGTGGAAGCTTTGGAAGGCAGTGGCACTAATGACTTTGAAAGCATATGGTGTGAGGTAGAAGTGGGCAAGACAGGATATTTAATGGGGTGTTGCTACAGACCAAGGAGCACAGAGGGTGAGGGACCAGGAGATGCTTAGACAGTTGAGCTTGGCAAGTGCAAGAAGAATGACTGCAATGGGAAATTTTAACTACAGCAGTATAAATTGGGGAGAGGAAGATGCATGTAGCAATAAGGGAATGGAATTCAGTGGCGGTTTGTACATAAGCACTGCAACACTGCAGCACCCTCCCCCCCAAGGAAAAAATGAAAAAATTAAATTTTGTATGTGTTTATAAATAATAACAATGCTTACAACATTATATAAATGCAGTACAACGTGTTAAAGGTTACAGCTTATGTTTTGACATTGATTGAATAGTTAATAATTGGAATTGTTCCATTAACACTTTAGATTACAAAACAAATGCACTGCAATCTAACGCCGATATTCGTTTGCTCGTCATTGTACGTTACGTCATTCCCAACTGTAACTGCTCAAATGGCAGTGTATTTTTAGTAAGCTTACATGCCTTATTTCTGTGAGATATGACATGCTTATTATTGGTGCGTGTGCCTGGTGAACTATTTTTTGTAAATCTTATTTTATTTTGATAAAATAACGTAGAATTATTTATTATAGATACAAGGCTTAATTATGACAAGTGTCACTGTTGAAAATATAAAAAGAATACTATTTTTTCAATTATCGTTACACGAAACAAATGCACTGCGATCTAATGTCTATATTCATTTGCTGTCGTTGCATGTTACGTCATTAGATACGCTGCCGCGTGGGCAGTGTATCTTATGCCTGCTCTAGTTATTTCTGTTAGATATCAAATGTTTATTATTGGTGTGTTCATCGTGAACTATTTTTTTGTAAATCATATTTTATTTTGTTAAAATAACATATAATATATTATTTATTATAGATACAAGGCTGAATTATGACGAGCGTGACTGTTGAAAATATGAAAAGAATTATATTTTTTCAATTATTGTTATACGAAACAAATGCACTGCGATCTAATGCCAATATTCGTTTGCACTTGTCATTGCTATTGATATGAAACTTTTATTATTGGTGTTTGTTTGTGGTGAGGATGAAATATTTTTAATAAAGCAATTTTTAATATGTAAATTATTTATTAATAACTTCGTTACTGATTAGGAAAAAACTTTTTTTTTTTTTTTTCTTTGTACATGCAGCACCCCCACTTAAAATTTTCACTGGCTGTCACTTAAGGAATTTCTAGAATTCTTGAGGGACAAATGTCTTATGCAACATGTAATGGAGGGAACAAGAGGTTCAAGAGTTTTGGATTTGTTCATAGCTTCAAAAGAGTTGATAATAAATGAGATGACATCTCTCCCACCAGTTGGAGAGAGTGACCATATGGTTTTGACTTGGAAAATGAATAGACATGCAGGAGTATCAAAGAGATGGGAACATATGTGGAATTATAAGGCAGGTGATTATAATAGTCTTAGACATCAACTTGGGGAAATTTCACGGAGAGAAGAATTGGAAGGCCGGGATATCATTAGTGCTTGGGAAATTGTGATGGAATATTTGTTAGCAGCAATAGAAAGCTGTATTCCACAAGTGAAGAAGAGAATACAATTTGGAGTAAAGTGGATGTCAAACAATATTAAACAGGAACTTCATATGAAAAATAAGCTATGGAAGAGATATAAGGAGACAGGTGAAGAGAAGATGCATGAAGAATACGAGACACAGGCCAGGAGAGTGACAAGTATGGTAAGGAAGGAGAAACTGGAATATGAGAAGAGATTGGTCCTAAGATCCAAAGAAAATCCTAGGGAATTATTTCACTATGTGGCCAGTAGGAGGAGAAATGACTGTGGAAGATGGAAGTTATCCCACTGTGGGATAAAAATGGGAATAGACTGACTGATGCAGAGGACATAGTGGACTTGTTCAATGAACACTTTATTGGAGTATTTAATCCTGGAAGAATAAATTTTAATACTAGAGGTGCAGGAGGAGATTGTCTTCCAAATACTGAGTACTCTGGATGTCAGTAAAACTGTGGGACTAGATGGTATTTCACTATGAGTTTTGAGAGAATGTGCTAAAGAACTGACAGCGCCTTTGACCTGGCTTCTCAATGAAAGTCTTGCTGTGGGAAAGGTGCCTAGGCAATGGATGGAAGGTAAGATGGTGCCATTGCATAAGGGCGGTAGCAGGCTGGAAGTGTCTAATTATAGACCAGTTTGTGTGTGTTATCAGTAGTTGTTAAGATATTGGAGAAATTAGTGAGAGACCATATAGAGCATTGGGCAGATGAGAGTAATGTTATCTGTGAGAGTCAATATGGATTTGTGAAGGGGTGCTCTTATTTTAGCAATATGCTAGCCTTTTATAATTAAGTTACAAGAGCAGCAGATGAGGGAAAGGCATATACTGCCATTTTCTTGGATTTAGCAAAGGCATTTCACAGGGTGCCACGTGATAAGCTGATATTTAAGTTACAGCACATGGGTCTGGATGTTAGGTTGGTCAACTGGATTCAGGATCGACTGTCCAATAGGTATCAGAGAGTTGTGTATGGTGGGGCAGTTTCAAGGAGGCAGAGGGTTACAAGTGGGGTCCCACAGGGCTCAGTACTAGGACCTATATTGTTTAACCTTTATATCAATGACATTGTAAGGGGATATTCAGTTGTTTACAGATGATGCGAAGCTGGGAAGGGTTATTAGTAGTAACAGTACAGATGTGGTAGCCCTGCAAGACGATTTGAATAAGCAAGACAGATGGGCAAATGAATGGGGATGTCGGTTTAATGAAGCAAAATCGTTTGGGTCTTCATTTTCTGACACATTGATAGGATGTTGCATATTCTATTGGAGGAGCTATACTGGAGGAAGTAGGGGAGACAAGAGATCTGGGGTTGATGATTGATAGAAAACTGAAATTTGGGGGACATATTGCAAAGGTGGTGAAGGTAATACAGAGGATTGCTGCAATAATGAGAAGGACACTGACCTGCAGAGATAAAAGAGTTATCATTCTGTTGTATAAGACTTTGATCAGAGCACAGTTAAGCTATTGTTCTCAGATTTGTTCCCCAGGATTTGAAGCAGATAAATTAATTGTGGAAAGGGTACAAAAGTGGATAACAAAGATGGTTTCAGGACTGTACAATGTTAGTTATGAGGATTGGATGAGAGAATGTAGACTGCAGAGTTTGGTGGATAGAAGGAGAGGTGATATGATTGAGACTTTTAAACTGTTGAGAGGTGGTTACAGGGTTGACACTGGGGAGTTCTCTTGCTTGGTTGAACAGCAGGAAGTAGTGATGACAAGAGGCCATCCCTGGAAGTTACAAAAGGAAACTGTTTGCAAGAGTGTGAGGAGTGGTTTCTTTGCATGGAGGGTGGTTGAACCATGGAATACATTGCCTGATGGAGTTGTGAGAGTGAGAACGTCAATGAGTTTAAGGAGTGGTATGATAGACTTTATGTTTCTCGGGGGGGGGGGGGGGGGGGGAACTCCCGCAATGAGTCTTTTGACTCCATGGAGGCCTGAATTATAATAAAAATATATCTTAGCCAGATAGAGGATTTAAGAATGGTGGTATGATTATCATCATCATATAGGTATCACCATGGAATCAGAAGACTCATTGTGGGAGATCCATTTATTCACACATTAGCCATCATTCATACGATAGCTATTATAATTTCTCCTTAAACTCGTTCACTGATGAAGCACCCACAACCCCCTCTGGCAATCTATTCCACTCATTCACTACCCTCCAAGCAAAAAATGGTCCTAATACTCTTGCAAACCACACTCTTACAAAACTTCCACTGGTGATCACTTGTTCTATCCCTTCTTGCCATGTACTGAAAAATGTGTTCCTTGTCAATCCTATAAACCTCTTTAATAACGTCTATAATGTCTCCTCTTTTTCATCTGTTAGCCAATTTCGGAAGCCTACAGACCATCAATCTATTACCATAGGGAGCATTCCATAAACCTTCCATAATCTTTTTCACTTGCCTCTGAATCTTCTCCACAGAATCCAGGAGTCCAGATCTGTGTCAAGCAGTCCAGGGGTGTGGCCTTATTAAAGCCTTATATAGGAGAACAATAACCTCTCTCTATATCCTTACCTGTTAGTGTTCTTCAACAACCATGTAATCTGATGTGCTATTTTGGTTACCTTTACAATATACCTTCTAAACTTCAAGTCCACCATTGCACCCATTTTGCTAAAGACATTGGACTTCTAAAGGGCTTTTGAAGTGCAATATATAGCCCTCTCCCAATCAAGTCATCCCCTTCCAGCAGTATAACCTATTTCCACAAATGAGGCTGTGGAGAACCTGGTGAGCATTGCTACTACACAAGTATATATTCCCTAGTTGGAGAAAATGCTAACTAGAATTGTAGATGTCTTTCATCACCCAGTGAAATACCACCACCGTGCTTATTAAAAGACCTGAAGTGGCTGCAACCATATTAGTTGCTAGAGCAAGGGTTCTGGTTTCTTTCCCCTCCATTCTTTCCACATGCAGTGAGAGTGATAAACTCGATAACATACCAATGTCACTGCAGGGGGTCCAGACCCTCCCCTATTCAAAGATACAGCAGTAAAACAGTTCTGCAGGTGGACCACTGGTTAGTACATGGGACCAAGCCAATTAATAATGAATACTGAGGCTTCCCGATCAGCTAGTCAAATCCTGCAACTACATATTTTGCCAGTTCATCATTGGAGGGGAGACCAAACACTGTGGCTGCAGGGACACCTGTCAAAGCCATGTATGGACAGGAGACTGAGTACCCTCTGTGTGGCAGTCTGTCATCTCTCACTGCATTCCCCACTTCCTCTTTATCTCTTCCTCACCAAATACAATGAACTACCCAAAGAAATGCAATTTCACTGTGGATCTCAAATATTCTGCCACAAAAAGCAGTTAAAAAACCATAAACAAACAAAAAAAAATTCAACCATAAAAAACGAAAGCCAACCAAAAAGATCATAAAAAAACAAGAGAAATCCAACCAAACAACCTGCAAAAATTATTTCTTACCATAAAAGAAAATTTTCATATCCACTTCAACAACATCTGTGACCTAAAAAGCAATATAAAAGATGTGCATCCCAACCTACAGTCATCATCATCAAATTCCTGCCATACACCCTCAAGAGATGTGCAGGATATGATAGCAGTACATGAAAAATTTACATCATTACTAACTTTTTATCTACAATTTTGCTCCAAATCAGTCTGTTACTTGTCAAAAACTCCAACATTATCAGATCTTATATTTCTATCATCTAAGGCACTTTGTACCGTACCAATCCACCTATTACTCTGGGTCTTCCTCTAGGTCATTTTCCTGCCAACCTGGCAGAGAACACTTGTTTTGCTATTCCTTCCTCACCCATTCTATTTAAGTGACCATACCACCTGAGATTAGCTCTGCTAATGCATTCCTGGATACTGACAATGCCAAGTTCTTTCCTAATATCCTCGTTTTTAATATGATACAGCCATTGATGCAATCTGTTCATGAACCTTAATCTTTCTCATGACTCTCACATTTGCAGCCTCTAATCTTTAGTCAAGTGTTTTACTTCTGACCCAGCTCTCAGATCCATAAGTTAAAACTGGTTTGAACACTATCTTATATACAGCTAATTTAGAGTTCCGACTAATTTCTCTTATTCCATATGAATTTATTCAATTGACTTCCTACCATACCTTTGTTGATTCTGTTGTCTATTTCCATATTTAATTTACAATCTTCACTAAAAGTCACGCCTTAGTAGCCGAAATGTTTTTTACTTGTTCCACACGTGTGTAGAGGCTTAAGTGCAGTGAGGACATCATGTTGGAGGCTTAATGGATTTTTTTTACAACACTCAAAAAGATTTAAAATAGAATTTAATACTTCCTATATTTCGTCCTAGTCACTAGGACATCTACAGGGATTACAAAACAATTAATGTAACATATACACAAATAACAAATAATACTGAGCCCAACCACGTGGGTGACACTAAAGTCCTATCTAGGTAGAGTGCCCTCTAAGGGCAGTAGTAGGTGACCTGGAATGTAAGGTGGGAGCTCTGGTGATCAGTGTTTCCCAAATCTTCGGAAGCTTAATGCAACAGTATTTATTGAGATTTGGTTGTTTTTTGAGAGCTGCTGCTGTTTCTAAGAAAAGTCTCTCTTTCTTGAATTTGTTGTGGTGGAGCATGGTGGTATTCTTCCATGATACCCTGTGGGTGGTGTCCAAAACATGGTCAGCCAAGCCTGAATGGCCATAGTTGTTTGAAGATGTAAGACTTGTGTTCCTCTAGACGGATGGATGCTGATCTGCCTGTCTGTCCTAAGTACGCCAGCTTACAGGAACAGGATACTTTGTAAACTCCAGGCAGAGAGAGAGGAGGGAGCTGATCTTTCGTAGAACGGATAAGGGTAGCAAGTTTGCGGTGGGGCTTATATGCTGTGTAGGTTGTACTTTTTTTTTAGTATCTTGGCTATTTTTTCAGATGTGCCACGGATGTAGGGTATGGTGATGGCATTTTTAAAATCTTGTTGACGAGAAGGACGGGGAATGGGGGAGGAATTGATTATTTTTTTGATACTGTGATCGCTGTAGCCATTGGAGAGGAAAGTGCTGTGTATGTGGTTAACCTCAGTAGTGAGGGCAGTTCCACTGGAACAAAGTTTGTGGGCTCTCTTGGTAAGAGTTTTAATAATGCCATATTGTTGAGAGGGGTGGTGGTGGGAGAGTTTGTGAATGTATCTGCCTGTGTGTGTGGGTTTTCTGTATACGGTGAAGGTAAGTGTATCATTAGGCAGGCATGTGACTAAGGTGTCTAGGAAGGGAAAACAATTGTTCTTTTCCTTTTCCATAGTGAACTGGATTCTGGGATGTAGGCTATTGAGATGACTGAGGAAGGAGTCTAACGTGTCTGGGCCATGAGGCCAAATAGAGAACACATCGTCTACATATCTAAGCCAAATAGAAGTTTTGAGTGGGGCTGAGTCTATAGCTCATTTTTTGAAATCTTCCATATAGAAATTGGCAAGGGGGGGTGAGAGGGGGGAACCCATGGCAGTTCCCTCTATCTGCTTGTAAATTTTGTTGTTCCAAGAGTAATACCCAGAGTTAATGGCAAAGGAAAAGAGATCTAAGATGTCAGAGGGAAAAACGTTTCCTAAGAGAGATAAGGTGTCAATTAAGGGTAATGGATAAGGGTAATGCCACAGTCGTTCTTAATACCAGTGAATACAATCGTAAAATTAACATTATCCTCGGCGATCGCGCTACCTACATCCTGCTAGAACACGACCCCACAAAAACACAAGTTAAGAAACTAAAAATCTTACTCAAAAAAGTATCTTCCTGGCCCCCTGATGTCACGAAAAAACTTAAACCTTTCCGCTCCCATCTCCCCCCCCCCCCCGAATGTATGGTTTACCAAAAATCCACAAACCCAATTCCCCACTCAGGCCTATAGTGGATGCCACCAATCACCTTGCTATAGACTATCTAAACAGCTGGCCAACTCTTTGATCCCCCTCACCAGAAGGTCCCCTTCCTATATAAAAAACTCGACCCAATTTTAAAGCCCTCACAGAAAATTTAACCTTGAATAAGACAGACATATTGGTAAGCTTTGATATCTCCTCTTTGTTTACCAATATTCCCTTAATTGACACCTTATCTCTCTTAGAAAACTTTTTCCCTCTGACATCTTAGATCTCTTTTCCTTTGCCATTAACTCTGGGTATTTCTCTTGGAACAACAAAATCTACAAGCAGATAGAGGGAACTGCCATGGGTTCCCCCCTCTCACCCCCCCTTGCCAATTTCTATATGGAAGATTTCGAAAAACGAGCTATAGACTCAGCGCCACTCAAACCTTCTATTTGGCTAAGATATGTAGATGATGTGTTCTCTATTTGGCCTCATGGCCCAGACACGTTAGACTCCTTCCTCAGTCATCTCAATAGTCTACATCCAAGAATCCAGTTCACTATGGAAAAGGAAAAGAACAATTGTTTACCCTTCCTAGACACCTTAGTCACACGCCTGCCTAATGATACACTTACCTTCACCGTATACAGAAAACCCACACACACAGGCAGATACATTCACAAACTCTCCCACCCACCCCTCTCAACAATATGGCATTATTAAAAACTCTTACCAAGAGAGCCCACAATCTTAGTTCAAGTGGAACTGCCCTCACTACTGAGCTTAACCACATACACAGCACTTTCCTCTCCAATGGCTACAGCGACACAGTATCAAAAAAATAATCAACTCCTCCCCCATTCCCCGTCCTTCTCGTCAACAAGATTTTAAAAATGCCATCACCATACCCTACATCCGTGGCACATCCGAAAAAATAGCCAAGACACTAAAAAAGTACAACCTACACACAGCATATAAGCCCCACCGCAAACTTGCTACCCTTATCCGTTCTACGAAAGATCAGCTCCCTCCTCTCTCTCTGCCTGGAGTTTACAAAGTATCCTGTTCCTGTAAGCTGGCGTACTTTGGACAGACAGGCAGATCAGCATCCATCCGTCTAGAGGAACACAAGTCTTACATCTTCAAACAACTATTGGCCATTCAGGCTTGGCTGACCATGTTTTGGACACCACCCACAGGGTATCATGGAAGAAAACCACCATGCTCCACCACAGCAAATGCAAGAAAGAGAGACTTTTCTTAGAAGCAGCAGCAGCTCTCAAAAACCAACCAAATCTCAATAAATACGGTTGCATTAAGCTTCCGAAGATTTGGGAAACACTCATCACCAGAGCTCCCACCTTACATTACAGGCCACCTACTACTGCCCTTAGAGGGTGCTCTACCTAGATAGGACTTTAGTGTCACCCACGTGGTTGGGCTCAGTATTGTTTGTTATTTGTGTATATGTTACATTAATTGTTTTGTAATCCCCGTAGATGTCCTAGTGACTAGGACGAAATATAGGAAGTATTAAATTCTATTTTAAATCTTTTTGAGTGTTGTAAAAAATCCATTAAACCTCCAACATGATACTTGTTCCACAGGTTCTCCGTTCACAATGCAGTTGATATTTTCAACAACTCTGCCTATTTTCATTGTGTTTGGCTTTTTATTGCTGACCTTCATACCATATCTATTTCAATTTAGTCAGGGAATCTTGCAGACTTGTAGCAGATTTATTTAAAAGTATAACATTGTCCGCATAAAGCAAACAGCTGACATTAACATCTCCAATTTTAATATCATGTTTAATACCACTTTCCTTCATAATGTGATCCATATAGATAATGAATAACAGAGGGGATAATGTACATCCTTGTCTCACACCAGATGTAACATTAAACCATCTACCTGTACTTATTCTAACTGCTGACTTACAACTCAAATAAAGACTAAGTATTGCTTGATATAATTATTATTATTACATCAATACTCCAGGGAGTCCAAAGACTCATCGAGGGAGGGCATCTACTCTACAACTCCACATCTCACTACTCCACCAACTTTGATTAACTAACGCCAACGACATCTACCGACAACTACCACCACATAATGCCCCATTGACACCATATAACTGTAGCATATTGAATAGCCTCTCTCTTGGCACCTTGTCACATACCTTTTCCAGATCGACAAAACTTAAATACAGATCTTTGTTATATTCCCATGATTTCTCAACTATTTGTCGTAAAGTGAAGATCTGATACTGACAGCCTCTATTTGGCCTAAATCCAGCTTGTTCTTAACCAAGCTTTTCTTCAACAATTCTTCTCAACTGTGTCTCAAGTATACTTGCATAAATCTTACCAGGAACACTCAGTAGGGAAATACCTCTGTAATTCTCACATTCAATTTTATTTCCCTTTTTATATATTGGTACTATGAGAGCTCTACTCCAATCATCGGGAATTCGTCCCTCTGTCCAGGCCTTCTGAACTATGCAGTGCAGCCACTGCAAAACTTTTATACCACCATACTTCAGCATTTCTGGTCTAACACCATCTACTCCTGCTGCCTTTCCACATTTCAAGCCTTTGATGGCTTTTTCTACTTGAAGTATGGATATGTATTCCTGACTGTATGCCTGTTGAGTGTTTTTTTACCACTGTGTCATCACTGCTTGTTTCATTTAGCAATATTTCAAAGTAATTATTCGTACTTCAAGGATATCTTTTTCTCCCATTTTCATGTCACCTTTATCATCTCTAACTCCTTTTATAGCACCCTTTCTTCCATTCCTAAGCTACTTCAACAACCTCCAGAATATTTTGCCACCTTCTTGATATTTATTTTCTATGTTCTTGCCAAAGTCCTGCCATGACTTTTGTTTAGCTAGTGTTTAGCTTTCTTACATTTGTCTCTGTATTCTCTAAGTGCACAAGCTGACTTATTTGCCAGGAACTTTTGATATGCTTTCTTCTTTTCCTTCACTGTCTCTTTAACTTCCTGTGTCCACCATGGAGTAGTTCTTTTTCTATCCTTGCAGACAACCTCACCACATGCCTCTCTGGCTGATATCAGGGTTTTCTTCAAGGCTTGTCACTAAATCTCCAAGGTTTGGTTCCTGTTCTCAAACTCTTTCATTTTTTCTTCAATAATCTTTGTGTAATTTAGTCTACAGTTCACATCTGACAGCTGCTCAACTTTTATTTGCTTTAAAACTTTCTTACATGATATTCTTTTCAATATGAAATTCAATTTTATCCTGTTCAAGACTAAATAGTGATCACTTCCAATTTCAAATCCTCTCTACACTCTGGTGTCCTGCACCAGGGAGAAAACATCACTATCAACAATAACATAGTCAATGAGACTTTTCTTATTCCTTGCATCTTCTCTCCATGTGAATTTGTGCACATTTTTATGTTGGAACATGATGTTAGTAATAACCAGTCTATGTCCTGAGCAGAAATCCCACAAGTATTTGCCATTATTATTAGCTTTGCTCTTTTCTCCAAATTTTCCCATAATATTTTTGTGTCTGGCAATCATTTCCTACTCTGCTATTTAGATCCCCAACAAGGACCAACTTTTCCTTTTTCATTGTGTCAGTTGCTCTAAAGCCTCAAAAAATTTCTCCACTTCTACCTTAGTAGAAGGTTCTGTGGGACCATAGGCACAAATAAGTCTCATTGTCCAGTTCTCCATTCTGACATTTGCACACACTCTACTTGAGACTGCCTGCCATTCAAGAAGATTAGTCTCATATTTAGTGTTGAATAATATGGCTACTCCTTCTTTTCCTTGATTGTCATTGCCTGAATATAACATTTTGTATTTATTGCTCAGAAAGATCTCACCAGTTTTTGTCTTTTTGGTTTCAGTCACCCCCATTATGTTGATCTGGTACTTATCTAATTCCTCAGCTAGGATCTATTTCTTTGCCATTCAGGCTTCTTATGTTGACAGTACCAATCTTTAACTCTGGTGATGTTGAGTTGGGGTGTGTTTTCAGATTTGTTCCAGTTGCTGACTTTTTGCTGTTCATCCTAGTTCCCTGGTGAAAACAACTTGTTTAACCTGGTGACACTCCAGCCGGCATGAAATTTTGTCACGTTGTATCATCATTTTGTGTTTTGGTTTAAGCCAATAAGAATACAATTTGGTCAGCTAAATCCCAAATTGCCAGCCCATCCTCGTTCGTTCAGTATCCGGGTAGATACCCAACAGGATGCACCACACAGAAGGTGAGGATTGGACACCTACAGTCATTTAAACCAAAATTACTGTTCTTATTAGGACCCCCACCTCTAGTGGCCAAACTAAACATTGCACAGCTTTTTCTGCCACAAGAGTGGCACTTGGATATTCATCAGAACTGACATACCATGCTATAGACTGCAAAACCTTGAATCCCCCACTATTTGATCTGCTTTGGCTCAAATGTTCTCTACCAAATCAACCTGATATTTTCATATGCTCTCTCTCTATCCCTCTCCAAACTCCAACTATTCTGACCTCTTCAACTACTTCTCTCTCTAAAGCTCGAATTTCTGCAGTTGAAATACCTGAATAGTGAGGTCATCCTTCATGGGAGACTTCAATGTCCACAACTCCCACTGGCTCCTCTTCTCCAGCTTCACTGATCAAGCAGGCAAGGATGCAGAGATAGGTCACTGCCATCAGCAATGACTGTTTACCACAAATGGCTCAAGACCGAAATCCCAGCTGCCCACTTTGCCTATACTGTAGTTCGCAACAGTTGTAAAAGAATCATCACCATGACCAAGTCACACTTTGAAAGGGCCAAATGCAGCAAAGATACCTCCTGCCCAAATGGCAACCTTCTTCTGGTCCCTTGCCAAGGGGCCACTGGGCATGACTTTTGCCAATCCAGGATTCCACCACTCTCACATTTGGATGGTACTGTAGTTATAGTACTATCGAAATCTATGTTATCCAGATGTATTTCAAGAAATCCTTGGAATAGATCTGGATAACATCAGTGTTTTCTCAGTATATAAACCACCTAGTATAACCTTTGCTTTTGAAATGTCCCAGTACTTGACACAATGGAAATCTGCTATTATTATAGGACGCGGCGCTAGCGTCGCCGTAGCACGTGGCGGTGAATTTGAGCTGTGCAGAAGAAAGTGATTTTTAATCGGTGAATAGTCCGTTTTTTTTCCCGTTTTTATACGTTTTTGAGTGCTGAATTGTTTCTCTGAATACGAGTGTACTTCAGTGGTTGTTTTTCGGAAGTTAGTTGCTGTCGCGATATAATATATGTTGGTACCGTCAGAATCGAACGCGTAACGGTGGAAGACAAAACGAAGCTAAGTTACTTTGTATTTAGTTATATTTCATTTTATTTAATTATATTAGTACTTAAATGTTCTGATGTTTGTACTTTTTTCCCCTCTTATTTATTAATTGAATAATTATTAAGGATTACGCTACTCGGCAGTAAGGAATGATGGTGGATTCAGCAGCAGTCGCAAGTGACGTAACGCCAAGTCCTCCGCCATTTAAGAACTCGATTATTAGCAATATTATTATTATTATTATTATTATTATTATTATATCATAAGAGACTTTGTGGCATGCAGTACTTGCGGCATGTATGCTTCTAAGGAATTACATATGTGGTTTGTTAAAGAGAGTGGAGAGCGTATGTGCGCAAAATGCAGGCAGTTGGAGGAAATAACTACATTAGATATATCGATATCCGACTTTGTTGCTCCAGGAACGGAGAATGAAAGTAGGAAGACGAGTAGTATGATAGCAGAGAATGAGAAAATAATGGTTGATAGTGTGGAAGGTGTGAGTGACTGTGGAAGTTTAGGAGATGGTTTTGTTTGGGAGAGTGAATTTAGATTAAGAGTGACTGAACTGCAGCGGGAGATAGATGAGTTGAAAGAGGAGGTGGAATGTCTAGTGAATGAGAGCAGAAGTATGAAAGATAAGATTAGGAGAATGGAAGAGATGAATGCAAGGCGAATCAGAGTAGGAGAGAGAGAGAATTTAAGGAGTATGAGTGAGAGGTATGGGGGTGCTAGAAGAGGAGAGATTGGAAACAGTAGAAGAGAAGGAATGAGAGAGAGGTATGGGAATGCTAGCAGACGAGAGGATGAAAACAGTAGGAGAGACGGAATGAGAGAGAGATATGGAAGTGCTAGAAGAGGAGAGAATGGAAACGGTAGGAGAGATGGAATGAGAGAGAGGTATGGGAATGCTAGAAGACGAGCGGATGGAAACACTAGTAGGAGAGACAGAATGAGAGAGGGATATGGAAGTGCTAGAAGTGGAGAAAATGGAAACAGTAGGAGAGAGGGAATGAGAGAGATGTATGGGAGTGCTAGAAGAGGAGAGAATGGAAACAGTAGAAGAGAGAGGTATGGGAATGAAAGAAGAGGAGAGAATGGAAACAATAGGAGCGATGGAATGGTAAGAGGTATAATGTATGGTGACTCAATGATCCGTGGTGTTCAGGATAGGATGCGTGAGGAGTGTTTGCCAGGAGGAACAATAGAAAGGGTGGCTATGGCAATTAAGAGAAGTGAAAGGGTGGATGAGATGATTGTGATGGTAGGAACGAATGACTTGAGTGGTAATGTAAGTCGGGCAGCGAGAGATATGAGATTTTTGCTTGAGACTGTACGGAAGAAGACAGAGAGAGGAAAAATAGTGTGCGTGTTGCCTAGGTATGATAATGATGAGCTGAGCAGAAGAGCGGTGATATTGAATGGCATAATAGCGAGAATGTGTGACAAGAGAGGACTGGTATATGTGGATGCTTGGAGTGCGTTTGAGGAAAGAGAGGAGTTGTTTGCGAGAGACCGTTTGCATTTGAATGAGGAAGGACGTAGGCATCTGGAGAGATTGCTGTTCTGAACGAGTCAGTGTGTCCCAGGGAGGATGATAGCAGGGGTGGCCTCTTGTGGGAATGGATACTTGGGAGAAGGGAGACAATGTCAGGTAAGACTGAGCCCAGTGGAGTCTAGAAGGGATAATGCTGGGTATAGAAACAATGGCATTTATATGCTGTATACTAATGCCAGGAGTATCCGGAATAAGGGAGAGGAATTGGTGGCGCAGATAGCATCAGCCTGGCCAAAAATTATTGCGATCACTGAGACGTGGTTGACAGAATTGGATATAAAAACAGGAATAGAAGTCACTGGGTATAGCATTTTTCGCCAGGATAGGAGGGGAAAGCGTGGTGGTGGGGTGCTGCTTATGATAAGTGATGACCTATGTCCTCTAAGAGTGGAAAATTTGGAAGGTAGTGAGACAAATGATTTTGAGAGCGTATGGTGTGAGGTAGAGGTAGGCAAGACAGGATATTTAGTGGGGTGTTGCTACAGACCCAGGAGCACAGAGGATGGGGACCAGGAGATGTTTAGACAGCTAAGTTTGGCAAGTGCAAGAAGAATGATTGTTATGGGAGATTTTAACTTCAGTAGTATAAATTGGAGAGAGGAAGATGCATGTAACAATAGGGGAATGGAATTTCTAGAATTCTTGAGGGACAAATGTCTTAGGCAACATGTAACAGAGGGAACAAGAGGTTCAAAAATTTTGGATTTGGTTATAGCATCAGAAGAGTTGATAATAACTGAGTTGACGTCTCTCCCACCAGTTGGAGAGAGTGACCATATGGTTTTGACTTGGAAAATGAATAGACATGCAGGAGTATCAAAGAGACGGGAACTTATGTGGAATTATAAGGCAGGTGATTATAATAGTCTTAGACGTCAACTTCGGGAAGTTTCATGGAGGGAGGAATTGGAAGGCCGGGATATCACCAGTGCGTGGGAAATTGTGAAAGAATATTTGTTATCAGCAATGGTAAGTTGTATACCACGAGTGAAGAAGAGGGCGCAATTTGGAGTAAAGTGGATGACAAACAATATTAAACAGGAATTGCATGCGAAAAAGAGGCTATGGAAGAGATATAAGGAGACAGGTGAAGAGATGCATGAGGAATATAAGACACAGGCCAGAAGAGTGACTCGTGTGGTAAGGAAAGCGAAACTGGAATATGAGAGGAGATTGGCCCTAAGATCCAAAGAAAATCCTAGGGAATTTTTTAGCTATGTGGCCAGTAGGAGGAGAAATGACTGTGGAAGAATGATATTGTGGGATAAAAATGGGAATAGAGTGACTGATGCAGAGGACATAGTGGAATTGTTCAATGAACACTTTATTGGAGTATTTCATCCTAGAGGAGTCAGTTTTAATGCTAGAGGGATAGGACTGGTACGAGGTCTGGAGGTACAGGAGGAGAGTGTGTTTCAGATACTGAGTACTCTGGATGTCAGTAAAGCTGTGGGACTGGATGGTATTTCGCCACGAGTTTTGAGAGAATGTGCTAGGGAATTGACAATACCTTTAACGTGGCTTTTCAATGAAAGTCTGGCTTTGGCAAAGGTGCCCAGGGAATGGAAGGAAGGTAAGATAGTGCCATTGCATAAGGGTGGTAACAGACTGGAAGTGTCTAATTATAGGCCAGTCTGTGTGTCATCAGTAGTTGTTAAGATCTTGGAGAAAGTAGTGAGGGACCGTGTACAGCATTGGGCAGATGAGGGTAATGTTATCTGTGAGAATCAACATGGATTTGTGAAAGGACGCTCTTGTTTTAGCAATATGCTAGCCTTTTATAATAAAGTTACAAGAGCATTAGATGAGGGAAAGGCATATACTGCAATTTTCTTAGACTTGGCGAAGGCATTTGACAGGGTGCCACATGATAAGCTGATATTTAAGTTGCAGCACATGGGTCTGGATGTCAGATTGGTCAACTGAATTATTAGAAAACACAAAGTTTTCTAATAATTTCACTGAGAATATCACACTTATTCTCAGTGAAATATCAGTTACTGAATGTCACAATGTGACATTCAGTCACTGATACAGTGGCAACAAAGAAATGCAATGTGACACATTGTATTTCTTTGTTGCCACTATTCGGGGGCATGCCGGCCATATGTGCAATGTGTGCAACACACAGGTGCCAGGATAGTAAAGGCGCCAAAGAGGAGAAAATACTTTAAAAAAACGTTTTTTTAAAGTGATTTTTTATGGGGTGGGGATAGGGGCATCGACTAATGTTTTGCACACAGGCGCTGGACACTACTAGAGTGCTACTGGGTATAGGGGTGCCAACTAAAGTTTTGCACACAGGGGCCAGACACTACTGGCACACCCCTGCCACTATTTCATCAAAGTTTGATGTCATGTTTGAAGTGGATCAATTTAGAGGCCATTCTTAATATGGCCTCTAAATTGATATTACTTAAAGATAAATGCTGTTTGGTTTTGTTCATGACCGAAAATGTTTGTTCACAAGTATATGTGCTCTCAAACATACAAAATACCTGGTAGGCAGTATCCAACAAACTTTTAAATTTATCCTGATCCAGAATAGAATAAAACTCTTGTAAAGTACTCTCCCTATGCTTGACCCGATAGTTTTCAGAACACTGGAGATCAATAACTTCCATCTGGAATTCAACAGGTAGATTTCCTGCTTCGACAGAAAATGGATCCTCAATCACTTTTATGCAGACTTCGTTTTCATTACTCAATGGCATTATTTTCTGAAACTCCTCACTTAGAAGTGATATGTGCTTCTTATATTTTCCACCCACCATTGAATGATATTCTGATGGAATATTCTGTCGACAAGTTAAGAAATGTGACATATCCCCTTAGCAAGCTGATTTTCAAACAAACTTAATTTCATTTTGAATGAACCTATCCTTTCTTTCCTTTATAAGAGACATTAACTGAAAAACAAACTTATTTTTTCCTTAAAGCTGTAAGTTAAGGTCATTCAAATGACCCAAAATGTCACACAAGAAAAATAAATCTTGATTCCATTCTTCATCCATTATTTCTGGGAATTTTTCCATATCTTCTTGAGATTCCAAAAATTCAATTAGTTCATTTTTTAGAGCAACAAAGCGTGACAAAACTTTACCGCGGCTCAACCAACGTACATCAGTGTGGTATGGTAGATCTCCATACTCAGCATCATTTTCTTCTAGAGATGCTTGTGACATTAATTGCATGAACATAAACATGCAGATTCTTAGTAAAAATTTAATTCGACGCTAGGAAAAAATCATCTAATTTCATATCCCCCCTCATATGATTAAATAATTTCAATCATCAATCAGGCAGACGGGCCAAAATAAATAGCATTGCATGCAGCCCGTATGTTGTGCAGGCCTGATCTATACTGGTAATGCACCTCCTCACGTCAGAAGGACTACACAGAGTAGATATGAGCGGAAACAACAACTAAATGATGAACGGCATTCTTCATATGTACATGTTGCAGTACATAGGAGGTTAAGATCAAGGAACAGTTTTATTCACTCAGTGGAACCGTTGGTTGATTCTATAAAAGCTACAAGGTTAACAATGTGGCAAGAACAATCTACAGTGGCTCTGAACTTAAACAAATCTCTTCCTTCCGGCTTACATCTTGACTGGCAAAGATGGAAGACATTGAATAGACTTTGTTCCGGAATGAGCAGATCAAAGCAGAATATGGCCAGATGGGACTACACAGAAAATGACAGCTATTCATGTGGTGAAACACAAACCATGGATCATCTTCTGCAATGCTGCTTAATAGACATTAATAATATATGTACCCGAGAAGATTTAATGCAGTGTAATGAAACAGCTTCGAGTAAGTTAGTCATGGGATGAGTGAAATTTGACATTTTATGTTTTTACTTAATATTTCATGCAAGTCTTTTTTTGTCTTTTAATGTATGCTTTTAATCCCAATTAAAAAATGTGTGTGTTTAATCATTTATATGTATGCTCTTACATTTTCTGTAGTTTGCACACGAAATAAATAAACAAGACCTTCCTAGTCAATGATTATGTAAGAAGATTAACAAATTGGTTTTCCTTCCCTTCTCATCAAACAGACTACCGTAATGCTATTATTATTCCTTCTATCTGGAGCACCTCAGAAAAAATAGCCAGGACTCTAAAAAAAGATATTCTCTATACTGCTTTCAAACCTTATTTGAAGCTGGACCCCCATTACATGTTCTCCTAAGGATCTACTATCTTTCCTGTCTGTTCCAGGTGTTTGCAAGGTTCCTTGTTCTTGCAAATTATCTTATTATGGTCAAACTGGAGATCTGCCTAGAAGAGATCTGCCTAGCATGCCAACACATGCCTAGAAGAACACAAGAAATACATCTGTCACCATAACACTATATTCAGTCTGGGTCCAGCTGACCATGCTTTGGATAACTTGTAAAAAAGGAAAAAAAAAAACTGTTTCACTGCAATAGATAAACTTGAAAGACTTTTCTTAGAATCAGCAGCTGATTTGTGAAACCAGCTTAACTGGAATAAATATGGATGTGTTCAACTTAGCAAGATTTGGGAAACTTTTATTCTTAGGATTCCCACCTAACATCTAAGGTTAGCCAACAATGCCCATAGAAAATGCCTCTCACAGGACTTTAGGCTTTTATTCTAATTTTTTGTATAGAATTTTTATAGAGTTTTTATAGAATTTTGAGATTGTTTCTCTGATGATATCTCTGTAACAGAGACAAAATATAGGATCTAATAAACTTATATTTTATTATTCCTCTGTGCTATATTCATTTCATTAAACCTGATAATGATCTGGATAATCCTTCACACAATATTAAATGGAGTAAAACAGTCATGCTGTATAGAGGCTGCTATTGGTCTGAGAAACTATTTTGAGAATCATTAGCTATGAAAGACTCCCGTAACCTCAAACAAGTATGGTTGTATTAATTAGCCAAATATCTGGGAGAGAGTCATTCTAAGATGATATTTAGTCTAACCTCCAAATTAACTTTTTTGTTATCTAGTCCCTAGAGGATGCCTCGTTAGTACAATAGTTCCTTCTCAGTCAAAATTTGAACTGTTTCTGCAATGAGCTAAATGAGTGCTGTGTGTTTACTACATATATACTTGTGCTCTGATGATGCTGGTTAGAAAGCCAATGAAATATTAGAAAACTTAATCAAATTAATTACTGTTTTTTCTTCAGGTATTGTTTATACTGAGAAGCACTGTTATGAATAACCAGGTGATAAAGTTCATCTACCCATCTAAATACATTCTCAAACATCCACATCCACAGACAGACTGAACACAGCCTACTGATTACAAAGAAGAAGCAATATCCACACCCATACAAGATGGCAAATTTTTATTATTATTATCATCTGAGACCTCTGGGGAGTCAAGGGCTCATCAAGGGAGGCTGTAAATTACCCAGCCCAGCTATCATACCTTCTCTTAAATTCATTTACACTAGATGCACTCACTACCCCTAAGGGCAAATTATTCCACTCACTCACTGCTCTCTGGGAGAAAAACCTAGCTCTTATCCCTTTCTTGACTGAGAACAACATTAACTTCCATGGATGCCCCTGTGTTGTCCCCACCTTCCATATAATGAAAAATTTCATCATTTGAAATGCTATAACACCCATTAAAAAGTTTATAGACCTCTATCATATCATCCCTCTTTTTCCTGTTAACCAGAGTCTGCAATCCAGATACTTGCAATCTGTCCTCATAATCTAAATCCCATAATCCGAATATATAATCTTTGTAACTCTTCTTTGCACACTTTCTACAGCTTCTTTATCCCCTTGGAAACCGGGAGACCAAATCTGCACACAGCAATCCAGGTGTGGTCTTATCAAAGCCTTATAAAGAGGCAAAATGACTTCCTTATATGTGAAGGTTCGCTTCAACATTAGCAATTATCTTCCGAGTTGTATTTGCAAATTTTGTTATGTGACCCTTGAACTTTAAATTCTTATCCACCAATACACCAAGATCCCCTGCCTCTTCAGTTTCTTGTAGCATAACCCCGCTAATGTATTATGCCACTGGAACTCTAATCATGCCAAAGTGCATAACTTTACACTTATTAACCATTATAAACTGATAGCCATTTTCGTTTGCCCAAATTTCCAGTCTATTCAAATCATTTTGTAATTGCTGAATATCAGTAGCATCCCTGATTACTCTGCCTATCTTCGCATCATCAGCAAACAATTGCAAATCTGATGAAATAACCTACTTGGTGTCATTAATGTATAGTGCTACTACTATGTTGGAAGAAGAGTTAGAGGTTCATGAAAATGAGGTTGAAGAGCTCTTGCATAACATGGATAAGAATTTGTCAATAGGGACAGATGGAATATCAGCCCATTTGCGAAAGGAATGTTCAGCTGAATTGGCTAGGCCTTTTACACATTTGTATAACTTGAGTCTCAGCTCAGGAATGTATGATAGTTCCATTGCACAAGGGTGGTACAAAAATTGATGTGTCCAACTACCGACCTATTAGTATCTCTGGTGTGGTAGTGAAGATTTTAGAGAAGTTGGTAAGAACTTGCATACAGAAATGGGTAGACAAGCATTCTATACTCTGCATGGAACAGCATGGGTTTACTAAAGAAAGGTCATGTTTTAGCAATTTGCTCATATTTTATAACAATGTTATGGCCGAGTTGGATAAAGGGAATGGATACAGTATGATAATGTTGGATTTTTCTAAGGCATTTGATAGGATACCACACAATTTGAGAAAGAATAAATGTCTCGTATGATATATGAAAATTCTGAAGTTATGAAAGTCACTTTTTTCTGTTACAAAAAATAAATGTGAAACTAACGATACTTACATAACTAAATGCAGCAGAAAAACCCACCTGACCAAATGCATAGTAAAAGATACCAGGAGGGTCAATACTCTGTTTGGCTGAAAAATTAAGTAACAATAGTTATTAATATTCTGTTATACTGCACTTGATTTCATAAAAAATAACATATACTTAAAGAACTGTATATTAACAATATCAATAAAGATTGATGGTTAATATAAAATTCTCAGTACTGTTTATGCAAAAATTATTGATATAAGATGTTAAAAAAAAAAGCATACTCATGAGATAGAATATGAAAGATATAGCATTTTCTGGATCAATACAACAGAGGGAAGAGTGGATAGTAAAGAGGGACCTGTGGCATAGTATAATTATTAAAAACAACACAAACAAATTATGTCAATTATGTGAGATAACGATAGAGCATTCAGTGTCCATAGAGAGAAAAATCAATTCAGTGTTCATAAAATGAATAAACAAACAGAAAAGGAGATTTAAAACAATGGAAAAAACTGTGAAAGCATGGAATAGCATATGTCAATAAAACCAAGATTTGTGAAGTTGCAGAAAAATAATTAATTAGGAGCATGTAACAAACACGTTACAAAATTAAGAGTTTTTAGTTCTGATAAATGTGCTTGCTGAGAATGTGAGGAATGCATGTTTCCTTTGATGCAAAAGGTAAAAGACTGACATCTTTGCATGCAGATAGGGGAAGTAAAAGAGTTGACTGTTTAGGCAAGCCTGAATGATTTGAAAGTCAAGAAATATGCAATGAGAGAAGATATGACAGAGTTGCTGGAAGAAGCAAAAAAGAAGACCGAGAAAGTAAAAACTGCAAGTCTCTGCCACAGAATGATAGCAATGAATTAAGAATTAAGAAAGGAGATGACTGCAAAGACTGTGCAGAAAGAATGGCAGTTTGTTGATGCCTGGAGTGAATTTCAAGGACAAAAGGACTTCTATATACCTTTGAGACATGAGCAGTGTTTCAAAAAAGGAGAGTAATCAGTGGTATGCCCCAGGGTTCTGTACTTGGGCCCCTGCTGTTTAACTTGTTTGTAAAGGATATATATGTGGACTGACTAGGGATCTTCAGTTGTTTGCTGATGATGAAAGTTGGGTAGAATAATAATAAGTAGCACTGCTGATGTTAATTCCCTTCAGGAAGATTTGAATAGACTTTTGACTTGGACAAAGGAGTGGGGTTGTAGTTTTAATATTAATAACTGCAAGGTGTTGGATTTTGGAGTAATCAGTGCAGAAATATAAAGCTCTGTACTATATCGATAGTGCCATACTGCAGGAAGCAGATGAGATTAGAGATTTGAGAGTGATGGTTGACAGCAGACTCAAGTTTAGAGGACATATTGCTGATGTTGCAAAGGCTTAGTGCTGCTATGGTAAGAAATACTCTAACATGTAGGGATAACGAAGTGGTTGTGCCACCGTATAAAGCACTGGTCAAACCACACTTGGACAACTGTGCTCAAATCTAGTCACCTGATTTTCAGTGTGATGTGGAGACATTGGAGAGCATCCAGAAATGAGCAACTAAGACAATATCAGGACTTTGGACTGCTGGCTATGGAGAGAGATTGAAAAAATGTGAATTGCAGAGTTTGGTGGATAGGAGGAAAAGAGGTGAGATGATAGAGACATGTAAGTTAGTGAGAGGATTTTATCAGATTAATCCAGATGAGATTATAAAAAGAGTAGAAGGCAAGATGGGAAAAACCAGGTCATCCCTAGAAGTTATGTCAGAGTGTGGTGAAGAGGGGTGTGAGGAGTAAATTTTCTTACATGGAAATTATCAGTGAATGGAATGCATTACCAGAATATGTTGTTAAAGCAGGGGTGTTAAGGATTTTAATATTCAGTATGATAAATATGTTGTCAGTTGAATGAACCTCCCACGATGAATCTGCCGACTCCATGGAGGGTGCAATAATAATAATAATAGTGTACCTGACTGAATGGTTTTGGAGTTTGGAGAAGTGAGATGTTTGAAGAAAGTGCTTTTATTGAGAGGCTTGAAGTGCAAAATCAGGGAACCTACATGTGCTAGGGAAGAGGATACAGCAAAGCATGTATACAGTCACTCATGGGTCAAATGAGTACAAAAAGGATCATGCAATGCTGAGCACAACTTTCCAGGTTTCAAATCTAAATGGATTGGTAATTACATTATTCAAGACTAATCATTAGTTCAAGGGAATGCTGAAATGCATGTACAAGAATACCAAGAAGCATAAGAAATAAATGAGGAATTTATTATTATTACTAGACTTCCATAGAGGCAGAACACTCATCATGAGAAGCCTGTACTAACCATCACAATACCTATCATACTTCTCCTCATTCACTGTCAGAGCACCTACAACCACTTCTGACAATCTATTCCATTCATTCACCACTCTTCATGCAAGAAATCTAGTACTCACAGTGCTACTAATCACATTCTTACACAACTTCCAAGAATGATCCCTAGTTCTCTTCCTATTCAACATACATTACAAAACTGCCTTTATATCAATGTTGTTTGTAGAACTACTTTAGTAACCTATAAGTTGCTATCATATCTCTGTTATTCTGCCTTTAAATTAAACTCTGCAACCAGTACAACTTCTATCTACCCTCATAGGGAGCATTCTAAACACTTGTCACCATCTTGGTCATTCCACCTCTGGATACTCTCTACTGCCTCCTCCAAGAAATCCAGCTTACCAAATTTGTGACAGTAATTAAGACAGCCATATTTATTTAATCTTTTCAACCCAAAATGCATAATTTACATTTTGCCACATTAAACTGATAACCAGTATCCTTTGTCTGCACTGCATTTGTCACTGCATTTGTCACACAAATCATCCCACAACATCTCTACATTACCTTTATTAACTATTATTTTTAGCACTTTTGCATCATCAGCAAACAAACTGAATTTTTCCTCCTCCTTTAAATCATTTCCTATATCATAAACATAGAATCATTATTACAGTCTCCATCATTAATATATCATTAAACATTACAATGTCATTATTAAACTGGATCTGATAATAGCATCAGAAAATTATCTATCTATAACTGGTAGTAATGCTATCTACTACCAGTAGATAGCATTATCTATCTACTGGTAGTAGATAGATTATCTATTATCTATTAACGCTATCTACTACCAGTAGATAGTGTTATCTATCTACTGCAATTGGGGAAAGTGACCATGCAGTCTTGTCCTGGGAGGTTGCTCAACATGTGGGAATTTCAGTGAAGAAAGTGTTATGTGGAACTACAAAGCTGGCAATCACAACAAACTTAGGAGGCAACTTGGAGCAGTGCCATGACATAGGACACTACATGGAATGAATGTCTTTAGTGGATGGGAAGTGGTCAAGGATTGTTTGAGCAAGGTGGTATCAGAGTGCATACCAGGATCAGAAGGATAAACCGAGTAGGGATTAAATGGATGAACTAGCAATATAAAGCAGGAGCTAAAAACAAAAAGAGAGAGAGAGAGAGAAAAAGAAAGCATTGTGGAAGGAATACAAACAACAGTGATAAGCATGCCCATGAATGGTATAAAACAAAATATAAAGCAAGAAGGGTAACTAGTATGGTAAGAAAACTAAAGCAGATTTTGAGAGAAAATTAACAAACCAGGTCAAAGTCAATCCAAAAGAGGTTTTTTTTTTTTTTTTTTTTTTTTTTTTGCTATGTAACAAGTTAGAGAGGAATGATTATGGAAAGATAACTCTACTCAGTGCTGATGGTAGGTGACAAGAAGCAAAAGAAATAAACACAGACTGATGTGAGAATTGAGGTAGATGAAGTGGAGGTACTCAGTATATTGAAAATATCAATGTGATATTTTCAATATATTCTCAGTGAGAATATATTGAAACTTGCTAGAGCTGAGATTTTCTTGAAAAGAAAATCTCAGCTCTAGCAAGGTTCCAAGGGAGTGGAAAGAGGGTAAGATAGTTCCATTACAGACCAATTAGTATCTCTGGAGTGGTGGTTAGAGTATTGGAAAAGTTGGTTAAAAGTAAAATTCAGGAATGGGTGGATAGGAATATCATACTTTATAGGGGGAAGCATGGCTTTGTAAAAGGTAGGTCCTGCCTCAGTAATTTATTCACATTTTATAATAAGGTGACAGATCTGGGCACAGTAGTCAAGATGGGGTCTTATCAAGGCTCGATAAAGAGGAACAATAACTTGCTTGTCTCTGCTCATCAAAGTATTCTTCAGTAACCCAGTGATCTGATGAGCTGATTTAGCCACTTTTGCTATGTGCCCCTAAACTTTAACTCCCTGTCCACCAACACTCTCAAATCCATGGCCTCGTCAATCTCCTGGAATAAAGCTCCACCAATGTGGTATACTGCTGCTATTCTTTTCACCCCAAAATGCATAACCTTACACTTTGCCACATTAAACTGACATCCATTCTCCTCCCAGTCTTCCAATCTGCCCAAATCATCCTGCAAAATTTTGACATCATGTGGATTCACTATTGTTCTACCCAACTTTGCATCATCAGCAAACAAATGAACAGTTCCCCTCAGATAATTTCTTATATCGTTAATGAACAAATTAAACAGCAGTGGTCCAAGAACCCTGCAGCATACCACTAGTCACAGGCCTTCTTTTGGACTCTACTCCTGAATAAACTTCTCTCTGATATCTCTCCATCAACCACCCTCCCATCTATCTCACCAAACCTATATCCATCCCCATATGCCACAATTTACTGATTAGAATTCCATGTGGTATCCTGTCAAAGGCCTTAGCAAGATCCAGCAGTATCACTGTAAACCTATTACCCTTATTCAGTTCAGCCATCGCTGTGTTATAAAACGTGAACAAATTATGATCTACCCTTCACAAGACCATGCTGTCTTCATTGGTCACATGTTGACTACTGTGCCCAGTGGTCACCTGCGTTCCTTGTGGGATCAGGAAGTTGTGAAAAGGATTCAGAGATGAGTGACAAAGCTGGTGACAGCTCTGTGGAATGCTCCCTATGAGGACAGATTGAGGGTGTGTGGGTTGCAGTTTAGCTAACAGTCAGAGTAGATTTGATATGATAGAAACTTTTAAGTTACTAAAGGAATACAGAGAAGATTGCCATATAATATTGACACAGAAGAAATTTTTCTTCTGTGTCAATATTATATATATTATAGGAGGAAAACAAGGGGTTACATTTGGAACTGTCTAAGAGTGTCGTTAGTAAGGGTATGCAAACTACATTCTTTTCTTGGAGAGTGGAATAGTTTGCTAGAGGTGGTTATAAGTGTCCCAACAGTGAATAGGTTTAAGGAGATGTATGATAAGTATTGTATAAATAGAATGGGCCTCCCTCGATGAGTCTTTTGACTCTATGGAGTTCCCATGTAAATAATAATAATAAATATTAATAAAGTCCCTCAGGTGGCAGATGAACAAAGCCCTAAATAGGTTGCTTCAAATAAAGAATAAGAAGCTGAACCAATGAGATGAATGAGTATTTCATCATCAATTCTGTGGAAAAGGCCTCTGCAATCCTACCACTTATTCTTGCAGATATTTTCACTCCAATATCTAATATGCTTGCACCTTATAACAAATGACATGATGCTCTGGCTGTTATGTCAAGACTTAGGCAAAGGATTCTATTTTAGTATATTAGTCTCCAATAGAGAACAGTGTTACTGTGAATGAGGGATACAGAAGAGACTAAGTTAGAGTAAACTTTATACATAAAATGTCTAGTACTTCAGATGGGTACTTGTCACATTGTCTGTATAAAGATAGAGAGGTACAGAATTGATATCCTGGGGATTAGAGACCAGAAAGAATGAGAAAGGTTATTTCAGAAGACATGTTGGCGAGCTAGTTGTTTACTCAGGGGAGATTCAAAGCACTATAGGGCAAGTGTGGTAAGAAAGATCGGACAAGATTCCTTCTTAGTTATAAACTTGTAAATGGCAGAATAAGTTTTATGAATCTTAAGGCTCATCCTACCAATGTATATCAATCATGGTGGTTTATGCACACCACACAGATAAACCTCATGAGAAGAGTGAGGAGTTCTATGAAGATCTACACACTGTTTTGGTTTGCCTACCAAGGAGATATATTCTCTTCATTTTAGGTGACTTCAATACAACAGTGGATAAGAATATCATACTCAGGCTTGAGTATGGCAGATTTGGTCTAGGAGAACGAAATGAATTTGCCCATGATAACAGATTAGTTATTACTAATATCTGTTTCCAGAGTCACATGCCATAACTATATTAGACATCAATAGGCCAAGACACCAGACTAGGGTTTCTTAAAGAGAATTCCCTGAAAAAAATCCATAATTTAAAAATTTCTGATTTCCTGATTATTCAGAAATTTTAAAATTCCCAAATTTTAAATTTAAAAAATTCAAGATTATTTTATAATCCTTTCCAATCTGAAATTCTCCATTCTCACTGCATAAGAAATAAAATAACTGGGATATTCTCCAGTTCACCATAATTCCATCCCTTCATATGTGCTATACATATGCAGTGTGAAATCGAGGAGTGAAATTATTAATAGCTATTTTTAAACACTAATTTCTCTAACTTTATTGTAGTTACTCCTAACAATAAGTAAAACTTATGAGGAATGGTAGCAGGATTTTTAAAAAGATGCAAAAACAAAACAGCTTGTTATCAAATGTGTTCTAAAACATTATTGTGCAAATTGTCGTCATCATGTACAGTCCAGATGTCCACTTTTTTATTATTTATTATTAATAATAATAAATAATAAAAAAGTGGACATCTTCATCTCAACCATATTAATGTTATGAAAATAAAGAAAAGCTGTGAAGATGATGTGTAAATGCCATCCACTTCAAAAAAAAAAAAAAAAGGCTGGTGTTTCCATTTGTCACAGAGCAAGTGCTAGAATTAGTTGCTAACTTGCAACAGTATTCCATTGCAGTTATGAAAAAATTTGGAAAATTATCACTGGTTTCAACACTTATCTTACAACCAAGCACTTTGGCCAGCTGTAATAAGTGATTTATGTCAAAAATCAAAAAGATAAATTATAGCAGCAAAAGTTAAAGTCAAGATGATGATGATATTTTAAATATAATGATGAAGAAACACAACAAATTATATTCTGATAATGTGGCATCTACTTTAAATGATGATGTTTCTGTGGCAATATCTAGTATAAGAAAAAGTGCCAGTGTGATTGGCCAAGTGGTTAGCATATCTGCTCTCCAGTCAAAAGGCTAGGGGTTCAAATCCTGCCTAACGCATGAATGTTTGCGATTGTCCTTCCAACTCCTTGTGGAAAGGGCCTCTACAACTCTACCACCTCTTCTAACAACTGCAGTTGGTCCCCTGCCAAGGGGCCATAAAACTAGGCAAGAAACCCATGGAGAAGTAGACCAGCAATGAACTAGTTAAACCCACAGCAGTGTACTATTTAAGGGGCCAGCACCACCGTGGCACCAGCTAAGGGGAAAAATAAAATAAATAAAAACAAAAATAAGAAGAATTGTTAAACTGTTTAAATTGTTACATTTTTCTATTCTTCAACAAGAAATTCTATTTTGCAAAAATGAAATAATAAAGAGTGAAAAAATAATTACAAGTCATTCTGAACTGCAAAACATGTTGGAATACATTTGAGAGTATGACTGACAGATTTTTATGGAGTTCAGCAGTAAGTTTAGCCTGGGTAGAACAGAGATTACAGGCTCTATTAACAAAGGTTTTGATAACACTATATTGTTGAGAGGGAAGATGATGGGAAAGTTGGTGTATATATATTTACCTGTGTGTGTGGTGGGGGGGTGTAAACAGAGAAAGAAAGGATGCCATTGGGAAGACGAACGAATAAAGTTATCTAGAAAAGGCAGGCTATTATTATTTTTTCTACAGTGAACTGGATTCTGGGATGCTATTTATTGAGATGGTGGAGGAAGGAGTCTAATGTGTCTTTGAGCCATGTGGCCAAATAGGGAACACATCATCAATATGCTTTAACCGTATAGAAGGTTTGAGAACAGCAGTATCAAGAGCACGTTTTTTTTTAATGATCCATATAATAGTTCCATCTTTAGACATTATGCTGCATATAGAACATGGTATCTGCAACTTGCCTCCTACTATCACCAGTAATGTCAGTCTTGATTTGGCTGACATCCTCTCTCAAGCTTCACTATCTAGAAGAAATCTTTCTAACAGAGTGCATCATGAGAAAGTGAGGATGGGAAATTAGGTTATAAGCCCTGGTTCATGGAGGTCTCCTCCCAGTTATCCAGCTTTGAACCTTAGGTGCCCCCAAACTTTGAGTCTTATTTTTTAATATCTAATACTAATTAAATTTTACTTTTTTCCTATATATTTAACTGTACAGTTCATTATTACAGAGTTTTATCACTATAATAAATAAATAAATACAAAAATTCTAATTAAGAGAAATTGTGAATATTAAATCAAAATTAATTTTTCAGGAATTTTTGAGAGTTCTCAGGAGCTGCCATTTCTCATTCCTGATGTCTGAAGATTAAAAAATGTCAGGAATTTAGAAACCCTACACGACTGATTACATCCTGGCATTACAGTAGTGAGAGAGAAGCATCTTTGACGTTTAAGAGATCCAGAAGAAAAATGTGGCACAGACAAGCAACTAGTAAGAGCCTCAGTAAGACTGACACTCCAAAATCTTTCAAGTCGGTCCAGATTGCATGTCAGAGTAATCCCCCAGAGGGTTCAGAGAAGAAACTTCAAAAGGGTTGGATGCTCTTTGGGAGAATGAGAAGAATATACCTGAAATGTTCGAGGAGAAAGTAAAGGTTATAATACAGGGTACAGCTAAGAAACACTTAGGCCCAGTTAAAAGACAAAGTATAGATCTCATAATAAAGATGGAATATGATCAAGAGTAGATAGATGGAAAACAGACACATGGACTGAAGAATTTTAAGAGATCACACAAAGAAGTCAGAAAACAGTGCAAGACAAGGATAAATATTATGCTAAGAAATGTAATGAGAGAGTACTAGATGAGGAGGCACAATTACAACAGGATGTTTGGATTAGTTCAAGAGCTTAAGCACAGGTTTAATCCCAAATTAAATGCCTTCGAGGGCTGGAATGGAACAGTACTAGCAAAAGAACAGGAGATCAAAACAGACAGAAAACATACCATGAGAAATGTACAAGAGAGAGGATACTGAACAGTTGGATGAGACCGATCCCTAGAGGAATCTTGAGTTGAAACCATCTCCATTTAGGCATGAGACTGAAAGAGCAGTTAAAGAGCTTAATAACTATAACACCCCATATGTTAGATGGAATTCAGGCAGGATTAATTAAGGCAGCAGGAGATGGAGGGATAAGAGTGGTACATAGATTGATTATAAGAACGAGTTGTCTTAAGACTATTGTCTAAAGACTGTAAGAAGTCAGTTTTCAAATTGCTACCAAACAAAGGAGATATGGACTGCCAACACTATAGAATTAGTACTTTAATCAATCATGAAAGAAAGATTCTATTAAAGATTATTCTAAAGATGATTGAAGACAAAGTTAAGGTTCAGCTGAACCTTGTGGTCTGTTGAAGAATCCTGAGGTGCTGGAACATAAGAGTCAATTATCTGCTGGATTTGATTAGGGTTGTAACCATTAAATTCCATTAACGTTTTGATAGCGAGAAGTTCTTGTTGTAAGCTTGAGGGAGAGGAGCACACCTTATGTGCTCTATTAATTAAAGACTTGATAACACTAATTTTTTGAGAGGTGTGATGAGTAGACTTTTGATGAATGTATCTGCCAGTAAAGGTAGGTTTATAAACAATGGCTGATAAATTACCAGAGGCTGTGCATGTAAGAAGGATGTCCAAGAATGGTAAACTACCAGCCTTTTCTTTTTCCATGGTGAACTGAATGTGTGGGTGAAGGTTATTGATCTGTTGTAGGAAAATAAAGTTCATTTCCCAAATGAGTCCAAATAGCAAAGACATCATCAACATAATGAAACCAATAAGAGGTTGGGAATGAATAGATGAGAACAAGGTATCTTCCAGATGGTTCAAAAAATAGTTTGCCAAAAGGTGGAGACAGAGAGCTACCCATGGCAGTACCCTCAACTTGTCTATAGATTTTGTATTTTGGGCTGAAACATCCTGATTGTATAACAAATTCAAAAATCTTTGCAATATCAGGAGAGTAATCATTATAGTAAATTAACAGTGTCAGATAATGGAATGTTGGTAAAGAGGGAAACAATGTCAAAGCTGACTAACACATCCAACTCTTGTATTTGAATATCCTCGATTTTCTCAAGAAAATGTGTGGAATTCTTGATGAATGATTTGGATTGTTCAGTATGGGCAGCTAATAAACGTGACAGAAATTTAGCAATTCTATAGGTAACAGTTTTTAATTGGTAAACTACCAAATGCTGTATGTACTTTGTATTTCTGTTCCCTTGATTTGCTTTTTTCTACTGATGATGTACTGTTATTTTCAGTACAAAATATCTGTACTTTCATTTCATTAAAGTTAATTACTGTGGTTATTGTGTAATTTATTGTTTAATGGTCTCCAGAGAGTTGCAACCTCAAGAAGCCTGCAGCAGTACAACCAGATGAGAATTCATTGGTATATCAATGAGGTGCAGAGTAAGCATCCAGCATCTGCTAATGTCCAGTGAAATTATGGATGGATTAAACAGTAGTTTCCCTCATAGTATAGAGTTCTGAGACACTCTACTAGTCACTCCATTCTCCTCCATCATATACTACTGTCCATCTATTGGTCAGCCACCCCACATCCATGCCACCAACCTCGATCCATTCCCATTTACTTCAACTTATGTAATAACTTTCCATGTAGCATTCTGTAAATGCTTTTGCAAAATCCAGCAGTATCATGGTATAGCCACATCCATTTTCTAACTCAGTTATCATTCTATTATAAAATGTAAGTAAATTATTAAGGATCTTTTGGAAAACTATGCCACCCAACATGGAGTATCATATTCCTATCCACCTGTTTCTGAAAACTACCTTTAACCAACTTTTTCGATACCTGAACCACTATGTGGTCTAAAATTTGCTGCTTCAATCTTGGAGCCTCCCTTATGTGATGGGACTATCTTATCCTCTTTTTTTCTTGGTACTGGTCAGCTAACTTCACTAAAAATTATCAGCATCACAATATACTTCTAGGGATAGAAGATGATATATTTGCAAGGACAGAACATAAGGAATAGTGCATAATGCATTTTTGGAGAGGATAGAGGAAATGAATTACTGATGATAGCTAACGAACTGTAACCAACAAAAGTAGAAAAAAGTTAAGAAGGATTTAAAGACTGAGGGAGAAGGTTCATTTGAGGCTATCTAGTGTGATAAGCAAAAAAAAGGATAAAATATCTCACTGGTTTCTGCTACACACTGGAAGGGACATGCACAGAAGGATATGATGCCATGCATCAGCAGACTAGCACAAATGAGTGCAGACTGAACAATTATTACAGGGGACTTCAACTATAGGGATATGGATTAGAGAAAGGAAAGGATACATGATGAGAATAGAATTTATACATTCTTTTAACAGTTAATTTCCTGAAGCAGCATGTGATAGAGATGACTACTTAGAGTTTGAGAGTGCTAAATCCGATAGCAGCATCAAAAGATGAATCCATAACCAATGTGGCTGCTGCTCTGCTTCCTATTGGGACCATGTAGTCCTGTCCTGGAAGATAGCTAAATACATGGAGCTCTCAGCTCAGAAAATATATATGGAACTACAGAGCTGCTGATTATAATAAACTTAACAGGAAGCTTGGAGCTATGCTATGTCACAGACAGCTACAAGAGAAGAATGTCAATACTGCATGGAAAATGGTCAGATTCTTTAAGAGAAGCAGTAACATGCTGCATACCTAGGATCATGGTGATAAATCAAGTGGGAGTTAAGTAGATGAGTGTCAACATAAAGCAGGAATTATAGAAAACACTGGAGGGAATGTAAAGAAAAAAGTGATCAATGTGTCCATAAACAATAAAAAAGCACAAGCAGGAAGGATGACCAGCATAGTAAGGAGAGCTAAATCAGATTATGAGAGAAAAATCAACAAAACAGGGAAAAGGAAATAGTTTTTTTTTTTGTTATGTAGTGAGTAAAAAGATGAAGGAATGTGGAAGGATCATTTCAATCATTGCCAATGATAGGAAAGTGGCACAAGAAGAAGAAAAACAGTTGAATTACTAAATGATTACTTCAAGGGTGTATCATCCAAATGGTGATACTGTACTCGTGAAGATGACAGGAACTGATGTGAGAACCAAGGAATGAAGGTGCTCAGCATAGTGAGAAATATAAATGTGAATATAGCAGTGGATGTGAATAACATGCGAGTCCATATGTTACAAGAATGTGCAAAAGAACTAGTAGGGCTTCTGACCAAGTTGGTTAATGTACGTTTCAGCTCTGACATGGTTCCAAGGGAGTTGGTTAAAAGTAGAATTCAGGAATGAGTAAATCAGAATATCATACTCTATAGTAAGCGGTATGACTTTCTAAAAAGGTGGATCCTGCCTTAGTTTACTCACATTTTATAACAGAGTGATAGCTGAATTGGATAAGGGAAATAAATAGTTATGTTAAACTTGTAATGTTAAATGGTAATGTTAAACTTGCAAAGACATTTAACAGAATACCACATATGTTGGAGCAAATGAGAATGGATATGAAAGTATAGTGGCATATGGGGGGGGGGGGGCTGACCAACAAACACCAGTGAGTAGTGGTAGTGTAAGGTGGGACAAAATCCAGGAAAATGAGAGAGACCAGTGCCTCAAGGCTCCATACTAAGACAACTACTACTGTTAATTTATCTGTTAATGATACAGTCAACAATTTGAGGGGAGTACACAGATGTTTCCTGAGCTGAAAAACTAGGAAGACAATAGTTAATAAACGTGATTAGAGAATCCTGCAAGTGATTAAAATAAATTTGCAGTGTGGGAAAAAGTGTAAAGTTACGAATTTCGAGAAGTATGAGGGTGGTCTGAAAAGCTCTCCACCTAACAATGAAAAAACGAATTTATAATTTTAAAATTATTTTTATTTTTCAACATAATCTCCCTTAAGACTAATACATTTATTCCAGTGCCATTATCCCGACCCTGTAGTGGTTCTCAGTAAGATCTGCAAAATATCCCTCTACAGCTGCAATCACCTCTTGATTCAAAGAAAAACGCTGACCAGCGAGGAAGAGTTTTAGTTTTGGGAAGAGACAGAAGTCAGAGGGAGCCAAATCTGGGGAATAGGGTGGATGTTCCAACAATTATTCATAGTGCAGATCCCTGAATTTTCCCATGGCCAAAACATCTTTGTTGACAGGTGCATTGTCCTGATGAAAGATGATTTTTTTTCTTCTGCAAACCAGGCCTTTTGTCACGAATTTTTTCATCTAGTCTGGTTAAAAGATCAGAATAATATTCCTCAGTTATTATTTTACCCTTTTCAAGATAATCAATAAACAAAATGCCTTTGTTTTCTTTGGCACTGAAAAATAGGCTTCTGTCCACTGTTTTGACTGCTGTTTGGATTCTGGTGTGTAATGGTGAATCCAAGTCTCATCCACAGTAATAAATCAACGCACAAAATCAGTTTTATACTCGTTAAAATGCTCAGAGATTTTCATGCGAGTGCGTTTTTGATCTGCTGTGAGCAAGCACCGCACTATCTTGCGCAAAGTTTTTAATTTGCAATTCTTCATGCAAAATATATCCTACACGTTCTTTTGAAATGCCTATAGTCTCAGAAATTTCATACACTTTGATTTGTCAGTTATCCAATACCGTGTCATGCACTTGGTCAATGATTTCTGGTGTTGTTACACTTTTTGGACGTCCTTCACATGGATCATCTTCAAAGGTTGGTAGGCCATGTTTAAACTCAGCAACCCATTTCTTAATTGTCGAAAATGAAGGAGAAGAGTGCCCATGAACTTTTATGAATTTTGAATGAATTTCTTTTGGCTTTAAATCTTCTTTTACAAAGAATTTTATAACTGCACGATACTCAATTTTGTGCATTCCAAGGGATACAGACAACACTTTTGCTACAGACAGCTGTATAAAACAAACTACTTGATAGAATGGCTTGCAATTTCACATGGATGCTTATGACAGATGTACTAACTTAGAAAACAAATAAAAATCTAGCCAATAGTGTTGCCATCTATGGTCGAGACCGAGAAGTTTTCAGACCACCCAACTGAATACTATATAGTTTGCATACTATATTACACTGATGATAATGGACTACAGGATGGGGCTAGGGATTTGGAGATGATGGTGGACAGAGAGTTGAAGTTCAGAAGGCATATTGCAAAAGTGGACAAAATATCTCAAAGGATTACTAGGTTTCATAGGTGAATTCATGGAGAAAAAACACATGTTGGAGTAATTACTTTTCTTATAATTAAGAAAACAATGCTCAATCAACCTCTGTATCAAGGTCATCATCAGAAAAACATACATATGCACAGGACACAAATTATGACACTACAAAAAAAGTAACATAAATCTAAATGCTTTAATCATTAATCATAAATGTCAATAATTTACCCTAGCCTGACCTATGGTGAAAAAAAAAAATAATGATAATAAATTTTAAACAAATAATAATAGCAAATAAATAAAACATATACAAAAATATAAATTAACAAAATAAAATACATTTTATACATATTACTATAATAATATACAGATGATAGGAAAAAAATCTATAAATACATAAAAACAAAGTTTTATGGTGGATAGAATAAAAACATCCCTACAATCCTCTTATATTAAGGTATTCTTTTGTTGGGGGTTCTTCCAGCATGTTCTGGATGCTATATAGGTTGCAGATGGATCCTCAAGATTCTTGGAATTACTAATCCATCATTCTTGTTTAGATTCGGATGATGTTTCAGCATCTCACAAGCTTCCTTGAACTTTCTTTCAAACCAGGTTTTGGTGCAATGTAGGGACTTGGTTCCTTTTCAGTTGATTCTGTGACATCTTTGAAGTGCATGGTCTCACAGGCTTGTTTTACCATAGTGGAGGAATTTAATGTGGTGTTTATGCTCGTCTATTCTTATTGGGATATTGCACCCTCTTTCTCCTATGTAGGATAGGTTGCAGGTGCACTGAATTTTGTAAATCCCTGTGTAGATAAGGTAGGAAAGAGGACTGTTGGATGAGCTGAGTATACTTCTTAATTTTGCAGGAAGTTTGAAGGTTGCCTTAATGTAGTGTTCTATCTATTTTTTTGATATTCCCCTAATGTATGGTATGGCAATTGCATTCTTCTAATCTTTTCTGCTTTTAATGGTAATATTGTGCAGGATCTTATGATATAGTTATTATTATTATTAAACAAGACCACATGAAGTCAAAGACTCATCTAGGAGGTCGTTTTATCTCACACACACATCTCATCATACCGTGTCTCAAACACACCTCAAACACACGAAAAAAACCTGCCTCTCACTCCCCTACTCACACCCTCTTTATACAGTTTCCAGGTATGACCTCTGGTTCTCCCCTGATCTCCCACTATTCTCTGTAGAACTTCTCCACCATTGATCCTATAACAACCCCTTACCAACTTGTAGGTCTCTATCATATCTCCCCTCTTCCTTCTCTCCACTAGACTCTGCAAATTACATCTTTTCAATCTTTCCTCATACTCGACATTCCAGAGGTCAGAAACTACCTTAGTCAGTCGCCTTTGCACCCTTTCCAACATCTCTTCATCCTTCTGAAAACCAGGTGACCAAATCTGGGCACAATAGTCCATGTGTGGCCTAATCAAAGCCTTATACAATGGAACAAGACTCTCCCTACTTCTACACGTCAGTGTCCTCCACATCATTCCCAGAAGTCTGTGTTGTCTTCACAATTTTGGCGATGTGTCCCCTAAATTTTAGATCCTTATCCACTATCACCCCCAGATCTCTTATTTCCTCTACTTCCAACAATATATTCTCACTAAGCATAAATTCTGCATCCCATCTTTGTTTTCCAAATTTTAAAACCTTACATTT